>NC_092339.1:169462500-170662500 GCF_046630445.1 Rutidosis leptorrhynchoides
AATGAAATTTCTATTAAAACTATTAAAAATTTCCATTATTATTATTATTAAAAGTATTATTTTTACTAAAACTATCATTATTATCGTTATTAGTATTATCTATATCATTATTATTAAAATAATTACGATTATGAAAAATAAAAGTTTTAATGATGTTATTATAGTTATATGCATAAAAAAAACAAAAACAAAGATTATAAATATAAATATATACTTAATACGCATAACTTAACTATATTAATATATCTATATTTATATAAAAATGAAAATATATGTAATGAAATTTATTAATCTACTATATACATAAATTACATCACAAATAATAATATTTTTGTTCGATTACCATTATGTGTATTAATATATATACAAATGATATAGGTTCGTGAATCCGAGGCCAACCCTGCATTTGTTAAATGTCGTCATATGTATTTTTACTACGAAATACATAAGGTGAGTTTCATTACTCCCTTTTTAAATGCTTTTGCAATATATATTTTTGGGACTGAGAATACATGCGCTTTTATAAATGTTTTACGAAATAGACACAAGTAATCGAAACTACATTATATGGTTGAATGATCGAAGCCAAATATGCCCCTTTTTGCTTGGTAGCCTAAGAATTAGGGAACATCACTAATTTTGAGAATTAGTGCATGCCTAATTGACGCGAATCCTAAAGATAGATGTATTGGGCCTAACGAACCCCTTCCAAAGTACCGGATGCTTTAGTACTTCAAATTCGTTTTTATCATGTCCGAAGGATTTCCCGGAATGATAGAGGATATTATTATATGCATCTTGTTAATTTCGGTTATCAAGTGTTCACCATATGAATGATTATTTTTGTCTCTATGCATGGGACGTATATTTATGAAAACTGGAAATGAAATTCTTGTAGTCTATTAAAATGATGGAATTGATTATTTATGTTAAACTAATGAACTCACTAACCTTTTGGTTGACACTTTAAAGCATGTTTATTCTCAGGTATGAAAGAAGTCTTCCGCTGTGAAATTGCTCATTTTAAAGATATTACTTGGAGTCATTCATGACATATTTCAAAAGACGTTGCATTCGAGTCATTGATTTCATCAAGATTATTATTAACTCAATTATAGTTAGATATATTATAAAATGGTATGCATGCCGTCAACTTTCGATGTAATGAAAGATTTTCTTTTCAAAAACGAATGCAATGTTTGTAAAATGTATCATATAGATGTCAAGTACCTCGCGATGTAATCAACTGTTGTGAATCTTTTATAATCGATATGGACTTCGTCCGGATGGATTAGGACGGGTCACTTCATATATATATATATATATATATATATATATATATATATATATATATATATATATATATATATATATATATATATATAAATATATGGATGAATAATATTTAGGAGTAATGAAACATAATTTAAAATGAAATACAATTTAATCAATTGAGTTGAATAGGTAAAGTACTATATAAAATAATGACTTTGCTATTAAAATAAATATATATATATATATATATATATATATATATATATATATATATATATATATATATATATATATATGAATCTATACATAATGTTGTATGTATATATAAAATGTATAAATATTAAATATTAAGTATATGTTATTATATCATATTAATAATAAAGACTAAGTACAAGTTAAAATATTAAAGTTATATTACTAACCTTAATTTAAATATAAATGTTAATATTAATATTTGTATTATTAATATTATTATATAAAATATAAAAATTTGATAGGTATAAGTTATCATATTATTAAGTGTTATGATTAAAATTATTATTATTACTATTATTATTATTATTATTATTATTATTATTATTATTATTATTATTATTATTATTATTATTATTATTATTATTATTATTATTATTGATATGTTATTATTATCAATTACTAGCATTATTATGTTACTAATTATTATCAACTATTAATATTATTATTATTAACACTATTATTATTATTATTATTTGTATTATTATTATTGTATCATTTTTGTTATTATTAATTATTATGATTAAGATTATGGATATGTTACTTATTATTAATACTAACATAATATTTTGAATATTATTATCATTAAAATAAGTAAAATTATTATTATCATTATTATTAAGATTAGTATTAATATTAAGCATTAGCTATATTATTAAATTTGATATGAACATAAGAGTTAGTATTAAAATCATTATTAGTATATCATTAATAATAATATTACTATCATTATTATTATTAATAACATTATTAGTATCATTATTATTATTAAAAATTATCATTTTTATTTGTGTTACTAATATTATCATTATTAATAAAGTTATTATTATTAGTAACTCAATAATATCAAAACTATTGTTTTTTTTTTACAAATAAATAATTTTGTATATGAAATGTATATAGTACATATACTATCACTATAATAATATTTTACATAACTATATATTAACATTATCTAGATACATATTTACATGTAACAAACTATTGAATTTCAAACGTAATAATATATATATATATATATATATATATATATATATATATATATTAATATAACTAAATGAATAGATATTAATCATTATAAAATATATATACAAAATAAATATATATATAACACATAATTTAAGATATAATATAAGTATATGTTTTTAAATGGAATTTAATATAAATCATATATAACCACAAATATATATAAATAATATATATTAATAAATAAAAGTATTTGATTTCCATTATACGTTTTAATAAATATACAAATGATAAAGGTTCATGAATCCGAGGCCAACCCTGCATTGTTCAGTTGTTAAATATCGTCATATGTATTTTTACTACAAAATACAGCATGGTGAGTTTCATTTGCTCCCTTTTTAAATGTTTTTGCAATATATATTTTTGGGACTGAGAATACATGCGCTGCTTTTATAAATGTTTTACGAAATAGACACAAGTATCAAAATTACATTCTATGGTTGGATTATTAAACCGAATATCGCCCCTTCAAGTCTGGTAACCTAAGAATTAGGGAAATGGCCTCTAATTGACGCGAATCCTAAAGGTAGATCTATCAGGCCCAACGAGCCCCATCCAGGGTATGGATGCTTTAGTACTTCGAGGTATTATTTAATATATTAGCTGCGCGCTATATACTTGGGGATATTCTATATGCATCTTGTTAAGGTCGGTTACCAGGTGTTCAATCCATATGAATGATTTTTATCTCTATGCAGTTTGCGAAATGCCTGATACGAGATGTGTGAAATGTCCCGTTCATATTGATTATAAACGTTCCATATTAATTGATTTCGTCGCGAGGTTTTGACCTCTATATGAGACGTTTTTCATAGACTGCATTCATTTTTAAAACAACCATAACCTTTATTTTATCGATAAAGGTTTAAAAAGCATTACATAGATTATCAAATAATGATAATCTAAAATATATCGTTTACACACGACCATTACATAATGGTTTACATTAAGAATATATTACATCAAAAATAAGTTTCTTGAATGCAGTTTTTACACAATATCATACAAGCATGGACTCCAAATCTTGTCCTTATTTTAGTATGCAACAGCGGAAGCTCTTAATAATCACCTGAGAATAAACATGCTTAAAACGTCAACAAAAATGTTGGTGAGTTATAGGTTTAACCTATATATTATCAAATCATAATAATAGATTACAAGATTTCATATTTCAATACATCCCATACATAGAGATAAAAATCATTCATACGGTGAACACCTGGTAACCGACATTAACAAGATGCATATAGAATATCCCCATCATTCCGGGACACCCATCGAACATGATAATTTCGAAGTACCAAAGCATTCCAAATTCCAGAATGGGGCTTGTTGGGCCCGATAGATCTATCTTTAGGATTCGCGTCAATTTGGGGGTCTGTTCCCAAATTCTTAGGATACCAAGCTAAAAAAGGGCATATTCGGCTTCGATCATTCACCCATATAAAGTAGTTTCATTTACTTGTGTCTATTTCGTAAATTATTTATAAAATTGCATGTCTTCTCATCCTAAAATATTAGATTTTTAAAAGTGGGACTATAACTCACTTTCACAGATTTTTATTTCGTTGGGAAGTAAGACTTGGCCACTGGTCGATTCACGAACCTATAACAAATATGTACATATATATCAAAGTACGTTCAAAATATATTTACAACAATTTTAATACGTTTTAATGTTTTAAGTTTATTAAGTCAGCTGTCCTCGTTAGTAACCTACAACTAGTTGTCCATAGTTAGATGTACAAAAATAAATCGATATATATTATCTTGGATCAATCCACGACCCAGTGTATACACGTCATAGGCTAGATCACAACTCATAGTATATATATTTTTGGAATCAACCTCAACCCTGTATAGCTAACGCCAACAATACTGCATATAGAGCGTCTATGGTTGTTTCAAATAATATATATACATGGGTCGATATGATATGTCAAAATATTTGTATACGTGTCTATGGTATCCCAAGATTACATAATATATTAGAATACATGTATAATACAATATAAGTTAGCTAGGATATGATTTTTATAGAATTGTTACAATATTTCCCGTAGTTACAACAATCAAAAAAATATCCAATCTTGTTTTACCCATAACCTCTTCGTTTTAAATCCGTTTTGAGTGAATAAAATTGCTATGGTTTCATATTGAACTCTATTTTATGAATCTAAACAGAAAAAGTATAGGTTTATAGTCAGAAATACAGGTTACAATTTGTTTTTGTAAAGGTAGTCATTTCAGTCGAAAGAACGACGTCTAGATGACCATTTTGGAAAACATACTTCCACTTTGAGTTTAACCATGATTTTTGGATATACTTTTATGTTCATAAGAAAAATAATTTTCCCAGAATAACAACTTTTAAATTAAAGTTTATCATAGTTTTTAATTAACTAACCCAAACAGCCCGTGGTGTTACTATGACGGCGTATATCCGGTTTTACGGTATTTTTCGTGTTTTCAGGTTTTAAATCATTAAGTTAGCATATCATATAGATATAGAACATGTGTCTAGTTGATTTTAAAAGTCAAGTTAAAAGGATTAACTTTTGTTTGCGAACAAGTTTAGAATTAACTAAACTATGTTCTAGTGATTACAAGTTTAAACCTTCGAATAAGGTAGTTTTATATATATGAATCGAATGATGTTATGAAAATCATTACTACCTTAATTTTAGTAGATAAACCTACTAGAAATTAGAAAAATAAATCTAGCTTCAAAGGATCCTTGGATGGCTTGAAAGTTCTTGAAGCGGAATCATGACACGAAAACAAGTTCAAGTAAGATTTCCACTCGAAATAAGATTGTTATAGTTATATAAATTGAATCAAAGTTTGAATATGAGTATTACCTTGTATTAGAAATATATCTTACTGTAAATAAGAAAGATTTCTTGAGGTTGGATGATCACTTTACAAGATTGGAAGTAAGCTAGCAAACTTGGAAGTATTCTTGATTTTATGAAACTAGAACTTATAGAATTTATGAAGAACACTTAGAACTTGAAGATAGAACTTGAGAGAGATCAATTAGATGAAGAAAATTGAATAATGAAAGTGTTTGTAGGTGTTTTTGGTCGTTGGTATATGGATTAGATATAAAGGATGTGTAATTTTGTTTACTTGTAAATAAGTCATGAATGATTACTAATATTTTTGTAATTTTATGAGATATTTCATGCTAGTTGCCAAATGATGGTTCTCACATGTGTTAGGTGACACACATGGGCTGCTAAGAGCTAATCATTGGAGTATATATACCAATAGTACATACATCTAAAAGCTGTGTATTGTACGAGTACGAATACGGGTGCATACGAGTAGAATTGTTGATGAAACTGAACGAGGATCTAATTGTAAGTATTTTTGTTAAGTAGAAGTATTTTGATAAGTGTCTTGAAGTCTTCCAAAAGTGTATGAATACATATTAAAAAACTACATGTATATACATTTTAACTGGGTCGTTAAGTCATCGTTAGTCGTTACATGTAAGTGTTGTTTTGAAACCTTTAGGTTAACCATCTTGTTAAATGTTGTTAACCCATTGTTTATTATATCTAAAGAGATGTTAAATTATTACATTATCATGATATTATGATGTATTAATATATCTTAATATGATATATATACATTTAAATGTCGTTACAACGATAATCGTTACATATATGCCTCGTTTCGAAATCCTTAAGTTAGTAGTCTTGTTTTTACATATGTAGTTCATTGTTAATATACTTAATGATATGTTTACTTATCATAATACCATGTTAACTATATATATATATATCCATACATATGACATCATATAGTTTTTACAAGTCTTAACGTTCGTGAATCACCGGTCAAGTTGGGTGGTCAATTGTCTATATGAAACCTATTTCAATTAATCAATTCTTAACAAGTTTGATTGTTTAACATGTTGAAAACACTTAATCATGTAAATAAAAATTTCATTTAATATATATAAACATGGAAAAGTTCGAGTCACTACAATGTGTATTTATGAGAAATGAAAATCTTGTGGTCTATTAAAATGATGAAAATGAATGATTATGATAAACTAATGAACTCACCAGCCTTTTTGGTTGACACTTGAAAGCATGTTTATTCTCAGGTATGAAAGAAATCTTCCGCTGTGCATTTGCTCATATTAGAGATATTACTTGGAGTCATTCATGACATATTTCAAAAGACATTGCATTCGAGTCGTCGAGTTCATCAAGATTAATATAAAGTCATTCATAGTTTGGATATATTATGAAACAATATGCATATCTGTCAACTTTCGATGAAATGGAAGTTTGTCTTTTAAAAACGAATGCAATGTTTGTAAAATGTATCATATAGAGGTCAAGTACCTCGTGATGTAACCAAATGTAATATATTCGTCCAGACGGATTAGGACGGGTCCTTTCAGTTGGTATCAGAGCGGTGGTCTTAGCGAACCAGGTCTTGCATTAGTGTGTCTAACTGATAGTTGTTAGGATGCATTAGTGAGTCTGGACTTCGACCGTGTCTGCATGTCAAAAGTTTTGCTTATCATTTGTAGTCAAAAATCATCTACTTATCATCCGTAGGAAATTACCTACTTATCATTCTTAGTCTAGACACATCTTACTGCATTAATTGCATGAATAGTGTATAGACAAAATTCATATCTTAGCGTATCTGTTACTGCTTCCTTTGCCTGACAGCTTTCGAAATTTTCTCTGTAATCTACGAGATCTTTTGCTCTATATATATAGATATTCTATGTAATTAGAATACCATTCGATAACCGAAAATTATTTTATATCGAAAAATTCTTTATTCAATCATAAGAAATGGAACTCGCCACTAGTTCAAGTCCCTCGAAATTCCGATAGCTATTCCGACATGGATGTTCACCTAAGCTTCGAAAGCAGCGTCACCAGAATGAATCAACCAATCATTTATCCCCAATTCATCTGATGGGTTCGTAGCCTACTTAATCAATGGAGACGTGAAGAAGGCGATCCCTTCCACCAACCGAATTCACCTCTTGGTGAGAACCAGAAGCACTTACCGACGAACTTGTCCGAAACACCATTTTCACCCTCATTTCTCGAATATCTCGCCACGATTATATTCTAGCTAAAATTCCAAACCTTATTCATTCGCTCGCTCCGACCGATAATCATCCCGGAATAATGGAAGAAGTCAACGAGCTTCGCGCTCGAGTAATCAATTTGGAGAATATGGTGCAAAACTTACCAGCTTCAGCAACATCATCAGCACCAACAGTACCATCAGTAACAGCACCAGTACCATCAACAATCCATGCCTCAATATCTTATTCTGTACCTCGAGTATAATCATTATTCTACGTATCATTCTACATCAATTATCTTCGTTCTTCATGGCGATTAAGTAATCTCTAATGTTTTAGAGATTATGTAATCTAGTTCTAACGGTAAACCAAATGAGTTTAATATCATACAAACTCATTAAATCCATGATTACATCTGAAGAAAATATATATATATATATATATATATATATATATATATATATATATATATATATATATATATATGTTTTCATAAAGATTGTTAATTAAAAATTCTTTTGTACAAATTGTTAATGGTGAAAATATTTTAACGGGTAGGTAATACCCGAGGAATATTTAAATTTCACATTAATAAGTTACACTGTACATTCTTCGAATCTCATTCAACAGTCATTTACTATCCTACTTACATCAACATATATACATATCCATTCACCGCAGAATAACCATTTTCATTCAATTTCATATTTGGATTTTGACCTATCAGAATCCAACAAGTGGCATAATGAAGAAAACATTTGACAAAATAAAATTTGTTAGAAATAAACAAATTAAATATGAGAAATATTGTTAAGACCCTACGCTAACAAGATCCTAGCTAACTGTTCCTAGCTAACTGTTAATTCCATATTACATTTATTTATCGCAATTTAATTATCGCAATTTACTTATCGTAATTCTCGCAAATTTATTTATCGTCATTTAATTTCTATTATTTATTTTACGCACTTTAAATATCGGGACACGTATATAAGGTTTTGACATTTCATATCGACGCATCTATATATATTATTTGGAATAACCATAGACACTCTATATGCAGTAATGTTCGAGTTAGCTATACAAGGTTGAGGTTGATTCTAAAATAATATATATACCTTGAGTTGTGATCGAGTCTGAGGCATGTATATAACGGATCACGACATGTATTAATTAATTTAAATATAATATATTAAATTATATATGAATTATTGAATTACTAACAGTGGACTACCAACATTGGACAATTAAAATGGATTAAAATATTGATTATAACATATGAAACTAAATATTTCTTCAAGTTTACCACTTGATTTCATCTTAAATCTCATTTGTATCTAGACGATTACAATCTGCGTTCAAACCTTTCATGATTCTTTAAAACACCTCAATCGAGATGATGAACCAACCGCACTTCATCTACGGAAGGAAAGATTGATGCATATAGTTATGCACCTGAAAACACTCGGAACCTGAGTAAATGTTTAACACGTATCTGTGCTAGCTCCTTTGGCATTGTTATTACCGAAAATAACTTTGAAATCCCTTTCCAAAGTGCCAATTTTATCACAGCTCCAACAAGTCAACTCCGACTTTTCAGTCGGATTAGTCTTATTATAACCTTGATATATACGTTGCTCTGTATATTATTATTACCAGGGAACCTTTTAGATTCTACCATACTGACAGTAAACGTACCAACAACTTCATTACCCTTTGACTTAATCCTCTCCGAAAAGTCACTGTATTTATTGAAAACCTTATCATATATCCATCTACATCTTGTAACAATAATTGCCATACCGACTACCGGGAATCTTCAACCATTATTCTCGAACTTCGTAGCATTCCTACATCAACAGTTGTATGTTTACATATAACATTTATCTTTTGGAATATAATCTTCCATTTCGAAATTCTGAAAAGCACCCAGTTTACGAATCGGTTCTCTGAATTTTGTAAAGTGCTGATAAAGCAGCAAAAACTGTAAATGACTTTAACAGTCGAAAGTTTGATGATAAATAATAGTATTTTGGAAAAGCTCAGAAAAGATGAAACCGGAAAACGGATTGAGCAAACTATAAAGGATGATGTGGACAAATCACAAAGGCTAATTCTGCCTTCAAAGAATCCAGATGATTCAGTATCTACTGAAATTATTAACTAATACTTTGCCTCTGACTCTATATCATCATCCATCGATATTAGAAATTTTAAGATATCATCGAATCTTTCATTATAAATATCCTCGATATCTCTGAAGATATTTTCATAACTATTCTTATCGGAAATCATTTATCTCCTCGCATTATCTGTATTACATCATAAAGGAAACTGTTTAGTTTCTATATTATGTAAACCTTCGAGTTTAAAATATGAATGTTTTTAAAGTAGTGTTGGGAACTGAAGCATGAGTTAGTATAATATAATGACACTTAATCAACGTGATTATATTAAAGTAAGTCATGCTGAGTTTCTAATGAAACGCGATGATTCACAGACCATAACGTCATCATGTGCCATGTTACACGACTCTTACATTCTATCTAATCTATAAACATATCAATAACATATTTTCTTAGTAGTCCTATCTTTTCCCTTGAATTCTGGTAATCTGACAAGTCAAATTGTGCTATTACCGTTTCTTTCTTAGAACACTAGTCATGTTCATTCGAAACTTCATATCTACGAATTCTGGACCATTATTCGCTTGACTTAAAATTAGGAAGATGAAACAAAAGTATGAATTGAAGGAGAAAGAATAGAAAGTGTGAGTTGTGGAAATAAGGGAAACGAAAGGAGTAGATTTATAGCGAAAAATCCGACAGAGCAATCAAGACAGATTATCGCAATTAACCAAAGAGGATCCTAATTTCCTTAAATTCCGAAGAATCAAATCTTATTACGAAGATTTTCTCTAAATCCTTTAAATTCTGGAAATCAACCGTGATTACGTTAAAAGTTAAATCTCTATCACAACCTTTTGTGACAGCTCCACTCGTACGCTTCACATAATCGAATCGTTTTATCTATATTAATCAATAATGATAAAACTCTATTTATCAACACATATTCGTCATGAAAACATTTTTATTGATAACCATGACGACCACAATCAAATTTCAGGACGAAATTTCTTTAACGGGTAGGTACTGTGACGACCCGGAAGTTCCGAACAAATTTAAACTTTATTCTTATATGATTTTGACACGATAAGCAAAGTCTGTAAATTTGAATCTCAAAATTTTGAAGCAGTTACATGAATGCATTGACCCTTTGACTATTACCGACGATTCTTGTTTGTAAATATATATATATATATATATATATATATATATATATATATATATATATATATATATATATATATATATATATATATATATATATATATATATATATGGATGTATAATATTTAGGAGTAATGAAACATAATTTAAAATGAAATACAATTTAATCAATTGAGTTGAATAGGTAAAGTACTATATAAAATAATGAGTTTGCTATAAAAATAAATATCTATATATATATATATATATATATATATATATATATATATATATATATATATATAAATGAATGAATCTATACATAATGTTGTATGTATATATAAAATGTATAAATATTAAATATTAAGTATATGTTATTATATCATATTAATAATAAAGACTAAGTACAAGTTAAAATATTAAATTTATATTACTAACCTTACTTTAATTATAAATGTTAATATTAATATTTATATTATTAATATTATTATATAAAATATAAAAATTTGATAGGTATAAGTTATCATATTATTAAGTGTTATGATTAAAATTATTATTGTTAACATTAATAGTAATACTTGTATTAGTAATATTATTATCTTTAATATTTTATATATATATATATATATATATATATATATATATATATATATATATATATATATATATATATATATATATATATATATATATATATATATGAATATATATCAAATTTGAAATGTATAAGTTGTTATATTAGTGTTATTATTAATATTATTATCATTAATAATATTCATATTATCATAGTTAGTGTTAATAAAAGCATTATTAATAAAATTATCGTTATCATCTTTATTATGATTATTATCTTTAAACTTAATAAAATTCTCATTTTTATGATTATTAGTATCATCATTATTTATTATTATAATTAATATATTTATTAGGATTATTGATATTATTATTATCATTATTATTAATTTATTTATATTAGTTCCATTATTATTAAAAATTAAGATTAAATATAAAGTTTGTATAATTAGTATTATTATTTAAGATACAGATATAGCTATATTCGACGTGCTGTTATATAAATATAGAAATACCTAATTACATAAATATATAGATACATATACAGATATATATATGTATATACATATATAAATACGACTGCTTATATATAAAAATAGATAAAATACGTATTTATGGATAAAGGATTCAATTCAGTTTCAAGTCATGATCAAGCTGTTTAGGATTTTTGTTTCTGTCTGTAAAAACGATTAACAAACGAATCCATCGTACAACCTATTGAAGTATCAAATCTGACTTTATTTTTTTAATTTAATTTCGTAACGATCAAATAATTTTTATAAAATCCATGAAACTAGCAAACAAACTAAAACCTGATCAAATGAGCTGTAAAAATATCAGATATCCTTTATTTAACCATCTAATAAAACAATTTGAATTAATTGATAGAAAATCAATTTCAATTTTTCTTAAAAAAGACGACTGCCCTATTTCTTCTCCCATTTTCCAAAAGCTTGATTTTTTTAACAAATTTAAAAACCTTAAATGCAATTCTGTTGGAAATCATGTGTTCGAATTCAAATTGTGAAGTCAAAGTTTTGAGTTTTCAAAGTCAACGGAAGTGTTCATCAAGAAATTCGCGT
The DNA here is from genome assembly GCF_046630445.1 of Rutidosis leptorrhynchoides. Taxonomy (NCBI): domain Eukaryota; kingdom Viridiplantae; phylum Streptophyta; class Magnoliopsida; order Asterales; family Asteraceae; genus Rutidosis; species Rutidosis leptorrhynchoides. The sequence continues at coordinate 169,475,052 of NC_092339.1, forward strand.
TCAATTTTGTGTTTCAGATTAAATTGATGATAGAGAAAGTTTACATAAGCGATTTAGGATCGTTTTCATGTTATACATATAGTCTAAAACGTCCTTGATTTTTGAAGTTGATTCTGAGTTGCTTCGTGTTCTTCACAGAATGCTTCAACATTTATTTTTAAATTTTTTTATTTAAATCACTCAATAAACATTCTGTTTTGTTTAAGAATCCTAAAACCACATAAATTAAATTGTTTGTTTGCAATGGTTTGATCTCTGATCAAATTTCAAGATGAAGAAGAAGCAGGTTAATTAATTACGGGTTATATTTAAATTATCTGGGGTTTAATATCAAAAAAACAAGTGTGGACGATTGGTTAGGGAGGTGTTCAGGCATTTGAGAGGTCTCGGGTTCGAGTCCCAGCGGTGGCGTTCTTTTTTCTAGCTTTTCTTCAAAGGTTGTAACTCTTTATTTATTATTATTATTATTATTATTATTATTATTATTATTATTATTATTATTATTATTATTATTATTATTATTATTATGGATATGTTATTATTATCAATTACTAGCATTATTATGTTACTAATTATTATCAACTATTAATATTATTAGTATTAACACTATTATTATTATTATTATTTGTATTATTATTATTGTATCATTTTTGTTATTATTAATTATTATGATTAAGATTATGGATATGTTAATTATTATTAATACTAACATAATATTATTAATATTATTATCATTAAAATAAGTAAAATTATTATTATCATTATTATTAAGATTAGTATTAATATTAAGCATTAGCTGTATTATTAAATTTGGTATGAACATAAGAGTTAGTATTAAAATCATTATTAGTATATCATTAATAATAATATTACTATCATTATTATTATTAATAACATTATTAGTATCATTATTATTATTATTAAAAATTATCATTTTTATTTGTGTTACTAATATTATCATTATTAATAAAGTTATTATTATTAGTAACTCATTAATATCAAAACTATTTTTTTTAACAAATAAATAATTTTGTATATGAAATGTATATAGTACATATACTATAACTATAATAATATTTTTACATAACTATATATTAACATTATCTAGATACATATTTTTATGTAAAAAACTATTGAATTTCAAACGTAATAATATATATATATATATATATATATATATATATATATATATATATATATATATATATATATATATATATATATATATATATATATATATATATATATATATATGTATATGGATATATATATTAATATAACTAAATGAATAGATATTAATCATTATAAAATATATATACAAAATAAATATATATAACACATAATTTAAGATATAATATAAGTATATGTTTTTAAATGGAATATAATATAAATCCTATATAACCACAAATATATATAAATAATATATATTAATAAATAAAAGTATTTGATTTCCATTATACGTTTTAATAGATACACAAATGATATAGGTTCGTGAATCCGAGGCCAACCCTGCATTGTTCAGTTGTTAAATATCGTCATATATATTTTTACTACAAAATACAGCATGGCGAGTTTCATTTCCTCCCTTTTTAAATGCTTTTGCAATATATATTTTTGAGACTGAGAATACATGCGCTGCTTTTATAAATGTTTTACGAAATAGACACAAGTATCAAAATTACATTCTATGGTTGGATTATTAAACCGAATATCGCCCCTTCAAGTCTGGTAACCTAAGAATTAGGGAAATGGCCCCTAATTGACGTGAATCCTAAAGGTAGATCTATCGTGCCCAACGAGCCCCATCCAGGGTATGGATGCTTTAGTACTTCGAGGTATTATTTAGTATATTAGCTGCGCGCTGTATACTGGGGGATATTCTATATGCATCTTGTTAAGGTCGGTTACCAGGTGTTCAATCCATATGAATGATTTTTATCTCTATGCAGTTTGCGAAATGCCTGATACGAGATGTGTATTTATGAGAAATGAAAATCTTGTGGTCTATTAAAATGATGAAAATAAATGATTATGATAAACTAATGAACTCACCAACCTTTTTGGTTGACACTTGAAAGCATGTTTGTTCTCAGGTATGAAAGAAATCTTCCGCTGTGCATTTGCTCATATTAGAGATATTACTTGGAGTCATTCATGACATATTTCAAAAGACGTTGCATTCGAGTCGTCGAGTTCATCAAGATTAATATAAAGGCATTCATAGTTTGGATATATTATGAAACGATATGCATATCTGTCAACTTCCGATGAAATGGAAGTTTGTCTTTTAAAAACGAATGCAATGTTTGTAAAATGTATCATATAGAGGTCAAGTACCTCGCGATGTAACCAAATGTAATGTATTCGTCCAGATGGATTAGGACGGGTCCTTTTATGCAAAATCACATGTGATTTACTGCATGTTAAATCGTGTGATTGAAAAAAAAATTAAATTTTTTTTCGAAAATATTTTTTTTCGATTTTTTTTTCAATCACATATGATTATCGCGCCACGTGTCGCACTTATGATTGGTCCCTTAGATCTCAACTTAAAAATTGGTTTCATTTGAATATTCCTCTAAATATTAAATTTAAAAATATACATAGAAAATATGTTATATTTTAGTAATGAATATTATTGTAAATTGAATTTTGATACTTTTAACCAAGTTTGCAAATCAAAGGAACTTTTACTTCGACACATATTCGCTTGTGATCGCTTAAAGCCCCTTTTCCAACAATAGGTACTCCTAAAGTGTCGATCACACGCCCCACGATAGCCTTTCCAGCGGGGACATTTTAATAAACTCAAAGCGCTTAGACAACATTTAAATGATATAAAGGTCTACTTCATGTAGTCATATAGTGATATAGTTGTACAGTTGCTTCCTTTGCAGTCTTTTTTTTAAGGGCAAAGGAGGAATTAATAAACGTTCCCTAGCAAGACGCAAAGGAAGAAATTACAAAGGCATTTGAAGCCAAGAATTTCAGTTTGAAATTACTTGTCCTCGGTTTTTTAGCCAATGAAAAGAAAATAACTTAATTACATCAAAAATGGTACTTCTACTAATAACAATTTCATTAAATGCCACACCATTTCTGAATCTCCAAAGAACCCGTAAAACCGTAACCACGATCACTTTTACTTTAGAAAAATCATTCCAAGCTAGCTGCAACCCCTCGATCCATTATGTAAAATAGGCATATTACTATTTAGCCAGACCCAAACCAAATGCCAAACATCATTCGCCACTTGACATTCGAAGAAAAGGTGGTTTTGGTGTTCGACACCTTGTTGGCAAATTGGACATAAGGTCAACACCTTTTGTGGAGAGATTCCAATGAAGAGGTAAAGCATCGAGTTTGAAACGCCACCAAAAAACATTTACTTTTCTCAGAATCTGTTTCAACCATGTAGTGATAACAGGACGCGACGGGAGGATCTATTTGTCTATATGTTTACGAGTCGCTTTAATATAAAAACAAACCATCATTACTCAATGACGACACCCACTTGACCTCCCTATCCAAAATCGATACCTGCTGCAAATCAGTAAGAAGACGTGAGAGTAGAGAAGAATTACGCCCACCAAGATCTTCTCTAGTCCATAAGAAATTCCATTCCCCATTAGTCCACTTGTCAGCCACCATATCCAATTTATTTGCATCTGGAAGATATAGACAGTTGTAACGAGACGCAAAGGAAGACTCACCACACCAAATGTCATTCCAGAAATTAACGTTTCTTCCATTACCAACAAGCAAGTGAATAAATATTTGAGGCAACAAATTGTCAGCAGAAATTTTCTTCCTACACTCAACTAAAGAAGACCAAATACCATTCATCGAAGTATGGCAGAAGACCTCACCATGAATAGATTCCACGATTTTGACCCAGAAATCATTCGGAGAATTCGCATACTGCCATCGCCACTTTTGAATCAATGCAAGATTGAAGGCCTTTAAACTACCGATGTTCAACCCACCTTGTTTAAACGGAGCTAGAACGTTATCCCATTTAACCCACGCAATCTTTTTCTTGGAAGTGCAACTACCCCAAAAAAAATCTAGCTCTAATCGCTTCATGTTTCTTGATAATAGTTTCCGGACATTTGAATAACGACGTCCAATATTTTCCAAGACTTCCCATGATCGATTTCAGCAATGTTAGTAGCTAAACAATTATTATATTTCTGAACCAACTCGTCCTAAATTGCCAATCGGTTCATATTGGATCCAATAGAAATACCAAGATATTTAGTCGGAAAGCCACCTGATCTACAACCCGCGGTGATAGCCATCCCATCCACTACATTCTGATCGATCCCAATTCTAAAAACTAAGGATTTAGCAACATTAATTTTAAGACCTGAGACTCGGTAAAAAATGTCAAAGATTCTAAGTATATGATCTAACTCAGTACCACCCCATTCCGACATAACAATTACATCATCAGCATAAATAAAGTGTGAAACTTCATCTCATTCGCCCCCAGACTTATACCACGAATATAACTGGATTCTGACGCTATGTTAAAGGCTAAGTGCAGGCCTTCCATGATGATAAGGAATCAAAAAGGACTTAACAGATCACCCTGACGTAGTCCCCTTTTAATCGAGGATTCACGTGTAATAACCCGCATTTTTCCTTTAATTTATTTTTAACGCCCGTTTTTTTAAATAATATCTTTCGTTATCTAAATTTGTAACTTCCGTTGATTAGCATTTTCAATATTTCCGTTATTTAATAATAGCATCTCCTGTTTACTCTCGCGGATTTAAAATAATTCGTTTGGTTAATTCACGCACCCGCTTTTAAACTCGAGGGACCAAAGTTGCCAGGGGGCCAAACTAGTGACTAGGTCAACTAGTCAAACCCTATCTCATCTCCACTCATTCACTTATACCTCCCCACCACATCTTTTCTCTCTAGTTACAAGAACACTCATCTCACCCAATTCATTAAATCATCATCTAAATCATTTCAAGGAAGCAAACATCAAAACAAATTACATATTTGGAATCCTTGCATCTTCCTCTTCAATTTGGTACAAATTTCATAGCTTGAGGTAAGCTTTTCAAAATCTCTAATTTTCATAAATTAGACCTTTAAACTTAAAAGTGTGTTAGTTAGTGCCTATGGCTCGAGTCTAACATGAATATGTGATTTATTTGCTCGATCTTGTTATTTTGCATAAACTTGCATGAACTTGAAAAAGGGTTTGTTTAATCTTGAGTTTTGGGTAATTTAATGTTGTTAAATGTTATATCTCATCTATTAAAAGTGTTACTAGCATCATTAGCTTCGTTTTGGTATGTAGGTTGACTTGGAAAAACTTCATTAACATAAATGTTGAATTCATGATTCTTGGTTAGGGTTTGGTAGCATTTTAAAATGAAATTTTGATGCCTTGAATGCTATGAGATGTTATTGGTGAGTGTTTATTTGCATTGTATGCATAATTACCTTCAAAACGGCATATCGTATGTGTAAATTGGATTCTCGAATCATCTTATGCGTTTATGAACTTTGAACTTTTGATAATGAACATCCAATGATCTTTCGATGCGGATTTAATTGTTGTAAATGCTAGTTTTGGTTGATGATATGTTTTTAGTTGTATTCCTTGTCAAAATATCTTTCCAACGATATAAGATACGTGTTGTAAGTGTTTTCGGTTCCAAATTTGTGTTTGAATGAATTTTGGTTCGAGACTTAACCACTTGAAACAGCCCAGAAATCTGTCCAAGTGTCTTGCCGTGGCGTGGCCAACCTTGGCACAGCGTGACTCAAAGAGTGTTTTGGAATTTACCTTAAACCAAGGTGTGAGGCATCAGGTAAGCCGAAGTGTCGCGGCGCGGCGCGGCATATGCCGGGATTGGGGGATGTCCAACTTTACGTTTTCACGTTTAATTCTAACTATGCTACGCACCTTCGATTAACATGTAACTTGTTCTAACATGCTCATATATGAATATATAACTCAGAAAAATTGTGCGAGACCCGACCCGAACGTGTTGACTTTTTCGTTGACTTTGACTTGACTAAAGTTGACTTTTATTCAAACTTAACCAATACTTTATTTAATCGTTATAACATCTCTCTTATAATCGATTCTTGTATGAAACTTGACAACTTGATTCACATGCTATATAATCGAGTCTTAACGAGCCATAGGACTAATTGAACAACATCGACCGACCTTGTGTTTTACAAATATTGATATGACCTACTTGTTTAGGTCAAGGCTAGCATTCGTTCATGCATACGTTTACTTTGTGAAGTACCTTTATACTCGTGGACTCAATTTGATATCATAGTCCCATCTTTTTAACAAATTTTATTCTTTAAATCATGGGATGAGAAACATATACGTATCATACTTTTATGCTTTGAACACAAGTACGAAAACAAACATTCCACAGCGAGTTGGAACAAAAAGCCTCAATTCAATTATCATTAGTTACACTTGTAGGGTGTAAACGTTAACTTATGTTGAGTGGATCCATACGGGCTTGACGCGCCCTCATTCGGACGGTTCGCTACCGTTAGCGGATGAAATATATTTTCGGGTATAGTGTAGGTTCTAACACTATGATAACGGGGTTTGTAAAACAGTTAAGTCTTGATAATTGGGTGATCGCGAACGTACAACAACTTTGGAATGCAAACGATTTGGATAATCAACTTATACTAAATCGTGTGGTTCAAAAACAACGTTTACAAATACACCTATGATTTCACCAACGTTTTTCGTTGACAGTTTTCTATATGTTTCTCAGGTTCATACTTGGCTACTTGATACATGCTTCCGCACACTTTGATTATTTGCTCGGGGTCAAGCATACATGCATACGCTAGTGAAAGCACCTTTAAATTCAAACTTAATGTTTACATGCATACGCTATTGATAGCATTCAGGATTTTCAACTTATATTATGTCGCAAGTTATTTCAATTATACTTTATAACTTTTGTAAACTTAAACTCGTTGTCGAACCGTCTGGTAACTTAAAACTTTGCAAGTCATCCACGTTTCAAATGAATGCGACATAATTTTGGTCAAACGCGTCTCATTTAGGGACTATGACCACGTAACGGGACCTAAGTTGACGGCGCCGTCAATGGCGATTTTGTCGGGTCGTCAAAGTTTCAGAGCGTGGTTTGTAGGGATCTAGGATGTGCATTAGTGTGTCTGACAGAGTCGTTAGGACGCATTAGTGAATCTAGACTACAATCGGATAGTTAATCATTGCATTCTGACTTGCATTTGCTATAGATAGCACTTACTTGACTACTTGTGCATTTATACTTGAATCTTTCTTAGGTGAACTTCTTGATGGTACCAAATTTTCATCATACGAACTCGTACTCTACCACTTTTGGGTAAGACACGTAAACTTAAGATTCATACGCGTAAGGAGGACGACGACTTCATTAGTTATGCTAGTACGCGAACTCTGTCTCCCAGATTGTTATTCACCACCGTCCCAGCTTACTATCCACAAGTATTATAAAGTTTCTACCATTATGGCAATCACTAGCCACTACCGATGTTACACCGGTGTTCTTCACTATCTACCACTTCTTGTTACTACCACCACTACTCTAGATGAGTATCGTCATCACTGCTTATCACTACAGTTGCGTACTACTCGTTATCATAATTCGTAACTCTTTTCGTACCTAAAGACATTATTGTTTGACTTGAACCGCATTGACGTGAACAACCAGTTATACACTTCCCTCGGGAAACGCATCTTCAGAGTTGCACTAATTCTTTCGATTAAATACGAGTCACGTTAGAGATGCGGTTACACTTTGTTCATTTTAAATCTTCACGATTACACGAACTTGATTCTATGGAGTGATGTGGGAATGGAGGTATGAGTTAGCGTAATATAATGACACTCGATCAATGTGGTTATATTATGGTAAGTCATACCAAAGTTCTAATGACCCTTGATGGTGATTGGACTCGATCAACCTAATCACTACCATTTGCCATGTACATGACTTTATTTTTCCTTGTTGCCATCCAAAAACTCAGAGAATATTGATAACAACCATACCAAGGACACACCTTTGATTATCGCCAAATTATATTGATGCTTCTGAATAAACGACCAATTCTTTCAACTTCAAAACATATGTTACATGTGTATACTATCTCGTTTTCGCACACTTTTATCGATGAACTACAAAATGCTTGGTATGCTCACATCGAGGTGGAAACTTCTCATGCATTACACTCGTACTTCCATGTAAGGAAATCTTTTATCTAAATTCTCAATGGAGAGAAAGACTCTTCACGTTATACTAGTATTCACCATGAGGGTGAATGGTCCTAACAAACGTTTTTCAGAAACCGACAAGATGGGAAAAACTTGTACAACTATACATTATAGGAATTCTAACTCGACACGGTGTGCCATTGTCATTTATTTCTGATTGAGATACTCATTTCACTTCTAGATTTTGGGGTGCCTTACAAGAAGCCTTTGGAACACGTTTAAACATGAGTACCGCATATCATCCACAAACTGACGGACCAAGCAAACTTAAGATTCAAACCTTGGAAGACGTATCACAAACTTGTATTGTTGCCTTTAATTGATTCCTCTTACAACGATAGTTATCATTCGAGTATTAACGCCGCACCTTCCGAAGCTTTATATGGCCGCAAATGTCGTTCTCCTAATTGTTGGGCCGAAATAGGCGACAAGCAAATCACCGGATCCGAACTCATTCATGAAATAACCGTTAAGATCATTCAAATCCAAGAAAGGCTCAAGACAGTACGTAGTCGCCAAAAGAGCTATACCGATGTTAGACATAAACCTCTCGAATTCCTAGTGGGGGACCGCGTAATGTTAAAAGTCGCACCTTGGAATGGTGTAATCCATTTCGGGAAACGTAGAAAGCTAAATCCGCGATATTTTGATCCTTTTGAAATCTTGGAGCGTATTGGACCCTTTGCTTACCGTTTCGAACTCCCAACTCAACCGAATTCCATTCATCCTACGTTCCATGTACCAAACTTAAAGAAGTGTCTTGCCGAACAAGAACTTGTCATTCCTTTCGATGAGCTTAATATCAATGACAAACTCCACTTCATGGGAAAACCGGTTGGAATTATGAATCGTGAAACCAAACTTTAAAACAAAGTAAAATTCTGATTTTCAAAGTTCGCTGGGATGCCAAGAGAGGACTCGAGTTTACGTGGGAAAGACAAGATCTAATGAAAAAGGAAGTACCCTCACTTCGTAGAATTTGTAACGCAAGGTCTCGAGGAAGAAACAACGACTACTACTTCCAACTAAATTTCGGGATGAAATTTCTTTTAAGGTGTAGGTAATGTAATAACCCGCATTTTTCCGTTAATTTATTTTTAACGCCCGGTTTTTTTTTAAAATAATATCTTTCGTTATCAAAATTCGTAACTTCCGTTGATTAGCGTTTTCAATATTTCCGTTATTTAATTATAACATCTCCCGTTTACCCTCGCGTATTTAAAATAATTCGTTTGGCTAATTCACGCACTCGCTTTTAAACTCGAGGGACCAAAGTTGCAAAGGGGCCAAACTAGTGACTAGGTCAACTAGTCAAACCCCATCTCATCTCCACTCATTCACTTCTACCTCCCCACCACATCTTTTCTCTCTAGTTACAAGAACACTCATCTCACCCAATTCATTAAATCATCATCTAAATCATTTCAAGGAAGCAAACATCAAAATAAATTACATATTTGGAATCCTTGCATCTTCCTCTTCAATTTGGTACAAATTTCAGAGCTTGGGGTAAGCTTTTCAAAATCTTTAATTTTCTTAAATTAGATCTTTAAACTTAAAAGTGTGTTAGTTAGTGTTTATGGCTCGAGTCTAACATGAGTATATGATTTATTTGCTCGATCTTGTTATTTTGCATAAACTAGCATGAACTTGAAAAAGGGTTTATTTAATCTTGAGTTTTGGGTGATTTAATGTTGTTAAATGTTAAAGCTCATGTATTAAAAGTGCTACTAGCATCATTAGCTTCGTTTTGGTATGTAGGTTGACTTGGAAAAACTTCATCAACATAAATGTTGAATTCATGATTCTTGGTTAGGGTTTGGTAGCATTTAAAATTAATTTTTGATGCCTTAAATTCTATGAGATGTTATTGGTGAGTGTTTAGTTGCATTGTATGCGTAATTACCTTCGAAATGGCATATCGTATTTGTATATTGGATTCCAAAATCATCTTATGCGTTTATGAACTTTGAACTTTTGATAATGAACATCCTATGATCTTTCGATGTAGATTTAATTGTTGTAAATGCTAGTTTTTGTTGATGATATATTCTTAGTTGTATTCCTTGTCAAAATACTTTTCAACGATATAAGATACGTGTTGTAAGTGTTTTCGGTTCATAATTTGTGTTTGAATGAATTTTGGTTCGAGACTTAACCACTTGAAACTGCCCAGAAATCTGTCCAAGTGTCTTGCCGCGGCGCGGCCAACCTTGGCACGGCGCGACTCAAAGAGTGTTTTGGAATTTGCCTTAAACCATGGTGTGAGGCATCAGGTAAGCCGAAGTGCCGCGGCGCGGTTAATCCTTGGCGCGGCGCGGCATATGCCGGGATTGGGGGCTGTCCAACTTTGCGTTTTCACGTTTAATTCTAACTATGCTACGCACCTCTGGTTTACATGTAACTTGTTCTAACATGCTCATATATGAATATATAACTCAAAAAAATTGTCCGAGACCCGACCTGAATGTGTTGACTTTTTCGTTGACTTTGACTTGACCAAAGTTGACTTTTATTCAAACTTAACCAATACTTTATTTAATCGTTATAACCTCTCTCTTATACTTGATTCTTGAATGAAACTTGACAACTTGATTCACATGCTATATAATCGAGTCGTAACGAGCCATATGACTAATTGAATATTGATACGACCTACTTGTTTAGGTCAAGACTAGCATTCATTCATACATACGTTTACTTTGTGAAGTACCTTTATACTCGTGGACTCAAGGTGTGATCATAGTCCCATTTTTTCAACAACTTTTATTCTTTAAATCATGGGATGAGAAACATATACGTATCATACTTTTATGCTTTGAACACAAGTACGAAAACAAACATTCCACAGTGAGTTAGAACAAAAAGCCTCAATTCAATTTTCATTAGTTACACTTGTAGGGTGTAAACGTGAACTTATGTTCTGTGGATCCATACGGGCTTGACGCGCCCTCATTCGGACGGTTCGCTACCGTTAGCGGATGAAATATATTTTCGGGTATAGTGTAGGTTCTAACACTATGATAACGGGGTTCGTAAAACAGTTAAGTCTTGATAATTGGGTGATCGCGAACGTACACCAACTTTGGAATGCAAACGATTTGGATAATAAACTTATACTAAATCTTGTGGTTCAAAAACAACGTTTACAAATACACCTATGATTTCACCAACGTTTTTCGTTGACAGTTTTCTATATGTTTCTCAGGTTCATACTTGACTACTTGATACATGCTTCTGCACACTTTGATTACTTGCTTGGGGTCAAGCATACATGCATACGCTAGTGATAGCACATTTGGATTCAAACTTACTGTTTACATGCATACGCTATTGATAGCATTCGGGATTTTCAACTTATATTATGTCGCAAGTTATTTCAATTATACTTTATAACTTTTGTAAACTTAAACTCGTTGTCGAACCGTCTGGTAACTTAAAACTTTGCAAGTCATACACGTTTCAAATGAATGTGACATAATTTTGGTCAAACGCGTCTCATTTAGGGACTATGACCACGTAACGGGACCTAAGTTGACGGCGCCATCAATGGCGATTTTGTTGGGTCTGCACATCACGTGTCGGGCTTCCGTTAACAAGCACGGACGTTCTTTCCGGCTTTAGACATCCCATGATCCAACTACACCAAGTATTACCAAACCCTAACGAAATTCTAGATTACATATTGTAACTGACTGAAGATTGTACTGGATACAGCTATCGTGTATGTTGTGGTAAGTTTAAACTTAGCCTTTTCGAGTTTAATTAAATTTTCTTTTAAAAAAAAGTTAAAAATATATTTAATATTTTTAGAAGTTTCTAACATGAGTCAATATTTATTGACCTTTACAAGGTTAATAATCGAAGTAATGTTGAGATCTTTGCCATTTGATCTGTAAATTGTGTCACATAGTTTTAGAATGTGGTTTTTCAATTTAAATTACAACTTTAATGTTGAACATAAATTTATACAAAACATATCAAGATAGCTTAATAAATGAAAGAGATCTAATGTTCAAATCTCATTATCATTGTATTATGGGGTGACAAGAGAAAAAAAAAAGAGTAGAAACGAACATGAGATAACCAATCTGTCGATGTACGAAAAACTTATATGTTTACTGTTACATAAACATGTACGGACTAGAACATAAAACTACTAAAGATATACCAAGATCAAATAAAACTACTAACTTGTAACAAAGAAGACGATGTTAACAATCTTAATAGATATACATACAATTATTTCAAACAAGGACGGAGCTTTCAGGGTCAGGGAGGAGCCATGGCTCCCACAATTAGTGGCGGGTCTAGGCTTCGAAGTCACGAGTGTCACTAGTTAAAAAAAAAAATACACTATCCAATGATGTCACACAAAAAAATTACACTATCCAGTGGTATCACTAGTTAAAAGACGCAAAAAATTCGATGCATCACGTATTCCAGTGGTAGCCTGTGCTACCACTGGATACACTATCGATCCGGCCTCGTCCACAATAAGTTGAAACTTATAGTCCTTTGAGTTACAGATGTTTTAGCATTTCAATCAACAAGATCGGAGTCCACATAAATGAGATATAATCAAAATGGTGAAAGCTCGTAAAATTTGTGAGATATCACTATTTTCAACAAGCAAAGAGTTATGCTTTCATTTCTTTGTTGAGATTAAAATAAAGTTCTGGGGGTAGGTATGATGAACGCAGGCCTAGAGATATCACCGTTTCGGTGATATCTCCTTCATACGAATTCGGAATTAGGTGACTGGAAAGCTTAAACGCTCATAACACAAAGAGGTACAAATTCCTATTTTATGCTTACATTAAGTTCAAATCCTCCCGTCCGGGAGAGTCCCTATCTTGTCCGGGAGACATCACCAACATACTAATAATTTGTATTGTACTTTGGTTTTCTTGATAAAACATGTCATATCGGGGCTCCTTATAAAATTCTTCAAACTCCGTCACTGATTGTTTTACATATGTATTTTAATTTTGATATATTCAAGGTTACAGTGGAATTCATGTAACCATTTATCAACTTTAACAATATTGATATGTTCATGTTTCTTTCAAAATTATTTTCATGAATCTTGAGAATAGTTGGATTTATACATCGAACGGCATGCAAAGATCATTGTGACGACCTGAAAATTTCCGATCATATTTAAACTTAAATCTTCTATGATTTCGACACGATAAGCAAGGTCTATTTAACCGAGTCTCAAAATGTTTGAACTATTTTTCTTGAATGCATTTGACCTTAACTGTTCTCGACGATTCACGAACCTTTAATGTATATATAAATGATTATATATGTAAATAATTATATATAATAAATTAAATAGGTTACTGAACTATTATAAGATAACTTAAAATAACCAAAACTTGTTATTTGAATATGTAGAGTATATTGACTATAAATGATTTCGAATATGATTTGTCAATGATTAAATGTATACCTTGAATTATTTGTTTCAAAATAAATAAATAATATATTTATCTAAGTAACAAAACTTAATATTTAAAACAATATTATATATATAATAGTTGAATATATATATATATATATATATATATATATATATATATATATATATATATATATATATATATATATATATATATATATATATATATATATATATATATATATATATGATTGCAATACATAATCAATATTATATGCATATTGTATTTTATATAAAACATTTAGATATTAAATATTCAATATATGTCATTATGTGATAATTAAATATTACATAATTAGTTAATGATAATATTAATATATTAAATATAATTACAAGTTAAGATATAGTTGTTATTGTAAAATTTTCATTTCTTTCATTATTGTTATTAGTATTAGAATCAAAATTAGTAATATTAATATTATTATTATTATTATTATTATGATTACAATTATAATTTTTAAAGTTATGATTATTAAAATGAAGATTTTAAATATAAATATTATTATAAGAATAATAAAAATTATAATTTAATTGTAATTCAAATATTATTAGTTATCGCTATTATTAATTATTATTAAACTTATTAAAAATTTTATTGTTATTATTAGTTCCTATTTTTATTAAAATTACTAATAGAATGATATCATAAATTAATATTACAGAATTTAATAAAACAGATATATATAAGCAGATATGCATATAAATACAATTATATAAGTGTAGCTGTATAAATGGATATATAATCAGATATAAAAGAATTCAGATATTAATATATATACAGAAATATATATGTATATAATACAAATAAATTGCCTACTTGCGTATACAGTTCCTAGTCGCTATTCTTCTGTTAAATTTGTTTCCTTAATTGGTAAACAAATCGGTATCAATAAATCACAGGTACAAATTCAATTCCAAATTCTGTTAGAAGTCATATTCGAATCGTACCATGTGTTCTTTTTAAAAATTCTGTCAATTTTGTCTGATTAAGGGAAATCAACAATGACGTTCGGTATATAATTAAACATTTACAGCTAATTAAGAAAACAATCAACCCACTACTACTACTATAAGACAGAAATATTAAACTTACTCTATTACCTCTGTTCTTGGCTCAAATTACTCTTAAAACGATTTTGTATGAATTTACAAAATCTATTAATACAGTATTGTTAGTAATCTATAGGTTAAACTTTCTGCAAAATTTCAAACCCCAATTCTTTATATCGAGTTAGAATTTCTGAGTCAAAGTTTTGATCTTAAAAATTCAAAGATTGTTCATCGATTAAATTCGAGTTCAAGGTGATGTTTCCAGTTAAATTGTCGACTGAAAAAGATTTTATGAGTGATTTGAAACCTATTTGGTGTTGCTAGCATTGACTAGAACGTCCTCAAACTCAAGATCATTTTTTTTTCTTTCAAAACCGTAAGCTGCAACAGCAGCTATGCTGTTTCTTTTAATTTTTTTTTTCAATTAATATAAACATTCATTAATTATTTCTATATCTATTTTAATCCTAAACTAATTAGTATCACGTTGATTAATCAGTTTTAATCACTTGATCGATTTGAATGTTGGGAAGAAGATGAAGAGAAATAGAATAAGAAACGAACAGTTAAATATAATTAAGGGTGGTTTTAATTAGAAAAATCGAAGATGTTTGGATGGTTAAGGGTGTTAGTGTGTGGACGAGAGGTCTCGGGTTCGAGCCTAGCATGTGGCAGCATTTTTTTTAAAGCTTTTTAAGGTAGTCTTTAAATTTCAAAATTTTTTATTATTTATTATTATTGTTATATTTCTTATCATTAGTATTATTATCATAAATTTAATTACTATTATTATTATTAGTGTTATAATTATTAGTATTAGTGATTAACGCTTATTATTATTATTATTATTATTATTATTATTATTATTATTATTATTATTATTATAGTAAACGAATTGTTACTAATATTATTATTACTAACAAAGTATTAATATTTAGGATTATTATTATTATTATTATTATTATTATTATTATTATTATTATTATTATTATTATTATTATTATTGATATTGTTAGTATTATAATTATTAAAAATATCATATTTATAGCTATAAGTATTAGGAACATTATTTATCATTAATATATTTTTATAAGTAAGATTATTATAAATTGTGTCATTTTAGTATTATTACGATTATGATTATTATTAGTATTATCATTATAAAAATAATACAAATTATTATCATTTTATAAATATTAGTATTGGTATTATGCTATAACTATTAGTATTATCATGAAGTATTATTATTATTAATACTATTATCATTGTTATTAATATTAACTAGATTAATGTAAGTATTATTATTCAAAATAATTATAACTATAAAAATAAAAGTTTTAAAAATATTATTAAGGTTGTAAGTATGTTTTTAATCAAATTAACAAAGTTTACATAAATATTCATATATAACATGTTAGGTATTTTTATTAAAATACTAATCAAATATATATCAATATAACTATATAAATATTAAACATTTTGAATATATACATAAACTAAATAGGTATAATATATAATTTAAGATATAATATATAAACTTGTCCGATTACGATTATATATATATATATATATATATATATATATATATATATATATATATATATATATATATATATATATATATATAAAGTATGAATATATGAAAATATATAAGAATGATATAACTAAATAAATTAATATATTTGTCAGATTACAATTATGTGTATTAATATATATACAAATTATATAGGTTTATGAATCTGAAGCCAACCCTGCATTGTTCAATGTCGTCATATGTATTTTTACTACAAAATACAATATAGTGAGTTCATTTGATTCTCTTTTACTCTTTACATTTTTGGGACTGAGAATACATTCGCTGTTTTTATAACTGTTTTATTAAATGCTTTTGAGATATATTTTTGAACTGAGAATACATGAACTGTTTTTATAAATGATTGACGAAATAGACACAAGTATTCAAAACTACATTCTATGATAGAATTATTTGGATTCAGATGTTCGATTTCTATAAAGATTGTATTATCGACCATCGGTGAGATGATTTTTGCATTGCACTACGCATTAGCTACCGTTGTAAAATTATTGTTCGATTTCTATAAAGATTGTATTATCGACCATCGATGAGATGATTTTACATTGCACTACGCACTAGCTACCGAAATGGTTCGATTTAGTAGTTATTAACGGTGAGATGATTTTGCATTGCACGACGCATTAGCTACTGTTTTAGCTACCCTCGGTGAGATGATTTTGCATTGCACTATGCATTAGCTACTGTTGTAATATTGTTTATGGTGAAATTTAGTAGTTAGTAACGGCGAGATGATTTTGCATTGCACGACGCATTAGCTACCGTTTTAGCTACCCTCGGTGAGAAATTTTTGCATTGCACGATGCATTAGCTACCGTTGTAAAATTATTTACGGTGAGATGATTTTGCATTGCACGACATATTAGCTACCATTATTGAAATTATATTGTATTAACTACCACAGTGAGATGATTTTGCATTGTACGACGCATTAGCTACCGTTGGTGAGTTTGTTTTGAAAGGTTCCGATGTTCTTCATATGAATGATTTTATAGCAGGAGTAGACCTGCACATATTATTTTCTAAATATGAGTATCTTGTGGTCTATTATATAATTGGAAATGATTGATTATGATAAACTAATGAACTCACCAACCTTTTGGTTGACACTTTAAAGCATGTTTATTCTCGGGTATTAAAGAAATCTTCCGCTGTGCATTAGCTCATTTTAAGGATATTACTTGAAGTCATTCATGGTATATTTCAAAAGACGTTGCATTTGAGTTGTTGAGTTCAACAAGATTATTATTAGGTCATTGATAGTTTGATATAATATGAAATGGTATGTATTCCTGTTAACTTTCGATGAAATGAAAGTTTGTCTTTTAAAAACGAATGCAATGTTTGTAAAATGTATCATTTAGAGGTCAAATACCTCGCGATGTAATCAACTATTGTGAATCGTTTATAATGTATATGAACGGGTCATTTCAGTTGGTATCAGAGCGGTGGTCTTAGTGAACTAGGTCTTGCATTAGTGTGTCTAACTGATAGTTGATTAGATGCATTAGTGAGTCTGGACTTCGACCGTGTCTGCATGTCAAAAGTTTTGCTTATCATTCCGTGTCGAAAATTACCTGCTTATCATTCTTAGGGAATCACTTGCTTATCATTCTTAGTCTAGACACATCTTACTGCATTGACTACATGAATAGTGTATAGACAAAATTCTGTAGACTTTTCCTGACAGCTTCCGTAGATTCCTCCGTAACTTATGGGATCTTAGTATTATATATACATATGAAAATTATGTGTTTCTAAGTCCTATAATCTATCTCATATCGAAAATCAATTCCCTGATCATACGAAATGGATCCTTCAACTAGTTCCAGTTCCTCGGATTCCGACAGCTATTCCGATATGGATTTCCACACGAGCTCCGGCTGCAGTATAACCGGAATGGATCAACTAATTAGTCATCTTCAGTTCTAGATGAATTGGGGAAGAGTTTGTAGCCTACTTAATCATTGGAGACAAGAAGAAGGTGATCCTTTCCATCCACCGACTTTCCCTTTTGACGAAGAACCTGAAACACTTACCGGCGAACCTGTTCAAAACACCATTTCCTCTCTCAGAGTATCTCACCACGACTATATCATAACTCAAATTCTAAACCTTATTCATTCGCTCGTTCCTATCGACAATCATCCTGGAATAATAGAAGAAGTCAACGAACTTCGCGCTCGAGTAATCAATTTGGAAAATTTGGTGCAAAACGTACCAGCTTCAGCAACATCAACGACACCAATGTAGTGACCCGAACTTTTCCATGTTTATATATATTAAATGAAATTGATATTTACATGATTAAGTGTTTTCAACATGTTAAGCAATCAAACTTGTTATGACTTAATTATTTGAAATGAGTTTAATGTAGACAATTGACCTCCCAAGTTGACCGGCGATTCACGAACGTTAAAACTTGTAAAAATGACATGACGATATATATATGGATATACATATAGTTAACATGAGAATATGATAAGTAAGCATCTCCATAAGTATATTAACAATGAGTTATATACATAAAAATGAGACTACTAAGTTAAGAAACTCGAAACGATATATATAACGATCATCGTTATTACAACTTCTTACTAAATACATATGTATCATATTAAGATATTGTTACACTATATTTAACATGATAAAATGATAATTATATATATCATTAAGTATGTTAACAATGAACTACATATGTAAAACAAGACTACTAACTTAAGAACTTTGAAACGAGGCATATATGTAACGATTATCGTTGTAATGACATTTTAATGTATATATATCATATTAAAATATATTCATACATCATAATATCTTGATAATCTAATAATTTAACATCTCATTAGATATAATAAACAATGGGTTAACAACATTAAATGAAATCGTTAACTTAAAGGTTTCAAAACAACACTTACATGTAACGACTAACGATGACTTAACGACTCAGTTAAAATGTATATACATGTAGTGTATTTAGATGTATTAGTACACTTTTGAAAGACTTCAAGACACATATCAAAGTACTTCTACTTAACAAAAATGCTTACAATTGCATTCTCATTCATTTTCATCAACAATTCTACTCGTATGCAACCGTATTCGTACTCGTACAATACCCAGCTCCTAGACGTATATACTATTGGTATATACACATAATAATTCAGCTCTTAGAAGCCCTAGATAGTCAACAAAAATGTGGAACCAACAATTATACAACTAGCATGACTTATGAGCAAGGAAACAAAAACAAGAACTCCTTTTAACCCCACTCACCTTCACCACTCACCACCTACTCCATTTCACTTCCAATTTTCTTCCCAATTCTCTCTCAAAACACACACTCTTCCATGAACGTCTAAGTTACTATTTTTCCAGCAAAAATCATCAATACAAGCTTTGATTATTACCTATAATCATCATAAAAACAATTACTCAAGAACACATCAAGAACACTTCCAAGTTTACAAGTTTACTCCCAAGTTTCCTAATCCATTCCAAGCAATCATCTAAGATCAAGAAATCTTTGTAATTTATAGTAGTTTATCTTTCTAAATCAAGGTAATATTCATATTCAAGCTTTGATTCAATTTCTATAACTATAACTATCTTAATTCGAGTAATAATCTTACTTGAACTTGTTTTTGTGTCATGATACTATTTTAAGAACTTCCAAGCCATCAAAGATCCTTTGAAGCTCAAGTTATTTTTTCATCATTTCCAGTAGGTTTACCTACTAAACTTGAGATAGTAATGATGTTCATAACATCATTCGATATAAGATACGTGTTGTAAGTGTTTTCGGTTCATAATTTGTGTTTGAATGAATTTTGGTTCGAGACTTAACCACTTGAAACTGCCCAGAAATCTGTCCAAGTGTCTTGCCGCGGCGCGGCCAACCTTGGCACGGCGCGACTCAAAGAGTGTTTTGGAATTTGCCTTAAACCATGGTGTGAGGCATCAGGTAAGCCGAAGTGCCGCGGCGCAGTTAATCCTTGGCGCGGCGCGGCATATGCCGGGATTGGGGGCTGTCCAACTTTGCGTTTTCACGTTTAATTCTAACTATGCTACGCACCTCTGGTTTACATGTAACTTGTTCTAACATGCTCATATATGAATATATAACTCAAAAAAATTGTCCGAGACCCGACCTGAATGTGTTGACTTTTTTGTTGACTTTGACTTGACCAAAGTTGACTTTTATTCAAACTTAACCAATACTTTATTTAATCGTTATAACCTCTCTCTTATACTTGATTCTTGCATGAAACTTGACAACTTGATTCACATGCTATATAATCGAGTCGTAACGAGCCATATGACTAATTGAATATTGATACGACCTACTTGTTTAGGTCAAGACTAGCATTCATTCATACATACGTTTACTTTGTGAAGTACCTTTATACTCGTGGACTCAAGGTGTGATCATAGTCCCATTTTTTCAACAACTTTTATTCTTTAAATCATGGGATGAGAAACATATACGTATCATACTTTTATGCTTTGAACACAAGTACGAAAACAAACATTCCACAGCGAGTTAGAACAAAAAGCCTCAATTCAATTATCATTAGTTACACTTGTAGGGTGTAAACGTGAACTTATGTTCTGTGGATCCATACGGGCTTGACGCGCCCTCATTCGGACGGTTCGCTACCGTTAGCGGATGAAATATATTTTCGGGTATAGTGTAGGTTCTAACACTATGATAACGGGGTTCGTAAAACAGTTAAGTCTTGATAATTGGGTGATCGCGAACGTACAACAACTTTGGAATGCAAACGATTTGGATAATAAACTTATACTAAATCTTGTGGTTCAAAAACAACGTTTACAAATACACCTATGATTTCACCAACGTTTTTCGTTGACAGTTTTCTATATGTTTCTCAGGTTCATACTTGACTACTTGATACATGCTTCTGCACACTTTGATTACTTGCTTGGGGTCAAGCATACATGCATACGCTAGTGATAGCACATTTGGATTCAAACTTACTGTTTACATGCATACGCTATTGATAGCATTCGGGATTTTCAACTTATATTATGTCGCAAGTTATTTCAATTATACTTTATAACTTTTGTAAACTTAAACTCGTTGTCGAACCGTCTGGTAACTTAAAACTTTGCAAGTCATACACGTTTCAAATGAATGTGACATAATTTTGGTCAAACGCGTCTCATTTAGGGACTATGACCACGTAACGGGACCTAAGTTGACGGCGCCATCAATGGCGATTTTGTTGGGTCGGCACATCACGTGTCGGGCTTTCGTTAACAAGCACGGACGTCTTTCCGACTTTAGACATCCCATGATCCAACTACACCAAGTATTACCAAACCCTAACGAAATTCTAGATTACATATTGTAACTGACTGAAGATTGTACTGGATACAGCTATCGTGTATGTTGTGGTAAGTTTAAACTTAGCCTTTTCGAGTTTAATTAAATTTTCTTTTAAAAAAAAAGTTAAAAATATATTTAATATTTTTAGAAGTTTCTAACATGAGTCAATATTTATTGACCTTTACAAGGTTAATAATCGAAGTAATGTTGAGATCTTTGCCATTTGATCTGTAAATTGTTTCACATAGTTTTAGAATGTGGTTTTTCATTTTAAATTACAACTTTAATGTTGAACATAAATTTATACAAAACATATCAAGATAGCTTAATAAATGAAAGAGATCTAATGTTCAAATCTCATTATCATTGTATTATGGGGTGACAAGAGAAAAAAAAAGAGTAGAAACGAACATGAGATAACCAATCTGTCGATGTACGAAAAACTTATATGTTTACTGTTACATAAACATGTACGGACTAGAACATAAAACTACTAAAGATATACCAAGATCAAATAAAACTACTAACTTGTAACAAAGAAGACGATGTTAACAATCTTAATAGATATACATACAATTATTTCAAACAAGGACGGAGCTTTCAGGGTCAGGGAGGGGCCATGGCTCCCACAATTAGTGGCGGGTCTAGGCTTCGAAGTCACGAGTGTCACTAGTTAAAAAAAAAATACACTATCCAATGATGTCACACAAAAAAATTACACTATCCAGTGGTATCACTAGTTAAAAGACGCAAAAAATTCGATGCATCGCGTATTCCAGTGGTAGCCCGTGCTACCACTGGATACACTATCGATTCGGCCTCGTCCACAATAAGTTGAAACTTATAGTCCTTTGAGTTACAGATGTTTTAGCATTTCAATCAACAAGATCGGAGTCCACATAAATGAGATATAATCAAAATGGTGAAAGCTCGTAAAATTTGTGAGATATCACTATTTTCAACAAGCAAAGAGTTATGCTTTCATTTCTTTGTTGAGATTAAAATAAAGTTCTGGGGGTAGGTATAATGAATGCAGGCCTAGAGATATCACCGTTTCGGTGATATCTCCTTCATACGAATTCGGAATTAGGTGACTGGAAAGCTTAAACGCTCGTAACACAAAGAGGTACAAATTCCTATTTTATGCTTACATTAAGTTCAAATCCTCCCGTCCGGGAGAGTCCCTATCTTGTCCGGGAGACATCACCAACATACTAATAATTTGTATTGTACTTTGGTTTTCTTGATAAAACATGTCATATCGGGGCTCCTTATAAAATTCTTCAAACTCCGTCACTGATTGTTTTACATATGTATTTTAATTTTGATATATTCAAGGTTACAGTGGAATTCATGTAACCATTTATCAACTTTAACAATATTGATATGTTCATGTTTCTTTCAAAATTATTTTCATGAATCTTGAGAATAGTTGGATTTATACATCGAACGGCATGCAAAGATCGTTGTGACGACCTGAAAATTTCCGATCATATTTAAACTTAAATCTTCTATGATTTCGACACGATAAGCAAGGTCTATTTAACCGAGTCTCAAAATGTTTGAACTATTTTTCTTGAATGCATTTGACCTTAACTGTTCTCGACGATTCACGAACCTTTAATGTATATATAAATGATTATATATGTAAATAATTATATATAATAAATTAAATAGGTTACTGAACTATTATAAGATAACTTAAAATAACCAAAACTTGTTATTTGAATATGTAGAGTATATTGACTATAAATGATTTCGAATATGATTTGTCAATGATTAAATGTATACCTTGAATTATTTGTTTCAAAATAAATAAATAATATATTTATCTAAGTAACAAAACTTAATATTTAAAACAATATTATATATATAATAGTTGAATATATATATATATATATATATATATATATATATATATATATATATATATATATATATATATATATATATATATATATATATATATATATATATATATATATATATATATATATATATATGATTGCAATACATAATCAATATTATATGCATATTGTATTTTATATAAAACATTTAGATATTAAATATTCAATATATGTCATTATGTGATAATTAAATATTACATAATTAGTTAATGATAATATTAATATATTAAATATAATTACAAGTTAAGATATAGTTGTTATTGTAAAATTTTCATTTCTTTCATTATTGTTATTAGTATTAGAATCAAAATTAGTAATATTAATATTATTATTATTATTATTATTATGATTACAATTATAATTTTTAAAGTTATGATTATTAAAATGAAGATTTTAAATATAAATATTATTATAAGAATAATAAAAATTATAATTTAATTGTAATTCAAATATTATTAGTTATCGCTATTATTAATTATTATTAAACTTATTAAAAATTTTATTGTTATTATTAGTTCCTATTTTTATTAAAATTACTAATAGAATGATATCATAAATTAATATTACAGAATTTAATAAAACAGATATATATATAAGCGGATATGCATATAAATACAATTATATAAGTGTAGCTGTATAAATGGATATATAATCAGATATAAAAGAATTCAGATATTAATATATATACAGAAATATATATGTATATAATACAAATAAATTGCCTACTTGCGTATACAGTTCCTAGTCGCTATTCTTCTGTTAAATTTGTTTCCTTAATTGGTAAACAAATCGGTATCAATAAATCACAGGTACAAATTCAATTCCAAATTCTGTTAGAAGTCATATTCGAATCGTACCATGTGTTCTTTTTAAAAATTCTGTCAATTTTGTCTGATTAAGGGAAATCAACAATGACGTTCGGTATATAATTAAACATTTACAGCTAATTAAGAAAACAATCAACCCACTACTACTACTATAAGACAGAAATATTAAACTTACTCTATTACCTCTGTTCTTGGCTCAAATTACTCTTAAAACGATTTTGTATGAATTTACAAAATCTATTAATACAGTATTGTTAGTAATCTATAGGTTAAACTTTCTGCAAAATTTCAAACCCCAATTCTTTATATCGAGTTAGAATTTCTGAGTCAAAGTTTTGATCTTAAAAATTCAAAGATTGTTCATCGATTAAATTCGAGTTCAAGGTGATGTTTCCAGTTAAATTGTCGACTGAAAAAGATTTTATGAGTGATTTGAAACCTATTTGGTGTTGCTAGCATTGGCTAGAACGTCCTCAAACTCAAGATCATTTTTTTTTCTTTCAAAACCGTAAGCTGCAACAGCAGCTATGCTGTTTCTTTTAATTTTTTTTTTCAATTAATATAAACATTCATTAATTATTTCTATATCTATTTTAATCCTAAAACTAATTAGTATCACGTTGATTAATCAGTTTTAATCACTTGATCGATTTGAATGTTGGGAAGAAGATGAAGAGAAATAGAATAAGAAACGAACAGTTAAATATAATTAAGGGTGGTTTTAATCAGAAAAATTGAAGATGTTTGGATGGTTAAGGGTGTTAGTGTGTGGGCGAGAGGTCTCGGGTTCGAGCCTAGCATGTGGCAGCATTTTTTTTAAAGCTTTTTAAGGTAGTCTTTAAATTTCAAAATTTTTTATTATTTATTATTATTGTTATATTTCTTATCATTAGTATTATTATCATAAATTTAATTACTATTATTATTATTAGTGTTATAATTATTAGTATTAGTGATTAACACTTATTATTATTATTATTATTATTATTATTATTATTATTATTATTATTATTATTATTATTATTATTATAGTAAACGAATTGTTACTAATATTATTATTACTAACAAAGTATTAATATTTAGGATTATTATTATTATTATTATTATTATTATTATTATTATTATTATTATTATTATTATTATTATTGATATTGTTAGTATTATAATTATTAAAAATATCATATTTATAGCTATAAGTATTAGGAACATTATTTATCATTAATATATTTTTATAAGTAAGATTATTATAAATTGTGTCATTTTAGTATTATTACGATTATGATTATTATTAGTATTATCATTATAAAAATAATACAAATTATTATCATTTTATAAATATTAGTATTGGTATTATGCTATAACTATTAGTATTATCATGAAGTATTATTATTATTAATACTATTATCATTGTTATTAATATTAACTAGATTAATGTAAGTATTATTATTCAAAATAATTATAACTATAAAAATAAAAGTTTTAAAAATATTATTAAGGTTGTAAGTATGTTTTTAATCAAATTAACAAAGTTTACATAAATATTCATATATAACATGTTAGGTATTTTTATTAAAATACTAATCAAATATATATCAATATAACTATATAAATATTAAACATTTTGAATATATACATAAACTAAATAGGTATAATATATAATTTAAGATATAATATATAAACTTGCCCGATTACGATTATATATATATATATATATATATATATATATATATATATATATATATATATATATATATATATATATATATAAAGTATGAATATATGAAAATATATAAGAATGATATAACTAAATAAATTAATATATTTGTCAGATTACAATTATGTGTATTAATATATATACAAATTATATAGGTTTATGAATCTGAAGCCAACCCTGCATTGTTCAATGTCGTCATATGTATTTTTACTACAAAATACAATATAGTGAGTTTATTTGATTCCCTTTTACTCTTTACATTTTTGGGACTGAGAATACATTCGTTGTTTTTATAACTGTTTTATTAAATGCTTTTGATATATATTTTTGAACTGAGAATACATGAAATGTTTTTATAAATGATTGACGAAATAGACACAAGTATTCAAAACTACATTCTATGATAGAATTATTTGGATTCAGAGGTTCGATTTCTATAAAGATTGTATTATCGACCATCGGTGAGATGATTTTTGCATTGCACTACGCATTAGCTACCGTTGTAAAATTATTGTTCGATTTCTATAAAGATTGTATTATCGACCATTGATGAGATGATTTTGCATTGCACTACGCACTAGCTACCGAAATGGTTCGATTTAGTATTTATTAACGGTGAGATGATTTTGCATTGCACGACGCATTAGCTACTGTTTTAGCTACCCTCGGTGAGATGATTTTGCATTGCACGATGCATTAGCTACTGTTGTAATATTGTTTATGGTGAAATTTAGTAGTTAGTAACGGCGAGATGATTTTGCATTGCACGACGCATTAGCTACCGTTTTAGCTACCCTTGGTGAGAAATTTTTGCATTGCACGATGCATTAGCTACCGTTGTAAAATTATTTACGGTGAGATGATTTTGCAATGCACGACATATTAGCTACCATTATTGAAATTATATTGTATTAACTACCACAGTGAGATGATTTTGCATTGTACGACGCGTTAGCTACCGTTGGTGAGTTTGTTTTGAAAGGTTCCGATGTTCTTCATATGAATGATTTTATAGCAGGAGTAGACCTGCACAGATTATTTTCTAAATATGAGTATCTTGTGGTCTATTATATAATTGGAAATGATTGATTATGATAAATTAATGAACTCACCAACCTTTTGGTTGACACTTTAAAGCATGTTTATTCTCGGGTATTAAAGAAATCTTCCGCTGTGCATTAGCTCATTTTAAGGATATTACTTGAAGTCATTCATGGTATATTTCAAAAGACGTTGCATTTGAGTTGTTGAGTTCAACAAGATTATTATTAGGTCATTGATAGTTTGATATAATATGAAATGGTATGCATTCCTGTTAACTTTCGATGAAATGAAAGTTTGTCTTTTAAAAACGAATGCAATGTTTGTAAAATGTATCATTTAGAGGTCAAATACCTCGCGATGTAATCAAATATTGTGAATCGTTTATAATGTATATGAACGGGTCATTTCAGTTGGTATCAGAGCGGTGGTCTTAGTGAACTAGGTCTTGCATTAGTGTGTCTAACTGATAGTTGATTTGATGCATTAGTGAGTCTGGACTTCGACCGTGTCTGCATGTCAAAAGTTTTGCTTATCATTCCGTGTCGAAAATTACCTGCTTATCATTCTTAGGGAATCACTTGCTTATCATTCTTAGTCTAGACACATCTTACTGCATTGACTACATGAATAGTGTATAGACAAAATTCTGTAGACTTTTCCTGACAGCTTCCGTAGATTCCTCCGTAACTTATGGGATCTTAGTATTATATATACATATGAAAATTATGTGTTTCTAAGTCCTATAATCTATCTCATATCGAAAATCAATTCCCTGATCATACGAAATGGATCCTTCAACTAGTTCCAGTTCCTCGGATTCCGACAGCTATTCCGATATGGATTTCCACACGAGCTCCGGCTGCAGTATAACCGGAATGGATCAACTAATTAGTCATCTTCAGTTCTGGATGAATTGGGGAAGAGTTTGTAGCCTACTTAATCATTGGAGACAAGAAGAAGGTGATCCTTTCCATCCACCGACTTTCCCTTTTGACAAAGAACCTGAAACACTTACCGGCGAACCTGTTCAAAACACCATTTCCTCTCTCAGAGTATCTCACCACGACTATATCATAACTCAAATTCTAAACCTTATTCATTCGCTCGTTCCTATCGACAATCATCCTGGAATAATAGAAGAAGTCAACGAACTTCGCGCTCGAGTAATCAATTTGGAAAATATGGTGCAAAACGTACCAGCTTCAGCAACATCAACGACACCAATGTAGTGACCCGAACTTTTCCATGTTTATATATATTAAATGAAATTGATATTTACATGATTAAGTGTTTCCAACATGTTAAGCAATCAAACTTGTTATGACTTGATTATTTGAAATGAGTTTAATGTAGACAATTGACCTCCCAAGTTGACCGGCGATTCACGAACGTTAAAACTTGTAAAAATGACATGACGATATATATATGGATATACATATAGTTAACATGAGAATATGATAAGTAAGCATCTCCATAAGTATATTAACAATGAGTTATATACATAAAAATGAGACTACTAAGTTAAGAAACTCGAAACGATATATATAACGATTATCGTTATTACAACTTCTTACTAAATACATATGTATCATATTAAGATATTGTTACACTATATTTAACATGATAAAATGATAATTATATATATCATTAAGTATATTAACAATGAACTACATATGTAAAACAAGACTATTAACTTAAGAACTTTGAAACGAGGCATATATGTAACGATTATCGTTGTAATGACATTTTAATGTATATATATCATATTAAAATATATTCATACATCATAATATCTTGATAATCTAATAATTTAACATCTCATTAGATATAATAAACAATGGGTTAACAACATTAAATGAAATCATTAACTTAAAGGTTTCAAAACAACACTTACATGTAACGACTAACGATGACTTAACGACTCAGTTAAAATGTATATACATGTAGTGTATTTAGATGTATTAGTACACTTTTGAAAGACTTCAAGACACATATCAAAGTACTTCTACTTAACAAAAATGCTTACAATTGCATTCTCATTCATTTTCATCAACAATTCTACTCGTATGCAACCGTATTCGTACTCGTACAATACCCAGCTCCTAGACGTATATACTATTAGTATATACACATAATAATTCAGCTCTTAGAAGCCCTAGATAGTCAACAAAAATGTGGAACCAACAATTAGACAACTAGCATGACTTATGAGCAAGGAAACAAAAACAAGAACTCCTTTTAACCCCACTCACCTTCACCACTCACCACCTACTCCATTTCACTTCCAATTTTCTTCCCAATTCTCTCTCAAAACACACACTCTTCCATGAACGTCTAAGTTACTATTTTTCCAGCAAAAATCATCAAATACAAGCTTTGATTATTACCTATAATCATCATAAAAACAATTACTCAAGAACACATCAAGAACACTTCCAAGTTTACAAGTTTACTCCCAAGTTTCCTAATCCATTCCAAGCAATCATCTAAGATCAAGAAATCTTTATAATTTACAGTAGTTTATCTTTCTAAATCAAGGTAATATTCATATTCAAGCTTTGATTCAATTTCTATAACTATAACTATCTTAATTCGAGTAATAATCTTACTTGAACTTGTTTTTGTGTCATGATACTATTTTAAGAACTTCCAAGCCATCAAAGATCCTTTGAAGCTCA
The DNA here is from genome assembly GCF_046630445.1 of Rutidosis leptorrhynchoides. Classification (NCBI taxonomy): domain Eukaryota; kingdom Viridiplantae; phylum Streptophyta; class Magnoliopsida; order Asterales; family Asteraceae; genus Rutidosis; species Rutidosis leptorrhynchoides. The sequence continues at coordinate 169,504,979 of NC_092339.1, forward strand.
AGTTATTTTTTCATCATTTCCAGTAGGTTTACCTACTAAACTTGAGATAGTAATGATGTTCATAACATCATTCGATTCATATATATAAAACTACCTTATTCAAAGGTTTAAACTTGTAATCACTAGAACATAGTTTAGTTAATTCTAAACTTGTTCGCAAACAAAGGTTAATCCTTCTAAATTGACTTTTAAAATAAACTAAACACATGTTCTATATCTATATGATATGCTAACTTAATGATTTAAAACCGAAAAACACGAAACACACCGTAAAACCGGATATACGCCGTCGTAGTAACACAGCGGTCTGTTTTGGGTTAGTTAATTAAAAACTATGATAAACTTTTATTTAAAAGTTGTTCTTCTGGGAAAATTATTTTTCTTATGAACATGAAACTATATCCAAAAGTTATGGTTAAACTCAAAGTGGAAGTATGTTTTCCAAAATGGTCATCTATACGTCGTTCTTTCGACTAAAATGACTACCTTTACAAAAACAACTTGTAACCTGTATTTCCGACTATAAACTTATACTTTTTCTGTTTGGATTCATAAACTTAAGTTCAATATGAAACCATAGCAACTTGAATCACTCAAAACGGATTTAAAACGAAGAAGTTATGGGTAAAACAAAATTGGATAATTTTTCTTGTTGTAGCTACGTGAAAATTGGTAACAAATCTATATTAATCATATCCTAGCTAACTTATATTGTATTATACATGTATTCTAATATATTATGTAATCTTGGGATACCATAGACACGAATACAATGTTTTGACATATCATATCGACCCATCTATATATATATATATATATATATATATATATATATATATATATATATATATATATATTTCGAAACAACCATAGACACTCTATATGCAGTAATGTTGGAATTAGCTATACATAGTTGAGGTTGATTCTAAAATATTATATATACTATTAGGACCCCGAAGTTGTATAGTGTTAATATGAAATAAGCTTAAATGAAGGTTCCTTAGAAGAGGGCTATATAAGGAACCTAAGTAGTCCTAATTAGATAGCCATTGCATTGTAACCGAGTTCTAGAAGCTGTGAAATGTAATTTTACCGATTCTCTCTAATACCGAGTCTCGTTCTTACATACCGAATCTCTCTTTATCTTATCATTTCTCTCAATCTCAACATGATCTGACCTATCATTTGGTATCAGAGCTTCCAGGAAGTGATTCTACATCACTATATCGATCCAGAGATTGTAGATTACAGAATCTGAATACTCTCGGTATTTTGAATCACATTCGGTATTATCGAATTTGATAATCTGACGTTCAGATTCTTGTGGTAAGTTCATCGAAGGTGCATTAGGTCTTTTAGAAAGAGTTTCGATCATCATTACAGCTTTTTAACTTCAACTATGGAGAATCAATTTGATTTTTATAGTTTGTGGCTAAAACTCTCGGTATTGCTTAATTCAAGCTTGATTCTGGATTTTTGTGAAGATTTAAGGATTCAGTTATGTTCATGAGGTGTTAAATCATATTTCTGACGGTTCAATTTCTTCAATTCATCAAGTTTTGAAGATTTGATCAACACTCGGTATCGTAACTGTCATACCGAGTCTGCTTCATTACTTAAATTCATCTTAAGTGTTGCAGATTGTGGTGTGATTGTGATTCTATCACATTCGGTTTGATTATACGCAACTAATTGGTGTGGTTTGAGAAAGGATTCTGTCATATTTCTAAGTTTTAAACTTAGACTCGGTATTGTCAACTGCTACAGTTGACATTCGGTATCCTATACTTTCGGTATCTTTGATATTTAGTGTGATACTAACTTGTTTCCTTGTGCAGAAAGGTTACAGAATCTAATTCAAAAGGATTGAATTGAGTTTGAACTTCAAATTCATATAGAATCTGACTAACGAGTCAGATACAGAATCTGAGTTTCTGTATCACTTAATCCATTGTTTTAAGTGGTTACAGGCTACAATTCTTGTGATTACCGAATCTATACTGAATCTGGGTGTGTCACTTGTATTTCTGATCTGTTTCTTTTACAGAATCTGGTATACATAATCTTTACCGAATCTGCTACAGTACCGAATCTGATACAGAATCTGACATTCTGATCAGATTGTTGTGATTTTTCATCTTAGATTTGTGTAATACAGAATCTTTACCGAATCTACCTCATTTTCAAGATGTCTACTCAAGATACTTTGATCATTGGATCAGATTTCCGTCCTCCAATGTTGTTTGATGGCAAGTACACTCAGTGGCTTCACCGTATCACTCAGTACATAGACTATAAGAGTGAGAAAGCAAAGTACATTTGGGCTTCACTGAGAGATGGTCCAGTTGTTGATTATCATCCGGATACTGGTATGCCAATTTCAGTCTATGAACTTTCTGGTGATAAGCGTGAGAGAGCTCAGGGTGACATAGAGGCAAAGAATATTGTTATGCAAGCTATCCCGCATGAATTGTTTGAAAATGTTGATAGCAACACAACAGCAAAAGATATATGGGATGAGATCAAACGACAGCAAGAAGGTTATGACATGTCAGACGTTACTAAATTGAATAAGGCTCTGGGATTCTATGAAGATTTCAAGCAGGAAACTGATGAACCACTCAAGGATACCTATCGTCGTTTCAATGGTGTTCTCAATGAGTTGAAAAGGTGCAAGATCATAAAAGTAAATGCTGAAGTCAACATGAAGTTTCTCAAAAAGCTCAATGCTGATTGGCTTCCTTATGGAACCATTGTTCGATCTACTAAAGAGATTGACAAGTTAACTATTCATGAGCTTGTTGGAGTTCTTATGCATTACCAACCTGAAGTGTCTAAACTTCAAGAAGGAAGGAAAGAGTCTTCTCCGGGCGATCCATTTGCCCTAATTGCCAAAAAGAAGAGCAAATCGTTTACGTCTTTCAAAAGCTTGTCCAAGAAAGTGCTTGTTGAATAATCAACTGATTCAGAAGATTTGAATCTTTCTGATGTTGATGATTCTCACCTTGAATTAGTCAAGATGGTAGCCATGTTCACAAAAGCCTTGAACAAATACAAGTTTAAAGGCAAATCAAGCAATCAACGCAAAAACGCTTCATCTTCCTCGTACTACAAGAAAGCTGATCAATCTAAACAACAACGTGCTGATGATTCCAAGAAGGAAGATTCAATTTGTTTCAATTGTGGCAAAGCTGATCATTACTCTCGTGAGTGCAAGATGCCTAAGAAGAAGGACGCAGCTTACTACAAGAAGAAAATGTTGATGGCTAAGATTGTGGAAACTGGGGGAGAGCTAAAACCGGTTGATGATACTTGGTTTAACTGGACTGACGATTCAGACTCAGAGGTGGAACATGCAAATGTTTACAAGGTGACAAAGCTCATCAAAACTAAGGAAGCAATGGAGAATTCTGACTCAACATCCGATGATGATGAGGTACAATCAACTGAAATCTCACATGATTTTATAAAAATGCAAAATGACTTGATGAAGAATCTGGTCTCAATGTCAAAAGAAGTCAAAGGCTTAAAATCTGAAAATAAGGTTTTAAAAGATAAAATCAAAATGAATGAGACCAGACCTTCCTCATCCAAATTGCAAACGGATGTGCAACGATTGACTCTCCAACTCAACTCTAGGGAAACTGAGTTGGAAGATCTGAAAAAGACAATTCATCCGATTAAAGTTGAAAGAACTGATTATCGTTTAAAATCGGAACGACTTGCAGAAAAAGTTCAATTTTTAGAAAGAGATCTTTCTGATTTGAAAAACCAACATGAACCCACACTTTCAAAACTAAACAAGAAAATCGTTCAATTGGAAAACACCATAATTGAAAAGAACACTGAAATTTCTTTATTGTCAAAAGAATCTTTTCAAATGAAAGCACAACTTGCTCGATATGAGGAAAAACTTCATCGAACAAAGCAATCCAAAGCTATCATGGATATGGAACTTTCAAAACAAATTATTTTCCTGAATAGACCAAAAACGATTCATGGTGAAAAGTGGGGGTTGGGTTATGAAGATTCGAAAATTTTGGAAGATGCTTCCAAAAAGATTCTAGGATTATATCATTCTGATTATTTTCAAGCCGGTTTACCATCGCATTTTGTACATGCTTCTGATGCTGATTTTGATGATATTATTGTGAATCGTAAATCTAGGAAATACCATCAAATTAGCTTAATGTATGAAAAAATCAATGCTAAGATAGGTAAATCGAATCCTGATTTCTTGAAAAATCTTGTTGAAACTGAAAAGAACATGCAACGTGAAGATTATGTGCCTAAGCGTAGACTGGTTTATATCCCAACACTCATGCTAGAGAAATACATTTTAATGCTTGAAAATGAAGTGTTTAACAAACCTAGTTCTATCATTACTGCAATAGATGAGGTGTTTGATGAACCAATTTTTGATGTGAAACCAATTCTACCAACTTTACCTGCATGTCCAGATGATCTTTTCCGTGAAGACCTAGCACATGAACTAACTGTCTTCTTTGAGACAGATTCTCTAGGTCAAAATTCTTTAGATGAAAAAGTAGAACCTCAGGATGAACCGAACATTGAACCTTTGATAGATTTTGAAAGTCAACTTGATACTTTGCATGATTATTACTTGCATTTGCCTGCTGTACGTGATTTGAATCGTATAGTAGCTCAACTTGAACAGGAGAATATTGACTTATAACTTAAGTGCCAATCATTAGAACAAATGCTTGCTTTGTGTGATAAATTGCCTTCACTGCCTAAGAAAGAATGTACTTATGCTTTTAAGGAGCGTGAAGTGATAGTTTCTGCTGAAGAATTATGTCTTGAGATTAAAAGCTTAAAATAAAAGATAATTCAACTGAAACAGGCTAACACACTTAAGCAAACGTCTAATGTTGCAACCAATGTGCTTGAATGTACTGATGGGATTACTAAGAAGGGGAAGGGAACAACAACATCTAAGGATGTAAAACCCATTACTATTCTTAAAAATCCTCTACGTTCTCAATTTGGCAATCATGGTTTGAAAGTTGTTTCTACAACTCAGTATATTGTTAAAAAGGTTCATTCTCCAAATGGTTCTGTGTTAACTGAAAAGATTCCTATGATTCCTATGACAAAAACTTCAAAAGCGAGTCTTTTAAAGAAATCAGTTAAGTCCACAATACACACAAGTTCTAAACCTGATTTAAGTGAGTATGATGCAAAAGAACGTACAATCAAATTGGAAATTCTGCAAAATCAGTCATCTCATGTGTCAACTGAAAAGTTTGGACGTCTAACTAACAAAGGTGTTTTTCATGTCACAGGTCATAATCCAAACTTGAATTACAAATCTATATGGGTTCCTAAGTCCACGACTAAGAAAGTAGCAACCAAACCAAAGCAATCTGCAAGTCGGCCTAGGAAATCATCTCATGTTTTTCAATTTTCGTCTGTGAACAAAACATCTACTTGGAATAAATTGTGTGTTAAGACTTCTGATAACGATGTAAAGATTGATGTTGCGTATGATGCTTCATGTAATGTGGTTTTAAATGATGCTTTATTGTCTAAACTGCATGATGCTTTACGTGATTATTTCATCATTGATCTAAAGTTTGTTGTTAATCCAAAGTTTATTGCTGGTACTAACCGAAAAGGACCCAAGAAACTTTGGGTACCTAAACTCTAGGAAATTCACATTTACAGGGTTTGTTTGTTCTCGACACATGACGGGCGATAAATCCTTGCTTGTCAACTTCATTGACAAATTCCTAGGAACAGTTACATTCGAAAACGATAAGATTGCAGCAATAACGGGTTACGGAGATTTTGTGCAAAATGGCATAACAATCAAACGGGTTTCATATGTTGAGGGTTTGAGGTGCAGTTTATTTAGTGTGAGCCAATTCTGCGATGGAGATCTCAAAGTTTTGTTTGAACGTCGATAATGCTAGGTGCAATCCACCGAAGGGGATGATCTTCTTGTTGGTAAACGTTGTGCTTCACTATATACTATTGACCTCAATGATGTACCATCACATGCAACCATGTGTTTGGCCACTCGTTCTACCAAAGAAAATTCATGGTTATGGCATCATCAGATGTCACACCTGAATTACAAGGGTATCAATCGACTAGTCTCTAAAGATTTAGTTGATGGTATTCCAACCTTTCAATATGATAAGCATCATGTGTGTCCATCATGTGCAATGGGTAAGCTGAAACGGACTAATCATCCGCTTAAGCAAAACCCCAGTACTTCATCGTCTTTGCAATTATTGCATATGGACTTATGTGGACCCATGTGTATTTCTAGCCTCGGTGGCAAGAAACATGTGCTTGTCATTGTTGATGACTATACCCGGTTTACATGGATTTTTCTTTTGCGAACTAAGTCAGAAACCCCCGCCATTGTCATTGAGTTCATTAAAAAGATTCAACGCTCTTTTAACAAACATGTTAAGAGCATCAGAACTGATAATGGGACGGAATTTAAGAATGACCCGCTTGATAGTTATTTGAAAGGCCAAGGCATTAAACATCAGTTCTCTACTGCTCGGACCCCCCAACAAAATGGAGTAGTCGAACGACGTAATCGTATGTTGTGCGAAGCAGCACGAACGATGCTTGCCTACTCCAAATTACCTCCAAAAATGTGGGGGGAGGCCATTTCAACTGCATGCTATACCCAAATCGTTGTATTGTAAACAAACATTTTGATAAAACACCATATGAGTTATTATATGGTAGACGCCCGAATGTCAAATATTTCCGTGTTTTTGGTTGTATATGCTATGTGCTTAACGATTTTGACAGCCTCGGAAAGTTTGATCCTCATGGCAATCAGGCCATATTTCTTGGTTATTCCTCGAACAAAGTTGCTTATCGTGTTTATCATAAGCGGACAAAGAAGATTAAAGAGAGCATTAACGTCAAGTTCGATGAATTTTCGAGAATGGCTTTTGAACAACTCAGTTCAAAACCCGATCCTAACCTGGCTACTACTTCTTCCGCGCAAAACTCAATTTTCTCGAAGAAGGGTGTTCCTACGGTTACATCAGAGGAACTGGATATCTTGTTTGATAGTCTTTATACTCATCAACAGGATTCAAATGTTCAAGTCGTACCAGTTACACCATCACAGTCAACTACTGTGGAGACTCTTCAAAGTCTTTTTGATGAAGATTCAACACCAACTGATTCACCTGTTGCTTCTTCATCCTCCCTCCAACCTCCTGTTACTGATAATCTTGAACAAGATCAAGATTCATCATTTGATACAACTCCAGCTGTTTCTCCAGATACTCTATTGAATCCATTAGATAATGTTACATCAGATTAAGCAGATCAAGGCTCAATGTCAACAACGGTTGATGTTCCGATGGATACAATTGATGTACAACCTCTTCCACACACCCGATGGACTAAAAGTCATCCAATAGATCTTATTATTGGTGACGCATCTGCTCCAGTTTCAACTCGAAGGGCTACTCAGAATATGTGTCTATTCACAGCCTTAGTAAGATTGAACCAACAACGGTTGCTCAACCTTTACTAGATCCATACTGGGTAGTTGCAATGCAAGACGAGATCAATCAATTTGAACGATTGAAAGTATGTCGATTAGTTCCAAGACCAACGGGTCAACGACCAATAGGGGTTAAGTGGATTTTCAAGAACAAGAAGGATTCTGATGGAATTGTGGTTCAAAATAAGGTACGTCTTGTGGCCAAAGGATATCGACAACAAGAGGGCATTGATTATGACGAAACGTTTGCTCCGGTTGCTAGGATTGAGGAAATTCATCTTTTCCTTGCATTTGCTTCTCATATGAAGTTCACGGTGTTTCAAATGGATGTCAAAACTGCTTTTCTGAATGGTTATCTTCAAGAGGAAGTCTATGTTGATCAACCAGAAGGCTTTGTCGATCCCATTCATCTAAACCACGTTTACTACTTGGAGAAAGCTTTATACGGTCTGAAGCATGCACCGCGTGCATGGTACGAGACCTTAACAAAGTATTTGCTGGACAATGGCTTCTCTCGTGGAACGATTGATACAACGCTATTCATGCGTAAAAACCACGGCCACATTCTCTTGGTTCAAATTTACGTTGATGATATTATTTTTGGTTCCACGTCCCCGGCCTTATGCAAAGAATTTGGTGACCTTATGGCCAGCAAATTCGAAATGAGCATGCTTGACCAGTTAACTTTCTTCATGGGGTTACAAGTAAAACAATTACCAAATGGGATTTTTATCAGTCAAACAAAGTATATCAATGATATGCTAAAACGTTTTAAAATGACTACTTTAAAACCAATGACAACCCCAATGAGGACTTTACTAGATGCTGATACTAATGGGGAACCCTTTGATATTACGATTTATCGAAGCATGGTTGGTTCTTTAATGTATCTGACTGCAAGTCGACCAGACATTACACTTGCCGTAAATGTCTGTGCCCGCTTTCAGTCCAACCCTAAGAAATCTCACTCCAAAGATGTTGTTAGGATTTTTCAATACCTTAAAGGTACACCTAACTTTGGAATCTGGTATCCTCATGGATCCGATTTCAATCTCACTGCTTATACTGATGCGGATCATGGTGGTTGCCATGTTGATAGAAAGAGCACATCTGGATCAATTCAGATGTTGGGGAATAGGCTAGTTGGTTGGTCATCCAAAAAGCAGAACTGTGTGTCTTTATCAACAGCTGAGTCTGAGTACATTGATGCAGCTCATTGTTGTTCACAAGTTTTGTGGATGCAAACTCAACTCTTGGACTATGGCTTTAAGATTTCTAAGACCCCGATCTATTGTGATTCACAAAGTGCTATTGCAATAACAAGCAACCCGGTTCAGCATTCTAAAACTAAACACATAGATATTCGTTATCATTTCATTAAGGACCATGTAGAGAAAGGGGATGTAGAGTTATACTTTGTGCCTACTAAAGTGCAATTAGCTGACATGTTCACTAAACCTTTAGATGAACTTAGGCTAAAATTCTTGATCAAAGAGATTGGCATGGTAGAGTATAGTGCTTGATATTCCTTAGATCTGTTGGGACTTATTTTTGGGATCTTGTGTTTAGGGGGAGTAGATACTTTCTAGGGGGAGCAACTAAGTTTCAGTGCTTTAGATAATTTTTCTTTAAGGGACTGCCTTTATATTAATGATAACTTCCTAGATATATTTGTTCAATGGTTACGCAAGGGGGAGGTAACTCATTGATATCCTATTTCAAGGGGGAATTAATTCATTTTCTTGGGAACATAATCAAAATGCTGATTTACTTTCTTGTATATCACATTTTGAGGGGGAGAAAAAGGGAGAAAATGAGAAAATTATTCAAAAATATTATTTTTCAAAAGTGAATTCAAAATTTCTTTGTTTTTATCTGAAATAATTCACTATGGCTTGTATACATCTCAGTATGCAACCCGTGTCAACAATTGGTATCACTGAAGATTTGTACTTTGTATAAAATTCAAAGTTCTTTTAAGTACAAATCTTATTTTGAAAAATTCATAAAAAATTGGAAAAGATAAAATCCAAAAATATTTAAATTTTACTGAATAAATGCTATTTTTAGCATTTTACCGAGTCTGACAACAAACAGTACAGATTCGGTAAGTTCAAAGTTTTCAAAAATTGTCTCAGATTTGTTTTTCATGAAAAGATTGAAATGGATTTCAAGAGAAAAAATTAATTTGTCAAGATTTGGAGTTAAATTGTTAAAGTTTTGAAAAATTGGACTGTATTCGGTGTATTAGGCCCATTCTGTAAAGCCCATTCGGTATTTTACCTTCGGTATCTATAAAAGGAGAGTCAAAGTCAAACATTACTCTCTTACTGTTATTAATTACCTACCGAGTCTATTGATTATACCGAATCTGCCTAATTCTACCGAGTCCGTCATTCTGTTTCTTCAAATTCTTGGTAAATGTTCATTTTAATCAATGTTTAAGATATATAATTGTAGATGTGAGATAATTAAGTTTTTATCAACCAGAAAAGATCAAAAATAACTGTATTATGACCTTTAATTTTTGAAATCTTGTTGATTATACCGAGTCTGAGTCAATTTCAATTAATCTTTGATTAAATTCAATTGATTTAGAAAATCAACATGAAATCTTGTCTAATCTGAGTTAAATTGACTGATCTATCATTTGACCGAGTCTGATTGCATGTTTAATTGCTTATTTGATGAATTCTGTATCTACCAAATGTGTTCTTATCCTGATACCGAGTTTGTTCATACAATTAACATGTTAATATGCTTGTAATTGAATGGTTAATTGATCATGGTTGTGAAATTACATGATATGTGATAGAATATGCATGTTTGAGTGACTTTCTGTCAATTTTTGAAGATACCGAATCTGGTTTTCTTTCTTGATACCGAGTCTGAAATTTGGTACCTTGAAATTTTCTGATTTTTATCTTCAAACACTTAACATGTTTATTCTATATCTTTCTGATATAAAAACTCAAGCTTATTTGGTTACAGAATCTAAAGTTTTCATAAATACCGAATCTGCTTGAATTGTGCTGAAATTGACTAAGTGTTGTTCTGATTCCTTGTGTTATATAATTGACTTTGCATGATGATTTTGTACTAAGATGAATATCATATGAATGTCATGGTTGTCAATTATTTGTTCATATTTGGAATAAATGATTTTTATATCTTAGAAAAGTCATAAAAATTATAAAATTTGAAAAATATAAAAAGGATTTCAAAGGAAATAAGAATAGAGAAATGTGCTTTATGATAACATTTTGTGGTCTTCTATTTCTTATGTATACAGCTAAATGGCGAATAATCTCTTTATCAATTCTGAAACCATTGCTTCCTGCAATTATTGGACTGCAATTCTAGAGAGGCATACTTTATGGCCTGCTCTGAGCTCCACAGTTAGTGTGCCAGAAACAGACTTGGATATTCTTAACAGATCAATCAGATTTGTGGAGACAACACAACCAAATGCTACTAATCCACAGGGTGAACCAGCCAGATTTGAATTTAGGCTGAGGGGAGTACAAGGTTTCAGGAGTATCACAAAAGCAGACTTTAGGAGGATATTCAGACTTCCTCTTGTACAGAATGCTCCTGCTTTTCCTGCCACACAGCAGATGATGTCTTCAATCTTTGCTCTTGGATATGTTGGAGCAACTAATGTTTCACCTGCTAAGTTTCAAAAGAAGTATCTGCACTCCAAGTGGTATGTGATATTCTCAATCATCAACAGATGCTTGTTGATGACAAGAAGTGGATCTGATAGCTTAACTGTGCCGATGCTCAAACTTTTCTACTCATTCACAAGAGTAGAGAATCTTGATTATGCAGAACTTATATGGGATTTGGTTCAGGCACAGGTTGAAAAGCCAAGGGGTGCTTATATCCCTTGCGAAAGGTTTTTCTGTATCTTTATCCATGATGCTATAAATGCTTGCAGAAATGCAAATATCTTTGTACCAGGTACACATGGATTACAGATGAAAAGGTTTGGAGAGCTGAAGATGAACACCCCTATGGTGTCTGATAATCAATTCACTGCGCCGATTCCAAATTGGCTAGTGGGGCTAGCTACACCCCAGGACGTAAAAATGCGTTCTTATTTTCAGGTTGTAGGAATACCTCTTCCGAACCCGGTACAACAAGAACAAGTTGAACCTGCCGTGGTTCCAGCCCCAGAGGTTGTAGAGGAACCTGTAGTTCAACCACCCGGGCCAGCTAATCCTCCACTTAGGGTGAACCACAAACGATCTAGGGTAGTACACCAAGCTCAACCCGTGAGGATCAGGGAACCTAGTTCAACTAGGATTGAACCAACCCTTTCCACAACACCCGAAGTAAGCAATGACACTTCAGCAACAGCATCTGATAATGCTAAAAACGAACATATATTTCATAGCATTATTCCTCAAGAAAGACAAGCTTTTAGTTGCAATTGTTCTATTTACAAGAGATATTCGTTTAAATAATAAAAGGTGAAGACAAAAGGCAGATTCGACAAATTGAAGACAAAAAGGTCCAAAGAGCTAAAAAGTACAAGATACAATTAAAAAGGTTCAAAATATTGATGAGGAACGTCTCAAAATGACAAGAGTACAAGTTACAAGACGCAAAGTACGCGATATAAAATAATACGCGAAGACGTCCGAAAATCCGGAACCGGGACCTGAGCCAAGAAGAAACGCCCGACGCAACGGACCAAAAATATCTAGTCTACTATGCACAAGAATATAATATAATATATATATAATTATATATAATTATATATTATATATATTATTATTATTATATTACGTCGGCAAGAAGAAAACAAACCAATTTGGCTGGATCCAGGGTGGCCATGCGACTCGCATGGCCAAAGGCACAAATCCATGCGAGTCGCATGGAGTGAGATTGCTGGTCAGGTCCTATATAAAGCCAGTTTTGTGCCGAGTTTTAATCATCTTTTTCTCTTCCTCTTCATACGTAAATATATTTATATTTATAATTTATATTTTAATTTTAATTATAATTCTAATAATAAGGGTATGTTAGCGAATGTTGTAAGGGTGTAAGTCGAAATTCTGTCCGTGTAACGCTACGCTATTTTTAATCATTGTAAGTTATGTTCAACCTTTTTACATTAATGTCTCGTAGCTAAGTTATTATTATGCTTATTTAAAACGAAGTAATCATGATGTTGGGCTAATTACTAAAATTGGGTAATTGGGCTTTGTACCATAATTGGGGTTTGGACAAAAGAACGACACTTGTGGAAACTAGACTATGGGCTATTAATGGGCTTTATATTTGTTTAACTAAATGAAAGTTTGTTAATGTTAATATAAAGATTTACAATTGGGCGTCCCTATAAATTACCATATACACTCGATCGGACACGATGGGCGGGGTATTTATATGTACGAATAATCGTTCATTTAACCGGACACGGGAATGGATTAATAGCCACTAGAATAATTAAAACAGGGGTGAAATTACATTCAAGGGTAATTGGTGTAATTGTTAACAAAGTAGTAAAACCTTGGTTTACACGCAGTCGATAACCTGGTGTATTCATTAAACAAAGTATTAAAACCTTGTTACAATTCGAATCCCCAATTAGTTGGAATATTTAACTTCGGGTATAATAATAATTTGACAAGGACACTTGCAATTTATATTTATGACTGATGGACTGTTATGGACAAAAACCAGACGGACATATTGAATAATCCAGGACAAAGGACAATTAACCCAAGGGCATAAAACTAAAATCAACACGTCAAACATCATGATTACGGAAGTTTAAATAAGCATAATTCTTTTATTTCATATTTAATTTCCTTTATTTTATATTTAATTGCACTTCTAATTATCGCACTTTTATTTATTGTTATTTAATCGCACTTTTAATTATCGTACTTTTAATTATCGCAATTTAATTTTATCGCATTTTTATTATTCGCAATCGTTATTTACTTTACGCTTTAATTTAAGTCTTGTATTTATTTAATATTAGGTTTTAACTGCGACTAAAGTTTTAAAATCGACAAACCGGTCATTAAACGGTAAAAACCCCCCTTTATAATAATAATATTACCTATATATATATTTGTATTTTTATAAAAGTAAACTAATATAGCGTTGAGCTTTGTTTAAAGATTTCCCTGTGGAACGAACCGGACTTACTAAAAACTACACTACTGTACGATTAGGTACACTGCCTATAAGTGTTGTAGCAAGGTTTAAGTATATCCATTCTATAAATAAATAAATATCTTGTGTAAAATTGTATCGTATTTAATAGTATTTTCCTAGTAAAATATAAACTATTTTATATACTACCCCGCTGCACATCAAGTATTTTTGGCGCCGCTGCCGGGGAACATTCGCCAAAGCGAAACGCCATATTTTTAATTTTTAAGTTATAATTAGTTTTTGTAAAATTTATATTTTTGTTTAAAAATAAAAAAAAAAAAGCTTTTAAAATCGAAAAAAAAAAATATTTTAAGTATATTTTTAAGTTTTTCTTTTATTTCTACAAAATTATAAAGTATTTTAAGTTTATTTTTAAGTTTTTATTTTAATTACATATATATATTTTATTTAAATTTAAAACAGAAAAAAAAAAAAAAAAATAAGTAATCGGGCCAAGGTACTGTAGCAGCCCAACTTTTGGCCTGGATCCGAACACCATGCGAGTCGCATGATAATTCAACTAAACCCCATGCGAGTCGCATGAGGGGTCTGACAGGGCCACAAACAAACCCTAATAACGCATTTATTACGGAGTATAATATATTATTATTATTAAACCCTAATTTGATTTTATTATTATTAATTAAGTTTTTAGTTTAATTAATTACTTTTAATTAGTTTTATTATATTTAACACTTAATACTTTAATATAATTAATATAAAAATAATATTTTAATAAAAATTGTATTTTTTATCACTTTTTATTTCTTTTAATATTTTGTCCCTTTTTAATCGTTGTAGCGTAATATTTGTATTTTTAGCTCATAATTAATTTTAAAATTAGTTTTTGCTATAGTTATTTTTACTCCTAGATTTTTAGGCTTTGCTGTAGAATTCCTTAAGTGCTTTTTCTTTAGACTAAGATTTAGGTGCTTTAGAATTTTGCGACGCCTTTTTAAGTTTTAGTTTCTTTTTAAGTTATTTCCATTTGGGATTTAGTTTTTCCTTGTAAGCTTTAATATTTTTAGACCTTTTACTATGTATCAATTATCATTCCAATTAGTAATTTCAATTTGCGATTATAATTTTAAGTTAGTTGTAGTAATAAGGTTAGGTTAGTTAAGTATTTTTAAGTTTTTATAAGTTTCTTTTATTTTTTCGTCGTCTTTTATTTTTCAACCATTTTTTTCTTTTTCAACCTTTATCGACAAACTCTTTTTCTCTCTTATTTCTCGCTATTCTAGTTTTAGGACTTAGAATTTTTTCTACTTCTTATCTAAATTTCTAAAAATTACGAAAATTTATTTTAAGTGGTTAAATTGATAGACATCAAAATTTTCTGGTTCGTAGTAATAGTTGGATTTGTACGTGGACCGGGTTATTGGAGCCAAACAGTCCTCAATTATATTGAGACCAAACGAATCCTGCCCCTCTGCTGCATCTTTTGGCTATTCGAAACGTTGGCAAAATCAGAAAAGTCTATTGATTGGATAACTTATTATAATTTTTCTTTCCTTTTAAAAACTAATAGGATATTCAGTGAATGCACCGAGCAAGACGTTCATCACCTTTTGTACGTTCACCACCTGTAACTCGATCAAGACATCATTTAACAAATATAACCGCCGTTGATTTTTCTTTAGAATCGTCATCCAGTCGACCAAGTACTTCAGTTCAAATTTCCGATAATCCAGTTTTTGAAACAAACCTCACAATTGAGAATCCAGAAAATATTCAGGAACGGTTCGTAGATCCTGAACCACTAAACTTTCCTCCGGAACCACCAATCATTCAAACAGAGATTGTTGAGGAACGAACTATTAAATCAGAATCATCTAGTGATACCGATTCAACAAATTCAATTATGGAGAATCTGGAACCTTTAAGTATGGAAGACCGAATGAGAGCTAAACGCACTGGCCAAGGTCACGCAATTACTCATCCAGACATTAATGCGCCAGATTATGAAATCAAAGGACAAATTCTACACATGGTGACTAATCAATGCCAATTTAGTGGTGCGCCGAAGGAAGATCCAAATGAACATCTACGCACCTTTAATAGGATCTGCACACTATTTAAAATCCGAGAAGTGGAGGATGAACAGATATATCTCATGTTATTTCCCTGGACTTTAAAGGGAGAAGCCAAAGATTGGTTGGAATCGTTACCTGAAGGGGCGATTGATACATGGGACGTTTTAGTTGACAAATTTCTTAAACAATTCTTTCCCGCATCTAAAGCCGTAAGACTTCAAGCAGAAATTGTTACGTTCACACAGAAGCCAAATGAAACTCTATATGAGGCGTGGACAAGATATGGAAAGTTACTAAGAGGATGTCCGCAACATGGTTTAGACACCTGTCAAATAGTACAAATATTCTACCGAGGATGCGACATCACTACAAGAAAAGACATAGATATAGCAGCTGGTGGTTCTATTATGAAGAAAACCGAAACTGATGCTTACAAAATTATTGATAACACTGCTTCCCACTCGCATGAGTGGCACCAAGAAAAAGACATCATTAGATCATCTAAAGCAGCTAGAGCCGATTCTAGCCATGACTTAGATTCCATTTCCGCAAAGATAGATGCTTTCGAGAGACGAATGGAAAAGATGACTAAAGATATTCATGCTATACGAATTAGTTGTGAGCAGTGTGGAGGACCACATTTGACAAAAGATTGTCTCAGTATTGAATTAACAATGGAACAAAGAGAGAATATTTCATACATAAACCAAAGGCCTGGAAATAATTATCAGAATAATTATCAACCGCCAAGACCGATTTACAATCAAAACCAGAATTATAACCGAAATATTCCATACAACAACCAACAAGGTCCTAGCAATCAACAAGTATCCAATAATACTTACAATCAGCAAAGACCGAATTTTCAAAACAAACCACCACAACAAACCGATGATAAAAAGCCGAATTTAGAAGATATGATGACGAAGCTAGTTGAAACTCAAACGCAGTTTTTCACATCTCAAAAACAAACAAATGAACAAAATGCTCAAGCATTTAGAAATCAACAAGCTTCTATTCAAAATCTGGAACAAGAAGTAAGTAACCTAGCAAGGTTAATAGGTGAAAGAAAACCGGGAAGTTTACCTAGTGATACAAATGCTAACCCCCGGAATGAAACAGCTAAAGCTATTACCACAAGAAGTGGTACAACACTTAAACCACCTGAAATACCTGTAACTTCTGATGAAACTATTCCTACTCCACAAGAACCACAACCTGATCAAGATAAGGAAAAAGAACCGGTAGTTGAAAAGGTTAATGAAGATAACACAGTTAAGGATAAACCTTATGTTAAACCATACCAACCACCACTTCCTTACCCGAGTAAAATGAAGAAAGAGAAACTTGAAGCCGAGCAATCCAAATTCTTGGATATGTTTAAACAGATAAATGTAAATCTTCCTTTCATTGATGTGATTTCAGGAATGCCTAGATATGCTAAATTCTTGAAAGATCTAATCACGAATAGAAAGAAAATGGAAGAACTCTCGGCTGTTACTATGAATGCTAATTGTTCAGCAGTGCTGTTGAATAAGATACCAGAAAAACTATCTGATCCAGGAAGTTTCACAATTCCATGTTTTCTGGGTAGCCTTAGTTCAATAGAAGCATTAGCAGATTTAGGTGCTAGTATAAATCTAATGCCGTATTCACTATACGCTAAACTAGACCTCGAAGAATTAAAACCAACCAGAATAAGCATACAACTAGCCGATAGATCAATAAAATATCCTAGAGGGATAATGGAAAACATGCTAGTTAAAGTTGGTACTTTAGTATTCCCAGTAGATTTTGTTGTTCTGGACATGGAAGAAGATTCTCAAGTTCCTCTCATATTAGGAAGACCATTCTTAAACACGGCTAAAGCAATGATAGACGTGTTCGGTAAGAAACTGACCCTAAGTATAGAGGATGAGAGTGTTACCTTTTCAGTTGATAGAGCAATGCAACAACCACAATCTGCAGATGATACATGTTATTATATTCAAACTATAGATGCACATGCAGAATTATTAGAAGAATTTCCAGAATTACAAGGAACGGGAGAATGTTCTTTAGGAGAAGGAAATGAACCAATTGATGAAGCTGAAATGTTAGCTACACTTATAGCTAATGGATATGAACCAACAACAGAAGAAATTCAAATGCTAAAAGAAGAAGACATATATCGATATAAATCATCGATAGAAGAACCTCCGAAATTAGAGTTAAAGCCACTTCCAAACCATTTGGAATACGCTTATTTACATGGTGAATCTGAATTACCTGTAATAATATCGTCTTCTCTTACTGAAAATGAGAAATCACAACTCATTTCTGTGTTGAAAGCTCATAAACCAGCCATTGCATGGAAGATTCATGATATTAAAGGAATAAGTCCTTCGTATTGCACACATAAAATCCTTATGGAAGAAGGTCATAAAACGTATGTGCAACGCCAACGAAGACTAAATCCTAATATGCAAGATGTAGTTAAGAAAGAGATTATTAAACTGCTAGATGCAGGTTTGATATATCCAATTTCTGATAGTCCATGGGTAAGCCCAGTTCAATGCGTGCCTAAGAAGGGTGGCATGACTGTCATTACAAATGAGAAAAATGAGCTTATTCCTACTAGGACTGTAACAGGATGGCGTGTATGTATTGATTATAGAAAATTAAATGACGCCACCAGAAAAGATCACTTTCCCTTACCTTTCATTGATCAAATGTTGGAAAGATTAGCCGGAAATAGTTACTATTGTTTTCTAGATGGATTTTCCGGATATTTTCAAATTCCAATAGCACCCGAGGACCAAGAGAAAACCACATTCACGTGCCCTTATGGTACTTTTGCTTACAAACGCATGCCATTTGGACTTTGTAACGCCCCTGCAACCTTTCAAAGGTGCATGATGGCGATTTTTCACGACATGATAGAAGAATGCATGGAAGTATTCATGGATGACTTTTCAGTCTTCGGTGATACATTTAAATCATGTCTAGTTAATCTGGAACGAATGCTAATTAAATGCGAAAAATCAAATCTAGTACTTAATTGGGAGAAATGCCATTTCATGGTTAAAGAAGGCATCGTTCTTGGACATAAAATTTCAAAAGAAGGAATTGAAGTGGATAGAGCTAAAGTAGATGTAATTGCTAAACTTCCACATCCCACAAATGTTAGAGGAGTTAGGAGTTTTCTAGGGCATGCCGGTTTTTACCGACGTTTCATAAAAGATTTTTCAAAAATTGCCACACCTATGAATAAACTCCTAGAAAAGGATGCGCCATTCATCTTTACAGATGAGTGTATCAAATCTTTTAATATTCTTAAAGAAAAACTCACTAATGCGCCGATCATGATAACACCAAATTGGAGTCTACCATTTGAACTAATGTGCGATGCAAGTGATTTTGCAATGGGAGCCGTTTTAGGACAAAGGATTGAAAAACGATTTCAACCTATATATTATGCTAGTAAGACGTTACAAGGAGCACAAACGAACTATACAACTACTGAAAAAGAACTCCTTGCTATTGTCTTTGCTTTTGACAAATTTCGATCATATCTCGTTCTAGCAAAAACGGTGGTCTATACCGACCATTCTGCTCTTAGATACCTATTTTCAAAACAAGATGCTAAACCAAGATTAATCCGTTGGATCTTACTCTTACAAGAGTTTGATATTGAAATCCGAGATAAAAAAAGGAGCAGAAAATCTCGCCGCTGATCATCTTTCTCGTCTTGAAAATCCCGAATTAGAAGTTCTGAATGAATCAGCCATACAAGACAACTTTCCTGATGAATATCTATTGAAAATAGATTATAAAGAAATCCCATGGTTTGCAGACTATGCAAACTACTTAGTTTGTGGATTCCTTGAAAAAGGATTATCGTACCAAAGACGAAAGAAATTCTTAAGTGATATAAAACACTATTTCTGGGAAGATCCACATCTGTTTAAAAGTTGTCCCGATGGAATAATACGCCGATGTGTATTTGGAGATGAAGCTAGTAAAATATTAAACCATTGTCACACAGGACCAACAGGAGGGCATTATGGGCCTCAACTAACAGCAAGAAAAGTTTATGAAGCTGGATTCTATTGGCCTACAATTTACAAAGACGCACACCTTCTTTGCAAATCCTGTGATGCATGTCAAAGGGCCGGAAAAATAAGTCAACGTGATGAAATGCCACAAAATGTCATCCAAGTATGTGAAGTATTTGACATTTGGGGTATTGACTTTATGGGTCCATTTCCAAAATCTCATAATTATTTATATATACTCGTAGCCATTGATTATGTATCTAAATGGGCGGAAGCACAAGCTCTCCCAACTAACGATGCACGAGTTGTAGTCAACTTTTTAAAACGTCTTTTTGCAAGGTTTGGAACACCGAAAGCTTTAATAAGTGATCGGGGTACTCATTTCTGTAATAATCAACTTGAGAAAGTTCTTAAAAGATATGGAGTAACTCATAAAATCTCCACCGCATATCATCCACAAACAAGTGGACAAGTTGAAAATACAAACCGAGCTTTAAAACGTATTCTAGAGAAAACCGTAGGATCAAATCCGAAGGAATGGTCCATTAAATTGGAGGATGCACTCTGGGCTTTTAGAACAGCCTACAAAACTCCAATTGGAACCACACCTTTTAGACTTGTTTATGGAAAAGCATGTCATCTTCCAGTAGAAATTGAACACAAAGCATTTTGGGCTTTGAAGACATGTAACCTTGATTTACATGAAGCCGGACGTCTACGATTAAGTCAACTAAACGAATTAGAAGAATTAAGACATGAAGCATACGAAAATTCGTTAATCTATAAAGAAAGAACGAAGAAATGGCATGATAAAAGAATCAGAAGTTCAAAAGAATTCAAAGAAGGAGACAGAGTTCTTCTTTTCAATTCACGATTCAAGCTATTTCCTGGAAAATTGAAATCAAGATGGTCTGGACCATTCATAGTCAAAAGAGTTTTCCCATACGGAACGATAGAATTAATAAATTCAAATGGGATTGAATTTAAAGTTAATGGTCACAGAGTTAAACATTACATACATGGTCCGATGGAAGTCGACAACGAAGTTAATCACAATTTCGACACCACAGCTAACTAAGTGTGGGGAGAATCAAGTCTTTAAAGGATAATATGTATTTCTGTTAGAGTTAGATTGTCTGTTTTCGTGTAGTTCTCGAAAATGGAACACGTATGGTCTTTCCCTAGCAGACCCTAAAGAACTAGTCTTCTCCCCCCATTCTGAATTTTTATTTTTTTTTAGGTTTTTACAAAATGAAGACTGCCTGTGAACTAAACCATGGTCTAATGCTACACGCTTTGATCACTAAAAGAAATAATGACATACTACCGAGTGAATTAGTATCAGTAATCAGAGAAAGAATGGACGGAGTTAGAAAAGGATCCAGATGCGAAGATAATAAGTTACAATTTGGTAAAGGAAAATCAAAATCCGCAGCGAAAAGAAGAGCACGACACCTAGAACGATGTCACAAATGCGAAAAATGGTCACATGGAGGTAAATGTTCAAATAATCAAACCTATTCAAATACCGAATTTGTTACTTTATGCAGAGACGGACCGTTCATATGTTTAGAAGAAAAGACAATGAATGCTCGAGGTTACGCCTATGCAGCCATGGAAAATCAATTAAACCGACTATCTTATGAATATAATAGATCATATAACTAAGAAATCTATTTCACAGGTATGTCTGTACAGTTTTTATTTTTATTTTTATTTTTAACCTTTTGATAATAAACGCTAATTTGTTCGCTAAAAAGTATTAAATTGGTATTGAATAAAATTAGGTTTGGCGACCGAAATTATTGATATCGTTCAAAAATTTATTACATCACTGCGAAATTTAACGTTTATTCTTAAGGTATAAATATCTTTAAACAATCAAACCAAAATATTTCAAAAATTCGTCATGAGTTAAATTAGGTCTTGGAACCGAAATTACTTTACCGAAAAGAGGGGCGCATATTTTTGATAATATTTGATTGATTAAAGTGGGATAAAAAGACAAAAAGATTTTTAAATTTATTTTTACCATATTTTTAAAATTAATATTTAAATCTTAAATTAATATTGTAAACTTTGTAAAAACAATATATTTAAAATTGTAAATATTTGAAAAAAAAAAAAAAATTAATATAAGTTTGGTGTGAATTTATAATATGAATTTTTAAATTAAGTTTGGTGTGAATTTTTAATTTTTAAAATATGAATTTTTAATTTTATGCATTTCAAATTTTAAGTTTGGTGTGATTTTTTTAATTTTGAATTTTATATTTAAGTTGTGTGAATTTAAAAACAAAAATTTACTTTACCTCATTAAGTTAAGAATATGATTTTTAAAATTCGTCGTAAGTTGAAGACTAGGTCTTTGAACCGAAATTGCTTTACCCGAGGGAGGGACGAGAACTTTTATTATCATTATTTTTAATCTTTTTGATTTAAAGTATGCCAAAAAAATTAAAAAATCCAAAAATCTAAGCTTTTAAAACAATCGCTACAAAAAGACAAATTTTAAAATTTTGTCGAGGGACGGACTAGGGCATCATCCCGAAACGACCTCGTCTTAAAAAGAAACAAAATTTTTAAATTTTATTAAATTTTATGTTTTAAAAGTATAAGGTTTTTATATATAAAAAAAAAAAAAAAAAAAAAAAAAAAAAACCCTGGAAAATACCCCCATGCGACTCGCATGGGGGAAAGGCAAAATCCATGCGAGTCGCATGGCTGTTAAAAACTGGACAGGATCAAAAACTCAATCGACCTGTTTCTTTCTCACAATACACACACATATACACGAACCATCTCCAAAACCCTCTCAAAAATTCATCATTTTTCATCAAAATTCTTGCAAAACTTCACAATAATCATGCCTAGATTCAGTAGTCTCAACCCCTTCAGGAGAAAGGTAAAGATTTCACCCCTAATCTCTTTAAATTCGAATTTTTGTGTTCTTGAGCTAGAAATTTTATATTTTGATTTTGTTAAATTTAGGTGTAATTAGAGCTAAATTGTTGTTATATTATGCATGTATATCCTAGATAGAAGCTATTTAACATGAATTGAAGCTAAAAACTTCAAATTTTTAAGAATCTAGGGTTTGTGTTCTTGAGCAATTTGGGGCTTTTTGATATAAACAGGTTATGGCCGATTTTTGTCATGAATTGTTGCTAAATTAAGTAGTGTAACATGTTTAGGTAGTTAATTGATCCAAACTTTGAGCCTAAACATGTTTTTGAGAATTAAAGTGGACTTTTTAAGTCTAAAAATTCATGAACTTGGATAATTTGATATAAAGGCCATTTGAAACTTGTTTCATTGCTAGTAGTGATTATTTTGGCATGTTATTTAAGATAAATGCTTATGAACTTGATGTACATTTTTCGTATATGCTTATTTGACAAAGTGTAGACTTGACAAAAATATGAAAATGAGCACTAGTTTGATTTGAATGCCATGTAACAAGTGTTTAATTGCTATAATGATTATTGTTGACATGTTTAAGAGTTTAAATGTAATAAAACATTGTACACATTTTCGTATGTAAAAGTGTAGAATTGTTATTGTTAAGAAAATGTGTATAAAATGTGTTATGAATTGAACATGTCATCATAATTGTTTCAAGTTATTATTTTGCTAACACTAATGCATATTTGGATGCACAAATTTTGTGTTTAATGTGTTTTGCAGAGAGCCGATACTGGAGGTTCAGGAGCATCATCATCCAGGCAACCAGAGCCCGAACCGGAAATGTTTCATGAACAAGAACAACATATGCAACAAGAAGAAGAAGAACAGGAGGAGCAACATATTCCATATCACGATCAAGATCAATTATTCATGAATCAGTTTCGTCAATTCGCTCCACATCAAAGGATTCTGAGCTTAGACATTAATGAAGATCAGTTACACCCAAATCTGAGATTTGATCGATGTTGGATAGAGTATCCAGATTATCAAAAGAACATGCACATTCTCTACTTTAAGGTTATTGAAATGCCAAGGGCAATTGACTGGGTACCTTTGGAAATAGTTAACCTTGCCGAACCGATTCGGGAATTATTGGTGCAAAGGTATGGTAATTCTCAGTTTAACGATTGGATGCGCCTATTTTCCATTCGTAGAACCATATATAGGGAATGGTGTATAGAATTACTTAGTACTATTAAGTTAAACAGTGATGTTAGGAGGATAGATGATAGAAGCTTTATTAGATTTCTGTTAGGTGGACGAATGTACAGAATGTCCATGATAGATTTAGCTAGGGCCTTACAGATTTACACCCCTGCTGAACTTTTGAGCCCCGACTGTAATAGCCTGATTGCCCAAGGAGAAAGGGTAGATAGGGAATTTGATATTAACGCCATCTGGAGGCGTATGTCCCACTTTAATGAATTTCACGCCAGTGGAAATCATACATACTTAGATATAGACAGAGCTGAACTCCGGGTGATTCATAGATTCTTAGCAAACACAATTACACAAAGGGGTAGGAATAAGGAGAAATTGACCGTAAACGATTTGTTCTACCTCAAGTGTATTAGAGACCCGAGGAGTTTCGTTAACATTCCCTATTGTGTTGGTTATTATCTCGCTAATGTAGTTTCGGGGATGAAATCGGGGAGTATTATAGGTGGTGGTATTTTCATTACTCTCATTGGAGAGTATTTAGGTGTAGATAAGCACCAAGGGGGTCCAATGAACGAAATAGAGGACGGAGGTGAAACTATAAGTTCAAACCTTTATCACGGTGCAAGGGTATTATTGATGAGACGTGGTCGGGTATATCGATACGAGGGACCTCAGCGACAGGTAGAAAGAGGTTCGGATGATGAAATGGAAGAGGCGAACAACATTATAGGAGTTGTTCGGGAGACTGCTCTTGATTTAGGCGTTCGTATGGAGGATGAATACATGACGAACTATGATAGGCATATGCAGTACGAGGCATGGCAACGTCGGAATGACTACGAGCATTCCCGGCAACGAGAGCATGGCCGATGGGATTATCATCAGCGCCAAATTATAAGCCAGTTGCAGCCTGGCGAGATGTATTATCCGACCCGACCCGCATACTATCCCGCACATCAGCCAGAAATGAGACCACCCTATGATTCATATGATTATGACGCAGCATACCAGTTCACCTATAATCAGCCATGGAACCCGGACGCGAACATGAATTGGGATCCATATCCTAATTTTCCTCCTAACCCACCTCCTGATCAGTAGAGATAAGTTGGTAATTTTATTTTTATTTTAAACACTTAACATTTTATTACGTTTATGTAATGTTTGATATTCTTATTATTATTGTGTACTAATATTTTTCTTATAGTTTGAAAGTGGGATGCCAAAGTTGCATTTCAAATTGCATGTATGATTATATTTGTATTGTATGTATTCTCTTTTATGCACAAAACAGGGTAAAACAACGCGTTTTCAAAGACTGGCATTAAGTTCAGCAAAAGCAAGTAATTTTGACGACAATGATGCAAAATATATGTGAAATAACAACAAGACGGAATGAACAAATGACGTGCACCATTTATCATTCAGCAAACAAACGCCAATATATTTGGAAACTTTGGTAAAAATTTAATCATTTTCACACAAATCACCCTCAATAATTTAAATTGTTACTGATTTCTTGCAAATGAGGGCATTGCAAGATCTTAAGTGTGGGAAGGGGTTAAATTCTTTCGAATTTTAAAATTTTTATATTAAACACTTGGTTACCATTAAAAATACTAGTAAAGCAGTAGTTGTATTAGAATCTAGTGCTCTCTGATAAAAAAGAACAGCCCTAGTCTTATATATTAACTACCCAATTCTAGTAAATTTTTCAAAATTTTCAATTAAATGAATTCAAATCATGTTTATACATATTTATGAACGATAAAACTAGGTTTTAACACCGAAATTATTGTTACCTCGGAAAGGACATAAATTGAGAAACAAACTAAAATGTTAAAATTCATTTAAAATGGAATAGAGGACGATAAAAAGAAAAATAAAAAGCCAAGTGTGGGAAAATTTACCAAGTTATTTTAAACATATGTCACATATATTTGTAACAAATAACTGAAAATACTTTTGCTTTGGACTAAACTAAACTGTTTTACCCAATGAAAGAAAAGAAGAGATGGATCTACACGATGAATCAATTCCATCATTAAAAGGAAGTAAAGTCTTCCGAAAAAGACACGCGCTTCTTGATTTAGGTCAAGAAGTTGTCGTCCAGACCAGCTGTAGGTTGACGAAAAATCTAGAAAAGTCATCACTAAAATCAGCAGGAAATCCACGGACCTCAGCATTAAACAGGGTCGCCAAGTGGTCAGATTTATCCTAACCATGAGAAGGATTTATCTCGTACAATGGGGGGGCACCGTGCAAATTAGCTGGATAAGACTAATGAATCAGATCCCCAGAAAGGATAATCTCCTTAAAGATTAAAAATCAGCTTTTAAGACTGATATTACTCAATCCTAGAGATTGACCTTAAAGATTGAGAATTACAAACTCATGGAATTCGATGATATCTAAACTCGAGCTTAAACGAGAAAATATTTTGATCAAAAAAATTACAAACCGATTTGTTTTCTAAAAACCCTATTTTCAATGCGTTCATTACCATTGAACGTAAAATCCTAGGAATTCACCTGGAATTCATTAGGTCACCTGAACTAAATCGGGTGTCAACCGTAAGAACGGTGGTTGCATAACATGGTCAAAGACAGGACCTTGTGCCTGACCGAAAAATTATAAGGGTGAGCTTTACTATTGCTCCTACCAAGGATAGTAATTGCGTCCGACACGTTATAGACCATAATCAAAAGCATGTCACGGGACATTGCCTTAACAGTTGCTTGTTCAACACTTTCCTTTACAACCGGACGGTAGTTTACCGAAAGGTAATATACGGGACAAGTAAACTGGACGTGTTGCTTTCCAAATACAAGGTTAGCAAGTGGGTGACACAAAACCGCAAGTTTTGAGCTAAAATTTTCAAATCTGAAACCCACCAAACCCACAAAAATATTTTGCAAACACCGGTAAAGGGTTATTCCGGAAAACTTATCTAGGGTAAAAACTAGATTTCAAAAGAACAAATGTTTTCATAAAGATCCAATTTCCTTAATGGATCTAAATTTTTATAGTCATGTGGGACTGTAAACCATATCGTTACTACCATTGTTTATACCGCCGTATAGAAATCACTGATGTACAAAGTGTGAAGAATAAAGAAGTGATTCTAGTATTTCAAGACAATATTGCTTGAGGACAAGCAACGCTCAAGTAAGGGAATATTTGATAATGCTAAAAACGAACATATATTTCATAGCATTATTCCTCAAGAAAGACAAGCTTTTAGTTGCAATTGTTCTATTTACAAGAGATATTCGTTTAAATAATAAAAGGTGAAGACAAAAGGCAGATTCGACAAATTGAAGACAAAAAGGTCCAAAGAGCTAAAAAGTACAAGATACAATTAAAAAGGTTCAAAATATTGATGAGGAACGTCTCAAAATGACAAGAGTACAAGTTACAAGACGCAAAGTACGCGATATAAAATAATACGCGAAGACGTCCGAAAATCCGGAACCGGGACCTGAGCCAAGAAGAAACGCCCGACGCAACGGACCAAAAATATCTAGTCTACTATGCACAAGAATATAATATAATATATATATAATTATATATAATTATATATTATATATATTATTATTATTATATTACGTCGGCAAGAAGAAAACAAACCAATTTGGCTGGATCCAGGGTGGCCATGCGACTCGCATGGCCAAAGGCACAAATCCATGCGAGTCGCATGGAGTGAGATTGCTGGTCAGGTCCTATATAAAGCCAGTTTTGTGCCGAGTTTTAATCATCTTTTTCTCTTCCTCTTCATACGTAAATATATTTATATTTATAATTTATATTTTAATTTTAATTATAATTCTAATAATAAGGGTATGTTAGCGAATGTTGTAAGGGTGTAAGTCGAAATTCTGTCCGTGTAACGCTACGCTATTTTTAATCATTGTAAGTTATGTTCAACCTTTTTACATTAATGTCTCGTAGCTAAGTTATTATTATGCTTATTTAAAACGAAGTAATCATGATGTTGGGCTAATTACTAAAATTGGGTAATTGGGCTTTGTACCATAATTGGGGTTTGGACAAAAGAACGACACTTGTGGAAACTAGACTATGGGCTATTAATGGGCTTTATATTTGTTTAACTAAATGAAAGTTTGTTAATGTTAATATAAAGATTTACAATTGGGCGTCCCTATAAATTACCATATACACTCGATCGGACACGATGGGCGGGGTATTTATATGTACGAATAATCGTTCATTTAACCGGACACGGGAATGGATTAATAGCCACTAGAATAATTAAAACAGGGGTGAAATTACATTCAAGGGTAATTGGTGTAATTGTTAACAAAGTAGTAAAACCTTGGTTTACACGCAGTCGATAACCTGGTGTATTCATTAAACAAAGTATTAAAACCTTGTTACAATTCGAATCCCCAATTAGTTGGAATATTTAACTTCGGGTATAATAATAATTTGACAAGGACACTTGCAATTTATATTTATGACTGATGGACTGTTATGGACAAAAACCAGACGGACATATTGAATAATCCAGGACAAAGGACAATTAACCCAAGGGCATAAAACTAAAATCAACACGTCAAACATCATGATTACGGAAGTTTAAATAAGCATAATTCTTTTATTTCATATTTAATTTCCTTTATTTTATATTTAATTGCACTTCTAATTATCGCACTTTTATTTATTGTTATTTAATCGCACTTTTAATTATCGTACTTTTAATTATCGCAATTTAATTTTATCGCATTTTTATTATTCGCAATCGTTATTTACTTTACGCTTTAATTTAAGTCTTGTATTTATTTAATATTAGGTTTTAACTGCGACTAAAGTTTTAAAATCGACAAACCGGTCATTAAACGGTAAAAACCCCCCTTTATAATAATAATATTACCTATATATATATTTGTATTTTTATAAAAGTAAACTAATATAGCGTTGAGCTTTGTTTAAAGATTTCCCTGTGGAACGAACCGGACTTACTAAAAACTACACTACTGTACGATTAGGTACACTGCCTATAAGTGTTGTAGCAAGGTTTAAGTATATCCATTCTATAAATAAATAAATATCTTGTGTAAAATTGTATCGTATTTAATAGTATTTTCCTAGTAAAATATAAACTATTTTATATACTACCCCGCTGCACATCAGCATCTGAATCATCTCCTGAACATTCTCCTAAGAGAACTCGATACATGCCTGATGAGATGATTCAGACTCCGCCAACCCAATGAGTAACTAGATCTAGGACTTCGACACCCATCGTCCACCAAACAGTTACTCCAACCATTGGTGATACGGACCAAGACCTAGAGCCAATTAGGTCACCCTCACCCATCTCCGTATCACATGCAAGAATAACAGTAAGCCCTACGCTAAATGAAGCGCAATCTTCGGTAGGCAAGAGATCTAAACGCACGGATGGTAAAAAGACCACTAAGCCCATCCAATCTAAACAGGACTTAAGAATTAATCCTACAAAGTAAGATGCTTCGGCATCTAAGGAAGTAAAGTCTTCCTCTGCAGTAAAGTCTGCGTTGACTCAATCAATTGAGGACTCTCAATCATTGAAGTCCAGAACGGCCGAAGGGGAGCCGAAAAATCTTGAAAAGGCACCCTGCGTATCGGCTAGAAATCCTCCTGTGCCTCAACGTACAACAGGGTCTCGAGGCCCGGCTTATCTTGATGAGAAAGATCTGCCGTGTCCCATGGAAATGAGTCAACATGACAATCCTTCGGGATATTTATCAGACTTCCAGCAGACTGTTCCCTTGGTTCATGAAAGTGATCCATTGGTTCAAACCACTTCTCTTCCAGATTCTGAATCTCAGGGTCTGGAGGAAGAGTCTTTAACTGAAAGAGATGTGCCACCTCATGGTATACCAATGATTTCAGGAGTCGGGGATAGCAATATCTCTGTGAGAACTAAATAGACGGGTAGTTCTACTACACTGTCAGAGTCCCATGAGACCAAAGTCATGGAGGCGGATGCTTCGAAAGAATCTTCGCTGGTGACAACTCCGGTTGTTACCCAACCTCCATCAGAAGGGGATATCACGAATCTGACTAGTAGTATGTATAGCCCTACATATAAGAATAATACCGCACAATCATCCTTACCTGCCCTCACAGCAACTCAAACACTTCCACCAACATCGCCTTCAACAGTTGCTGCTGCTGGTGTTCCTATTGTTACTTTTCCACCATCACCCTCTCGTTTACCACATTTCTATGAAGCTTTGGAGCAAAAATATTTCAGTCGTATGTTTTCTAGAGTCAATCTAGATGTTCTTCGATGCACTTCACTTCAAGCATTGTTTCGTGCTCGTGTTCGATATCCACTTAATTCCCGCTCTTCTCCGTTGAGTCCTCACCGTGATGATGAACATGACGATTCTGATCCTCAGAATAGCCATGAGGGGGAGATAGCAGTAGATGGAGAATATCTAACGGTAAACATTTCAACTAAGGGTGGTGTTGTAAGGTCTTCATCAGCTTCACAAGCTCAACAAGTTCAGATGGAATCAGAAATGGTTTCTACACATGATGAAATTGATGATAAGGAGCCTGAGCAAGTTATAATTCCAATTGTTCATAATGAGGCTGATAGTGGACTGGTAGATGAGGATTTGAACTTGAGTGATTTCTATCTTGAAGAGACGGATGACGATGGATTTGTCATTCTAAGCAAGTTATCATCAGTATCTTCAATTCCGGAAGATGTAGAGATTGTAGATGAAGAGAATCCTGAACCAGTAATAGAAAGTGATGATGAAATGGATTCTTCTAATGACGATGAATACAATCTTTATGTTAATCCAAATGAAGATGAGATCTTTGATCATATTGAAGATGATGATGTTCCAAATGATGATGCAACAAATCCTACTGGTCATTCATCAAATTCTACACCCTCGTCGAGTTCAAATCCAACAAATGCTAATGAAAGTTCAACTTCTGGTACATCTACATCAAGTGAAACAGTGAATTCCAGATTCAAATACAACCATGGAATATTCTTTAAGAATCAGGAGCAAAGATTATTGTTGGGAGTAGAACATGATTTTATAACGTTACGAAACACATTCATCGAGGAAAATGCTTACAAGATCTTCCGCATCAATGAATCACCAAGGAGTAAAAGTTTTACTTATATAGGTTCACGATTGCTTCCAGCAAGTGAAAGGAAATGGTATGAGTTTATGTGGAGGAAACATATCAACAAAGATGAAGATGATTTGTGGCTTCAAAGAAAATATCGTATTTCAGAAGTGTTGAATATTATTCGAGTCGGAGTAGAGATAAGCGAAAAGAAAGACGTCATCAGTCAGTTCCACATTATCAGAGAAGATGAGAAAGAGTACAAGTTCACTAAAATAGATATTCATAATCTAGATATGCTTGACATCATTCACATCTACAACTTCCTCAGTATCATCACCATACGACCTTTTGCTAAGGCTCAAGCTTTGGAAGCTGTGAAAAGAAACATGATGGAGACAATTGAACTGATGAGACGTGAAGATTTTCAAATAGGTCTCTAAGCAAAAAGGAAAAAGATTCGAATTACGTGTCCGAATCA
Organism: Rutidosis leptorrhynchoides; assembly: GCF_046630445.1. Taxonomy (NCBI): domain Eukaryota; kingdom Viridiplantae; phylum Streptophyta; class Magnoliopsida; order Asterales; family Asteraceae; genus Rutidosis; species Rutidosis leptorrhynchoides. The sequence goes on from NC_092339.1 coordinate 169,536,452, forward strand.
ATTTACAAAGGGACTGAAGGATATGAGGTTGTTTCAAATGCAATTCGAACCCGAAGGGTTTGTTTTTGTAAATTCTCAAAAAGAAAAGGTGTTCATTCGTACTGAAGAGCTGAACAAATATTCAGATGGGACACTTAAGGCTGCACTGAAGTATCTTAAGATTCATCAAAGCAAGTTTCATGACATTGATATGATAATGGGTCTTGGAGAATTCATAAAGCATATAAGAGATCGTCTGAAACTCCGGGTTCGTACAAGACAGTTTGAGATACTTCGTGGACAGAGAAAGAGAAGATATTTCAAGGAAATGGATGAATATCTATTACATGAAGGAGATCCAAGAGAAGCGTGGGGTGTCTGGAAACCTTCTAAGCAAATTTCAGAAAATCAAGTAGAAGTTTCAAAACCAGATGGCACACGATGGAAACTAACGTTTGGACCTCTCAAGATTACAAAATAGGATTATGTTGTAAAGTTCACATTTAACACTAAGGGGGAGATTGTTAGGATCCCGAAGTTGTATAGTGTTAATGTGAAATAAGCTTAAATGAAGGTTCCTTAGAAGAGGGCTATATAAGGAACCTAAGTAGTCCTAATTAGATAGCCATTGCATTGTAACCGAGTTCTAGAAGCTGTGGAATGTAATTTTACCGATTCTCTCTAATACCGAGTCTCATTCTTACATACCGAATCTCTCTTTATCTTATCATTTCTCTCAATCTCAACATGATCTGACATTTTATATACTTTGATTTGTGATCTAGCCTGAGGCTTGTATACACGAGGTCGTGGATTGATTCGAGATAATATATATTGCTTTATTTTTTGTACATCTAACTGTGGACAACTAGTTGTAGGTTACTAACGAGGACAGCTGACTTAATAAACTTAAACAGCAAAAAGTATTAAATATGTTGTAAATATATTTTGAACATACTTTGATATATATGTACATATTTGTTATACGTTCGTGAATTGACCAATGGTCAAGTCTTACTTCCCGACGAAGTAAAAATCTGTGAAAGTGAGTTATAGTCCCACTTTTAAAATCTAATATTTTGGGATGAGAATACATGCAGTTTTATAAATGTTTTACAAAATAGACACAAGTAAATGAAATTACATTCTATGGCTGGATTATTAAACCGAATATGCCCCTTTTTAGTCTGGTAATCTAAGAATTAGGGAACAGACACCCTAATTGACGCAAATCCTAAAGATAGATCTATTGGGCCCAACGAGCCCCATCCAAAGTGCCGGATGCTTTAGTACTTCGAATTCATCATGTCCGAAGGGAGTCTCGGAATGATAGGGGATATTCTATATGCATCTTGTTAAGGTCAGTTACCAGGTGTTCACCATATGAATGATTTTTATCTCTATGTATGGGATGTATATTGAAATATGAAATCTTGTGGTCTATTATTATAATTTGATAACTATATAGGTTAAACCTATAACTCACCAACATTTTTGTTGAGTTTAAAGCATGTTTATTCTCAGGTGATTATTAAGAGCTTCCGCTGTTGCATGCTAATATATGGACAAGATTTGGTGTCAGCATGCTTGTATAATATTGTTTAAAACTGCCCTCGAGATTTATTTTGTTGTAACATATTAATATTGTAAACCAATATGTATTGGTAGTGTGTAAGTGTGATATTTTTAGATTATCATTTCGGGATAATCTAGGTGGTGTCTTTTTAACCTTGTCGATAAAATAAAGGTTATGGTTTGTTTTAAAAACGAATGCAGTCTTTGAAAAATGTATCATATAGAGGTCAAAACCTCGCAACGAAATCAATTAATATGGAACGTTTATAATCGATATGAACGGGACATTTCAGTTGGTATTCGAGCGTTGGTCTTAGAGAACCAGAATTTTTGCATTAGTGTGTCTTACCGAGTTTGTTAGGATGCATTAGCGAGTCTGGACTTCGACCGTGTTTTTCTTCAAAAACGATTGCTTAACATTTTTTATTGGAAACTATATATTATTAACATGTAAATATTATGTGATATATTAATATCTTAACGTGTTTGATATTGTGTGATAGATGTCTACCTCTGGTACAAATCCCATCGACTCACCTAATAATAATGAAGAATCGAATATACTTTGGGAAGATTCACAAATTCCTGAAGAGGAACCGGAAGAGGAGGAACCGGAAGAGGAGGAACCGGAAGAGGAGGAACTGGAAGAGGAGGAACCGGAAGAGGAAGAACCGGAAGAAGAAGAGGTTTCGGAGGAAGAAATATTGATACCTACAGTAAATGGATTAAATAAAAGAAAATCCTCAACCAACGGACCAAAGTCAAAAATGGTCAATGGTGTTTCCGCCAAGGAAGCAAAATATTGGGAAGATTACCAATTTTCCGATGAATCGGATCCCGATGAGGATTCCGATGATGTTATAGAAATTACCTCGACCCAATTTAATAAAGCAAAAGAAAATAATAAGGGAAAAGGTATAAAAATAGAGAAATCTGATTCCAACCCCGATGAACTTTATATGTATCGACAACGTCTGTATTTCCTAAAATGTAACAATAACCCGGGAACCTCTAAACCACCAGGTTTTTCTAAACCATTGTGGAAAATGATGGCTCGTATTAGAGGAACACCATATATCCCTAGAAAATTAGGAAAATGAACTAAGTCCGAAGAAGATGAAACCAGTGATTCGGATTAGAGGGTTGTAATCATGTTGTGTATTATATGTATTGTAGTGTGCTTGTTATTTTATGTTCTATGTAAAAATTGCTTGTATTGTTTGTTAATTATCTTTTACGAATCTAATCCTTGTCTATTTTACAGTATAAATACAAAATGGACGTTAAGGGTAGACAACCGAATATTTTAGAAGACCTACCAGAGGATATGATTGAGGAAATCTTGTCTAGAGTCTGTCAGAATTCATCAGCGCATTTAGTTATGGCGAAATTAACTTGTCAAACATTTGAAAGACTTTCCAGAAATGCCTTAGTTTATAAAAGGCTTTCCTTTGATAGGTGGGGTATATCACAATGGGGAGACCGTAAGTTACGCCGTGTTTTCTTTAAAGCGTTAAATGTTGGGAACCCAAATGCAATTTTACGCTACGGGTTAAGAACCTATTTTGACTCAACATATCCCAACATAGGATTTCGTGAGTTAGAAAGAGCTTCTAACATGCAACATAAAGAAGCATGTTATACTTACGGGTTAGTGATGTTCGCTTCTTACCAAAGTGAGAAAAAGAATATCGGATTACAACTTTTAAATAAAACCTTCCCACAAGTGATGGATTCAATAGTTGGGGTGAGAAACAAGGTTTTTAGATTATTAAGGGGTTGTTGGACATTACGAAACCCTCGTCCTTTTGACGACATTACAACATGCTGCCTAGCCAATGGTCATAACGGTTACTTTCCACAAGACCAAGGATGGGAAGTCGTCTTAGTAAAACCATAATGCATGACTTGTTTCTGGACTTATGAATTACGTGTCTTTATTTCTTTTGCTGAACGACTTACGTATTAACTAGAATTGCCTTTATAGCTGCCGAGTAGCAAAGTTATTATGTGCTATATTTCATCCTATATGTATAATAGCGTTATTGTAAGTTTGTAAATATTTTATAAAATTTGAACGCGAAATATTATTATAATCAGTTTTTTCATATAGAATTATAGTAGTTGAATTGTATATTAACTACTAAGTATGAACTTAACGGGTAGGTACTATCCGAATTAAAACTATAAAACGCTAATATGAAGAAAAAGCTTTTATAAATGAGTTCATACTATGCTACGAAATACTATTGACTACTCTTAAAATTCTATATGATTAACTTAATTCTTTGGGCTATTTTTGAAGGAAATGGCACCGGCAACTCGTCAGAATTTGAACATGAGTGAGGAAGACTTTCGTGTTTTCCTTGCAGCAAACATAGCCGCAATACAGGCTGCGATGCAAAATAACAATAACTCTGGATCTAGCAGTTGAACTAATTCCACAAGAAATCGTGTAGGATGCTCCTATAAAGAATTCACTGCCTGCAAACCTTTGGAATTTGATGGAACCGAAGGACCAATTGGATTGAAACGGTGGACCGAGAAGGTCGATTCGGTGTTTACCATAAGTAAGTGTACTGAAGAGGAAAAAGTTAAGTATGCTACGCATACCTTCACAGGTACTGCGTTAACATGGTGGAACACCTATCTTGAACAGGTAGGACAAAATGCTGCTTACGCACTACCGTGGTCGGCATTCAAGCAATTGATGAACGAGCAGTACCGTCCTAGAAACGAAGTCAATAAGCTCAAGGTAGAACTTAGAGAGTTACGAACACAAGGATTTGACATTACCACATATGAACGACGATTCACAGAGTTATGCCTATTGAGTCCGGGAGCGTTCGAAGATGAAGAAGAGAAGATCGACGCGTTTGTAAAAGGGTTACCAGTAAGGATTCAAGAAGATGTGAGTTCACACGAGCCCGCTTCCATACAGAAGGCAAGTCGAATGGCTCATAAACTCATAAATCAGATTAAGGGGAGAATTAAAGAACAGGCGGCCGAAGAAGCCAACATGAAACAACTCAAGAGGAAGTGGGAGGAAAACGGTGACAAGAGTCACCAGTACAACAACAATAACAATTACAACCACAACCACAACAACAATCGCAACAATTACCGCAATCCTAACAATAACTACAACAAACTTCCCAACAACAACAACAACAACTACTGTTTCAACAACAATAACAATCCCAACAACAACCTCAATAACAACAAACAACAGAAACAACCATGCTTCAGGTGTGCAGAGTACCATCCGAATGCGTTTTGCACAACAGTTTGCACCAAGTGTAAGATAAATGGTCATGGCGCAGCAAAATGTGAGGTTTACGGACCAAAGAACAACAAAAATAAAGAAACAAATAAAGTCGAAACAAATAATGCCGACGTAGTTTGTTATAAATGGGGAAAACTGGGCCACATTATTAGAAATTACCCAAACCAAGAGAATACTAATGGGCAAGGCCGCAGAAGAGTTTTTAATATTAATGCGGCAGAAGCGCAGGAAAACCCGAAGCTTGTTACGGGTACGTTTCTTATTGACAATACATCTGCTTATGTTTTATTTGATTCGGGTGTGGATAGAAGCTATATGAGTAGAGATTTTTTTGCTAGATTAAGTTGTCCACTGACGCCTTTGGATAATAAATTTTTACTTGAATTAGCAAACGGTAAATTAATTTCAGCAGATAATATATGTCGGGAGAGAGAAATTAAACTGGGGGATGAAACGTTTAAAATTGATTTAATACCAGTCGAGTTAGGGAGTTTTGATGTAATAATTGGCATGGACTGGTTGAAAAAGGTGAGAGCAGAGGTCGTTTGTTACAAAAATGTGATTCGCATTATGCGTGAAAAAGGAAAACCTTTAGTGGTGTACGGAGAAAAGAACAATGCGAAATTAAATCTTTATGTAGTTTGAAGGATCAAAAACTAATAAGAAAAGATTGTTACGTCATTCTAGAACACATCAAGGAAGTTAAACCTGAAGAAAAGAACATCAGTGATGTTCCCGTCGCAAAAGAATTTCCCGATGTATTTTCGAAAGAATTATCGGGATTACCCCCACATCGATCCGTTGAATTTCAAATAGACCTTGTACCAGGAGCTGCACCAATAGCTCGTGCTCTATACAGACTCGCACCCAGCGAAATGAAAGAATTACAAAGTCAGGTACAAGAACTTTTAGAGCGTGGTTTCATTCGACCAAGCACATCACCGTGGGGAGCTCCTGTTTTGTTTGTCAAGAAGAAGGATGGTACATTTAGGTTGTGTATCGACTACCGAGAGTTGAACAAACTTACCATCAAGAACCGCTACCCACTACCGAGAATCAACGACTTATTTGATCAACTACAAGGCTCGTCGATTTAATTGAAGATTGATTTACGTTCTGGGTATCATCAAATGCGGGTGAAGGAGGATGATATTCCAAAGACTGCTTCTAGGATGCGTTACAGTCATTACGAGTTTATGGTTATGCCGTTTGGGTTGACTAACGCACCAGCTGTATTCATGGACCTCATAAACCGAGTGTGTGGACCATACCTTGACAAGTTTGTCATTGTTTTCATCGATGACATACTTATTTACTCAAAGAATGACCAAGAGCACGAAGAACATTTGAGAAAAGTGCTAGAGTTGTTAAGGAGAGAAAAACTGTACGCTAAGTTTTCAAAGTGTGCATTTTGGTTGGAAGAAGTTCAATTCCTCGGTCACATAGTGAACAAAGAAGGTATTCAGGTGGATCCAGCAAAGATTGAAACCGTTGAAAAGTGGGAAACCCCAAAAACTCCGAAGCATATACGCCAATTTTTAGGACTAGCTGGTTACTACAGAAGGTTCATCCAAGACTTTTCCAGAATAGCAAAACCCTTGACTGCATTAACGCATAAAGGGAAGAAATTTGAATGAAAAGATGAACAAGAGAAAGCGTTTCAATTGTTAAAGAAAAAGTTAACTACGGCACCTATATTGTCATTACCTGAAGGGAATGATGATTTTGTGATATATTGTGACGCCTCAAAGCAAGGTCTCGGTTGTGTATTAATGCAACGAACGAAAGTAATTGCTTATGCGTCTAAACAATTGAAGATTCACGAGCAGAATTATATGACGCATGATTTGGAATTAGGCGCAGTTATTTTTGCATTAAAGACTTGGAGGCACTATTTATATGGGGTCAAAAGTATTATATATACCGATCACAAAAGTCTTCAACACATATTTAATCAAAAACAACTGAACATGAGGCAGTGCAGATGGATTGAATTGTTGAATGATTACGACTTTGAGATTCGTTACCACCCGGGGAAGGCAAATGTGGGAGCCGACGCCTTGAGCAGAAAGGACAGAGAACCCATTCGAGTAAAAGCTATGAATATAATGATTCACACTAACCTTACTAATCAAATAAAGGAAGCGCAATAAGGAGTTTTAAAAGAGGGAAATTTAAAAGATGAAATACCCAAAGGATCGGTGAAGCATCTTAATATTTGGGAAGACGGAACCCAGTATAGGGCTGAAAGGATTTGGGTACCAAAATTTGGAGATATGAGAGAAATGGTACTTAGAGAAGCTCGTAAAACCAGATACTCAATACATCCTGGAATGGGGAAGATGTACAAGGATCTCAAGAAACATTTTTGGTGGCCGGGTATGAAAGCCGATGTTGCTAAATACGTAGGAGAATGTTTGACGTGTTCTAAGGTCAAAGCGGAGCATCAGAAACCATCAGGTCTACTTCATCAACCCGAAATCCCGAAATGGAAATGGGAAAACATTACCATGGATTTCATCACTAAATTGCCAAGGACTGCAAGTGGTTTTGATACTATTTGGGTAATAGTTGATCGTCTCACCAAATCAGCACACTTCCTACCAATAAGAGAAGATGAAAAGATGGAGAAGTTATCACGACTGTATTTGAAGGAAGTCATCTCCAGACATGGAATACCAATCTCTATTATCTCTGATAGGGATGACAGATTTATTTCAAGATTCTGGCAGACATTACATCAAGCATTATGAACTCGTCTAGACATGAGTACTGCCTATCATCCACAAACTAATGGGCAGAGCGCAAGGATGATACAAACACTTGAAGACATGCTACGAGCATGTGTTATTGATTTTGGAAACAGTTGGGATCGACATCTACCGTTAGCAGAATTTTCCTACAACAACAGCTACCATTCAAGCATTGAGATGGCACCGTTTGAAGCTCTTTATGGTAGAAAGTACAGGTCTCCGATTTGTTGGAGTGAAGTGGGGGATAGACAGATTACGGGTCCGGAGATAATACAAGAAACTACCGAGAAGATCATCCAAATTCAACAACGGTTGAAAACCGCCCAAAGTCGACAAAAGAGCTACGCTGACATTTAAAGAAAAGATATCGAATTTGAAATTGGAGAGATGGTCATGCTTAAAGTTGCACCTTGGAAAGGCATTGTTCAATTTGGTAAACGAGGGAAATTAATTTCAAGGTATATTAGACCATTCAAGATTATTGATAGTGTCGGACCAGTAGCTTACCGAATTGAGTTACCTCAACAACTCGCGGCTGTACATAACACTTTCCACGTCTCAAATTTGAAGAAATGTTTTGCTAAAGAAGATCTCACTATTTCGTTAGACGAAATCCAAATCAACGAAAAACTTCAATTCATCGAAGAACCCGTCGAAATAATGGATCGTGAGGTTAAAAGACTTAAGCAAAACAAGATACCAATTGTTAAGGTTCGATGGAATGCTCGTAGAGGACCCATTTTCACCTGGGAACGAGAAGATCAGATGAAGAAGAAATACCCGCACTTATTTCCAGAAGATACGTCAACACCTCCAACTGCTTAAAATTTCGGGACGAAATTTATTTAATGGGTAGGTACTGTAGTGACCCGAACTTTTTCATGTTTATATATATTAAATGAAATTGATATTTATATGATTAAGTGTTTCCAACATGTTAAGCAATCAAACTTGTTAAGACTTGATTATTTGAAATGAGTTTCATGTAGACAATTGACCACCCAAGTTGACCGGCGATTCACGAACGTTAAAACTTGTAAAAACGACATGACGATATATATATGGATATACATATAGTTAACATGAGATTATGATAAGTAAGAATCTCCATAATTATATTAACAATGAGTTATATACATAAAAATGAGACTACTAAGTTAAGAAACTCGAAACGATATATATAACGATTATCGTTATTACAACGTCTTACTAAATACATATGTATCATATTAACATATTGTTACACTATATTTAACATGATAAAATGATAATTATATATATCATTAAGTATGTTAACAATGAACTACATATGTAAAACAAGACTACTAACTTAAGAATTTTGAAACGAGGCATATATGTAACGATTATCGTTGTAACGACATTTTAATGTATATATATCATATTAAGATATATTCATACATCATAATATCTTGATAATGTAATAATTTAACATCTCATTAGATATAATAAACAATGGGTTAACAACATTAAATGAGATCGTTAACTTAAAGGTTTCAAAACAACACTTACATGTAACGACTAACGATGACTTAATGACTCAGTTAAAATGTATATACATGTAGTGTATTTAGATGTATTATTACACTTTTGAAATAATTCAAGACACATATCAAAGTACTTCTACTTAACAAAAATGCTTAAAATTGCATTCTCATTCATTTTCATCAACAATTCTACTCGTATGCAACCGTATTCGTACTCGTACAATACCCAGCTCCTGGACGTATATAATATTGGTATATACACATAATAATTCAGCTCTTAGCAACCCTATATAGTCAACAAACATGTGAAACCAATAATTAGACAACTAGCATGACTTATGAGCAAGGAAACAAAAACAAGAACTCCTTTTAACCCCACTCACCTTCACCACTCACCACCTACTCCATTTCACTTCCAATTTTTTTCCCAATTCTCTCTCAAAACACACACACTCTTCCATGAACGTCTAAGTTACTATTTTTCCAGAAAAAATCATCAAATAGAAGCTTTGGTTTTTACCTATAAACATCATAAAAACAATTACTCAAGAACACATCAAGAACACTTCGAAGTTTACAAGTTTACTTCCAAGTTTCCTAATCCATTCCAAGCAATCATCTAAGATCAAGAAAATTTTGTTATTTATAGTAGGTTATCTTTCTAAATCAAGGTAATATTCATATTCAAGCTTTGATTCAATTTTTATAACTATAACTATCTTAATTCGAGTAATAATCTTACTTGAACTTGTTTTTGTGTCATGATTCTATTTCAAGAACTTCCAAGCCATCAAAGATCCTTTGAAGCTCAAGTTATTTTTTTATCATTTCCAGTAGGTTTACCTACTAAACTTGAGGTAGTAATGATGTTCATAACATCATTCAATTCATATATATAAAACTACCTTATTCGAAGGTTTAAACTTGTAATCACTAGAACATAGTTTAGTTAATTCTAAACTTGTTCGCAAACAAAAGTTAATCCTTCTAACTTGACTTTTAAAATCAACTAAACATATGTTCTATATCTATATGATATGCTAACTTAATGATTTAAAACCGAAAAACACGAAAAACACCGTAAAACCGGATATACGCCGTCGTAGTAACACCGCGGGCTGTTTTGGGTTAGTTAATTAAAAACTATGATAAACTTTGATTTAAAAGTTTTTCTTCTGGGAAAATGATTTTTCTTATGAACATGAAACTATATCCAAAAATCATGGTTAAACTCAAAGTGGAAGTATGTTTTCCAAAATGGTCATCTAGACGTCGTTCTTTCAACTTAAATGACTACCTTTACAAAAATGACATGTAACCTGTATTTTCGACTATAACTTATACTTTTCTGTTTAGATTCATAAACTTAAGTTCAATATAAAACCATAGCCACTTGAATCACTCAAAACGGATTTAAAACGAAGAAGTTATGGGTAAAACAAGATTGGATAATTTTTCTTGTTGTAGCTACGTGAAAATTGGTAACAAATCTATATTAATCATATCCTAGCTAACTTATATTGTATTATACTTGTATTCTAATATATTATGTAATCTTGGGATACCATAGACACGAATACAATGTTTTGACATATCATATCGACCCATCTATATATCTATATATATATATATATATATATATATATATATATATATATATATATATATATATATATATATATATATATATATATATATATATATATATATATATATATATATATATATATTTCGAAACAACCATAGACACTCTATATGCAGTAATGTTGCAGTTAGCTATACTGGGTTGAGGTTGATTCTAAAATATTATATATACTTTGAGTTGTGATCTAGCCTGAGGCTTGTATACACGAGGTCGTGGATTGATTCGACATAATATATATTGCTTTATTTTCTGTACATCTAACTGTAGACAACTAGTTGTAGGTTACTAATGAGGACAGCTGACTTAATAAACTTAAATAGCAAAACGTATTAAATATGTTGTAAATATATTTTGAACATACTTTGATATATATGTACATATTTGTTATGGGTTCGTGAATCGACCACTGGCCAAGTCTTACTTCCCGACGAAGTAAAAATCTGTGAAAGTGAGTTATAGTCCCACTTTTAAAATCTAATATTTTGGGATGAGAATACATGCAGTTTTATAAATGTTTTACAAAATAGACGCAAGTAAATGAAACTACATTCTATGGCTGGATTATTAAACCGAATATGCCCCTTTTTAGTCTGGTAATCTAAGAATTAGGGAACAGACACCCTAATTGACGCGAATCCTAAAGATAGATCTATTGGGCCCAACGAGCCCCATCTAAAGTACCGGATGCTTTAGTACTTCGAATTCATCATGTCCGAAGTGAGTCCCGGAATGATAGGGGATATTCTATATGCATCTTGTTAAGGTCGGTTACCAGGTGTTTACCATATGAATGATTTATCTCTATGTATGGGATGTATATTGAAATATGAAATCTTGTGGTCTATTATTACAATTTGATAAATATATAGGTTAAACCTATAACTCACCAAAATTTTTGTTGATGTTTAAAGCATGTTTATTCTCAGGTGATTATTAAGAGCTTCCGCTGTTGCATGCTAATATATGGACAAGATTGGTGTCAACATGCTTGTATAATATTGTTTAAAACTGCATTCGAGATTTATTTTGTTGTAACATATTAATATTGTAAACCAATATGTATTGGTAGTGTGTAAGTGTGATATTTTTAGATTATCATTTCTGGATAATCTAGGTGGTGTCTTTTTAACCTTGTCAAAAAAATAAAGGTTATGGTTTGTTTTAAAAACGAATGCAGTCTTTGAAAAATGTCTCATATAGAGGTCAAAACCTCGCAATGAAATCAATTAATATGGAACGTTTATAATCGATATGAAAGAGACATTTCAACCAACAGTATCACCAACATCAATACCAGTACCACAACAACTCAAGTTTCAACATCACACGCCTCAACATCACATTATGTACCTCGAGCATAATTATCGTTCTACGAATCGTTCTACATCATTTATCTTCATTCTTCATGGCGATTATGTAATCTCTAATATTTTAGAGATTATGTATTCTAGTTCTAACGGTAAATTAAATGAGATCAATAGCTTATTGACTTATTAAACCCATGATTACATCTGAAGAAAATATATATGTATGTATATTTTCATAAAGATTGTAATTAAAAATTCTTTTTAACAAACTGTTAATGATGAAAATATTTTAACGAGTAGGTAATACCCGAGAAATATTTAGATTTCACATTAATAAGTTACACTGTACATTCTTCGAATCTGATTCAACAGTCATTTACTATCCTACTTACATCCACAGATATACGAATCCGTTCACCACAGAATAACCATTTTTATTCAATTTCATATTTGGATTTTGACTTATCAGAATCCAACAAGTGGCATAATGAAGAAAACATTGGACAAAAATAAAATTTGTTAGAAACAAACAAATTAACTATGAGAAATTTTGTTAAGAATCCACGCTAACAAAATTCTAGCTAACTGTTAATTCCTTATTACATTTAATTTATCGCAATTTAATTATCGCAATTTTAATTCTCGCAATTTTATTTATCGTCATTTAATTTCCGTTATTTACTTTACGCACTTTAAATATCGTCGGATAAATCTAGACACATATACAATGTTTTGACATATCATATCGACGTCATCTATATATATTATTTGGAATAACCATAGACACTCTATATGCGGTAATGTTCGAGTTAGCTATACAGGGTTGAGGTTGATTCTAAAATAATATATATACCTTGAGTTGTGATCGAGTCTGAGACATGTATACAATGGGTCACGATATGTATTAATTAATTCGAATATTATATATTAAACTATATATGAATTGTTGAATTACTAATTGTGGACTACTTACTGTGGACTACCAACATTGGACAATTAAAATGAATTAAAATATTGATTATAACATATGAAACTACACATTTCTTCAAGTTTGCCACTTGATTTTATCCTAAACCTCATTTGTATCTTGACAATTCCAATCTGCGTTCAAACCTTTCATGATTCTTGAAAACACCTAATCTAGAGGATGAACCAACCGCACTTCATCTATAGAAGAAAAGATTGATGCATCACCTGAAAAACACTCAGAACTTGAGTAAACGTTTAACACGTATCTATAATAGCTCATTTGGCATTGTTATTACCAAAAATAACATTGCAATCCTTTTTCAAATTAGCCAATTTTGTCACAGCTCCAACAAATCAATTTCGACTTTTCATTCGAATAAACTCTATTATAACTTTGATATATAAGGTTGCTTTTCGTCATCGTTGTCGGAGAATCTTTTATATCCCATCGCATTAGCAGTAAACTTACCAGCAACTTCATTACTCATTGGTTTAAGTCTCTTTAAAAAACCATCATATCTGTTCATTAACACCCTATCATGTACTCATCTGCATCTTGTAATGGTAATTGTCATACCAATTACCGGGAATTAACAATCAATATTTTGAATCTCACAGCGTTTCTACCTGAACAGTTATATGTATACATATAACCTTTATCTCTTAGAATTATGACCTTCTATTCTGAAATTTTGAAAAGCACCCAGTCTATGAATCAGTTCTCGAAAATTTTGAAAAATGCTGATGAAGCAGCAAAAACTGCAAATGACCTTAACCGTCGGAAGTTTGATGAAAAAGAATAGTATGCTGGCAAAGCTCAGAAAATTTGGTACTGAAAAACGAATTGAGCAAACCATGAAGGAGGTTGTGGATAAATCACAAAAAATAAACCTGTCTTCCAAGAATCCAAATGATTCAGTATCTGCTGAAGTCATTAACGAATACCTAGCTCCTGACTCTAAATCTTTACGGATAAATCGTCATCATCACCCATCGACGTCAGAAGTTCTAAGATATCATCGTATCTTTTATTATAAATATCTTAGATATTTCTGAGAATATTTTCATAACTTTTCTTATCTGAAATCAATTATCTCTTCACACTATCTGTATTACATCAAAAAGGAAACTGTTTAGTTTCTATATTCTAAAAACCTTTAAGTTTAAAATATGAATATTTTTGAAGTAGTGTTGGGAACTGAAGCATGAGTTAGTATAATATAATGACACTTGATCAACGTGATTATATTACAGTAAGTCATGCTGAGTTTCTAATGGAACGTGATGATTCACAGACCTTAACGTCATCATGTGTCATGTTACAAGACTCTTACATTCGATCTAATTTCTAAACATATCAAGAACATAACTTTCTGATAGTTCTATCTTTTCTCTTGAAGTCTGGTAATTTAATCAATCAAGATCGTGCTATTACAATCTCTCTCTTAGAACATTAGTCATGTTCATTCGAAACTTCATACCTACAAATTCTGGACCATTATTCTAAAATGTCCCGTTCATATTGATTATAAACGTTCCATATTAATTGATTTCGTTGCGAGGTTTTGACCGCTATATGAGACGTTTTTCAAAGACTGCATTCGTTTTAAAAACAAACCATAACCTTTATTTTATCGACAAGGTTAAAAAGTCACCACCTAGATTATCCAGAAATGATAATCTAAAATATCACACTTACACACTACCAATACATATTGGTTTATAATATTAATATGTTACAACAAAGTAAATCTCGAATGCAGTTTTAAACAATATTATACAAGCATGCTGACACCAAATCTTGTCCATATTTTAGCATGCAACAGCAGAAGCTCTTAATAATCACCTGAGAATAAACATGCTTTAAACGTCAACAAAAATGTTGGTGAGTTATAGGTTTAACCTATATATTTATCAAATCGTAATAATAGACCACAAGATTTCATATTTCAATATACATCCCATACATAGAGATAAAAATCATTCATATGGTGAACACCTGGTAACCGACATTAATAAGATGCATATAAGAATATCCTCATCATTCCGGGACATCCATCGGACATGATATAAAACTCGAAGTACTAAAGCATCCGGTACTTTGGATGGGGTTTGTTAGGCCCAATAGATCTATCTTTAGGATTCGCGTCAATTAGTCGTGCACTAATTCTCAAAATTAGTGATGTTCCCTAATTCTTAGGCTACCAAGCAAAAAGAGGCATATTCGGCTTTGATCATTCAACCATAGAAAGTAGTTTCATGTACTTGTGTCTATTTTGTAAAACATTTATAAAGCTGCATGTATTCTCATCCCAAAAATATTAGATTTTAAAAGTGGGACTATAACTCACTTTCACAGATTTTTACTTCGTCGGGAAGTAAGACTTGACCACTGGTCGATTCACAAACCTATAACAAATATGTACATATATATCAAAGTATGTTCAAAATATAATTACAACATTTTTAATACGTTTGCTGCTTTAAGTTTATTAAGTCAGCTGTCCTCGTTAGTAACCTACAACTAGTTGTCCACAGTTAGATGTACAGAAAATAAAGCAATATATAATATCTTGAATCAATCCACGACCTCATGTATACAAGCCTCATGCTAGATCACAACTCAAAGTATATATATAATATTTTGGAATCAACCTCAACCCTGTATAGCTAACTCCAACATTACTTCATATAGAGTGTCTATGGTTGTTCCGAAATATATATATATATGGGTCGATATGATATGTCAAAACATTGTATTCGTGTCTACGGTATCCCAAGATTACATAATATAATAGAATACATGTATAATACAATATGAGTTAGCTAGGATATGATTAATATAGATTTGTTACCAATTTTCACGTAGCTACAACAAGCAAAATTATCCAATCTTATTTTACCCATAACTTCTTCGTTTTAAATCCGTTTTGAGTGATTCAAGTTGCTATGGTTTCATATTGAACTTTAGTTTATGAATCTAAACAGAAAAAGTATAAGTTTATAGTCGAAAATACAGGTTACATGTTGTTTTTGTAAAGGTAGTCATTTCAGTCGAAAGAACGACGTCTAGATGACCATTTTGGAAAACACACTTCCACTTTGAGTTTAACCATGATTTTTGGATATAGTTTCATGTTCATAAGAAAAATCATTTTCCCAGAAGGACAACTTTTAAAACAAAGTTTATCATAGTTTTTAATTAACTAACCCAAAACAGCCCGCGGTGTTACTACGACGGCGTATATCCGGTTTTACGGTGTTTTTCGTGTTTCCAGGTTTTAAATCATTAAGTTAGCATATCATATAGATATAGAACATATGTATAGTTGATTTTAAAAGTCAAGTTAGAATGATTAACTTTTGTTTGCGAACAAGTTTAGAATTAACTAAACTATGGCTTGAAAGTTCTTGAAGCAGAATCATGACACGAAAACAAATTCAAGTAAGATTTCCACTCAAAATAAGGTTGTTAAAGTTATAGAAATTGAATCAAAGTTTGAATATGAGTATTACCTTGTATTATAAAGATATCTTACTGTAAATAATAAAGATTTCTTGAAGTTGGATGATCATTCAAAGTGAATTTGCAAGATTGAAAGTAAGCTAGCAAACTTGGAAGTGTTGTTGGTGTGTTCTTGAGTAGTTGTTTTATAACTTGGTTTATGTATGGATTTATGAACTAGATTGAGCTAGATTTTGTTGAAGATGATGAAGAACACTTAGAACAAAGGAAGAACACTTGAGAGAGATGAGTTTGATTCAAGAAAAATTGAAAATGAAAGTGTTTGTGTGTGCTATCCTTCACGTGAAATGGGGTGTTCATAAAGGCTCCATTAGTTTGTAATCTTATGAGATATTTCATGCTAGATGTTAAATGATGGTTCCTACATGGTTAGGTGACTCACATGGGCTGCTAAGAGCTGATCATTGGAGTATATATACTAATAGTAAATACATTTAGAAGTTGTGTATTGTACGAGTACAAATACGAGTGCATACGAGTAGAATTGTTGATAAAAATGAATGAAGATGTAATTGTAAGCATATTTGTTAAGTAGAAGTACTTTGATAAGTTTCTTGAAGTCTTTCAAAAGTGTATGAATACCTATTAAAATACTACATGTATATACATTTTAACTGATTCGTTAAGTCATCGTTAGTCGTTACATGTAAGTGTTGTTTTGAAACTTTTAAGTTAACGATCTTGTTAAATGTTGTTAACCCATTGTTTATTATATCTAATGAGATGTTAAATTATTACATTATCATGATATCATGATGTATTAATATATCTTGATATGATATATATACATTAAATGTCGTTACAACGATAATCGTTACATATATGCCTCGTTTCAAAAACCTTAAGTTAGTAGTCTTGTTTTTACATATGTAGTTCATTGTTAATATACATAATGATATGTTTACTTATCATAATATCATGTTAACTATATATATATCCATATATATGACATCATATAGTTTTTACAAGTTTTAACGTTCGTGAATCACTGGTCAACTTGGGTGGTCAATTGTCTATATGAAACCTATATCAATTAATCAAGTCTTAACAATTTTGATTGGTTAACATGTTGGAAACACTTAATCATGTAAATAACAATTTTATTATATATATATATATATACATGGAAAAGTTCGGGTCACTACATATTCGCTTGACTTAAAGTCGGGAAGGAAAACAAAAGGATGGAACTCCAAAATATAAAGGAAACGAAGGGTGTGGATTTATAGTGAAATATCCGACAGAATAATCAAAAATAGATCATCGCATTTAACCAAAGAAGATCCTAATTTCCTTAATTATAGGAGAATCAAATCTTATTACGAAGATTTTCTCTAAATTTCTTAAATTTCAAAAATCAACCGTGACTACGTCACCGGTTAAGTCAAATCATCATTTACTCATTTCACTCTTTTGTAATAGCTTCACTCGTACTCTTCACAACATTAAATTATTTTGTCTATTTTACTCGATGATGATAAAACTCTAATTTCCAGCTCGTATGTGTCATGAAAATATATTTATTGTTAACCATGACCATCCCAATCAAATTTCGGGATGAAATTTCTTTAACGGGTAGGTACTGTGACGACCCGAAAATTTCCGATCAAATTTAAACTTAAATCTTCTATGATTTCGACACGATAGGAAAGGTCTATTTAACCGAGTCTCATAATGTTTGAACTATTTTTCATGAATGCATTTGACCTTGACTGTTCTCGATGATTCACGAACCTTTAATGTATATATAAATGATTATATATGTAAATAATTATATATAATAAATTAAATAGGTTACTGAACTATTATAAGATAACTTAAAATAACCAAAACTTGTTATTTGAATATGTAGAGTATATTGACTATAAATGATTTCGAATATGATTTGTCAACGATTAAATGTATACCTTAAATTATTTGTTTCAAAATAAATAATTAATATATTTATCTAGGTAACAAAACTTAATATTTAAAATAATATTATATATATAATAGTTGAATATATATATATATATATATATATATATATATATATATATATATATATATATATATATATATATGATTGCAATACATAATCAATATTATATGCATATTGTATTTTATATAAAACATTTAGATATTAAATATTCAATATATGTCATTATGTGATAATTAAATATTACATAATTAGTGAATGATAATATTAATATATTAAACATAATTACAAGTTAAGAATATAGTTGTTATTGTAAAATTTTCATTTCTTTCATTATTGTTATTAGTATTAGTATCAAAATTAGTAATATTAATATTACTATTATTATTATTATGATTACAATTATAATTTTTAAAGTTATGATTATTAAAATGAAGATTTTAAATATAAATATTATTATAAGAATAATAAAAATTATAATTTAATTGTAATTCAAATATTATTAGTTATTGCTATTATTAATTATTATTAAACTTATTAAAATTTTATTGTTATTATTAGTTCCTATTTTTATTAAAATTACTAATAGAATGATATCATAAATTAATATTATAGAATTTAATAAAATAGATATATATAAGCGGATATACATATAAATACAATTATATAAGTATAGCTGTATAAATGGATATATAATCAGATATAAAAGAATTCAGATATTAATATATATACAGAAATATATACGTATATAATACAAATAAATTGCCTACTTACGTATACAGTTCCTAGTCATTATTCTTCTGTTAAATTTATCTCCTTAATTGGTAAACAAATCGGTATCAATAAATCACAGGTACAAATTCAATTCCAAATTCTGTTAGAAGTCATATTCGAATCGTACCATGTGTTCTTTTTAAAAATTCTGTCAATTTTGTCTGATTGAGGGAAATCAACAATGACGTTCGGTATATAATTAAACAATTACAGCTAATTAAGAAAACAATCAGCCCACTACTACTACTATCAGACAGAAATATTAAACTTACTCTGTTACCTCTGTTCTTGGCTCAAATTACTCTTAAAATGATTTTGTATGAATTTACAAAATCTGTTAATGCAGTCTTATTAGTAATCTATAGGTTAAACTTTCTGCAAAATTTCAAACCCCAATTCTTTATATCGAGTTAGAATTTCTGAGCCAAAGTTTTGATCTTAAAAAGTCAAAGATTGTTCATCGATTAAATTCGAGTTCAAGGTGATGTTTCCAGTTAAATTATCAATTGAGAAAGATTTTATGAGTGATTTGAAACCTATTTGGTATTGCAAGCATTGGCTAGAACGTCCTCAAACTCAAGATCATTTTTTTTTCTTTAAAACCGTAAGCTGCAACAGCAGCTATGTTGTTTCTTTTAAAAAAAATTCAATTAATATAAACATTCATTAATTATTTATGTATCTATTTTAATCCTAAAACTAATTAGTATCACATTGATTAATCAGTTTTAATCACTTGATCGATTTGAATGTTGGGAAGAAGATGAAGAGAAATAGAATAAGAAACGAACAGTTAAATATAATTAAGGGTGGGTTTAATCAGAAAAACCAAAGATGCTTGGATGGTTAAGGGTGTTAGTGTGTGGGCGAGAGGTCTCGGGTTCGAGCCTAGCATGTGGCAGTATTTTTTTAATAAAGCTTTTTGAGGTAGTCTTTAAATTTCAAAAATTTTTATTATTTATTATTATTATTGTTATAATTCTTATCATTAGTATTATTATCATAAATTTAATTATTATTATTATTATTATTATTATTATTATTATTATTATTATTATTATTATTATTATTATTATTAGTGTTATAATTATTAGTATTAGTAATTAACACTTATTATTATTATTATTATTATTATTATTATTATTATTATTATTATTATTATTATTATTATTATTATAGTAAATGAAATGTTACTAATATTATTATTACTAACAAAGTATTAATATTTAGGATGATTATTATTATTATTATTATTATTATTATTATTATTATTATTATTATTATTATTATTATTATTATTATTATTATTATTACAAATATCCTATTTATAGCTATAAGTATTAGGAACATTATTTATCATTAATATATTTTTATAAGTAAGATTATTATAAATTGTGTCATCTTAGTATTATTATGATTATGATTATTATTAGTATTATCATTATGAAAATAATACAAATTATTATCATTTTATAAATATTAGTATTGGTATTATGCTATAACTATTAGTATTATCATTATGTATTATTATTATTAATACTATTATCATTGTTATTAATATTAACTAGATTAATGTAAGTATTATTATTCAAAATAATTATAACTATAAAAATAAAAGTTTTAAAAATATTATTAAGGTTGTAAGTATGTTTTTAATCAAATTAACAAAGTTTACATAAGTATTCATATATAACATGTTAGGTATTTTTATTAAAATACTAATCAAATATATATCAATATAACTATATAAATATTAAACATTTTGAATATATACATAAACTAAATAGGTATAATATATAATTTAAGATATAATATATAAACTTGTTCGATTACGATTATATATATATATATATATATATATATATATATATATATATATATATATATATATATATATATATATATATATATATATATATATAGTCATCATCAAGAGGGAAGTGATTTTTAGGGGGAAGGGGGAAGTTTAGCAATTTAGTGGATCTGCTGGTAAAAACCTGAAAAACACGGAGGGGCAATTTGGTCAATTTGCAAATCAGATAAAAAAGGTGCTGAATAAAAATAATAACGAAAATAAAATAAAATGAATAAAAATAAAAACAATACTTATTATTTTCGTCCGTAATTCTAGGGTTTACTTCTTCGTTCCATTTTCTAGGGTTCAATCGATCAAATTCTTTCATTCAATCGCTCGCTTTCACACAGTAATCGATCAAATTCTTTCATTCAATCGATCAAATTCTTTCATTAAATAGCTGAAGAAAGTGAAACTGAAGAAAGATCAAAATTAAATGACGGGAGATTCATCAAAAAATGGGGGAAAATTTTGCGATAAAGGAAAATCGAAAGAAACTGAAGGTTCAGGTAATAAACATATTACGATTTATGAATTATAAAGAATTGTATGTTGCATTCTACACTTTTTTTTGAATCTGTATAAATCTGAATTAATTAACATACAAATTTGTTGTAATGAATATTCAGGAGATAAAAATATTTGTGTTAATGAAGCTTAAGAATCAGATCATGTGTGTTCAGTGAAATTTTAAAAACATTACTTGTGTTGAATGTTTCATAATAAAAGAGATTTTGATAGTATGGTTTACCTCTAGTATATGAACGAGTAATAAATGTAATGAATATACTCTGTATGTACATAATTAAAAATGTATCACAGTTTTATATTGCATCATGTTTATATTACATGTTCTGAGTATTATGATATTATGATTAATCATGAGTAAAAAAGAGTATATGATATAATATTAAATTGTGCATTGTATTTGTATGAATCTGAATGAATTATCATACAGATTCGTTGTAATGAATATTCAAGAGATAAACATATTTATGTTAATGAAACTTAGGAGTCAGATCATGTGTGTTCAGTGAAATTTTAAAAACATTACTAGTGTTGAATGTTTCATAATAAAAGAGATTTTGATAGTATGGTTTACCTCTAGTATATCAAAGAGTAATAAATGTAATGAATATGCTCTATATGTACATAATTAAAAGTGTATCACAGTTTTATATTGCATCATGTTTATATTACATATCCTGAGTATATGATAGAATATTAAATTATGCATTGTATTTGTGTGAATCTGAATGAATTATCATACAGATTCATTGTAATGAATATTCAAGAGATAAACATATTATTGTTAATGAAGATTAAGAGTCAGATCTTGTGTCTTCAGTGAAATTTTAAAAACATTACTTGTGTTGAATGTTTCATAATAAAATAGATTTTGATAGTATGGTTTACGTCTAGTGTATGAAAGAGTAATAAATGTAATGAATGTGCCCTGTATGTACATAATTCATAGTGTATCATATTTTTATAATGAATATTATTGAAATTGTTATAGGTGAAAAAAAAGAACAAGGAAACGGAAAGAAGTGCAAATACAAAAACCCAAAAAGAAACAGAAACTAGTTGATTTAGAAATTATAGATCCAAAGTATTTGGAGAATGTTTTTATACAATTGTTAAAGAAGTATAATGTCATTCCAAAAGGTAAAGAAAAATAATTAGGTGAAGGAAGTAGTGAACAAGTGCAATCTGATGATGATTTTGTTCAACATAAAGAAGTCTGCAAGACGAAAAGCACAAAAGAAACAGGTAACTCTATTTCTTGTCAATTTAAGCTAATATTTAACTATAAAAAGTGAAAATATTATATATGATGCATGTTAGTAATGTTAATTGACAAATCAACTTATTATATGCTATTCAATTTTTTTATTCATTATAGTTTTTATAAAATGTTGCATGTATTGAATGTATGTATATACTGATTACATATGTAATATACGCAGCTATACGACAAGTTGAAGAAATAATGAAATCAAGATCATCACCAAGATGTTTGTACAACGCCATTCAATCCATGTCAATTCAGCAAAGAAACAAAATCAAAGAGATAGGTTTTGGATCAATCTTAGAAATCAAATTCTCTGAAAATAATATGAAGCTTGCATATTATTTAGCTGATAAGTTTGATGAAACTGCATCAACTTTAAACCTCAAAAAAGGATCAATTCCAATAACCAAAAAAAAAACAGTTCATGAACTACTTGGAGTACCAATCGGTGGAATGAATATAAAGCCAGTTGAAAGAATTGATTCAGAGGAACCAATAACAAAAATGTGGAAAGCGAATTTCGGGAAGCAAACAGTAAGGTGTGGGGATATAGTTGATTATATGAAATCAACAAAAGAAGCTGACAGAACCTTCATATTGAATTTTCTGATATTATTTGCAACATGCTTTGGCCAATCAACAAAATTTGGAAATTGCAACACAAAGTTCCTTCCAAGTATAACAGATGATGTTGATATATCCAAACTAGATTGGTGTGGGTACGTTTATGAATGTCTTTTGCAAAGTAAAAAAGGTTGGAACAGGGGAGAAGGTGGTCAATTCTATAGTGGACCAGTAACTTTGCTAATTGTGAGTCAAATACTTCTATTATTATTGTTATTAGACTCTTTTAAAATGAATTTCAAGTAGGAAATTAATAGTTAAACACATGTAATGGTTTATTATGTGTATGCAGCTGTTGTACCTGGAAAAGGTAAAATGTGAGGGATATGATCATAAACGTAAAAAGGCTATTATTGAGAAATGGACAGCAGATGACATCAAAAGAAGGATTGAATTGGAGACAACTAAAGGAGAATTTGGTGAAGGTGAAATTCAAGAAGATGGAGATAATGAAGAAACAAAATCAAATGAAGATCAGAATCAAGTACTTAGCCAGCCAAGATATACTTACATTCCAAATCCAATTGAAGAAAAGGTAAACTGAAATAAAACTATATGAATAAATATGATTTATTTTTATAATGTTACATGCATTGAATGTTATTCTATGACAATGAATGTTATTAAATATTATGATGTTTTATATTTTACATGCATTGAATATTATTCTATAACAAATAAATATGAAGCAATACATTGATTGCTTGGAGCTGAGATACGAGCACATTGTTGAAGAAACAGAACAACTCATGGTGTCATAACCCGACCTTAACCATAAGGACGAATACAATAACACATGATTTCATCGCGAGGTATTGACCTCTATATGCGACATTTTTCAAAAACTGCATTCGTTTTTACAATACAAACCATAGCTTTTATTACAAATACAAGGTTTAAACAACTTAATAATAATTATCGTTTAGCGATAATCTTAGACTTACAAACTTTACATGTGATAATAACAATACGACCTCCAACATATTTTACATTACAAATCCTCCGATATGCAGTTTTATTTTTGACACAAATATGCATACTCAAGATCTTGCTTAAATTCAACATGTTGCAGCGGAAGCTTTTAGTTATCACCTGAGAATAAACATGCTTAAAACGTCAACATAAAGTTGGTGAGATATAGGTTTAATGCCGGCAGCGTTATAAATATAGACCACAAGATTTCATATATAAAAGTTTTAATAAAAATATTCTAAGTTGTTGAGCACTTGATAACCATACTTAACATTTAATCAACGTCGCATATTCCCTTTATTATGAAATCTTACTACATCGTACCAAGTGTAGTCACCGAAACGAAGTACTGTGCAACCGTTGAATACTGGTCGTCCAGTCCGGTTGGGGTTGTCAGGCCCGATAGATCTATCAACAGGATTCGCGTTTACAATACCTCATGTAAATAATAGTTACCAAGTTACAGGAAAGTATGCCAGTGGTACAACTCAATGTAGAATATATATTTTTAATCACTTGTGTCCATAACGTAAATCATAAAATGCATGTATTCTCATCCCGAAATATTTAGAGTTTAAAAGTGGGACTATATACTAACTTTTGCCTTGAAGGTATTTATCACGACTTGGTCTCCGATTGATATCACAAACCTAACCATATATATAATATATAAACATATTTTCTTTTCAAGTAATCGTTACATATATATATATATATATATATATATATATATATATATATATATATATATATATATATATATATATATATATATATACTTTTAATACTTTTAATATTTTCTTAGTCCGTAGTTAGTAGTCCGATGTTAGTGGTCCACAATTAGTTGCTTAAATAAAATAAATAAAGACCCCATCGTATTCGTATTGATCAGAATTAATCTTGACCCATGGTACCATGTTGTCAAATGACGTGTTGCGTACATAATGTACCGTGTTGTCAAATGACGTGTTGCGTACAATCATGAGGTCTTATGATTAATCTTCTCGTGTTGTTTACGGGTGGTCCTGAAATATATAAAATCAAATCATAAGTAAATATATATTAAATATTATATTAATTAGCCAAGATATGATTAATCCGATTTTGTCATAATATGATATATTACAGGTCTTGAAGTGTTTTTAAAAATCAAATTAGAAGGATCTATTTAGTTTGCGAACAAGTTTGAAATCACTCAAACTATGTTCTTGTTGTTAAAATTTTACAACACAAAATAAGATAGCTATATAAATATGAATCGAATAAGGTTATGAATAAGGTTACTACCTCAAGTTACTTGGACAAAGCTACTGGAAAAGGTAAGAAAAATCCTGGAATCAAAAGAGTGGTGGAGTGGGATTGAAAGATTGGAAGTAATCTCCTTGAAATCGGATGACTATATTGATACGTTCTTGAGTAGGTAAATGAAGAGAGATTAGGGAGTGAATTAACTTGAAAGAAAATTGGAAATGAAATTGTATGTGTGTATGTGTGTGCAAAATAGCATGATTATGGGATGGATATATAGGAGATTTAGTTTGTTTTCTTGCACAAAAGTCACACATGAGGTTAAATGGCTGGTTCCCACATGTAACATCATGTCTAGTGGCTAATCATTGAAGTTTATTGTTGGTATATACCAATAGTAAATACGTATAGAAGCTGGGTATGATACGGTTACAAATACCCTAGATATACTTGTAGAAATTTTGAGGAATCGGAACGAGAATTCAAATATGGACGGGTTTATAACTGTAAAAGAGGCTCAAAACTGGGCTTTTATTTTTGGGTCAAACCGGGCCAAAATAAAATTTTAAGACATTTTTAATAAAGCAATGTTATCCCAAAAAAAAATTTCCAAGCTGACCTGGCAGCTCGACCCCAGCCAGGGGCTCTGCCCCTTGGACCCCGCTTATCGGGGGCGCTACCCCCGAACCCCCGTCATAATCAAGATAAGTTCAAACAAGTGTGCAATCCACATAATCGTAAGTATATATGTCAAAGAACGTTACATATAGTTATCGTTTTGAAAACTTAAGTTAGTGGTCTCAAAGTATACTTATAACTCATTGTTGTTAGTTCACAATGAAATGTTAAACCATCCTTAAATCATGTTAAATATGTATAGATATGTACATATACATAATCGTATAATTATTGTGTGTTATATAGTTCGTGATATCATCGGTCAAATTGGACGGTCAAACGTTGTGTGAAACTCTTTTCAAAAACATAAGTCTCAACAGTTTGGATTGCTTATCATGTTGGTAAGGTTTATTTTATGTAAATATTAATCTCATAAGTATAAAATGATCGGAAAAATCCGGGTCGTTACAGTACCTACCCGTTAATTAAATTGCGTCCCGAAATTTTAAAGTTGTACCTATTTTGCGTTGTCGGGAAACAAATGTGGGTACTTTTGTTTCATCTGATCCTCTCGTTCCCAAGTAAACTCGGGACCTCTTCGAGCATTCCAATGAACCTTAACGATTGGTATGTTGCTCTGCTTGAGCCGTTTAACTTCACGGTCCATGATTTCGACTGGTTCTTCTATGAATTGTAGTTTCTCATCGACTTGGATTTCTTCAAGAGGAATGGTGAGATCTTCCTTTGCAAGACATTTCTTGAGGTTTGAGACGTGAAATGAATTATGTACTCCGGCGAGTTGTTGTGGTAACTCGAGTCGATAAGCAACCGGTCCGATGCGTTCGATGATCTTGAACGGGCCTACATACCTTGGGTTCAGTTTACCCCTTTTTCCAAAACGTATTACACCTTTCCAAGGTGACACCTTTAGCATAACCATGTCACCGATCTGAAACTCTAATGGTTTCCTTCGGACATCCGCGTAGCTCTTTTGGCGACTACGGGCTGTTTTCAATCTCTCCTTGATTTGCACTATCTTCTCAGTAGTTTCATGGATGATCTCGGGACCAGTTAATTGTCGATCTCCTACTTCATTCCAAAAAATTGGGGATCTACACTTCCTTCCATACAGTGCTTCGAATGGTGCAGCTTTAATGCTCGCATGATAACTATTATTATACGAGAATTCTGCTAATGGTAGATATTTATCCCATCCATTTCCAAAATCGATCACACATGCCCTGAGCATGTCTTCAAGAGTCTGAATTGTTCTTTCACTCTGCCTGTCAGTTTGCGGATGGTATGCGGTGCTCATATCCAAACGGGTTCCCAGGGCCTCCTGTAGTGATTGCCAAAACTTTGATGTAAATCTACTATCACGATCGGATATAATGGAAATAGGTATTCCATGCATTGAAACAATTTCCTTTATGTATAATCGTAATAGTTTCTCCATTCTATCTATTTCCTTTATAGGCAAGAAATGTGCAGATTTGGTGAGACGATCAACTATTACCCAAATGGTGTCATAACCCCAGGCAGTCTTAGGTAACTTTGTGATGAAATCCATGGTAATACCATCCCATTTCCATTCTGGGATTTCTGGTTGTTGAAGTAACCCTGACGGCTTCTGGTGTTCTGCTTTGACTTTGGAACAAGTTAAACATTCTCCAACATATGTTGCAACATCTGTCTTTAAATTAGGCCACCAATAATGCATCTTAAGATCTTGATACATCTTTCTAACTCCAGGATGTATCGAGTATCTTGTCTTATGTGCCTCATTCAATATCAACTTCCTTAATCCACCCAACTTTAGTAACCAAATACGGTTTGCAAAATATCGAATTCCGTCTTCCCGCATAACGAGTTGCTTCTCATACTTCTTCATAATTTCATTTCCTATGTTTTCTTTAGTAAGAGCTTCTCGTTGAGCCTCTTTGATTTGTGAGTTGAGATTCATGCGAATTTTTATGTTCATTGCTCGTACTCGAATTGGTTCCCGTTCCTTTCTGCTTAGAGCGTCGGCCACTACATTTGCTTTCCCGGGATGATAGCGAATCTCACAATCATAGTCGTTTATCAGCTCGACCCACCTACGTTGCCTCATGTTCAGCTGTTTCTGATCAAAAAGTATGTTGAAGGCTTTTATGATCAGTAAACACAGTGCATTTAACCCCATATAAATAGTGTCTCCATATCTTCAATGCAAACACTACTGCTCCCAATTCTAAATCATGCGTCGTATAATTCTGCTCGTGAATCTTCAATTGTCGGGATGCGTATGCTATAACTTTCTTCTGTTGCATAAGGACGCAACCAAAACCTTGTCGCGAAGCGTCAAAATATATCTCGAAATCATCGTTCCCTTCAGGTAATGATAAAATAGGTGATGTAGTCAACTTCTTCTTCAGTAATTGAAATGCACTCTCTTGCTCAGAAGTCCATTCGTACTTCTTCCCTTTTTGGGTTAACGCTGTTAATGGTTTAGCTATTCGGGAAAAATCTTGAATAAACCTTCTATAATAACCAGCTAAACCCAAAAATTGGCGTATCTGCGTTGGTGTCTTAGGAGTCTCCCATTTTTCAATGGCCTCAATTTTAGCTGGATCAACCTGAATTCCTTTGCTACTAATAACGTGGCCAAGAAATTGCACTTCTTTCAACCAAAATGCACACTTAGAAAATTTGGCGTATAACTGTTCTTTTCTTAACAATTCTAATACCAACCTTAAATGCTGCTCATGCTCTTGCTCACTCTTGGAATAGATAAGAATATCGTCAATGAAAACGATAACAAACTTATCTAAATACGGACTACAAACTCGATTCATGAGATCCATGAATACAGCTGGCGCATTAGTCAACCCAAACGGCATGACCAAAAATTCATAATGACCGTAGCGTGTCCGAAAAGCAGTTTTCGGAATATCTTCTTCTTTGACACGTAATTGATGATAGCCCGATCTTAAGTCGATTTTAGAGTACACACATGATCCTTGCAATTGATCAAATAATTCATCAATTCTCGGTAGTGGATACCGATTCTTGATAGTTAACTTATTTAATTCACGATAATCTATACACATTTGGAAAGATCCATCTTTCTTCTTGACGAATAAAATCGGAGCTCCCCACGGTGAAGTGCTCGGTCGAATGAAACCACGGTCCAGTAATTCTTGTAACTGGCTTTGTAACTCTTTCATCTCAGATGGTGCAAGTCTATATGGAGCACGAGCCACTGGTGCAGCTCCTGGTACTAGATCTATTTGAAATTCTACAGATCTAAATGGAGGTAATCCCGGCAACTCTTCCGGAAATACTTCAGGAAAATCTCTTGCCACAGGCACGTCGTTGATGCTCTTCACTTTTTCCTTCATTTCGACTTTATTAACATGTGCTAGGATAGCATAGCACCCTTTCTTCAAGCACTTTTGAGCTTTCAAACAACTAATGAGTTTTAGCTTTGAGTTACCCTTCTCTCCATAAATCATTAATGGCATTCTATCCTTACGAGGAATGCGAATTGCCTTCTTGGCGCACACAACTTCAGCTCCTATTTTGGACATCCAGTCCATGCCGACTATTACATCAAAACTTCCTAATTCTACGGGTATCAAATCAATCTTAAATGTTTCTCCGGCTAAATTTATTTTACAATCACAGCAAATTTTATCGGCTTTAATTAGTTTACCATTAGCTAACTCAATCATGTACTTAGCATCTAGAGGTAATAATGAACAATTCAATTTAGCATGAAAGTCTCTACACACATAACTTCTATCGGCACCAGTATCAAATATAATAGATGCGGATAAGTTATTAATGGTAAACGTACCCGTAACAAGCTCCGGGTCTTCATACGCCTCTCTAGCATTAATAACAAATGCTCTTCCACGTGCAGATCCGTTATTCTTCTCTGGATTCGGGCACTGACTCTTATAATGACCCTGTTTCCCACACCCATAACAAGTAACAGTAGCCAAGGCAGTTCTATTTGCATTGGTGGCAGGAGTCTTGGTACCGTTTGTATTTGTAGCGGGAACCCTACAATCTTCAGCAAGATGACCTTTTCGATTACAATTGTTGCACACCACATTACAATAACCAGAGTGATGTTTGTGGCATCTGTTACATAAAGGATTTCGTCCCTTGTAACCTGAGTTCGAACCGCTACCCGCACCTTGCGTGGTTTCTTGTTTCTTGTTGGATTGTTGATGATTACCTTCCCACTTTCTTTTGTTTCCCGATGTCTTGACATCGGTGTTCTTATCCAGAATAATCTGGTCCATCAACTCATTCGCCATGGTGATAGCTTCATGAATAGTCTTGGGTTTGGATGCTGTAACATTTGCCTTGACCTTTTTAGGCAACCCGTCTTTGTACAGTTCAATCTTCCGTTCTTCGGTTGGTGCCAATTCGGGACATAGCAAAGCTAATTCCATGAATCGCTGATTGTAGTTGGTGAGTTCAGTACCAACAACTTTCAGGCTTCGTAATTCAGCTTCCAACTTCCTAACCTCGTTCCTTGGACAATATTCGTTGATTAGCATTGTTTTGAATTCTTCCCAAGGAGTATCATAAGCTACATCTCCTCCTACGGCCTTCACATAGTTTTTCCACCACGTGAGTGCACTATCTTGTAGGGTGCACGATGCATACTTGGTCATGTCCTTCTCAATACAACCACTGATTTTAAACACAGACTCAATCTTTTCGATCCACCGGGTTAAACTAACCGGTCCTTCTGTTCCACTGAATGATGAGGGCTTGCAACCTTGAAAAGTTTTGTAAGTGCACCCCACACGAGGATTTGGGTTAACTGCAGCACCTCTTGCAGCCTCGACCCATAGCATTCTATCGTTCACTCGCTGATTGATGAGTTCCTGGATTTCTTGTTCCGTCATTCGGTTCAATCGCGCCATAATCTTCAACAAGAATGAAAAAAAAATAATTATTCACATGGAATATTATAGATGTAGTATGTATTTACAGTACATCATAGCTTATTAATAATATGAACCAGTTATTATTATAAAAGCCTTTTCTTCTTATTAGCATTTTATAATTATATCTAGGGTAGTACCTACCCGTTAAAGTTCATACTTAATAGCTTAGTACGAAAATCAATTACTACCACCCAAATAATACTTAACCATGGAAAATTATTGCATTTCACACTTCACTATTTTACATATGCTTATCTTACATCAAACATTAAGTAAACCACACTAGTAATATTATACAAAATATTATATGATCCCATGGTTTAAAACAACAGCGCATCATTTAACCCAAAGCGTTTGTGTTCAAAGAAATTGCTTAAAGGTTATCCTGGTTGTCTCCCTGCGTTTTGGCTGAGGAACCGAAGAACTGGATGTCGGGATAGAACTAATAGGAATAGCGGGAATAGGTGTGGAAGTATCTGGTGGAGTTGGTGCGACAACATTCTCTCTAGACTCGGGATTTGGATTTTCCATTTCAGTAGCCTTTCGTTTCTTTCCTCGTTCGAACTTGTCTTTCGTAATTTCCTGTATTTCTTCCTCCTCAGGATCACTTTCTGGTTCCTCTTCAATTGATTCATCCGGAACTTGTGAGTCTTCCCCAAAGGTGTCGTTTTCATCATCGGATAGGTTAATGACTGGAACACCATCTGAAGATTCTGGTTCGGAGTCGCTGAATGTGATAATAAGTTCTAAGCCAGACATCTATCACATAACAACTAGCACGTTAATACCACATAATATTTACATATTAATTTTTAACCAACAAGGATAAGTAATAGTTTTCGAAATCAAACACGGTCAAAGTCCAGACTCACTAATGCATCCTAACAAACTCGATAAGACACACTAATGCAAATTTTCTGGTTCTCTAAGACCAACACTCTGATACCACATGTCATAACCTGACCTTAACCATAAGGACGAATACAATAACATATGATTTCATCGCGAGGTATTGACCTCTATATGCGACATTTTTCAAAAACTGCATTCGTTTTTACAATACAAACCATAGCTTTTATTACAAATACAAGGTTTAAATAACTTAATAATGATTATCGTTTAGCGATAATCTTAGACTTACAAACTTTACATGTGATAATAACAATACGACCTCCAACATATTTTACATTACAAATCCTCCGATATGCAGTTTTATTTTTGACACAAATATGCATACTCAAGATCTTGCTTAAATTCAACATATTGCAGCGGAAGCTTTTAGTTATCACCTGAGAATAAACATGCTTAAAACGTCAACATAAAGTTGGTGAGATATAGGTTTAATGCCGGCAGCGTTATAAATATAGACCACAAGATTTCATATATAAACGTTTTAATAAAAAAATTCTAAGTTGTTGAGCACTTGATAACCATACTTAACATTTAATCAACGTCGCATATTCCCTTTATTATGAAATCTTACTACACCGTACCAAGTGTAGTCACCGAAATGAAGTACTGTGCAACAGTTGAATACTGGTCGTCCAGTCCGGTTGGGGTTGTCAGGCCCGATAGATCTATCAACAGGATTCGCGTTTACAATACCTCATGTAAATAATAGTTACCAAGTTACAAGGAAGTATGCCAGTGGTACAACTCAACGTAGAATATATATTTTTAATCACTTATGTCCATAACGTAAATCATAAAATGCATGTATTCTCATCCCGAAATATTTAGAGTTTAAAAGTGGGACTATATACTCACTTTTACCTTGAAGGTATTTATCACGACTTGGTCTCCGATTGATATCACAAACCTAACCATATATATAATATATCAACATATTTTCTTTTCAAGTAATCGTTACATATATATATATATATATATATATATATATATATATATATATATATATATATATATATATATATATATATATACTTTTAATACTTTTAATATTTTCTTAGTCCGTAGTTAGCAGTCCGATGTTAGTGGTCCACAATTAGTTGCTTAAATAAAATAAATAAAGACCCCATCGTATTCGTATTGATCAGAATTAATCTTGACCCATGGTACCATGTTGTCAAATGACGTGTTGCGTACATAAAGTACCGTGTTGTCAAATGACGTGTTGCGTACAATCATGAGGTCTTATGATTAATCTTCTCGTGTTGTTTACGGGTGGTCCTGAAATATATAAAATCAAATCATAAGTAAATATATATTAAATATTATATTAATTAGCCAAGATATGATTAATCCGATTTTGTCATAATATGATATATTACAGGTCTTGAAGTGTTTTTAAAAATCAAATTAGAAGGATCTATTTAGTTTGCGAACAAGTTTGAAATCACTCAAACTATGTTCTTGTTGTTAAAATTTTACAACACAAAATAAGATAGCTATATAAATATGAATCGAATAAGGTTATGAATAAGGTTACTACCTCAAGTTACTTGGACAAAGCTACTGGAAAAGGTAAGAAAAATCCTGGAATCAAAAGAGTGGTGGAGTGGGATTGAAAGATTGGAAGTAATCTCCTTGAAATCGGATGACTATATTGATACGTTCTTGAGTAGGTAAATGAAGAGAGATTAGGGAGTGAATTAACTTGAAATAAAATTGGAAATGAAATTGTATGTGTGTATGTGTGTGCAAAATATCATGATTATGGGATGGATATATAAGAGATTTAGTTTGTTTTCTTGCACAAAAGTCACACATGAGGTTAAATGGCTGGTTCCCACATGTAACATCATGTCTAGTGGCTGATCATTGAAGTTTATTGTTGGTATATACCAATAGTAAATACGTATAGAAGCTGGGTATGATACGGTTACATATACCCTAGATATACTTGTAGAAATTTTGAGGAATCGGAACGAGAATTCAAATATGGACGGGTTTATAACTGTAAAAGAGGCTCAAAACTGAGCTTTTATTTTTGGGTCAAACCGGGCCAAAATAAAATTTTAAGACATTTTTAATAAAGCAATGTTAGCCCAAAAAAAAAATTCCAAGCCAGGGGCTCTGCCCCTTGGACCCCGCCAGGGGTTGCCACCCCTTGGACCCCGCTTATCGGGGGCGCTGCCCCCGAACCCCCGTCATAATCAAGATAAGTTCAAACAAGTGTGCACTCCACATAATCGTAAGTATATATGTCAAAGAACGTTACATATAGTTATCGTTTTGAAAACTTAAGTTAGTGGTCTCAAAGTATACTTATAACTCATTGTTGTTAGTTCACAATGAAATGTTAAACCATCCTTAAATCATGTTAAATATGTATAGATATGTACATATACATAATCGTATAATTATCGTGTGTTATATAGTTCGTGATATCATCGGTCAAATTAGACGGTCAAACGTTGTGTGAAACTCTTTTCAAAAACATAAGTCTCAACAGTTTGGATTGCTTATCATGTTGGTAAGGTTTATTTTATGTAAATATTAATCTCATAAGTATAAAACGATCGAAAAAATCTGGGTCGTTACACATGGTATTGTTGAAGGAAGCATTAAGAAGTATCCAAACAGTGATGATATAAGAAGCTGCGGAGAAAAAATCTTATTGATTTTTCAAGAACATGAAAACAAAGAAGAAGAAGAATCAGCATTGAAATCAGAAATTATACTAGATGAAGTTACAGGCCTTCCAATGAATGAGTTCCTTAATATAATTGATGAAAACACAATGAAAGTAACACTAACAAAGTTGAGACCAACAATAATGGATGATGCTTCTGTTCTAAAATTTGATCTTCTAAATGAACGTGGTATAAAAGATGTTCCAAGTGCAAGTTCAAAGGTTGAAGGAAAGTACAAGATTAGTGATGTTAATGAGTTCGAAAATGACGTTTCAAGCTTCTTGCATTGTTTTATTGATGATCCTCTGTAAGTATCTAATCTATTGTAAGAAAGTTAATTTACTATATCATGTTTATAAGAACAATAATTTAAATACATAGTATGTTGATTTTCACAATTTCAGGAAGATTGTATTCAGGAGTATAGTTGGAAATACACTAAATAGAATACAAGTTGGAAGTTTACTTCATCATACAAAAATATCAACCTCTGTTATAGATTCCTGGTCAAACATCTTGCATCATGAAGAAAAATTACTTGGGAGTAATGACTGTTCAAGATAATTTTTTGGAACCACAATCATAGTAAGTCTTGTACAATTGTTGGTGAAAAAATGTAATTGTTTAACATATAGTTTTTATAATTCTGATGATAGAACACAATAAAAGTAAGTTGTAATGCATCATTAATTTCTAATAAAAATAAATATATTTTTTGATAAATGTAGTCTGAAGAAATGCTGAACGAAGGTGCTTACAAAGAAGAAGTTTATATAAGATTCAGAATGAACTTGATAGTACAAGCAACATCAGAAAATATAGATTTCAGGTTCGCAAAGATAGATCTGGTATGACACTCTATATCATAAATAAAATGCATATATGTATAGGTATAAGAAATAGTTTAAATTTAACTAATTAGTTTTATTTGAAAATGTAGGTGTTCTTTCCTGTAATGTCTAAAGAGCTGAATTACCTGATAGTTTTCAATCTTAAAACTTCAGAGGTTGAAATAATTGATCACAGAAAAGCTTATATTCATACTCGTTTGAACTATGGCAGTTTACCAACTAGCATTGTAAGTAAATCATCATTTTGTTAAATTGAAAAACAAATATGTATATTAAATTTGTATTGCTAAGTTTAGTTGTTTGAATTGCAAACACACTTGTTTTCAAAATACTTGGAAGATGTTTCTCATCCAAACTGCAATTTGATTAGAAATTGTATACCAAAAATGAAGATTGTACCTTGGGGCATAAGTGAGAATAACATAGATTTTGGGGTGATGATGATGAGACACATGGAGGTGTACAGGAGTGAAATTCAGTGGGATTGTGGACTAGATGTTGAAGGAAACCATCAGCACAGTCAAATTGAGTTGTTGAGAAAGAAATATGCAAACAAAATTATTTTGAGTGATCTTAATAAAACAAGAGATGATGTGATTGATGATATAAAATATTTCAATGGAAACTACAATGAAAGCCACAGAAGGATCCTCAAAGAAAAAGCAAGGAAGAGATGCCCTGAATATTTTAGAAACAACAGAGGAACATGTATGTTATGAACAACTTTTAATATTATTACATACAGTGAATGTTTTATACTATTTTTCTAATAACATGATTTATTTTGATGGAAATAGGAAACTTGTGAGATTGAAATAAGTAGAGAAGCTTCATTGCAAGATTGATAAAAGAGGAAAGTTTACTTCAAACAAAATTCGATGCAAAAGAATAATCTTTAAAACGTTGTAGTTTCTTATTTTCATTTTTACAAATTAAGACAATATTTGATATATGTTAAAACTATGTATTAGATTGTTATGAACAGCATCTAGTTATGATATAATGAATAATAATGGATGTTATTAAAGTTTATGATATTAAAAGTTGTGACTAAATCTTATCATATTAAATCCATTATATATCATGTGAACATATTTCAGTATTATTGCAACCTATGTTTGGATAGTCTTAATGCAAAAAAGTCATTTTGCTATAATATTTTTTGTTTGAAATGATATTTCAGTTTTTTTTTATATTTTTTATGTAATTTTATGGAAATAACTGTTTAAATAATGAAGTATATTAAATATATAATATCATTACATAAGGAGAATGTTATCAATGTGTATAATAATTGATCATTTCGTAATAAGCTAAATAAAAATCTAAAAAATTAAATTAAATTTTTGAATATTCAAGTAAAACGAATAAAACTAAAAAGGTAAAATCGAATATTTAAGTAAAAATGATTGTACAAGGGTAAAAACTGTAACAAAATAAAACTAAAAGGTAAAATTTTGAATATTAATCAACTCCAATTTATCACATTAACACATTTCTCATTTTCATTATTTCATCTGACACTCGAAATGTTTCCTTTTAGCGATTAGAAAAACGAAATCCTAGCTTCCACGATAAACCCAAAATCGAAGAAAGTACAATGGCCGAAGATAATAGAACCATCGATTTCAAAGTATACAGTAAGTAATCTATCACTGAATCATGTATTTTACATTATTTTTTATCGAAGTATAAAACCCTAAAATATAACGATTTCTTATTATCTAGCAGCAAGAAAGAAGGCAAACTTAAAGCTCAAATTCAACACGAGGAAAAGTAAGTTTATATATACAGTTTATTTAATGCATTATACTTGAAAATATTTAAAAATATCATGAATCATCTTATTTTTTGTTATTGTTGTTGTATAACATTTAGTAAATGTAATGTTTTATCTGGTCCTGAGATTAATAGTAACGAAATAACTTGTTTCAGTTATTTATTTATTTTTTTTTTAAATATATGTTGTATATGTAAAGTTTTTCAAAAAAAATGTTAAATTAGAGTTTTAAGGTAAGTAATTTAATATTTGTTGCATGCAGACACTATTGAAATGGTTGAAGATACAAATTCAATGGATCAACATACAGGTTTAAAACAATTACATATGTTGAATATTATAAATTGAATATATCTTATGCATTATACTCGAAATAGTTTAAAAATACTATGAATCGCATGTATGTCGAGTAATATAGGTACAGACGATCTTTCTCAAAAAGCACTTAAAAACCAAACTGGAGATTCATCATCTCGTGTTAAATATAGGAGAAAAATTCTTCAGGAAATAAAGGAAAAAATTTATTTAAACAGAGGTAAAGTTTATATTCTATGTTATTATATCATTCACTGAAAGTAATATTATATTATTTTGTAAGATAATTTATTTTAAATGTCAAATACCATAATGAAATGATGAAAATCAAAAAAGATTCAAAAGAAAGTTTGGTGCAAATAAAATTTATGCAAAAACATTCATTATATGTAATTTTTTACAAAAAAAAAAAGAGGAAAATGTCTAAATCTACTTTTATTAGATGAATCAAAACAGTGTGAAAGCAAAAAATAGTGAATGATATGATAAACACCCATGAATGTTTACATTATAGATGTCTCAAACTAATTAGATTAAGTATTATTATGAACTTATAGTTTGTTAAAAGTAGAAAATAACATGTATATTAAGCATTACTAGTTTATTACTTGTTGCATGCAGAAGGTATGAATATAGAACCTCTACAAGTTGAACAACAAGAGAATCAAGAAGAAGAACCAGGTACATTTTTCTATTATTTATAATTAATAAAAATATCATGATTCATTTATATATATACATTTTATTGTTATGGGTCGACACAAATATATATGTTGAATGTCATTAAGTTTGTTAAATATTATAAAGTTGCAGAAAACACAAATGCTCATACTGAAGAGGCAGCAAACAGTGATAGAACAGTGACAATATATGAAAATAATGAACAGGAATCAAATGAAGGTAGTACTTATAAATGTATATAAACATTTCGCATTACATATATGATACAAAAATAATGAAAACTTTTTGTTGATTATAATGATAATTGATTTCTAACAATGTTATAATATTTATATTATAGATGTGATCATCATTGGAGAAAATCTTCAAACTGATGCAAAGACAAAAACAAGGTTTATCAAAAGATTATATGAAGAGAAAATACTGGGTAAACGAAAGAAATCAATTCCTAGAAAGAAAGCAGTCAAAGCAAAGCAGGGGTCAAAGGTAAAACGTGAACAAAGCAAAAAAGCAATAAAGAAACGGAAGAGTAACAAGAAAGAACAACCTGTGGAATCAAATGAATCCCCTGAAGAAGGTGAAACAACTAGTAAGAAAAGGAAAAGAAACAATGAAGAAGAACCTGTTACAAAGAAAAGAA
Source organism: Rutidosis leptorrhynchoides (assembly GCF_046630445.1). Lineage (NCBI taxonomy): Eukaryota > Viridiplantae > Streptophyta > Magnoliopsida > Asterales > Asteraceae > Rutidosis > Rutidosis leptorrhynchoides. The sequence goes on from NC_092339.1 coordinate 169,575,613, forward strand.
AATTGAAAAAAGGCAAAAATATTCAAAAGCAACGGAATAAAACAGATGTTGCAGATGGGTTCACCAAATTGTATCACAGAAACACGCCAAAAAACTTATACCAAGCAACAAGGTTGCGTCAAGAGAACGAATCAATTCTATAACAAAAATTGGCTTTGGTAAATTGTTAGAGATGCAGTTTGATGAAATTCCAAGGAAGCTTGCATTTTTCTGTCTTTCTATGTACAACCCTGATACAAGCTGCATAGAACTACCTGCTGGAAACATACAAATAACAAGAAAAAGTATACACGAATTGTATGGTATTCCAATAGGTGGAGATAAAGTTGAAGCTCGTGTAAGGGCACAAATAGGGGGAGAAATGAATGTAAAGTGGAGAAGCATATATGAAAAAGGAATGTAAATCAAAAACAGACACTAGAAAAGTTAAAGAGCAGCTCTGATAGTGATCTAATATTTGTTTTGGATTTCATGGTACTTTTTGCATCATCGATGATCGAGCAAACAAAATGTGGCACAGTATACACAAAGTTCCTAGGCGTTTTAAACGATGAAAGTGACATACCAAAACTTGATTGGTGTGATTACCTGCTTACATGTTTGAATGAAACTGTTCGAGAATGGAAAGAAATAAACAATCCCGATGGAGCATTCAATGGATCAATCTCCACAATTGTTGTAAGTCTAATAACTATTATATATATTATCTATTACATGTAATATGTGTTATACATAATGCGTGTGTAAAAATTTATATCTTAATTATTAACATGAGATTAATAAAAAAAAATGAAGCTTCATTATGTCCAATCAACAATTCTTGATGGAACATATGTATCACCTAAAAGATCAACAATTTATGAATGGTCATCAATAAAGTTGAAGGATAGAGAAACTGCAGAAGTTAGAAAATGTGTGTTTGGTGATGTTATTGTAGTTCAAAGAGAAAAGGAGGCGAAGAAAACAAAGAACCTCGAGTTTGGATCTGAGAAAGTAAGAAAAATGTTTATTATAATACTTATGATGGATGATGGATGATGGATGTTTTAAATCTTATGAAATTTGCAATTTATTATTATTACATGTGTTGAAATTTGCAATTTATTATTATTATATGTGTTGAATATTTATTATTATTGCCAAAATGGTGGATTTAAACAATAATAACACATGGGGTGATGATGATATTAACAATTAAATATCTTATATATGCTGGAATATGTGAACTACCTTGTAAAAAATCTAAAAGATGTGAAGGATTATGGTCAAATCCTAAGTGAAGGTTTGGGACATTATCCAGAAAACAAAATTATTGAAGAAATTTCAAAAGTTCTTAAAGATTATTTTAAAGGGATGGACATCTCAGATGATGATTTTTCACCTAGTGTTTCTCATAATAATGATGGAAAAGAATTTAATTCAACACAACCTATTCCATTTCATTTACATGATGAAGTCTCTCAAACGAATGAAGAGAGGGATTTAGAGAATGAACATGTGAATAAAGTGAATAGAGAAAGTGTGGAAAAAATTGTGAAATCAAGAGGAGGAAAAAAAGCTGCAAATGAAAATGAGGATCAAGATGTGAGTGAAACTGATAAGCAGAGGAAAGAAAGTAATAAAAGTGGAAAGAAAGCTGAAAAGGAAGTTGAAGCGATTGAAGGCGTTGAAGCGAATGAAGAAGATGTGGAAGAAAATGTAGAATTATCAGGAGGTAAACAAATTGTAGTTGAAAATGAAAAACAAGTTGTGGATGTCAATGAAAAGGGGAGGGAAGAAAATGATGAAGGTGAACGAACAATTGAAGAAGTAATAATGAACGTAGTGAATGAAATGGAAGAAATGGGCAATAATGAAGAATCGGGTGAGGAGGATACACGAGAGCAGGAAAAAACTGAAGAAAAATTAACAAAGAGACAGAGAGAAATAAATTTGGCTGCTGTATACCGATCACCATACATAAAAAGACAAGTAGACGTTGGGGCAGGATTTACTAAGGCAGAGTATAAAATTCTAAGATACATCAAGTCTTTCAAGCTAAGTGCATGGTAAAAATACTTGGGAAATTTTAATAATTTGAATTTTAAATACCTTAAATATGTATAAATATTTAATTATACTGATGTTGTTTCAGGGAACAAGTATTTGGAAGTGAGAAGGTGAACGGGCATTGCTTCAGCATGTGTATGGCTAGTTTGATATATCGAGCTAAGTTGTTTGCCTCTATTGTTGATGTTTGGTCATCAATATTGAATGAGGAAGAAAAGACAGCTGATCTGACCAAGCTACAAAGATTTTATTTGACAACTTCAATATTTGTAAGTTTATAAAAATAATATTCATTTATATAATTTATAACAAGGAAAAAAAAATGCATTGAGTAAAAATTGTGATTAAATTTTATGTTAACGTATAGGCAGAGGGAATGCTTGAGAATCAATCAGAGGAAAACCAAAATAAATTCAATTCAAGTGTTGATGATATTCTGAAATATTGGCCCAAGGCAGCAAAATTTGAAAATTATGATCTGGTATGAAATAACAAATATTTTGCTAACTAGCTAAATTAAATATACAATAATATTTTATAAAATCATGTATGATATTGCAGGTCTTCTTTTCGATATGTGTTGAAGATCATTACTATATTATAGTATTCAACATGAAGAACGGAAAGATTGAACTTATCGATAATGTAAAAGCTGACCTTCAATTCAAGGACCAGTATGGAAACGTTCCAGAAAATGTGGTATGTAGAATTTTTAAATAATATTACATATGCTGAATGATATTAAAAGTAAATAAACTTTATTATTATAACAAAAATTTTAATCAATTTTTATTATTACAACGATTTAATATATTGATTTGTACAACTTATAGGAGCTTTACTTCAAATTATTTAAAAAAGGTTGGAAGTATGTACTACAAAAGATTTTTCGGTAAAGACGTTGTGTTAAAGGAAACGAAATGGATGACTGAAGACAATCAAATTGACTGTGGTATTGTTGCTATGAGACACATGAAATGCTACAGAGGAGAAGAGAAGTGGTATTGTGGATAAGTGGATGAATCAAATTTTCAGAAAAAGCAGCTTATGAGCCTGAGATCGCATTATGCACTTAAGATTTTGACACACGATTTGAATGAACTAAAATCAGAGTTTTTGCAGAAAATGAAGAGTTATGAAGAAACAACAAGTGATAAAATCAAGAAGCAGACTGTGGATAAGGCGAAGGCACAAGCACTGAACAAGATTGATAAATGGCATAAGAGAAAATAGAATGTATTCTATTTCATCATTAGTATGTAAAACAATTTATATTTTGAATTCTGTATTAACCGTATTGTGTGAATCATTTAGCATGATATATTAACAGTATTTTGTAAATCGTTTAACCTGCGTATTATAAGATATTATGTTGATGTTACTTAGTTAATATGGTTCACATTAATATTTTACTAGTTACACGCTTTGTTATATGTAAAGTAAATTACACCAGTTGGTTATTATATACATTAATTGTTTTCTACTTAGCGATTTTGTAATCGTTGACTGAATTACACTAATTGATGCATACAGTATACACATTTGATGTTAAATAAGATGAAGCTAACTACCGTATTGATTAAAAAGTCCAAGGCTAAGTAACATTACATGCATTGAATATTATGTACTAAGTAAACTTAATACATAATAACATTACATACATTGAATATTATGTATTAAGTAAACTTAATACATACTAACATTACATACATTGAATATTGTGTATTAAGTACTTAATACATACTAACATTACATGCATTGCATATTATGTTTTAAGCATGAATTGAACATCAAGTATTAAGCATGATGACATAATAACTGTTGGTATAAGTAAACAAATGAGATGCAATAATACTCGATCTAAAACATAAACACATTTGAGTCTGAAAAACTTAAAACATTCAATGTAAGTAATGGTATGATCTTTAATAACACGCAGTCTAAAACATGTAAAAATTAAGGATAAAAAAACAATAAACAATCAATCTTGAGATTCACCAACTTCTTCATGTTGTTCATCCATCGAGTCATAGTCTTCATCATCTTCATCATCTTCATCAACAAGCTTCATCTTTTGTTTACCAGCATTTCTTTTGTCACAACTTCTCCTATTATGACCAAGAATACCACATTTTTGCATGCCCTCTGCTTCTTACCATTTCTCTCAATAGCAGGTAAGTATCTCTTGTTACTACTCTCACCTTTGTTACTTCTCTCACCTTTGTTATGCACGCCCTTTGGACCATGAACATTAGCAAGAGCAGGCCTAGGGAAACCATACAACTGCTCAGTTGCAGCAAATCTAGAAGGCACTGTATCATCATCCGAATTAAAAAATTCACTAATAAACACATCAAACTTGTCTCTTAACAGCTCAAGTTTTTCAGTATCATCCTTCAAGAAAAAGAGTGCTTTTCTAAATTTATTGAGCAGCTCTTTCTTAACCCTATAAGATGCAACAAACGGATTTAACTCAGAAGCTATGGAATTGAATACTTCAGACGCTCCCTTTGACCATCTCTTCAGAATATATCGATCAGGAATAGCATGAACTTCATTTATATAATAAACAACGAAAACATGACGACACAAACGTCCTTCACGTACAAACAACAAACACGAGCAATCACATTCAAATGTCTTCTCATTAAATTCAACCTGAAAAACAAAAATTGGAATGCAAACATTTAAAAATAATTTAAACAGCAAAACATGCATCAAAGATAATTATATTAAAATAAACATAAAAAGTTGAAAATATTGTATACTTACATGGTAATCCCACTTAGGACGTGGTTAAGGAAACTTTTCTTGAATTACACAAATTAGCTTATCTCCTTCAACTCTAGAATTTGTTTGATAGCTTGAAGAGGAAGATCTGCAGATTTCATCTTGAACAAGTAAAAAAAACACTAGGGGTATATATATATATATCCCTAGCATGTTTCTCAATGCGCTGAGTTGTTGCAAGTTTAACCAATTTGTTCTCCATTTCATATTCAAGAAGACGATTAGTATGTCTTTGCCTTTCCATTGCCGCCTCAAACCCTGAATAAAAAATAACTAAAGTAGAACATATGTTCTTGCATTTACTGAAAAATGCATTCTCACTCTCTGAAAGTGAAGAAGTTCTCATCAAAGCATTCATAGGGGTATCCATGAAGAAGCATGGTACCCACATTTCTTTAATTTTGTACATGTCATTGAACCATCTAACTTCATGCAATTTATAGTCATCAATCAATGATTTCCAACGAGTCTCAAACTTTTCAGGTGTTTGTTGCTGATTCCAGAAAATTAAATTCATACGATCCCGAAAATTAGGAGTATCATACAATTCGTGGTCAACCTAAAAAATATAAAACTAACATAAAAAAGTTGAAAAAAAGGCAAGTAATAAAAATTAAGAAAACAAAAAGTTAAAAACATAAAACCTTATCACGCAGCTTGGAACTTATATGCCACATGCACAATCGGTGTTTTGCATGTTTAAATTTCAAATCAATAGCCTCTTTCATTGCAGGATCATGATCGGTGACAACTAATGAAGGTTCATTCCCAAAAGTTTTCAAGAAACAGTCTAGAAACCAGTTAAACGATTCAATACTTTCACCAGTAAGTAGAGCAGCACCAAAACACACAAGTTTCTTATGATTATCAATTCCAGTAAGAGGAACAAACAGCAGCTTGTACCTGAAATACAATTTAACATAATTAATAATAATATTACACACATTGAATGTTAACAGAATAAATTAATAAAAACAAAAGTAAAGACTTACTTGTTTGTCTTGTAAGTTGCATCAAAAGACACGATATCACCAAACTCTTGATAATTAACTTTAGAGACATAATCAGACCAGAAAACTCCAAGTAAAGTACCATCATTACCACATCTATACTCGCAAGTGAAGTTTGGTAAAACTTCTTGCTTTCGAAGAAGATTCTCTATAAAAATGTGTGCATCACTTTCACCTACATACCGATTCATGTCACGCCTAAAGTTTTGAAAATCAATAGAAGAAGGACCAACCAGACTAAAACCACCATTAAGATCTGAGATAATGTTATAAGCGGTAGCAGCACCAACATTAGATTTAGTATTTAAATCAAACAATATTTGCGCGTCGTCTAAACCAATCCTTCTGTTTATCTTCATTTGCTGTCTATTACCTACAGAAACTAAATTATGATTGTGACCTTCATAGAACTTCCAAATCATCACCTTATCACCAACTAACTTACATCTAAGAGATGCAGAACAACCAGTCTTGATTGTGAAAACTTTACGAATAAGAGGTTTTTTTTCCTTCTTTCTTTTCTTCCTTTTATCAGCTTTAGAAAGTTCAACATTATATTCACCATTACCATCAACATCAACTTCTGAGTCACCTTCAACATCACCTTCCACACCACCTTCAACTGAATCTTTAACAATAGGTAGATTAAAATCTACAATAGAATCATAGGCGAGATGACTAGAAGCATCGGATCTATTACAACAAAAAACCTTGTAAATAACAATCCCAGCTGCATTTCTATTTTGCGAAGATATTTTAGTATCAAATCCACCAGCCTCGCCATAGGACTCATAGAACAATTGACATGCATCATATGATTGAAATAAAGTACCAATAACAGGTTTCAAATGATCAGGAACAACAGATAAATATTCTTGTGAACCTGATGTGTGCAGCAGCGTATACGAAATAGTTTTATTTTTAATACGAAATACTACGAAATATTACACAAGTTATTTATTTATTTATAGAGTGGATATACCTAAACCTTGCTACAACACTTACAGCCAGTGTACCTAATCGTAGAGTAGTGTAGTTTTTAGTAAGTCTGGTTCGTTCCACATGGAGCTAGCTGAGTTTAACGCTATATTTTTAACAACTAAATTTATATAAAATATATATAATTATATATAGTAATATTATTATAAAAGGGGTTTTTTTACCGTTTAATGACCAGTTTGTCGATTTTAAATAAAGCGTAAAGATAAATGACGATAATATAAATGACATAATTTAAATTGCGATAAAGTAAATTGCAGTAATTAAAATGACAGTAAATAAAGGTTCGATGAAATATGAAATAAAAGTATTATGCTTATTTAAACTTCCGTAATCATGATGTTCGACGTGTTGATTTTAATTTATTACCCGGGTTAATTGTCCTTTGTCCTGGTTTATTTGATACCTATTTGGTTTTTGTCCATAATAGTCCATTGGTCATAATTATAAAATGCTCGTTAAATTAACATTATTTCCGAAGTCAACTATTCCAACTAATTAGGGATTCGAACTGTAACAAGGTTTTAATACTTTGTTAATAATTACACCAGGTTATCGACTGCGTGTAATCCAAGGTTTTAATACTTTGTTAACAATTACATCAATTATCCTTGTATGTAATCCACCCCTGTTTTAATGAGATATGAATATTAATTTACCCACTTGATCAGAATGAATAATCAATTACCCAACCCAAATAATTAATTAAATGATCGTAAAAGATGTCGTATAAACGTCACTAAATAGAACATACATAATCATTTTAATAATTATTCGATTAACTAATTTGAAGATAGGATCGACAGGTTCCAATATGTTGTCATTCGATTAGACAATACCCCCTATCTATTAATAGTCAGTAGTCCAATGTCCACAAGTGTCGGTCTTTTGTCCAAACCTTAATTATGGTACAAAATCTAATAACCCCGTCATAATATTTTAGTCTAACATCACGATTACTTTGGCTCAAATAAGCATAATAATAACTTAGTTACGAGACATTAATTTAAAAAGGAAGAACATAGCTTACAGTGGTGATTAATCGCGTAGCGTTGCACGGACAGAATTTTGACTTAAAACCCGTAAAACATTCTTAAAATAACTTTATTATTATTAACTTAAAATTAAAATTAAAAATATAAATATAAATATATATAAAGACAGAGTGAGATTGAGATGAAAAATGGGTACATATTTTGGCCAGAAAACGTTGCATTTATAGGACTTGGGCTGGATTTTTCAGCCATGCGATCGCATGGAATTAACTCTTCCAGGCCATGTGATCGCATGGCCATCTGGGACAGCTCACATTGCTTTGTACTCTAGCTTGTCAACGTTATATTTAAATATATATAATATATAAATAATTTATATAATTATTTAAATATTATATTATATTCTTGTGCATAGTTGACTTGTAATTTTGGGTCCGTTAACTCACGCGTTGATGCTCGGTTTATGTCTCGGTTCTGGTTTCTCGAACGTCCTTTCGTACGCGTAGATATCTTGTATTTTGCGTTTTGCAATTTGTAATTTGCACAAAAAATTATTTTCCTTACCTCCCAAAATCCGCGCAAGTCTTTAACTCACTTTTAGTGGCACTTTCGAGTGCACTATGGCTTTAGTGGCACTTTTTCTTCAATTCTTTAATCTTCATGCTTTGTCTTCACATTTATTTATTTAATCGATTACAACTTAAAAATAGAATAATTACAACTAAAAACTTTACATATTGGGATGATATTGTGACTAAATATATGTTCGTTTAGAGCACTATCAAATATCCCCACACTTGAGTGTTGCTTGTCCTCAAGCAATATATAACTTAAAATTAAATCACACGAATCACTTCTTTATTCTTCACACTTTATACATTAGTGATTTCGATACGGCGATATAAACAATGATAGTAACGATGTGGTTTACAGTCCCACATGACTATAAAAATTTAGATCCTTAAGGAAATTGGATCTTTATGAAAACATTTGATCTTTTGAAAATTCATTCGAGCTTTTACCCTAGATAAGTTTTCCGAAATAAGCCTTCACCGGTGTTTGCAAAATATTTTTGTGGGTTTCAGATTTTAAAATTTTAGCTCAAAACTTGCGGTTTTGTGTCACCCACTTGCTATCCTTGTATTGGAAAAGCAACACGTCCAGTATACTTGCTCCGTATATTACCTTTCGGTAAACTACCGTCCGGTTGTAAAGGAAAGCATTGATCAAGCAACTGTTAAGGCAATGTCTCGTGACATGCTTTTGATTATGGTCTATAACGTGTTGGATGCAATTACTATCCTTTGTAGGAGCAATAGTAAAGATCACCCTATAGTTTTTCGGTCTGGCACAAGGTCCTGTCTTCGACCATGCTATGCAACCACCGTTCTTACGGTTGACACCCGATTTGGTTCAGATGACCTAATGAATTACGGTGAATTCTTAGGATTTTACGTTCAATGGTAATGAACGCATTGAAAATGGGTTTTCAGAAAACAAATCGATTTTAATTTGATCAAAATATTTTCTCGTTCAAGCTCGAGTTTAGATATCATCGAATTCCATGAGTTTGTAATTCTCAGTCTTTAAAGTCAATCTCAAGGATTGAGTAATATCAGTCTTAAAAGCTAATTTTTGATCTTTAAGGAGATTATCCTTTCTGGGGTCTGATTTATTAGTCTTATCAAGCTAATTTGCACGGCACCCTCCCCATTTTACGAGACAGATCCTCTCATGGTTAGGATAAGTCTGACCACTTGGCGACCCTGTTTGATGCTAAGGTCCGTGGATTTCCTGCTGATTTTAGAGATGACTTTTCTAGATTTTTCATCAACCTACAGCTGGTCTGGACGACAACTTTCTGACCTAAATCAAGAAGCGCGTGTCTTTTTCGGGAGACTTTACTTCCTTTTAATGATGGAATTGATTCATCGTGTAGATCCATCTTTCTTTCAAATATATTACAGTAAATCGGGTAAAACTGATTAGTTTAGTCCAAAGCAAAAGTACCTGCAATAATCTTGTACAAATATGTGATATATGTTTTGAAGAACTTGGTAAATTCTTCCCAAACTTAGCTTTTATTTATTTTTTCTTTGCCTTTTTATTTTCCTCTATTCCATTTTAAATGAATTCTAACGTTTTGGGTTGTTTGTTTCTCCATTTATGTTCTCTCCGAGATAACAATAATTTCGGTATTACAACCTAGTTTTATCGTTCATAAATATGTATAAACATGATTTTGAATTCATTTAGTTGAAAATTTTCAAATTTTCACAAAATTTGGCAATTAAACTAAGTGTAAATTCGAGAGAATTTATAACCCTTCCCCACACTTGAGATCATGCAATGCCCTCATTTGCATGAAATCAGACTATAATTATAAATTCATGAGGGTGATTAGTGTAGAAAAGTGATTAAAAATACCGAGTATGCAAACATATTATTTTATATCACATTTGATATTTTGCGTCTTGTCGTCAAAATTAGTAGCTTTTGCTGAACTTAATGTCAGTCTTTGAAAGTGCGATGTTTTACCATGTTTTGTACATAAGATAAACTACAAACATACATAATATTTTTTTTATTATTATTATTATTATTATTATTTTATAAAATCTTTAGTTATTAAAACAATTTAAATGAATAATTTTTTAAAATTTTGTTTCCTTTTACTTTAGGTAGTTTCGGTATGTTTACCTAGTTCGTCCCTCGACAAAATTTAAAATTTATCGTTAAAGCGATTGTTTTAAAAGTAAAGATTTTTGGGTTTTTTTTTTTTTGTATACTTTAGATCAATAAAATTAAAAATAATGATAACAAAATTTTTCGCCCCGCCCTCGGGTAAAGCAATTTCGGTTCCATGACCTAGTCTTCAACTTACGATGAATTTTAGAAATCATTTTTTAAACTTAATGAAATAAAGTAATTTGTTGTTTTTTAAAATCACACAAAAATTAAATTTAAAAATGCATATAAATTTCATATAAACCTACAAAACAAAATAAAATTCAGAATGGGGGGAGAAAACTAGTTCTTTAGTGTCTGCTAGTGGAAAAGACCAAACGGATTCCATTCTCGGAACTACACGAGAACAGAACAACTAATTCTAGACAGCATTTTCTTTTTAGAACATTTGAATCTCCCCACACTTAGGTAGCTGTGGTGTCGAAATTGTGATTAACTTTATCGTCAATTTCTCTTGGACCATAATCAACTTGCATATCTGTGACTTTTGCTTTAAGCCATTGGTCGGATTCCTGTGTAATATCCACAAATTCAACTAGTTTCGTCTTTTCTTTCGGCGATAGATTGGATACTAACTGGTTACATAACTTAAAGTTCCCCTTGGTTCTAGCATCACGAATCCATTTAATAAGTTTCTTCATTGAACTGTTAATAACGGGGTCATTTAATTTCGTACCAACAACGGGGTTCTTTGTTATCAAGTCATCATTAGGCGTTACTTCATCTTCCCCACACTTAGGCGTTTTATTACTGTTAAGCACTACCGTTGGAGTTGGTAAAACAACATGGTTCTTACCAATCGTTTTTGTTGGTTCAACAGTTTTGGTTGGTGGAGATTTAGACTTTCGACTCACAAAGGTGATCGATTTGTCATCATTACTAAGTGTCATTCTACCTTTTCTTACATCAAATAACGCCCCGGTGGACGCTAAGAATGGTCGACCTAAAATTAGAGGAATGTTTGAGTCCTCTTCTATGTCAATGAAAATGAATTCGACTAGAAAGGTTAAATTATCTACTTGAACGGGTAGGTTGTCAGCAATTCCAACTGGGTGCCTAATGGTTTGATCAAAGAGTCGGACACTCATCTCTGTTGGACTTAACTCACCTACTCCTAATCTCTTATATAATGAAAGAGGCATAACACTCACACTCGCACCTAAATCTGCTAGTGCATCATACATGACACAATCACTAAGTAGACAAGGAACAATAAATTCACCCGGATCACCCACCCTGGGTGGAAGTTTTGGTGGAACTGTCTTCACCGGGTTTATCTTTACGGTTTTTATTTCTTGTACTTTCTTATTCATCTTCTTCTTTCCAGAGGTATCACAAATTTTATTACCTATCACTTGCTCATACTCAACTCCTTTTCTTGGAAACGGGATGGGTGGTCTGTATGGTGCCACCACTGGCTTTACATACTCAGTTGGTGGTGGTGTTGTAACTTCTTCATTGTTACTCACATCTAAAACCTTCCCATCTTCTGGAGCTGGTTTTTCAGAATTTGTTGACACCATATTAACATTCTCATTCCGAGGATTTACTTCAGTATTACTTGGTAGCTTTCCTTGTTCCCTCTCACTCATCATGCTAGCAAGAGTACCTACATGTTTTTCTAGATTCAAAATGGAAGCTTGTTGAGTTCTTAGTGACTGATCAAACCTCTCATTTGTTTGGGTTTGAGATATAATAAATTGTATTTGAGATTCCATTAGCTTTGCCATCATTTCTTCTAGATTTGGCTTTTTCTCTTCGGTTTGTTTTGGTGGTTTATACAAGCTAGGTCTTTGTTGATTGAAAGTGTTGTTTTGAGTTGGTTGGTTATTCGAACCTTGTTGGTTGTACGAGTTATTGTTAGGTCCATTTGGATTGTAAAGAATGTTTTGATTTCGATTAAAGTTTGGCCTTGGCGGTTGATAATTATTTTGATAATTATTTCCCGGCCTTTGGTTCATGTAGGAAACATTCTCACGTTGTTCCATCGTTTGCTCAATGTGACAATCTTTCATTAAGTGTGGTCCACCGCATTGCTCACAACTGATTCGTATTGCGTGAATATCTTTATTCATCTTTTCCATTCGTCTCTCAAAAGCATCTATTTTTGCGAAAACGGAGTCAAAGTCATGGCTAGAATCGGCTCTAGCCGCTTTAGATGATCGAAAAATATCTTTTTCTTGATGCCACTCATGTGAGTGGGATGCTGTGTTATCAATGTCTTTGTGAGCTTCGGTTGCTTTTTTCTTCATAATGGAACCACCAGCTGTTATGTCGATGTCTTTTCGTGTAGCAATGTCGCATCCTTGGTAGAATATTTGTACTATTTGATAAGTGTCTAAACCATGTTGCGGACATCCTCTTAACAACTTTTCAAATCTTGTCCACGCCTCATATAGAGTTTCATTTGGCTTTTGTGTGAACGTAACTATTTCTCCTTGAAGTCTCACAGCTTTAGATGCCGGAAAGAATTGTTTAAGAAATTTTTCAACTAAAACATCTCGTGTATCAATCGCCCCTTCAGGTAACGATTCTAACCAATCTTTGGCTTCTCCCTTTAAAGTCCAGGGAAATAACATGAGATAGATTTGTTCATCCTCCACTTCTCGGATTTTAAATAGAGTACAGATCCTATTAAAGGTTCGAAGATGTTCGTTTGGATCTTCTTTTGACGTACCACTATATTGGCATTGATTAGTTACCATGTGTAGGATTTGTCCTTTGATTTCATAATCTGGCGCATTAATATCTGGCTTAATAATGGCGTGACCTTGGCCCGTGCGTGTGGCTCTCATTCGATCTTCCATACTTAGAGGTTCCGTTACTTCCATAATTGAATTTGTTGAATACGAATCACTAGAGAATTCTGATTTAACGGTTTGTGGTTCAGGAGGAATGATAAGTGGTTCTGGATCTTGGAATTGTCCTTGAATATCCTCCGGGTTCTCGGTAGTGAAGTCGGGTTCAAAAAATGGATTATCGGAAATTTGAGTTGGAGTACTTGGTAGACTAGATGACGATTCTAAAGAAAAATCAACGGCGACAATGTTGGCTAGATGTCTTGATCGAGTTACAGGTGGTGAACGTATGAAAGGTGGTGAACGTTTTGCTCGGTGCATTCACTGAATATCCTATTAGTTATAAAAATAAAAATTATATAAGTTATCAAATTAATAGACTTTTCTGATTTTGCCCATGTTTCGAATAGCCAATAGATGCAGCAGGTAGCCAGGACCCTTTAAATCGGAAGCCCACAACTCGCCACTAACAAATCCAACTATTACTACGAACCAGAAAATTTTGGATGTCTATCAATTTAACCGCTTAAAATAATTTTTCGTTGAAATTTAAAGAAATTTTAGAGAAGAAATAGAAAATTCTATGTCCTAAAAACTAGAGCGTCGAGAAATAAGAAAGAAAAAGAGTGCGTCTAAAAAACGTCGAAAAATAAAAATTGAAAAATAAAAGAAAGTAAAGCGTCGAAACTTAAAAGGTATTAAATACTAAATCTAAAAAGTTGCGCCTAAAGGTATTAAAGCTTAAAAGGAAATCTATATCCAAAACGACAATAACTTAAAAGGCACTAAAATATATAAACGGCGTCGCAAAATTCTAAAGCGCCTAAATCTTAATCTAAAGAAAAAGCACTTAAGGGATTTTACGGCAAAGTCTTAAAATCTAGAAATAAAAATTAACTACGGCAAAATACTAATCTTAAAACTAATTACAAATGAAAATTTATAAAATTACGAATTAAATGTTTAAAATATACAAATTATAAAAAGAAACAAAAAAATGATAAAATCACTTATTTTTATAAAAATATTATTTTTATATTATTATTTTATAAAAGTATTAATTTATTATATTAATAAAACTAAATATAAATTAAAAATACAAAATAAATAACAACTAAACTAAATTATTATTAAAATAAACCCTAATTAGGTAATTAATAATAATAATAATTAATTAACTTAACCCTAATTCGGCTGTCTTAGGTTTCAGACGTGTCAGACATCACCATGCGGTCGCATGGATTTGAAGCTTCCGGTTCATGCGATCGCATGGGCCTGAAATAAAGGTTCGATGAAATATGAAATAAAAGTATTATGCTTATTAAAACTTCCGTAATCATGATGTTCGACGTGTTGATTTTAATTTATTACCCGGGTTAATTGTCCTTTATCCTGGTTTATTTGATACCTATTTGGTTTTTGTTCATAATAGTCCATCGGTCATAATTATAAAATGCTCGTCAAATTAACTTTATTTCCGAAGTCAAATATTCCAACTAATTAGGGATTCGAACTGTAACAAGGTTTTAATACTTTGTTAATAATTACACCAGGTTATCGACTGCGTGTAATCCAAGGTTTTAATACTTTGTTAACAATTACATCAATTATCCTTGTATGTAATCCACCCCTGTTTTAATGAGATATGAATATTAATTTACCCACTTGATCAGAATGAATAATCAATTACCCAACCCGAATAATTAATTAAATGATCGTAAAAGATGTCGTATAAACGTCACTAAATAGAACATACATAATCATTTTAATAATTATTAGATTAACTAATTTAAAGATAGGTTCAACAGGTTCCAATGAGTTGTCATTCGATTAGACAATACCCCCTATCTATTAATAGTCAATAGTCCAATGTCCACAAGTGTCAGTCTTTTGTCCAAACCTTAATTATGGTACAAAATCTAATAACCCCGTCTTACTATTTTAGTCTAACATCACGATTACTTTGGCTCAAATAAGCATAATAATAACTTAATTACGAGACATTAATATAAAAAGGAAGAACAGTTGCACGGACAGAATTTCGACTTAAAATCCGTAAAACATTCTTAAAATAACTTTATTATTATTAACTTAAAATTAAAATTAAAAATATAAATATAAATATATATAAAGACAGAGTGAGATTGAGATGAAAAATGGGTACATATTTTGGCCAGAAAACGTTGCATTTATAGGACTTGGGCTGGATTTTTCAGCCATGCGATCGCATGGAATTAACTCTTCCAGGCCATGCGATAGCATGGCCATCTGGGACAGCTCACATTGCTTTGTACTCTAGCTTGTCGACGTTATATTTAAATATATATAATATATAAATAATTTATATAATTATTTAAATATTATATTATATTCTTGTGCATAGTTGACTTGTAATTTTGGGTCCGTTAACTCGCGCGTTGATGCTCGGTTTATGTCCCGGTTCCGGTTTCTCGAACGTCCTTTCGTACGCGTAGATATCTTGTATTTTGCGTTTTGCAATTTGTAATTTGCACAATAAATTATTTTCCTTAACTCCCAAAATCCGCGCAAGTCTTTAACTCACTTTTAGTGGCACTTTTGAGTGCACTATGGCTTTAGTGGCACTTTTTCTTCAATTCTTTAATCTTCGTGCTTTGTCTTCACATTTATTTATTTAAACGATTACAAATTAAAAATAGAATAATTACAACTAAAAACTTTACATATTGGGATGATATTGCGACTAAATATATGTTCGTTTGGAGCACTATCAGAACCATCAACACTTTCTCTAATTATTGAAGATATATCAACTTGTTCAACAATTTCTCCAGAACCTAAAAATACAAAATATTGATCATGCAATGTTATTAGCAATATATTTATTATTGGTGAATAGAAACATATCATAAACCCTTAAAAACAATAAAAAAGAAAAGAAAATTTATAATAATAATAAACATATGTAATGTTCATAAGAAAATCATGTATTTAAATCAGAAAAAAAAACAATTCACATTAAAACGTGCAGGGCATGTAATGTTTTTAGAAAAATATTTATCATTAATGAACAGAAACAATACATAAACCATCAAATAAAATAAAAACAGCAGACAATAGATAATAATATTCATCATATGTAATATTCATAAGAAAATAAAGTATTAAAAGCAGGAAAAACAAAGTCACATTAATACATGCAACGCATGTAATGTTATTAAAAATATTCATTATTAATGCACTGAAACATAACATAAACCCGAAAATAGAAGCAAACAACAGAAAACAGATAATAGATAGTAATATTGATCATACGTAAATAAAATTAAAAAATAATGAATGTAAATCAGAAAACACGTACATTCAGCATCAGACTGTGCAGAATCGAAACCAGATGAAGCAGCGACGGAAGTAGAACCTTCAACACGAGAGGTAGAATCTGAAGCACAAATAGAACTGGAAGTCATCGCAAACCTTGATTACACATAAAAAAGTAAAAACGAATCAGATACGAACGATATAGAACTAAATTGAGCAAAAAAAAAACGAATTAGATGAACATATAAACCGTAACTCAAACGTTTATGATGAAGACGAAATCACTGAAAAATTGTATGAAGATTCGTAATTGAATATTGACGAAGAGAGAACGAAACCCTAATTCAATGATGATCGACGATAAAACAAAATCAATTATATCAGTTAATAAAAGGAAAAAAGAAAAAAAAAATTACGAAATGACAAAATTACCCTTTCAATACAAATAAAGGATGCGGCCAGGAAGCTGGAACAAGAAGAGGAGGTGGAATATTACGGGCTGTTGGATCAAAAATCAAGGGTGGGATCATGAGCTTCCCCCCTAAAAATCACTTCCCTCTTGATTATATCCGTATATATATATATATATATATATATATATATATATATATATATATATATATATATATATATATATATATATATATATATATATATATATATAAAGTATGAATATATGAAAATATATAAGAATGATATAACTAAATAAATTAATATATTTGTTCGATTACAATTATGTGTATTAATATATATATACAAATTATATAGGTTCATGAATCTGAAGCCAACCCTGCATTGTTCAATGTCGTCATATGTATTTTTACTACAAAATACAATATAGTGAGTTCATTTGATTCCCTTTTACTCTTTACATTTTTGAGACTGAGAATACATGCGCTGTTTTTATAACTGTTTTATTAAATGCTTTTTAGATATATTTATTGAACTGAGAATACATGAACTGTTTTTATAAATGATTGACGAAATAGACACAAGTATTCAAAACTACATTCTATGATAGAATTATTTGGATTCAGAGGTTCGATTTCTTTAAAGATTGTATTATCGACCATCGGTGAGATGATTTTGCATTGCACTACGCATTAGCTACCGTTGTAAAATTATTGTTCGATTTCTATAAAGATTGTATTATCGACCATCGGTGAGATGATTTTGCATTGCACTACGCACTAGCTACCGAAATGGTTCGATTTAGTAGTTAGTAACGGTGAGATGATTTTGCATAGCACGACGCATTAGCTACCGTTTTAGCTACCCTCGGTGAGATGATTTTGCATTGCACGACGCATTAGCTACCGTTGTAATATTGTTTATGGTGAAATTTAGTAGTTAGTAACGGTGAGATGATTTTGCATTGCACGACGCATTAGCTACCGTTTTAGCTACCCTCGGTGAGAAATTTTTGCATTGCACGATGCATTAGCTACCGTTGTAAAATTATTTACGGTGAGATGATTTTGCATTGCACGAAGCATTAGCTACCGTTATTGAAATTATATTGTATTAACTACCACGGTGAGATGATTTTGCATTGCACGACGCATTAGCTACCGTTAGTGAGTTTGTTTTGAAAGGTTCCGGTGTTCTTCATATGAATGATTTTATAGCAGGAGTAGACCTGCACAGATTGTTTTCTAAATATAAGTATCTTGTGGTCTATTATATAATTGAAAATGATTGGTTATGATAAACTAATAAACTCACCAACCTTTTGGTTGACACTTTAAAGCATGTTTATTCTCAGGTATTAAAGAATTCTTTCGCTGTGCATTAGCTCATTTTAAGGATATTACTTGAAGTCATTCATGGTATATTTCAAAAGACGTTGCATTCGAGTTGTTGAGTTCAACAAGATTATTATTAGGTCATTGATAGTTTGATATAATATGAAATGGTATGCATGCCTGTTAATTTTCGATGAAATGAAAGTTTGTCTTTTAAAAACGAATGCAATGTTTGTAAAATGTATCATTTAGAGGTCAAATACCTCGCGATGTAATCAACTATTGTGAATCGTTTACAATGTTTATGAACGGGTCATTTCAGTTGGTATCAGAGCGGTAGTCTTAGCGAACCAGGTCTTGCATTAGTGTGTCTAACTAATAGTTGATTAGATGCATTAGTGAGTCTGGACTTCGACTGTGTCTGCATGTCAAAAGTTTTGCTTATCATTTCGTGTCGAAAATTACCTGCTTATCATTCTTAGGGAATCACTTGCTTATCATTCTTAGTCTAGACACATCTTACTGCATTGACTATATGAATAGTGTATAGACAAAATTATGTAGACTTTTCCTGACAGCTTCCGTAGATTCCTCCGTAACTTATGGGATCTTAGTATTCTATATACATATGAAAATTATGTGTTTCTAAGTCCTATAATCTATCTCATATCGAAAATCAATTCCCTGATCGTACGAAATGGATCCTTCAACTAGTTCCAGTTCCTCGGATTCCGACAGCTATTCCGATATGGATTTTCACACGAGCTCCGGCCGCAGTATAACCGGAATGGATCAACTAATTAGTCATCTTCAGTTCTGGATGAATTGGGGATGAGTTCGTAGCCTACTTAATCATTGGAGATAAGAAGAAGGCGATCCTTTCCATCCACCGACTTTCCCTTTTGACGAAGAACCTGAAACACTTACCGGCGAACCTGTTCGAAACACCATTTCCTCTCTCAGAGTATCTCACCACGACTATATCATAACTCAAATTCTAAACCTTATTCATTCGCTCGTTCCTATCGACAATCATCCCGGAATAATAGAAGAAGTCAACGAACTTATAGCATGACTCAAAAAGACTACATAGCAATAACATGTTTCCATCTCTTATTAATCAGGAATGCACATGAACCAAAAATACTACCAATACAAGTTTAGAGTTGTTCATAAGACGGAAAACTAAATGGGGACCAAACAAATTGGAATCAATCTTCAATTTTCAAAATAAGTACATACAAATATATGGCGTGGTTTTCATCTTAGTCTGCTCTAGATTGACCAGCACGGGAAGACAAGATGATACCCACAATGAGACCGTATAGGGCCAGAGCTTCAGCAAAGATGAGAATTAGGATCATTCCGACAAAAAGTTTTGGCTGCTGCGCATTTGCTCTGTGTAACAAATAGTAGAACGTTTTAGTAATTATCAGTGGCAAAATAATTAAACACATAAAGACGTAGATGTAAGAAATGTAATACGGAGTATGACTTTTTGAAGTATCGATGAGACTGTTAAGAAAGCTTAAGCCAATAGTTCTTATAATATCCAATGACCATGATGTCATGGAGACATTGCACGGTAAGATATAGTGAAATCATTAGCACATGCCATTTCTATGTGTAGTTACATACTTCGTAATACTTAATACTGTGAAGCTTAATATACCAACAGAAAAATAAATTTAATGGCTCGAAATAAAAGTTAAATACACATGGTATGTCCACTTACAGGCTTACATCATAGAAGATAAAAATAGTAATAAACAGATTTCATCACAAATAGACCACAAGTCTTCCTGGCTGAAGTAGTAACTTAGGGGTTAAAATTTCCAAATTCATGAAATGTTGAATTAATGACTTTCACACCATGCAAAAAAGTGTACATCCTAATTAAGTTATGCTTTCTTTGATTTATTTATTTTTTCTTCGTAAAAGAGACGGGAATTATGGATATAATTTACTAAAATCACTCGGATTCTTGACCCTTTATGGCCTTTTGTGCTTTGTTTTGTTAGTTTGCTAGTTTTTAGTTTGGGTCTCCTATTTACTTCTTGTAATATAGTTGGCTGTGTTGTTGGGTGCGGTTTTCTTTGGACGTAATTTTCTTTTTAATCTTTCTTTTTAAGAGCAAACACACACATGACACATCCTTTTTGTCCATGAGGGGACTCGAACTCACAATCTCAAGGTTGATGAGTTCCCTTGACACTACTGGGCCAGAAGCCCTTTTGGGTAGTTTACTTTTTCATCTAATGGTAAATGGCAATCTGCAGTTTCCAAAAACACTATTATCATTTAATTAAGAAAATAAGAAGAGAAAAAAAAATAAAAAAAGAACCACATGCTACCTACACATGTATCCCTTAATCAAATCCTTTGTATCTACCGTCTCTATATTTTGTTCATGTAATGCTTAATCCTTGCATTGCTATGTAATCCCTATCGATATATGAAGTTACTCAACGCTGCTCACACATACACAACACAGAAATGTGATAGCATCAATGACCCTAACAATTGAATTTCTACAATGCCACAAATTCCATATTGTGTTCACTAACTACAACATAGATGCACCATATACGGTTTTCTTCTAAAACTCCTAGAAAGATAACAAACCTACTACTATCTTCAATCATATATGTAACCTCATGCAATTCAAACTACAAAATCATTCTGAATTCTGAATATGTTATAATAACACAAATACAAATCAATTAAGAGTTAAAAACAGTACCTAACACCAGCATCACCTACAATCCCGATCGCCATACCAGCCGAAAGACCAGCAAGACCACAAGCCAAACCAGAAGAAAGGTGTGCATATCCATCAAACAAATAATAGGATTTTGCCTTAGGGTTAATACCAGTACTGATAATAACAGCAATGATCAAACCATAAATACCAAGCACACCAGCCATAACAACAGGAACAATAGATTTCATCACCAATTCAGGCCTCATCACTCCCATTGATGCCACACCTACACCACTCTTTGCTGTTCCATATGCAGCTCCCATACCTATAGATATACAAACAGGTATACATACATTTATAATATTACATTAGAGCAAATTTGGGGTACTATTGGTGAATAGTACTCTTTTCAAGCTTAATCGACTAGTACGTTGTGTAGAAACAGTTGTACCCAAAAAACTCATTACTAAACTACAGTGATTTTATTTTTTTATTTTTTTTAACATTTCCCTTTCATTATTCCCCACCATTTTTACTAAAGGCGGGCAAAAAAAGTATTACCATTTTGTTTTTAAACTTATTTTTCTCAAAAAAACGTTATTCTTCCTTCTTATTTAGCTATTTTTACCTTTCTTTTTCCTTACAATTTCCGCTTAACTTTCGACAACAACATTTCGTATATACTAAAATAGAAAGTTGAGATTCGCAGCAACGCGCGATAAGCCCTCTACTAGTTATATTTATATTTATATATATGAATTACAAATTAAACACAGATCATAATTTTCTAACAGATCTCTAATTATTACGTATACAAATTAACAATGAGATATGAATAAGTGGTTAATTAAGATATTAATGAAATAATAATAGTGAATTTAAAATCTAGGGTTTGAAATTGGGATTAAGGAAATACATGAGAAAACGAGAGCAGCAGCGGCACCGAGGAAACCAAAGAAAGGAGCGGTTTCATCACCACTGAAGGTTGAATCTGCCATTGTTGATGGAAATTGGGAGTGAAATTGATGAAATTATGTATCGGGGATTTAGAATCAGTGTGTGTATGTGGTAACGATGTGTATGGATGATTTGGGGATAGTTTATGAAGGTTCCTATCACCTTCTTACACTTGTCGTATTCGTATGCTCATCACGTCGTCAGGATCTATACAAATTTAAAATTTTATTGAAATTTTCTAATATCTTAGACACGCATCAAACAGTTTTTTTTTTTTTTTTTTTTTTTAAATATACATATTATTACTATTAGTATTACTACTATCTATTAGACAAAAATGATGAATAATAACTAGAGGCGTTTTCGTCTTTTCACCCTTTTTTTCCCCCTAAATTTAATTTCACTTACAAAGCCCCCCACCCCCTCCACTTTTCCAAACAATCAAATCGAAACGGAGATGCACATATATTGTTAATTTAAAATAACATTTAAGATTTCACGGATTATACCTTTTAGTTTGACTCAAGTTGCGCTTCAACGACATCATCGTTAGCCACGAAATAATATATAACGACCCTCATTTTTTTTTTCTTTCCATCTATATAATGCCAGAACAAAAGATTTAAGTAAAATGAATAAACTCTAAGTATTAATAAAAGGTCGTTATATAACATACGAAATTAATGAATGTTAAACGAATAATAAATTTTATTCAACAACGTACGCGTAAGAATTTTTATAAAAAAAGAAATTTATGTCATAACATGATTACATATAAAATACTTATATTACTTTTTTTTTAGTTAATATATTATACAATTAACTATATAATAAATACAAGTATATATAAATGTAGTAACATATATAAAACTAATAAAATTATAAAGTAATAATTTAATTAAAAAAAAACCACATTTATTATTTATAATTTTATAAATACCGAATATATATTTATATTTATCAAAATTCGTATTTAATAATAAAATAAAAATAGAAATTAATTTAGTTAACATTTTTAGAACTATGAAATATAAATATTCTATTTTTATAAATAAAATAAAAATATATATATATATATATATATATATATATATATATATATATATATATATATATATATATATATATATATATATATATATATATATATATATATATATAAACACCCAATAATGGACTTCGGCCGATTGTAAAAAAAAAGTATTTTTTATATATAAACTAGATCTAGATCCACTTTTATTTATTTTATTCCTACTTTTAATTTTACTTTTATTTATTTATATTTTGAAATGATGGCATGACTGGCCATAAATACTTTTAATTTTTTTTTACAAGACACTAGTTATTTTTTATAAACTTTTGTATTTTTTTATTTTCTCTTTACCAAAAATTGTAACTATAAATACCATAGCTTAGTTCACAAATTTGTACACCAAAAAACTTGAAGAATTCTCTCTCAAATCTCTGGAAATTTTTTTTTGTAAGTTCTCTATATTTTTTTTATAGTTTTATTTCAGTTTTTATTATGTTTTTATGTTAGCCGATTGTTAAATACAAATTAAATTTAAGTTAATTATAAATAAATAAAATAAATACATGATAATTAGTATAAAGTATCATAATGGTTATAAAAATTATTTTTATGATTTATATATTCGAAAACTATATTAATTTATATTTAAAAACGAATTATTAAATTATCGATAAATACATGTAAATGCATAATAAATATTAAACGAATTTATATAACTGATCTAATAATTTTTGAGTGTCACACATGATGTAAAAACATTTCTGGAACTGAATGTTTGGTTTATTTATCATTTTATATATTTATTTTCTATTTATCATTGTTTCGGTAATTATATGTAAATACATATAAATAGAGATAAATGTTTTTAAATAATGAGAAATATATGTACTGAAGGAAAACAGTTGGAAAACAATTAAAAATGATGTAAAAATTATTTTTAGAATTATTAACTATTTATTTATATTTAATTCCGATTATATACATAAAACAAAAAAAAAATTGAAATAAATAGTTAAGTCAGTAATATAAGTATACAAATAATTTTCCTGAGATTGTAATACTTAAACAAACAAGCAAAAATTATAAAAGTTGATTTTCAAAGTCGAATTATATTTTTTTTATTATTTAATATTAGAAATAATGAAAATTTCGAATTAAATATTTAAATCTGTAACATATATATATATATATATATATATATATATATATATATATATATATATATATATATATATATATATATATATATATATATATATATATATATAATAATTTTCTTGAGTTTAGTACACTTATGGAAGGTCACGAAAAATATAAAATATTTTATTTGAGTTAAATTGGTATTTTATACATAATTAACTATGAATTATTGTAAACCGAGAGCAAAATTTGAAATAAATACTTAAACATCATAACAATGAATTATAAAATTTTCCTATGTTTATATTGATCAGTAGATCCTAAGAAAAATATTAGATGTGATTTAAAACATATTTATCTATTTAATTGTATTTAGCTATTAAAACAATAATAGTAAATAATAATTAATGCATAAAAACTAGTATTAATGTATAGAAAATTTTTATAAAGTTTTAAACATGTTACCTTCTAATAAGAAGTCAATAAAATGTTAGTGAGCATTATTAGACAATTATTAATGCTTATATTGATCTAAAACTTAAATTTAAACTATATATATATATGTATCCTTACATGTATAATAAATATAAGATATAAATTAAAATACTAAACCCTAAACCCTAAACCTTTAATACTACCTCTAATTACTACTACACTAATTTAACCTACTTATCTAATACTACTATTATTACGTATAAGTATAACTTAAACTTTAAACCTAAAACGTATTGGAAGGGTATATTAGACGGGTATAGATCTTGATCTATCTCGGAGGAGTGGACGCTCGAAAGTCTAGGCGGAGAGTTTGGGCTTCCGATTTAAAGGGTCCTGTGGCTCAGAACCCTATGACCTGAAAAGGCCATTCGAATTGAAAGTGTTAGATTGGAAGTTCGTCTAATATGAAAAGCCTTTCCAAAACGAGAAACCTTCTTTAATAAGAAACTTACTAAACATGGAAACTTAGTAAAGGAAACTACACTTAAACATTCATAAATTTATCTTAACAAAGGGCAAAACATCTAAACTATTCTCAACTTATTCTTAAGTTGACTTCTCCGTGCTTCGATCACCTATACTTTCTCTTTAAGGAATACTTTCACTCACCGAATTACTTAGGTGACTTTCATAGCCCCACTCTTATTACTATAGCACTTTTTATACTTACTGGGGTGAGACACATGCTGCTTTTATACATTAAACAACTTAGATACAAGTACGAACTTAAACTGTGCTATGACTAGCTTATGCTACTAAGACCCCACAGTGATATTTTTTAATTGCTTTCAGGATAAGGCATTCTTAATTATTGGAGGTAGGCCTATCGTGTGACGACCCTGTCCTAATCCTCCTGGACGAAGTCGTCAACATTTGGTCCCATTGCGATGATCGACTCCAAGTAATGTCCTTAAAATGAGCAAATGCACAGCGGAAGACTTAATTCGTACCTGAGAAATAACATGCTTAAAAGTGTCAACCAAAAGGTTGGTGATTTCATAGGTTTATCATAATAATCATTTCAATATGTTAATAGACCACAAGATTTCATAAACATAAACATAATACACTCGCAAGTGTATGTAAAGCATTCTAAGTGGTTGAGCACTTGGTAACCATACTTAACATTTAATCACGTCGCATATTCCCTTTATTATGAAATCTCACTACACCGTACCAAGTGTAGTCACCGAAACGAAGTACTATGCAACCGTTGAATACTGGTCGTCTAGTCCGGTTGGGGTTGTCAGGCCCGATAGATCTATCAACAGGATTCGCGTTTACAATACCCATGTAAATAGTAGTTACCAAGCTACAGGGAAGTATGCCAGTGGTACAACTCAACGTAGAATATATTTTTAAGTACTTGTGTCTATTTCGTAAACATTTATAAAAGCAGCGCATGTATTCTCAGCCCAAAATATATATTGCAAAAGCAATTAAAAAGGGAGCAAATGAAACTCACCTAATGTATTTTGTAGTAAAAATACATATGACGACATTGAACATGTGTAGGGTTGGTCTCGGATTCACGAACCTATATCAATTATATATATTAACACATTGTAATCG
Organism: Rutidosis leptorrhynchoides; assembly: GCF_046630445.1. Taxonomy (NCBI): domain Eukaryota; kingdom Viridiplantae; phylum Streptophyta; class Magnoliopsida; order Asterales; family Asteraceae; genus Rutidosis; species Rutidosis leptorrhynchoides. The sequence continues at coordinate 169,601,945 of NC_092339.1, forward strand.
TACAAGGTTATATATTATTATTATTAATAATATACTTGTTATATTTATATAGGTAGATTTATATTTAATCTATATATTTTATATAACTATTACTTATCATATTAAATTTTAATATAGTAATTACTCATTAAAATATTATTTAATATAATATATAATATTGATCTTAATGTAGTTATGTTTTATATCATAAATATATTTTTATATAGAAAATCTTTATTTGACACATTAATAATACTAATAATAATAATAATATAAATAATACAAACTATGATAAAAATGATGTTAATTCTACTAATAATAATAATGATAATTTTAATAATAAAATTGATAATGTTAATATCAATAAGAATACAAATTTTAACAAAATTATAAATTTAAAAATAATGATACTTTTAGTAATAATAATAATAATTAATAATAATAATAATAATAATAATAATAATAATAATAATAATAATAATAATAATAATAATAATAATAATAATAATAATATTACTGATAATAATAATATCTATAATAATAATTTTATTACTAATGATAATAATATTATTAATAATATTCATAATAATAATGATTATAATAATAATAATAATAATATTAATAATAATAATAACAAAAATAATAAAGATAATAATAATAATAAGTAACTACCTCAAAATAGGCTTAAAAAAAATAAACTACCCGCGATGAGACTCGAACCCACAACCTCTCGTTCCCTATCCAAACGCCCAACCATCTGCTCTACTTCTCATTTACGATTTATTTCGTAATTAAGTCTATATATGTGTATTCGGCCCAATTTATAAAGAATATATGGGACTCGGCCCAATGGAAACAACAGCCCAACAGCAAAGAAGGATGCCGGCCCAACAGCAGAATTTAGGACACTGCCCAAGACAACATAAAATAACAAAAATTTTCGCAGCAAGCAGGGATTGAACCGCTGACCTTTTGTTACATACACATACTCTTAACCACCCTTCTGTTGCCATATTAATTTGAATGATTCACAAACCCAGCGTATTTAATCCATTTAACGTGTCAGTTCGGCCCAATCATCAAATAACGGCCCAATGCTAGTGATAAAGGAATACGTTTACCAGCTCATCATGAGTCATTTTCCATTACTAATCATAACCGACACTTTACAAGACTTTTAAAAAGGTAATGCTTTGTATGAAGAATTAAATGATTGTGTATGTATCTTTTTCTGTTTCACGATTTATTAAACCGAATACAACTCATTATCATCATGTTCGTTGTATAACAGAAATATAAATAAGGAGTAGCAGCAACAAATTCAGTTTATAAGTGATTTAGTGGTGTGCTAAATGGTGGTTGTTCCAGCTGATCAAACGGCAACAAAAGAATCAGAAAAATAAAAACACAAGCGATCAAGGTGGTGGCTATGGTGGTGTTGTGGGTTTGATGGTTATATTTGATCACAGCAATAGCGAAAATAAATAGATAAATAAATAAATGATGAGATGATAATTAGTGACGGGTGTAGAGCTAAAGTGGGTTCCTAAAGTAATGGTGAAGATAGTTTCGGTGGTCATGGTGGTTTGTAGTAGGGTGATGGTGACTTCAAACGGAAAAGAAACGGTAACAGCATGTGTTAGTGGGTTGAGGTGTTCTTGGGTGGTAAGCCAATGAAAAGGGTTTCATTTTGGTTCGATGATTGTTGGGTTGTTGATGGGTCGTGGCAATGGTATAGAGTAGTAGCATCTTGGAACAGAAGGAGGGTGATGAACGTGTTGGTTTTGGGTTTGTGTTTCGATTAATGATGGTGGTGTATCATTCGATTAAGAAAGGTGGTGATGATATCAATCAAAGCAGAAATATGGAGGGTGTTTAGTGGTGATAGAAGATGGCAGTTGGGGTGCTCGGACAGAAACAGTAAGTAAGAAACATAAGATGGCAATAGGGTGTTTGGCTTCGGTTGAAATAGAAAACAGATGGTATGAAGTAGCAACACAATCGTAGGGTGATGATGGTCGTTGTAGGTGGTTGTTCATAGTTGTAGGTGACAAGAATTAGGGGAGAGAGATAAGAGAGATACAGAGAAGGAGATGATGGTTATAGATTTCAAATGGTGGTGTAGATTAGATGAAGGAGTAATTGATGTTGGTTTTTAAATGATTGAATTAGAAATAAAAGGGCAATCGATTGTTGGATACTTGAGGCTGTTATGTTAACCGAATCTCCCAAACAAAAAGAAGAAACAAAAACCTTAAAGCAGATAGTGATATATGTAACAGATATGGTTGAATATATACAGATATTTACAAAATTTAAATAAGGTTTGATAGAGATGTAAAACGAAATCCGTTCTTTATCAAAGTGGTATAATTTATATCATTATTCAATAAATATAATAATACTAATAATATTAATAGTAATAATAATCAATAATAATGATAATAATAATAATAAGAATAATACCAATTTTAATAATAAAGATAATAATATTTATTAGTAATAAGATTAATAATAATATTAATAATAATAATAATATTAATGATAATAATAAGTTGTATCTTAAAATAATAATACATATAATAACTTTTAATAGTTTCAGAAATGAAAATATCGATATTACTGTTGTTAATATGGATAGTGATAATGATAATAATATGACAAATTATGCATATTAAATGTTCATATGTATAAATATTATACATATTAGTATGACTTTCTTCTTATCGTGTCAAAAATATTAAATCGTATCAAGATTTTGGTTTAAAATTAGTCGAAATTTTCCGGGTCGTGACATATCGGGAGTAACGTCCCCGATACACTTGACCGCGATGTCTTTATATTACTTAATAATGATTTAAACATGGTGATAAGGTACTGTCAACTTATCATCGGGGCAACAAAACAAACGTTTATTCTAAAATATCACGAATCAGTACTACTTTTGGATCTGCGTGATCTACTTTTATAACAAATCTTGTGGTCTAAGAACAAACGGTCAATCATATTTGTTAAACCTATGAATTTCACTCAACCTTTTTGGTTGACACTTTTAGCATGTTTGTCTCAGGTACTGAATGATCAGGACCTCTATATCTACTGCTTATGTGATGACTTACTTGGCTAGGATCAAGACTTATCGCATATTTACTTTTCTGCATTTGAACAATTTATAATTCTTGTAACGACATTATTAATCCTTCCGCTGCAATTTGGTTTTATTCATATAGTTATTGTTCTCATTTTATAATATGTTGGTATGTATTATGATATTGAATCACATTTTGCCCAGGCCCTAACTGGGGGTGTGACAAATTGGTATCAGAGCTTAACCAGGCTGTTATAGAGAACCAGGATTGCATTTTATGTGTGCCTTACTTGTTAGCTAGGGTACCTTAGCAATCTAGGAAACTATAACATTTCCTGCCTTAGACTTTAAAGCACTTAGGATTACCTTAGAATGTTAAAGCAAAGAGTTCAACTCTACCTCTCATTCTTTACAATCCTAGCTTAAAAATCTAATCAAAATCTCTATCTTAATGTTAGGATGTCAAGCTATCATCAAATAAACAAAATGACTCTTTTCAAACCAGCTGAGGAAGATACTGAAGGATCTTCTACCGAAAAATCAGTTCGAAGCCCACTTTATAGTCCTCCTTCACCACCAATGAACTATAGCCCAAACACTCATTACAACTCGCGTGGGTCTCCCGAATATTATCCAACCCCGAGAAATGAAAGCAAAGGAAAACATCCTGCCAATTCTGCTGACTCTGACTCTCATCAACCGATGAATACTCCCGAATGGAATGCTCTTTAAGACCTCCCTAACTACGACAGTGACTTCTCAGATTATGAGCTTGAAGAAGAGCCTATTAAAGAATCATCTAAAAACTCATCTCAAAAGAGAAAACAAACCGAACCCGCCGCCACTAGAGAAGCCGGTCCATTATTTTGTAATAACATTGAGCACGTGATGGTGAAGAGTAACCTCCTCAACCTTCAGCGAAGTTGTGATAAGAATAAAGAGTATAGTAGGCGCCATGTTGCTCGGATAGAAATGCGTCTAAACAACCTAGAAAAAGAAAACACAATCTTGAAAGAAATCATCAAAGAGTCCTTCGACTCTCAAACGGAAAGACTAGAAAACTTGTGAAAAATAACATGGACAAAGTGATTGAGACAGTAATGAAAGTGAAGACTGAGGAAAAACGGAATACCCGTTGGGGAAAGCAATCTCTTGCCTACCTCCAAGAACTAGTTGAGTCTAAGATGAAAATAGAGAAAAACCGAATCAATCATCAACTGGCTATCAAGGAATTCAACAACAACTTTGTCAACAGCCGCATCACTAACCTCTACGATAATCTTAAATACCTCCACGAGAAACAAAAGGAGAAAAATGAAAAGATAGAGAAATTTATGAAGGAAGCTGAGAACGAGAAAAAGAAGAACTAAAACCTATCTTTTGTTTTCCTATTTTCCGTTTACCCATCTATGTAAAGGCTTATGTGTAATGACCCGGAAATTTCGGACCAAATTTAAACCTTAAACTCTATATGTTTCCGACACGATAAGCAAAAACCTTAATTTTGAGTCTAGAAAGTTTGAAATTTATATTCGGATAATCAGTTACCCTTTGACCAGTCCCGACGATTCACGAACATTCGTGGTAAATAAATAAAATTTTATAAGTATAAGTTATTATATTATTGTTATTAATAGTATATATCTATATATATATATTATTTATATATTAATCATAAAAACAGGAAGAAAAAAAAAAGAGATGTATGGTTTAGCATAGTTTTCAAACTGTTATTAATAGATTCTTAAAATCTATAATTTTGTACGATATATCAATTAGTCACAGGAACTATCCAAAAGCAGATAGAAATCGTTTTCTCTTTTATTTGTTTTATTCATTTATTTTTGTCTGATTGAGAATTTATACACACGTCCTTTATATAAATGATCGATTTCAGTGTTAATCAATTCAGACAAACTTTCTATCATCAACTATAATCTATATAGTGCAATATCTATAACTATCACCCTCTTTCTCCTCTAAACCATCTAACCTTCCACCACCATCGACATCCTAGCTCACCATCTATTTTGTTTCCAAATCTTGTAAGCAATAATGCTATTCGGTTTCTACTTCTTCGTCTAGGTTGACAAGCAGCCCCGAAAACCCCATCAAAGAACCACCTCAACCGAACTCATCATCTTCAACCATTTACATTTGTGTTTCTTTTGATCACCACACCTTTTGCTACAACTCGATAACCACTTCACCTAAACCACCTTTAACTGTTGCACCATTCGTTTTTCTTTTTGTTTTCAAGACCGTCACAACACACTCACAAAACACACACGTACACAATCACAACCCTCTCCTGTCACCACCATAACCGGCCCATGATTCCCTTTTCTATTATATTTTTTTTCTTCGAAGCATCACACCCTCGCCATCAAGATCAACTCCTATAACAAACTATCACCATAATCATGAAAAACACTATGTTCTATTTCTTTTTCGTGACACATCAATACGATACCACCAACCCCATAAGACATACAACCTTCTGTCGATTGCCACCACCCATAATAACCGCCATCCTCTCCACTTGAATCGGTATCACTTGTTAATTAATGATGTTATCGAACACAGGCTCCTTTCTTCTTTATGTTTAATTCACGAATACAAACACAACCATCAACACCCTTCAAACATCTTTTACTGATGTATTATTTATGCTTCACCTTAAATCAAACCCAAAACATTCACCCTGAAAGCTAATTAATGTTGCTTATTTTTCTTCGTTTCGTTACAGCAACTTTGCTGTTAAATTTCCTGATGCAAACTCATATCTTCGGTTTTCCCTTTTATGGATAATCAACACCAACCAAGCTGCTAATCTCCATCGAATCTTTATTGTTGTGGCCGACAAATACAACAGATAACCCACGCGTTTTTTTTATTTTTATTTTTGTCGGCTGCCTCTTCTTTTTTTTTTTTTATTGATTTCGTAAGGGTTCTTGGATAAAAATTTGACATCTTTAATTGAGTTAATTCAGCTTGGGCTCTATTTTATTAAAGGACTCTAAAGTGGACCGAGTTAATGTTGATGTTATTAAGTGGGCCGTAAAACCTAGGCTGCTGCTGTGTTCTTGTACGTGATAACTATCGGGTCATATAGTTATTAGATGCATACTATCCTAGAAAAACAGACATGGACTGGTGGTTAAGACTGTTGTGTGTTAAGCGAGAGGTCGCGGGTTCGAGCCCGGGCAAGGGCAGCTATTTTTTTTGAGACTCTTTTTATGTGAGGTAGTTTTCAATACCAAAGTTTATTATTATTATTATTATGATTATTATTTTTGTTAGTATTATGATTGTAATTATTAATATAAATATTATACAAGTATTAATTATCACATAATATTATGATTATAGTTACAATTATTATTATTATTATTATTATCGATATTAAGTATTAGGTTATATCATCAAGACTATTATTTTCATTATCTTAGCTAGTAAACTTTACATTTCTATTAAGAATTACTGATGTTAATATTATTATAAGTATTATTTTTATCATTAATCTTATTACTATTAATATAAGAATTATGATTATTAATAATATTACCATTTTGAAATAATACATTATGTTATTTTTTTCAAACATTATTATTTTTATTAGTAATAACAAGTATTACCATTTTTACCGTTACAAATATTAATTTAAGTATTATTACAAATACTAGTTTTGACAAACAAATGATATTGATATATATATATAAAAATATATTTAACATACATAACCTAACCATACAAATGCTTTTTATATACAAAAAGAATATACTAAATGAAATAATTAAAAATATATATATAAGTTAATAATATAAAAGTTAAATCACTAATGGTGAATACATATATTTTTGTTCGATTACAAATATGTATATTAATAAAAATACAAATGATATAGGTTCGTGAATCCGAGGCCAACCTTATACGTGTTCAATGATGTTATATGTATTTTTACTACAAAATACAGTATGGTGAGTATATAGTCCCTTTTAAACTCTAAATATTTTGGGCTGAGAATACATGCACTGTTTTTATAAATGATTTACGTTATGGACACAAGTGATCTAAAATATAAATTCTACGTTGAGTTGTACCATGGCATATCTCTTTATACTTGGTAGCTAATATTTACGTGAGGAGCGTAAACGCGAATCCTGTTGATAGATCTATCGGGCCTGACAACCCCAACCGGGCTGGACGACCAGTTTTAAACGGTTGCACAGTACTTCGTTTCATTACTACACTTGGTACGGTGTAGGGTTTATTTAAGAATATGCTGCTGTGATTTAAATGTTAAGTATGGTTACCAAGTGCTCAACGACTTTTTCATACACGAGGAGTGTATTATGTATAACATGAAATCTTGTGGTCCATAGTTATAACGCTGCTAGCATCAAACCTATATATCTCACCAACTTTATGTTGACGTTTTAAAGCATGTTTATTCTCAGGTACGTATAGAGTCTTCCGCTGTGCATTTGCTCAAATTAAAGATATTATTTGGAGTCGATCATCGCAATGGGACCAGATTGATGATTCCGTCCAGGGGGATAAGGACGGGGTTTGACAGAATGGTATCAGAGCGTTGGTATTAGCGAACCAGGTCTTGCATTAGTGTGTCTAACTGTTAGTTGTTTAGATGCATTAATGGGTCTGGACTTTGACCGTGTCTGCATGTCAAAAGTTTTGCTTATCATTTCTAGTCGGAAATCACCTGCTTACCATCCTTAGAAAATTACCTGTTATTCATTCCTAAGTCTAGACACGTCTTACTGCATCTAGTGCATCGATAGTGTATAGACAAAATTCATATCTTAGCATATCTGTTACTTTGGACTTTAGTTGACATCTTTTCAAAGATTCTCCGTAATTTACGGGATTTTGGTATTATATATACATATGTAAAGTATGTATTGAAGAGTACCAAATCTAACTTCTATAATCTATTTCATACCAAAAATTCATTTTTCCGATTATACAAGATGGATTCCGCATCTAGTTCGAATTCCTCAGATTATGACAGCTATACCGATATGGATTTTCATTCAAGCTCTGAAGGCAGCGTCACCGAAATGGATCAACCAATCTCCCATCATCTATTCTGGATGAATTGGGGGTGGGTTCGTAATATACTAAGTCATTGGAGACATGAAGAGGGTGATCCCTTCCATCCACCAAATTGCCCTCTTGGCGATGAACCTGAAGCACTTACCGGCAAACCTGTTCGAGAAACCATTTTCTCTCTCATTTCTAGAGTATCTCGTCATGATTATATACTATCCCATATTTCAGATCTTGTTCATTCGCTCACTCCAACCACCAATCATCCCGGTGTACTAGCAGAAGTTAACGAACTTCGCGCTCGCGTGACGGCTTTGGAGAATATGGTGCGAAGGTTACAAACACCAGCAGCAGCACCAGCAGCATAATCCGTACCACCATCATCAACACCGACAGTACCCATATCACCCTCAACCACAACCGCGTCGTAAACCTCAACATCACAATTTGTACCTCGGATATCAACATCACACACCTCAATATCACTATCTTTACTTCGAGTATGATCTTCGTTTTACATATCATTCTATATCGATTATCTTCGCTTTACTTATCGTTCTATCTCATTTATCTTCGTTCGACATGGTAATTATGTAATCTTTAATGTTTTAGAGATCATGTAATCAAGTATTAACGATAAATCAAAAAAAAATTTAATATCTTATTGACTCATTAGATCCATGATTACATCTGAAGAAAATATATATACAAGTATATTTTCATAAAGATTGTAATTAAAAATTCTTTCGTACAAACTGTTATTGATGAAAATATTTTAACGGGTAGGTAGTACCCGAGGAATATTTAGATCTCACATTAATAAGTTACCGTGTATATTCTTCGAATCTGATTCAACGGTCATTTGCTATTCTACTTACAATCACCGATATTCGTATCTGTTCACCACCGAATAACCATTTTTATTCAAATTTCATATTTGGATTTTTATCTATCAGAATCCAACAAGTGGCATAATGAAGAAAACATTGGACAAAATAAAAAGTGTTAGAAACAAACAAATTAATTATGAGAAATTCTGTTAGGAATCCACGCTAACTGTTCCTAGTTAACTGTTCCCAGCTAACTGTTAATTCCGTATTACATTTTATCGCAATTTAATTTATTGTCATTTAAGTTTTGTTATTTATTTTACGCACTTTAAATAACGGGACACGTATACAAGGTTTCGACCTATCATATCGACCCATCTATATATATATTTCGGAACAACCATAGACACTCTATATGTGAATGTTGGAGTTGGCTATACAGGGTTGAGGTTGATTTCAGAATATATATATGGTTTGAGTTGTGATCAATACTGAGACCGGTACACGGGTCACGATACGTATTAATTAATTCGAATATTATATATGAATATATTGGACTAGTGGACAACTGGACTATTGGACTGCTAACTTTGGACAATTAAAATGAATTAAAATATTGATTATAACATATGAAACTAAACAATTCTTCAAGTTTGCCACTTGATTTCATCCTAAACCTCATTTGTATCTCGACGTTTACAATCCACGTACAAACCTATCAGGATTCTTGAAAATACCTCAATCGAGAAGTTGAACCGACCGCACTTCATCTACTGAAGAAAAGATCTATACACATGAAAAACTCTTGAACCCAAAGTCATAGTTTAACACGTACCGCGACGAATTCTTTAGCATTTATTAGCAAAAACAACCTTACGATTCCTTTTCAAAGTAGCCAATTTTGTCACAGCTTCAGCAGAACAACTTCGACCTTTCATTCGAGTAAGTCTTATTATAACTTTGATATATACGATTGGTTTTCCTCATCGTTACCGGGGAACCTTTCATACTCCGCCATGTTATCATCAGCATTTAATCATCTAAAAACACAATTCGCCCAAAAACACCTCGGATTGATAATCGACGATTCAGATATGACTGCATTAAATGCAGAGGAAACAGTAAAATTTTAGATGGCCTAAATGGCCAAAAGTTTGATGATAAAGAAGGGAATGTTAGGAACGCTCGATAGAAAATTTAGTGCTGAAAAATGGATTGAGCTAACCGTGAAGGAAACAAAGAACAAATACAAGGAATGAACCTGCCTTCAAATAATGCAAATGATTCAGTGTCTGTTGAAACCATCAGTATGAACCCTACTCCTTATTCTAAACTTTTTCAGATGATATTATTCATCATCATCTTATCTTAGATATTATAAGATATCTTCATATTTTCCGCTATACATATTCTCCATATTTCTAAAGATATTTTCACAACTATTCCTATCTGCAATCATCTATCTCCCCGTAATATCTGCGTTACAACATAAAAGAAACTGTGTTAGTTTCTAAATTCTGAAATCTTCAAGTTTAAAATATGAATGTTTTGAAGCAGTGTTGGGAACTGATGCGTGAATTAGTATAATATAATGAAACTTGATCAACTTCATTATATTACAGTAAGTCATGTTGAGTTTCTAATGGAATGTGATGATTCACAGTACCATCATCATGTGCCAGGTTACACGGCTCTTACATTCTATTAAATTTCCAAACATATTAGAAACATATCATCTTGATAGTTCTAACTTTTCAAGGATAATCTGGTAATTTGACAAATCAAAACCGTGCCATTACCATTTCTTTCTGAGAGCATTAGCTATGTTCATTCCAAATTTCATACCTACAAATTCCGGATCATTGCTTGCTTGACTCGAGGACGGGAAGAGGAAACGAAAGAATAAAACTCCAAAAATAGAAATTGGAGTATAAATCGCAGCAAATAGGAGAGCATTAACTGTGGATGACAATGATTATAGAAGACAGAAGTAGGGACATCGAAGTATAAGGGAAGATATAAAACCCAACAACCACCCAGAAACTACAAACCGTGTATATCAATGCATATAGCAATATAAAGACACGGGAGAACTAGAAATACTATAAACCCAAGAGTATAGTAGAAGTAAATAGTTTCTTCGGGTAGTAGATGAAAGAGAAGGATGACAGATGTGAAGATTAAGAGTATATCAAAAATCAGGAATGGGATGGAGCATATTGGCGAATGTCTTAAAGAAAGAGTTAAGGAGAAAGGATAGGATGTGAGATATGGAAATAAGGAAACGAAGGGGGATGGATTTATAGTGAAATATCCGACAGAGGAATCGAAACAGATGGCCGTATTAAATCAAAGAAGATCCTGATCGCCGAAAAACCGAATCTTATTACGTAAGATCTTCATTAAATCCCTTAAAATCCAGAAATCAATCATAACCACGTCATCGGTTAAAACAATTCCATATTACTCATTTCACTCTTTTATGATAGCTTCACTCGTACGCTTCACATGGTCGAATCGTTTTATCTATATCTTTCAATAATGATAAAACTCTATTATTACCTCATATTTATCATGAAAACATCCCTATTGTTATTTATGACAACCTCTATCAAATTTCGGGGACGAAATTTCTTTAACGGGTGGGTACTGTAATGACCCGGAAATTTCCGACCAAATTTAAACCTTAAACTCTATATGTTTCCGACACGATAAGCAAAAACCTTAATTTTGAGTCTAGAAAGTTTGAAATTTATATTCGAATAATCAGTTACCCTTTGACCAGTCCCGACGATTCACGAACATTCGTGGTAAATAAATAAAATTTTATAAGTATAAGTTATTATATTATTGTTATTAATAGTATATATCTATATATATATTATTTATATATTAATCATAAAAACAGGAAGAAGAAAAAAAGAGATGTATGGTTTAGCATAGTTTTCAAACTGTTATTAATAGATTCTTAAAATCTATAATTTTGTACGATATATCAATTAGTCACAGGAACTATCCAAAAGCAGATAGAAATCGTTTTCTCTTTTATTTGTTTTATTCATTTATTTTTGTCTGATTGAGAATTTATACACACGTCCTTTATATAAATGATCGATTTCAGTGTTAATCAATTCAGAAAAACTTTCTATCATCAACTATAACCTATACAGTGCAATATCTATAACTATCACCCTCTTTCTCCTCTAAACCATCTAACCTTCCACCACCATCGACATCCTAGCTCACCATCTATTTTGTTTCCAAATCTTGTAAGCAATAATGCTATTCGGTTTCTACTTCTTCGTCTAGGTTGACAAGCATCCCCGAAAACCCCATCAAAGAACCACCTCAACCGAACTCATCATCTTCAACCATTTACATTTGTGTTTATTTTGATCACCACACCTTTTGCTACAACTCGATAACCACTTCACCTAAACCACCTTTAACTGTTGCACCATTCGTTTTTCTTTTTGTTTTCAAGACCGTCACAACACACTCACAAAACACACACGTACACAATCACAACCCTCTCCTGTCACCACCATAACCGGCCCATGATTCCCTTTTCTATTATATTTTTTTTCTTCGAAGCATCACACCCTCGCCATCAAGATCAACTCCTATAACAAACTATCACCATAATCATGAAAAACACTATGTTCTATTTCTTTTTCGTGACCCATCAATACGATACCACCAACCCCATAAGACATACAACCTTCTGTCGATTGCCACCACCCATAATAACCGCCATCCTCTCCACTTGAATCGGTATCACTTGTTAATTAATGATGTTATCGAACACAGGCTCCTTTCTTCTTTCTGTTTAATTCACGAATACAAACACAACCATCAACACCCTTCAAACATCTTTTACTGATGTATTATTTATGCTTCACCTTAAATCAAACCCAAAACATTCACTCTGAAAGCTAATTAATGTTGCTTATTTTTCTTCGTTTCGTTACAGCAACTTTGCTGTTAAATTTCCTGATGCAAACTCATATCTTCGGTTTTCCCTTTTATGGATAATCAACACCAACCAAGCTGCTAATCTCCATCGAATCTTTATTGTTGTGGCCGACAAATACAACAGATAACCCACGCGTTTTTTTTATTTTTATTTTTGTCGGCTGCCTCTTCTTTTTTTTTTTTATTGATTTCGTAAGGGTTCTTGGATAAAAATTCGACATCTTTAATTGAGTTAATTCAGCTTGGGCTCTATTTTATTAAAGGACTCTAAAGTGGACCGAGTTAATGTTGATGTTATTAAGTGGGCCGTAAAACCTAGGCTGCTGCTGTGTTCTTGTACGTGATAACTATCGGGTCATATAGTTATTAGATGCATACTATCCTAGAAAAACAGACATGGACTGGTGGTTAAGACTGTTGTGTGTTAAGCGAGAGGTCGCGGGTTCGAGCCCGGGCAAGGGCAGCTATTTTTTTTGAGACTCTTTTTATGTGAGGTAGTTTTCAATACCAAAGTTTATTATTATTATTATTATGATTATTATTTTTGTTAGTATTATGATTGTAATTATTAATATAAATATTATACAAGTATTAATTATCACATAATATTATGATTATAGTTACAATTATTATTATTATTATTATTATTATCGATATTAAGTATTAGGTTATATCATCAAGACTATTATTTTCATTATCTTAGCTAGTAAACTTTACATTTCTATTAAGAATTACTGATGTTAATATTATTATAAGTATTATTTTTATCATTAATCTTATTACTATTAATATAAGAATTAGGATTATTAATAATATTACCATTTTGAAATAATACATTATGTTATTTTTTTCAAACATTATTATTTTTATTAGTAATAACAAGTATTACCATTTTTACCGTTACAAATATTAATTTAAGTATTATTACAAATACTAGTTTTGACAAACAAATGATATTGATATATATATATATAAAAATATATTTAACATACATAACCTAACCATACAAATGCTTTTTATATACAAAAAGAATATACTAAATGAAATAATTAAAAATATATATATAAGTTAATAATATAAAAGTTAAATCACTAATGGTGAATACATATATTTTTGTTCGATTACAAATATGTATATTAATAAAAATACAAATGATATAGGTTCGTGAATCCGAGGCCAACCTTATACGTGTTCAATGATGTTATATGTATTTTTACTACAAAATACAGTATGGTGAGTATATAGTCCCTTTTAAACTCTAAATATTTTGGGCTGAGAATACATGCACTGTTTTTATAAATGATTTACGTTATGGACACAAGTGATCTAAAATATAAATTCTACGTTGAGTTGTACCATGGCATATCTCTTTATACTTGGTAGCTAATATTTACGTGAGGAGCGTAAACGTGAATCCTGTTGATAGATCTATCGGGCCTGACAACCCCAACCGGGCTGGACGACCAGTTTTAAACGGTTGCACAGTACTTCGTTTCGTTACTACACTTGGTACGGTGTAGGGTTTATTTAAGAATATGCTGCTGTGATTTAAATGTTAAGTATGGTTACCAAGTGCTCAACGACTTTTTCATACACGAGGAGTGTATTATGTATAACATGAAATCTTGTGGTCCATAGTTATAACGCTGCTAGCATCAAACCTATATATCTCACCAACTTTATGTTGACGTTTTAAAGCATGTTTATTCTCAGGTACGTATAGAGTCTTCCGCTGTGCATTTGCTCAAATTAAAGATATTATTTGGAGTCGATCATCGCAATGGGACCAGATTGATGATTCCGTCCAGGGGGATAAGGACGGGGTTTGACATTATGCCTAAACTTTTTCCATTCCAAACTCGTGTAATAAAGGCTTATATAATGCCTCGTTTCTAATAATGTTAAGTGTTTATTTAAGCATATTGTCTTATTCACCTATGTGTGTTGTGTAAACGTTATAAATCATGATTGTAAACTTATAACACCTTGATTCTTCAACTAATAATGTATTTATGTATTGAAGATCAATGGCTCACTCAACTCGTGGCAACAACAACAACAACAACAATCTTATACCAAATGTCACTCTTTCTACTGAGCAATTTCAATTGCTGCTAGCGGCCACCCAAGGCAATAACAATAACAATCATAATGTTCCTTCTAAAACTTGCTCCTATAAAGATTTTAAGAACTGTAAACCACCCACTTTTAGTGGAAAAGAAGAAGCCGTAGAACTGGTCCGATGGTTTGAAAAGCTAGAATCAATCTTCCGTGTCTGTAACTGCGGAGATAATGATCGAGTGAAGTTTTCCACAAGTTCACTCACTGGCAATGCTATGACATGGTGGACTGCTCATAACAAATCTGTGGGAATAGATAATGCTAATGCTACCCCATGGGATGAACTCAAAGGCATGATGATCACTAAGTTTTGCCCAAGAAGTCAAGTCCAAAAGCTCGAAGCTGAGTACTGGAACTCAGAGTTAAAGGAACCGATATCAAAAGCTATACCAATCATTTTTTGGAGCTTTCTACCTTATGTCCAGAAATGTTCCCAACTGAAGCTCGCAAGATAGAGCGGTATATCGAGGGTCTACCCGAGGATGTTCAAGGAAATGTGATTTCTGCCGAAAAGGTTACTGTGGATGCTGTGATCCACATGGCACAGAGTTTAATGATGGCTAAACGTAGGAGAGTTTTGGCTAATAAACAAGTCGAAGTTGAAAACGGTGACAATAAGAGGAAATTTGAACCATCTCAGGGTTCAGCTCAAAATGTTAACAAGAAACCGGGGAATGGTACGAGACCCGGTTATCAGGGTACTAGTCCGTTTTGTTCTAAATGTGAAAGGCATCATCCGGGAAAGTGCACTGCTGTGTGTACAATATGTAATAAGATAGGCCATGCTGCAAAGACTTGTAGAACCCTACCTCAGAATAAAGCCATTGTTCCGGCTAGAGCTCCTCCAACATGCTATACTTGTGGTGAAAAGAGGCATATTAGCCCGAATTATCCAAAGAAGAAAGATACTCCAGCTACTGGAGCAAATGCTACTGCCAAAGGTCGTGCTTTTGTGATTACTGCTGCAGAAGCCAGTGATGAGGATGAGGTCATTACCGGTACGTACTTCGTCAATAATTGTTATGCCACTATTTTATTTGATACGGGAGCCGATAAGAGTTATGTGTCAAATGAGTTTTGCACCTTTTTTACTAAAAAGCCCCAAACCCTACAAACCAGACGATTAGTAGAAGTGGCTAATGGGAAGTTAATGAAAGTTGATAAAATATATAAAAACTGCAACCTAATTCTAGCCGATAAGGAATTCAAGATAGACCTTTTGCTGGTCGAGCTAGGTAGTTTCGATGTAGTGGTTGGAATGGATTGGTTAGGTCCATTGAGAGCAGCCATCATGTGTTTCGATAAGACAGTTCAAATTCCGTTAGGAAGTAGAGAAACTCTTATTATCCAAGGCAAACGGAGTTGTTCCAATATTAATATCATCTCATGTCTTAAAGCCCGTAAGTACCTTGTGAAAGGTTACTCCGCCATACTAGCTCACATTAAAATGATCGAATCCGAAGAAACGCGTATTGAAAATGTCCCGGTTGTTAAAGATTTTCCCGATGTGTTTCCCGAAGATCTCCCTGGTCTTCCACCGCCTCGTCAAGTTGAGTTTCAAATCGATTTATCTCCAGGTGCTGCACCCATTGCTAAAGCACCGTATCATTTAGCACCTTCCGAAATGAAGGAACTTTCTAACTAACTCCAAGAACTTTTGGATCTAGGTTTTATTCGTCCAAGTTCGTCCCCGTGGGGAGCTCCTATCTTATTTGTCAAAAAGAAGGATGGTACGTTGAGAATGTGTATTGATTACCGAGAACTAAACAAGCTTACCATAAAGAACCGTTACCCGTTACCTCACATTGATGATCTATTCGACCAACTTCAAGGGTCAAGCGTTTATTCTAAGATTGATTTAAGATCCGGTTATCACCAGCTCAGAGTCAAGGAGTCTGACATTCCTAAGACTGCATTCCGCACCCGATACGGACATTATGAATTTTGTGTTATGCCTTTCGGTTTAACCAATGCTCCAGCCGTATTTATGGATCTTATGAACCGTGTTTGCAAGCCCTACCTTGATAAATCGTTATTATTTTTATTGACGACATCTTGATCTATTCTAAAAGCGAGAAAGAACATGAGCAACATTTACGATTGATTCTTGAACTCTTAAGAAAAGAACAACTCTATGCAAAATTTTCTAAGTGTGAGTTTTGGCTTAGAACCATACAATTCCTTGGACATGTTGTAGATAGTAATGGAATACATGTCGATCCCGCTAAAATCACCGCTGTTCAGAATTGGGAAGTGCCAAAGACTGCGAAGCATATTCGCCAATTTTTGGGACTTTCCGGTTACTACCGAAGATTTATTAAAGATTTTTCTCTTCTTGCAAAGCCTCTCACCAAGTTAACTCACAAAGGGAAGAAATTCGAGTGGTCCAAAGAACAAGAGTCTGCGTTTAAGATTCTAAAAGAGAAGTTGACCACTGCTCCGATCTTATCTTTACCTGAAGGTTCCT
The DNA here is from genome assembly GCF_046630445.1 of Rutidosis leptorrhynchoides. NCBI lineage: Eukaryota > Viridiplantae > Streptophyta > Magnoliopsida > Asterales > Asteraceae > Rutidosis > Rutidosis leptorrhynchoides. Next base: position 169,619,475 of record NC_092339.1, read on the forward strand.
ACGATTTTGTTGTCTACTGCGATGCCTCGAAACAAGGGTTCGGTTGTGTTCTAATGCAACGCAAGAAGGTTATCGCTTATGCCTCCCGACAATTAAATAAACATGAAGTTAATTACACCACACACGATTTGGAGTTAGGTGTTGTGGTATTCGCTCTGAAGATGTGGCGACATTATCTATACGGTACTAAGTTTACGATATTCACCGACTATAAGAGTCTTCAGCATGTCTTTAATCAGAAACAGCTAAACATGAGATAGAGACGATGGCTCGAATTGTTAAATGATTATGATTGTGAACTAAGGTATCATCCGGGAAAGGCAAATGTAGTTGCCGATGCTCTAAGTTGAAAGGACGAAGTTAGGCGTGTTCGTGCCTTGAATCTTAAGATCAAATCGAATCTCATCTCTCGAATCTGCGAAGTTCAAGTTGAAGCTATCAAACCTACACTTATCGAAGGAGAAGGACCTATAAATTTCGAAAACCAACTGCAAGTTAAGTCCAATGGTACAAGATACTTTAGTAATCGAATTTGGGTTCCTCGTTATGGTAATCTCCGTGAACTAGTCTTGGATGAAGCACATAAGACTAGGTATTCTATTCATCCTGGTTCTAATAAAATGTATCAGGATATGAAAGAGTTCTACTGGTGGCCCAACATGAAAGGCGACATTGCTACTTATGTGAGTAAGTGTCTTACTTGTTCGAAAGTCAAAGCCGAGCACCAAAAGCCTTCTGGTCTTCTAACTCAACCCGATATTCCACAGTGGAAGTGGGATGGTATAGCTATGGACTTTATCACAAAATTGCCTAAGTCTGCATATGGCAATGATACGATTTGGGTCATAGTTGATCGTCTCACTAAGTTTGCACATTTCATACCAATCAAAGAGACTGAAAGAATGGAAAAGTTAGCTCGACTCTATGTTAAAGAGATTGTTACTCGTCATGGTGTCCCTACTTCTATTATCTCGGATCGCGATAGTCGATTTACTTCCAATTTCTGGAAATCCTTGCAAGCGTCTCTTGGAACTCGACTCGACATGAGTACAGCTTATCATCCGCAAACGGACGGTCAAAGTGAACGAACTATCCAAACTTTGGAGGATATTCTACTAGCATGTGTTATCGATTTCGGTAAAGGGTGGGATAAACACCTACCTTTAGTCGAGTTTTCTTACAACAACAGCTATCACTCTAGTATTAAAGCTGCACCATTCGAAGCTTTATACGGTCGCAAATGTAGATCTCCATTATGTTGGGATGAACTCGAGGACAGACAATTAACTGGTCCTAAACTTATTCATGAAACTTCCGAAAAGATCGTGCAAATCAAGAAGCGTTTAGAAACCGCTCGTAGTCGACAAAAGAGTTATGCCGACCCTCACCGAAAACCATTAGAATTCCAAGTTGGAGATAATGCTATGTTGAAAGTATCTCCTAGGAAAGGTGTTATCCGCTTCGGTAAACGAAGTAAACTCAGTCCGCGTTATGTTGGACCTTTCAAAGTTATTCAAAGAATCGGTCCCGTTGCGTATCGATTAGAACTTCCAGCTGAACTAAGTCAAGTACATGATGTGTTTCATGTCTCAAATCTGAAAAAGTGTCTCGCCGAAGATACTCTTGTTATTCCTTTGAATAATATCCGCATTGATGAGCAAATGCACTTTGTCGAAGAACCTATAGAGATTATGAAAGAATAGGTCAAAGAGACTCGTAAGAGCAACATACCTATTGTTAAAGTTCGTTGGAATTCGCGTAGGGGCCCCGAATATACCTGGGAACGCAAAGACCAAATGATACGGAAATACCCCCATCTCTTCCCAACTGTTGATGAAGCAGACGGGAACTCCACTTAAAACTTCGGGACGAAGTTTTCATTAACGGGGAGGTACTATAACGACCCTCATTTTTTTTTCTTTCCATCTATATAATGCCCGAACAAAAGATTTAAGTAAAATGAATAAACTCTAAGTATTAATAAAAGGTAGTTATATAACATACGAAATTAATGAATGTTAAACGAATAATAAATTTTATTCAACAACATACGCGTAAGAATTTTTATATAAAAAAAAATTTATGTCATAACATGATTACATATAAAATACTTATATTACTTTTTTTTTTAGTTAATATATGATACAATTAACTATATAATAAATACAAGTATATATAAATGTAGTAACATATATAAAACTAATAAAATTATAAAGTAATAATTTAATTAAATAAAAACCACATTTAGTATTTATAATTTTATAAATACCGAATATATATTTATATTTATCAAAATTCGTATTTAATAATTAAATAAAAATAGAAATTAATTTAGTTAACATTTTTAGAACTATGAAATATAAATATTCTGGTTTTATAAAAAAAATATATATATATAAACACCCCATCATGGGCTTCGGCCGATTGTAAAAAAAAGTATTTTTTATATATAAACTAGATCTAGATCCACTTTTATTTATTTTATTCCTACTTTTAATTTTACTTTTATTTTTTTATATTTTGAAATGATGGCATGACTGGCCATAAATACTTTTAATTTTTTTTTTACAAGACACTAGTTATTTTTTATAAACTTTTGTATTTTTTTTTATTTTCTCTTTACCAAAAATTGTAACTATAAATACCATAGCTTAGTTCACAAATTTGTACACCAAAAAACTTGAAGAATTCTCTCTCAAATCTCTGGAAATTTTTTTTTGTAAGTTCTCTATATTTTTTTTATAGTTTTATTTCAGTTTTTATTATGTTTTTATGTTAGCCGATTGTTAAATACAAATTAAATTCAAGTTAATTATAAATAAATAAAATAAATACATGATAATTAGTATAAAGTATCATAATGGTTATAAAAATTATTTTTATGATTTATATATTCGGAAACTATATTAATTTATATTTAAAAACGAATTATTAAATTATCAGTAAATACATGTAAATGCATAATAAATATTAAACGAAATTATATAACTGATCTAATAATTTTCTAGTGTCACACATGATGTAAAAACATTTCAGGAACTGAATGTTTGGTTTATTTATCATTTTATATATTTATTTTCTATTTATCATTGTTTCGATAATTATATGTAAATACATATAAATAGAGATAAATATTTTTAAATAATGAGAACTATATGTACTGAAGGAAAACAGTTGGTAAACAATTAAAAATGATGTAAAAATTATTTTTAGAATTATTAACTATTTATTTATATTTAATTCTGATTATATACATAAAACAAAACAAAATTTGAAATAAATAGTTAAGTTAGTAATATAAGTATACAAATAATTTTTCTGAGATTGTAATACTTAAACAAACAAGCAAAAATTATAAAAGTTGATTTTCAAAGTCGAATTATATATTTGTTTATTTAATATTAGAAATAATGCAAATTTCGAATTAAATATTTAAATCTGTAACATATATATATATAAATAATTTTCTTGAGTTTAGTACACTTATGGAAGGTCACGAAAAATATAAAATATTTTATTTGAGTTAAATTGGTATGTTATACATAATTAACTATGAATTATTGTAAACCAAGAGCAAAATTTGAAATAAATACTTAAACATCATAACAATGAATTATAAAATTTTCCTATGTTTATATTGATCAGTAGATCCTAAGAAAAATATTAGATGTGATTTAAAACATATTTATCTATTTAATTGTATTTAGCTATTAAAATAATAATAGCAAATAATAATTAATACATAAAAACTAGTATTAATGTATAGAAAATTTTTATAAAGTTTTAAACATGTTACCTTCTAATAAGAAGTCAATAAAATGTTAGTGAGCATTATTAGACAATTATTAATGCTTATATTGATCTAAAACTTAAATTTAAACTATATATATATATATATATATATATATATATATATATATATATATATATATATATATATATATATATATATATATATATATATATATATATATATATATATATGTATCCTTACATGTATAATAAATATAAGATATAAATTAAAATACTAAACCCTAAACCTTTAATACTACCTATAATTACTACTACACTAATTTAACCTACTTATCTAATACTACTATTATTACGTATAAGTATAACTTAAACTTTAAACCTAAAACGTATTGGAAGGGTATATTAGACGGGTATAGATCTTAATCTTTCTCGGAGGAGTGGACGCTCGAAAGTGTAGGCGGAGAGTTTGGGCTTCCGATTTAAAGGGTCCTGTGGCTCAGAACCCTATGACCTGAAAAGGCCATTCGAATTGAAAGTGTTAGATTGGAAGTTCTTCTAATATGAAAACCCTTTCCAAAACGAGAAACCTTCTTTAATAAGAAACTTACTAAACATGGAAACTTAGTAAAGGAAACTACACTTAAACATTCATAAATTTATCTTAACAAAGGGCAAAACATCTAAACTATTCTCAACTTATTCTTAGGTTGACTTCTCCGTGCTTCTATCACCCATACTTTCTATTTAAGGAATACTTTCACTCACCGAATTACTAAGTGACTTTCATAGCCCCACTCTTATTACTATAGCACTTTTTATACTTACTGGGGTGAGACACATGCTGCTTTTATACATTAAACAACTTAGATACAAGTACGAACTTAAACTGTGCTATGACTAGCTTATGCTACTAAGACCCCACAGTGACATTTTTTAATTGCTTTCAGGATAAGGCATTCTTAATTATTGGGGGTTGGCCTATCGGGAGTAACGTCCCCGATACACTTGACCGCGATGTCTTTGTATTACTTAATAATGATTTAAACATGGTGATAAGGTACTGTCAACTTATCATCGGGGCAACAAAACAAACGTTTAGTCTAAAATATCACGAATCAGTACTACTTTTGGATCTGCGTGATCTACTTTTATAACAAATCTTGTGGTCTAAGAACAAATGGTCAATCATATTTGTTAAACCTATGAATTTCACTCAACCTTTTTGGTTGACACTTTTAGCATGTTTGTCTCAGGTACTGAATGATCAGGACCTCTATATCTACTGCTTATGTGATGACTTACTTGGCTAGGATCAAGACTTATCGCATATTTACTTTTCTGCATTTGAACAATTTATAATTCTTGTAACGACATTATTAATCCTTCCGCTGCAATTTGGTTTTATTCATATAGTTATTGTTCTCATTTTATAATATATTGGTATGTATTATGATATTGAATCACATTTCGCCCAGGCCCTAACTGGGGGTGTGACATAATATTACAAACCAAACGCAATTTTTTTTATTGAATCATAATTTGCGTGTTTAAAATCACTAACAATAAATCTTCGTCATTTTTTTATTGTTCTTTCAAGTTTATTCTTGTTTTCTGGTCTATTGCTATTGGAAATTGGTCATGGGTAAATCGTCGGGGGGTGGAAAGAAGAAAAATCTCCAAAACACCCAACCTAGGGTTTTAAGGAGTCATACAACTGGGGGAGATGAAAAATCTGAGTCCAGCAGCGATGATTCTACTTCTAAACCTATTTTGACAGGTAAGGAATATATTAATGCTGATGTGGACGCTGGTAATTCAGGAGATAACCATGTAAATGAAGGTGTGCATACTGACTCTATTTCCTCTAATATGCATGAGAAGGAAAAAGATAATGATATGCATAATGTCCACACTGCGTCTGATTCATCTGATGATGAAGAAGGGGTCGTGACGGTTAACAAATCAAAGCTTGAAATGCATAAGTGTTTTGTTGGAAATCGTCCGTGGGTTATGCTTGGTGATTTTAACGCTGCTCTTAATGTGGAGGACGCGTCAAATGGTCCTTCTTCTATGACTATTTGTGACAACCCGTAAATTTCCGGCAAAATTTAAACAAAAATCTTTATATGATTTCATTTAAACTCGACTAATTCCGACGATTCACGAACAATTATTTGTAAATAATTACGCATTAATTTGATATATTAATATTATTATTATTAATATCCTTTTTAAACAAGATATCAATAATTAATATCTTTATTATCAGTATTGTTATTATGAATAAAAAAAAATATTGACAAATATTCTTGAAAAAGTAGTAAATCAATTTGTTTATTTTTAAAAAAATATATATAAAAAAAATCCTTAAAATAAATGATTTTTTTAATAAAATAAATAAATAAATAAATAAATTACTTTTTAATTAAAAATTATAATGGAAAACTACTTTTATTATTTTATTTTGTGCATTATCCCATGACCTAACATTTAATACTTTTGAATTGTAAAATCCCATTAAAAATTAAAATATTTCTTTTTCTTTTAATTATTTTATTCTTTTTACCTAATTTTTCAAGTATAAATACCCCTCATTTCTCATTCAAACTCACACTAAAATTTCTCTCATTCTCTCTTTGAAGAATTACTACTAGTAAGTATTCTTTTTTTACTTTTTACTTTTTACTTTTTACTTTTTACTTTTTAATTTTACTTTTTACTATTTACTTTGATTTATTATTTTTTTTACCGAAACATGTAAATAATGTTATAAATTATATGCAATTAAAATAAAAATAAATAACATGTTATAATTAGTAATATATGTTACTAAAAATTATAAAAGTATTTTTATGAATTAATATATAGGAGTTATAATTAAAATCGAATTAATGAATATATATGTATATACGCACCTAACGTGAAGGTTATAATTAAAGATAACATGCAAAGACTACAAACATCACCGCTACTTGTGGCCTAGGGTGATCCTTGTTACCATTATGGGACGCTTGTGGATCTCGAATGCCAAGACTTAGATTCTGGTCAAGAGATCCTGGGCCGCTCGGTAACAATAGATCATTCGAGTAACTTGCATGTTAGCGACGAAGTTTGGGCGAGATTGTACAACATCTTTGTTAAGGATTATAACCCAAACATTCTTAAACTAGAAGCTTACTATAAGTGGAAGTTTTTCATAAATAGTAGGTTTCCAAAAATAGAAACTTTTGAGAAATAGGAACTTTTCTCGAAAACCGTCACTGTCAATATAGTTGCTATATTAATAAACATACTTTATGTCAAGTTAGACATTAACTAATCAAATGTTATACCTCAAGGTTGATATCCAGATCACTTACTTGCTTTACTTTCCTTCTTGCGTGGAATACTTCAACTGCTATTTAATGTGAGTTCATCTGCTCCCTTTTTATATTTTTTTGGGCTGAGAATACATGCGCAACTTTTATAACTATTTTACACGTATCAACTATTAAACTGTGATATGTTGGGCTATGACCAGCGAGTCCCCAACCGACAAGTATAAACGATAACTTGTACGGGGCAAACTTGAAAGTCTAGTCTAAATATCAGTACCAACTATTAAACTGTGATATATTGGGCTATGACCAGCAAGTCCCCAACCGAAAAGTATAAACGATAACTTGTACGGGGTAAACTTGAAAGTCTAGTCTAAATATCAGTACCAACTGTTAAACTATGCTATACCCGGCTATGTCCGACTAAGTCCCTACAGTGATATTTTTAATTGCTGCGGCATTCTTAATTATTGGGGATAGGCCTATCGGGAGTAACGTCCCCAATACATTTGACTAAGTCTTTGTATTACTTGATAATGAAATTAAAACGACAAGGACAGAACAACTTGTCACGGGGCAAACAACGTTTAGTCTAAATATCACGCACTGGCATAACTTTTTGATCCTGCGGGAGATCAACTTGACTGGATCTAAGTGATCTACTTATGAAAACAAATCTTGTGGTCTAACACTATTACCTAAATTATTATTTATGACAAACCTATGAACTCACTCAACCTCGTGTTGACTTTTTTAAGCATGTTTATTCTCAGGTACTTAAATATTGCTTCCGCTGTATATCTACTGCTTTGATGATGATTGCTTGCTATGCTTGGAGTCTTCATTACATATCATATCAATTAAAGACATATTTATCTTCCACTGCAAAACTCAACAAAATGTCTCATGTAGAGTCGTTCTCATTTATACAACTATAATTTGATATAATTAGTCACAAATACCCCATGTCCTATTTGAGGGTGTGACAGATTGGTATCAGAGCAGTATTGTTGTAGAGAACCAGAATTGCATTTTATGTGTGCCTTATACAATTAGGTACCTTAGCAATGTAGGACTACAACTTTCCTCGACCATAGTGCCTTTAATTGTTGCCTTTAATTGTTAAATGCTACATTATATCTTAGAAACTATGCTTATTAAATTCTTTAATCTTCCTTAGAATGCCAAGCCAATCTAAGAACTCTGCTCACTTTCCTAAGTACTATCCAATTCCGCCACCATATTTAAATGCGACACCATGATTTCTGAAATTCTTGACATTCCTTTGTCATCTATCATGGTTTTGTGTATTACATATGTAATACATAAAATGTTATCCATGATTCTTGAAATCTCTACTATTCATATTCATTACTTTCAAAATCTTTGCTTTCTCGTTATTTTTGATCATTAAATTTTCTTGACGAGTGGCGTTTACGAAACTCTAGAATGGAAGGGTTTGGATTACCGATTTAAAGGATCCTATAGTTCAAGCCCCTAGACCTGAATAGGCCACTAAAAATTGAAAGACTTTAATCGAAAGTATATCTATCAATCCTTGTTGGAAATCATTTTCTTAATAATTAAAGTCTCGACACGTCATACTGCGATTATTGCATAGATGATGTACAGACAAATTCATATCTTATCATATCTATCCCAGTAAACTTTGTCTAACACTTTTCCTAAATTTCCTCCGTAAATTACTGAAATCTTTTGCTATATATACGTATTCAAGGAGACGAATATATTATTCAATATTCAACACCCATTTCATATCAAAAACCCTATTCCAAATCACATAATATGAATTTCTCACATGATTCTTCAAATTCCTCTAGTTCCGAAGACAGCATGACGGGGATACACCAACCGATCAACCACCATGATTTCTTCAGAAGATGGGAATGGGTTCGTGAAATACTCACCCTAGGGAGAAATGAAGAAGGTACTCCTTATCGCGAGCCAAACTTACCACCAAACGTCAGAGTACTCGATCCGCTTATCGGCGAACCTGTTCGCAATACCGTTTTCACTCTTTTCGCAAGGATTTTCCGCCTCGAAGGTCAACTCGATGTAGCCCAAGACATTATTCGTCCTCTGCTCCTGAACTCTAACCAGATAGGGTTATTAGAAGAAGTTAGAAGACTTCGAACTAAATATCAATAATTGACAAACCTTACGGAGGAATGGGTAGAACAAATCCATAGACTCGAGCGTAAAGTAGAAACCCTGGAGGAAACAGTGTACGATTTGGAAGCTAGGCTCACACCTACTACCCAAATACCACAAGCAACACCAGTAACATAACCAGAACCATTAGTACCACCAACATCACCAACATCATCAACACCACAAGCAATACCAATAGCAACCGCAACACCACCAGTAGTATTGTCAACATCACCAGTACCGACGGCACTACCAGAATCAGCAACAGCCTCAACAGTACCGCCAACATCATCAACACAGCAAGCATTATAAGCACCAGCAGTTGCATCAGTATCAGCAACAGCATCAGCACCATCTGCTTCATCAACAACAACATCCGCATCACACGCCTCAACATCACAGTCTATGCCACGAGCATCAACATCATACGCACCATAGATACCAAGGAATACATGTAACAACAAACGAAGAAGTATTGATTCATAACTACATTGAAGAAATACTCTGCAGAGAATATGTAGTTTCTAAAAGTTTTTGGAGATTATTTATTCTTGTTCCAACCTCAAATCAAAGGAGTTTAATATTATATTAACTCATTAAATCCATGATTACATCTGAAGGAAAATATATATGTATGTATATTATCATAAAGATTGTAATTAAATATTCTGTTGTACAAACTGTTGATGGTGAAAATATTTTAACGGGTAGGTAATACCCGAGAAATATTTATATCTCACATTAATATGTTACATTGTACATTCTTCAAAATTCTTGAAAACACCTTAGAACTATAACCAACGATTCAGATTCGTGAACCCTAATAATGCTGATGAAGCAGCAAAGGCCGTAGATGGTCTTAATGACCAGAAGCTTGATAATAAAGAATTGTGCGTTGGAAAAGCTCAAAAGAAAATCTAGTATTGAAAGACGGATTGAGCAAAACATGAAGGAAGCTGTGGACAAATCTCAAGGACTAAACCTGTATTCAAAGAATCTAGATGATTCAGTATCTGCTGAAATCATTAGCAATTACCCTGCTCATTACTTATCTTAAATCCTTACAGAAGAAGTTTCCTCATTATCATTTGATCTTAGAAAATTCTAAGATATCATCGTATCTTTCATCATAAATATCCTCGATGTTTCTGAAGATATCTTCATAACTATTCTTGTCCGCAATAAATTATCTCTTTGCGATATCTTTGTTACATAATAAAGGAAACTGTTTTAGTTTCTATATTATGTAAAATTCAAGTTTAAATTATAAATGTTTTGAAGAAGTATTGGGAATTGAAGCATGAGTTAGTATAATATAATGATGTCAGGCCAACGTGATTATATTATAGTAAGTCATACTAAATTTTTAATGGAAGATGATGATTCATAGACTTATTAATCATCATTTGCCATGTTACACGACTCTTACATTCTACTTAATCTCTGAACATATCAAGAACATATATTCTTGATAGTTCTATCCTCAGTAATTCTTGTAATATAACAAATCAAATCATGATATTACGTTCCTTCCTGCTTAGAACATTATGTTCATTCGAAATTTCATACCTACAAATTCTGGACCATTACTCGCTTTACTTAGAGTCGAGAGGAGAATAAAAAGGCAAAGAGCTTCGACAAATAAGGGAAAATATAAAGCCCGATAACAATACCGAAATTACAAACCGTGTATATCAATGCGTATAGTAATATAAAGACATGGGAGAACTAAAAACACGATAAATCCCAGAGCATAATAGAAGTAAACACACTCCTCTGGTGGGAGTTAAAAAAGAAGAAAGATTGTGGCGATAACCAATATAAGGTCAAGAACAAGAACTGGATTGAGCATATTAAGAAATCTTTTGGAAGTATGAATTGAGGAAGAAAGTATAGAAGTGGTGAAGATAATGAAACGGAAGAAGCTAATTTATAGCGAAATTCTAGACACAGCAATCGAGACAATTTACCGCATTTAATTAAAGAAAATCCTAATTTTCTTAATTACCGGAGAATCAAATCTTATAAAGATTATGAAGACTTCTTTAAATCCCTTGAATTCCGGAAATCAACTTTAACCATATCAAAAGTTAAGGTGAACATTTAATTTTCTCATTTCACTCTTTTGTGATAGTTTCATTTATACTCTTTCTATAATCGAATCGTTTTATCCATATTATTTAATGTCGATAAAACTCTATTTTTCAACTCATATTCATCATTCTTGTTGTAAAGAATGACGATCTCTATCAAATTTCATGATTATGATTTTCATGAACTCCTCTCTATTTTGTCTACCCTAATATTGTGGCATAAACGCTCAAGGTTTAAATAAGCTCACTATTATTCATCACACATTTCATGTATATTGAAATGCTTGTATAACGTCATCATCTCTTTCTGAGGAAAACCTAATCAATGACACTCTTGTTAAATCCTTTAGATAACCTCCGCATTAATAATAAAATGCCCTTCGTAGAATTTATGGATCGTAAGATTTAAATGCTAGAAACAAAACAATATCATATTAGTTGGAATTCACGAAAGGCCCCGAGCATATACCTGGGAACGTGAAGACCAAATAAAACGAAAATATCCTCACCTGTTTACAAACAACGCCGACTGATGGCAACAACTAAATTTCGGGACGAAATTTCTATTAACAGGGGGATACTGTGACAACCCATAAATTTCCGGCAAAATTTAAACAAAAATCTTTATATGATTTCATTTAACCTCGACTAATTCTGACGATTCACGAACAATTATTCGTAAATAATTACGCATTAATTTGATATATTAATATTATTATTATTAATATCCTTTTTAAACAAGATATCAATAATTAATATCTTTATTATCAGTATTGTTATTATGAATAAAAAAAAATATTGACAAATATTCTTGGAAAAGTAGTAAATCAATTTGTTTATTTTAAAAAAATATATATAAAAAAAATCCTTAAAATAAATGATTTTTTTAATAAAATAAATAAATAAATAAATAAATAAATAAATTACTTTTTAATTAAAAATTATAATGGAAAACTACTTTTATTATTTTATTTTGTGCATTATCCCATGACCTAACATTTAATACTTTTGAATTTTAAAATCCCATTAAAAATTAAAATATTTATTTTTCTTTTAATTATTTTATTCTTTTTACCTAATTTTTCAAGTATAAATACCCCTCATTTCTCATTCAAACTCACACCAAAATTTTTCTCATTCTCTCTTTGAAGAATTACTACTAGTAAGTATTCTTTTCTTACTTTTTATTTTTTACTTTTTACTTTTTACTTTTACTTTTTACTATTTACTTCGGTTTATTATTTTTTTACCGAAACATGTAAATAATGTTATAAATTATATGCAATTAAAATAAAAATAAATAACATGTTATAATTAGTAATATATGTTACTAAAAATTATAAAAGTATTTTTATGAATTAATATATAGGAGTTATAATTAAAATCGAATTAATGAATATATATGTATATACGCACCTAACGTGAAGGTTATAATTAAAGATAACATACAAAGACTACAAACATCACCGCTACTTGTGGCCTAGGGTGATCCTTGTTACCATTATGGGACGCTTGTGGATCTTGAATGCCAAGACTTAGATTCTGGTCAAGAGATCCTGGGCCGCTCGGTAACAATAGATCATTCGAGTGACTTGCATGTTAGCGAAGAAGTTTGGGCGAGATTGTACAACATCTTTGTTAAGGATTATAACCCGAACATTCTTAAACTAGAAGCTTACTATAAGTGGAAGTTTTTCATAAATAATAGGTTTCCAAAAATAGAAACTTTTGAGAAATAGGAACTTTTCTCGAAAACCGTCACTGTCAATATAGTTGCTATATTAATAAACATACTTTATGTCAAGTTAGACATTAACTAATCAAATGTTATACCTCAAGGTTGATATCTAGATCACTTACTTGCTTTACTTTCCTTCTTGCGTGAAATACTTCAACTGTTATTTAATGTGAGTTCATCTGCTCCCTTTTTATATTTTTTTGGGCTGAGAATACATGTGCAACTTTTATAACTATTTTACACGTATCAACTATTAAACTGTGATATGTTGGGCTATGACCAGCAAGTCCCCAACCGACAAGTATAAACGATAACTTGTACGGGACAAACTTGAAAGTCTAGTCTAAATATCAGTACCAACTATTAAACTGTGATATATTGGGCTATGACCAGCAAGTCCCCAACCGACAAGTATAAACGATAACTTGTACGGGGTAAACTTGAAAGTCTAGTCTAAATATCAGTACCAACTGTTAAACTATGCTATACCCGGCTATGTCCGACTAAGTCCCTACAGTGATATTTTTAATTGCTGCGGCATTCTTAATTATTGGGGATAGGCCTATCGGGAGTAACGTCCTCGATACATTTGATTAAGTCTTTGTATTACTTGATAATGAAATTAAAACGACAAGGACAGAACAACTTGTCACGGGGCAAACAACGTTTAGTCTAAATATCACGCACTGGAATAACTTTTTGATCCTGCGGGAGATCAACTTGACTGGATCTGAGTGATCTACTTATGAAAACAAATCTTGTGGTCTAACACTATTACCGAAATTATTATTTATGACAAACCTATGAACTCACTCAACCTCGTGTTGACTTTTTTAAGCATGTTTATTCTCAGGTACTTAAATATTGCTTCCGCTGTATATCTACTGCTTTGATGATGATTGCTTGCTATGCTTGGAGTCTTCATTACATATCATATCAATTAAAGACATATTTATCTTCCACTGCAAAACTCAACAAAACGTCTCATGTAGAGTCGTTCTCGTTTATACAACTGTGATTTGATATAATTAGTGACGTTATTCTTCCAGGCCCTATCTGGAGGACGCCACACTATTGCTATGTCAGAGTTCAAAGAGTGTGTGGATAATATTCATATGTCGAATGTGAATCATACAGGGTTGCAATTTTCGTGGAATCAAAGGCCGAATTCCAATTCGGGTATATTGAAGAAGATTGATCGAGTTATGGCAAATGACTTTTTTATATCTTCGTTTATTAATGCTTATGCTGTTTTTGCCCCATATAGGATTTCAGATCACAGCCCGGCTATTTTGAAATTGAATACGTAAGGTACTACTCGTCCCAAGCCATTCCAATTCGCTAACTTTGTCACTTATCATGATGATTTCAGCGAAACAGTGAGTAATGGGTGGAATATGGAGGTTCGAGGGGTCAAAATGTTTCAAGTTGTCAAGAAACTAAGGGGTCTAAAGAAACCACGTCGTAAACTTGCATGGAGAAAAGGAAATTTGAATGATCGAGTTGTTCGTTTGCGTGGAGATTTAGATGTGGCGCAGACTAACCTTGACAAAAATCCTGAGTTGATTATGCTTCGGGATGAAGAAAGTAGGATTTTAAAAGAGTACAATGAAGCTTGCTTAGAGGAGGAAAGGTTTTTGAAGCAGAAAGCCAAAATTGATTGGTTACGAGAAGGCGATAATAACACTCGTTACTTCCATAACGTGGTTAACGGGCGTAAACATAGAAATCGAATTCAAGCTATCCTTGACAATGATGGCCAGCTTCGTGAAGGAAGTGATGTTCCTAAACTTTTTGTGAACCATTACGAAAACTTTATAGGGACTACATGGTATGTAGAGAAAATTGAGCTTCCTGATTTGCTTTTCTCTAAATCTATTCCAAATGATAAAGCAATGTTTATGATTAGAGAGGTCTCGGTTCAGGAAGTTAAGGAGGTGGTGTTTGAGTGTGGTTTAAACAAGTCTCCGGGTCCCGATGGTTTCACGACAGAATTTTTTCATGCTGCTTGGGATGTAATTGGTCATGATGTTACCGCTGCTGTTCGTAGTTTTTTTTCATAATGGTAAATTACTTAACGAACTTAATCATACCATCATTGCTCTGCTCCCGAAAGTCTCTACTCCGAGCAAGGTTACGGACTATCGTCCAATTTCGTGTTGTAATGTTCTTTACAAGTTTATTAGTAAAATTATCACGAATCGTATAAAAAGCTGTCTGGACGACGTTGTTAGTGTCAATCAGTCGGATTTTATTCCGGGAAGACGTATTTCGGATAACATTTTACTTACTCAGGAGTTGATGAAAAATTATCATCTAAACTACGGTCCGTCTCGTTGTGCGTTCAAGATTGATATTCAAAAAGCGTATGATACGGTTGATTGTCATTTTCTAGAAGTGATATTGGTCCGGTTTGGGTTCCCAAGCAAGATGGTGGGTTGGATCATGATATGTGTTCGATCTACATCATTTTCTATATGTGTTAATGGTGAGCTTCACGGTTATTTTCGTGGTAAGCGAGGGCTTCGACAAGGTGACCCGTTGTCTCCTTATTTGTTTATGCTTGTGATGGAAGTTTTGACTTTGATGTTAAATCTTCGTGCTAATGAAGCTGATGAGTTTCGCTACCACCCAAAATGTGAGCATCATGATATTATTAATTTATGCTTTGCGGATGATTTGTTTATTTTCTCTTATGCCAATGTTGGGTCGGTTTCTGTTATTCAAAGCGCTTTGGATGAGTTCAAAAAATGTTCGGGGTTGATTCCGAGTTTAGCAAAAAGTACGGCATTTTTTGCCAATGTGTCTTATGGGGTTAAGGCATCGATTTTGGGGATTCTGCCTTTTGAAGAGGGTGAGTTGCCTGTTAGGTATCTCGGTGTTCCTCTTGTGTCATCCAGTTTATTGCATAGAGATTGCAAAATTCTTGTAGATCGTGTGCGTAATAAGGTTTCAGACTGGAAGAACAAGTTCCTTTCGTTTGCGGGCAGGGTACAGTTAATTAGTGCCGTTCTCACTTCTATGCAAGTATATTGGCAATCAATGTTTATTATTCCCGTCGCAATCATTAAGGAGATTGAAGGCTTAATGAGGGGTTTTCTATGGTGTCAAGGAGACATGAAACGGGGAAAAGCAAAAGTGAAGTGGTCTCGTGTCTGCCTTCCAAAGGAAGAGGGTGGTCTGGGTATCAAAAGATTGAAGGAATGGAATATTGCTCTTATGGCCTCTCATATTTGGCGTATTTTGACGAATAAACAATCTTTATGGGTAAAGTGGGTACATACGTATCGTCTTAAAGACAAAAGTTTTTGGGATGCTCCACTTGTTAATAATGCGAGTGTTAGTTGGCGCAAGATTATGGCCATCAGAGATACTATTCGGGATCATTTTGTTTATTGTATAGGTGATGGTGCTTCTATATCCGCGTGGCACGATGCATGGAGTGATTATGGTCCGTTATCTATAATTATTTCTAACAGGGATATATTGCACGCTGGCTTCACTAGAGAAGCGAAACTATGTGATATTGTGTCACAAAATGGTTGGAGGTGGCTAAGTACATGGCTTGGAAAATATCCAGGTTTGAGTAACATTGTGCCACCTACCTTATCAAATGCTTCTGACTGTATTCGTTGGCGTGATTATTCGGGTAACCTTTGTCATTTTTTGGTTGGGATTGTTTGGAATACGATTCGTACTAGAGCAGATGTTATCGATTGGTACCCTATTGTTTGGTTCCCGCAATGTATTCCGAGGCATTCGTTCTTGGTATGGTTGCTTTTTGGTGAGAATCTTAAGACTCAAGATAAGCTAAAAAAATGGGAAGTTGGGCCAAATGTTGTTCTTTTATGTCCTTTATGCAGATCAGAACCTGACATCCATATGCACTTGTTCTTTCGTTGCACATTTGCGTCTAGAATATGGAAGTGTGTTAAGAATAATGTACAGTTCTCAATTGTTGGTGATGATTGGACCGACTTTGTTGCTGCGATCAGCAGCTTTGCTTCACGAAGAACTGTTCGTAGTATCGTTGCAAAATTACTGTTTGGCGCTTCTGTTTACATGGTATGGCAAGAACGCAACAACAGGCTGTTTAAAAGGGATTCAAGATCGTGTGAGAAGATTGTTGCTGCTATTTTTTCTATGGTTCGTCTCAAGATTATGGCTCTCAAATGGAAGAATTCGAGTCAAGTTAGATTGATGAAAGATGCGTGGAAGGTCCCTTAAGTAGGGTGTCTTGTGGCTTGTTCGAGCCTGCGTTCTCTTGTGTTTGGTTTTGGCCGTTTGGCCTGGTTGGTTGCTTTGAGTTTTTCTCTAAGCATTTTTGTGCCTACTGTGTAATCTTTGATGCTATTTAATACATTCACCGGGTAGAATTACCCTTTACCCAATACATATATATATATATATATATATATATATATATATATATATATATATATATATATATATATATATATATATATATATATAAAGATCGGATGATCTTGTAGGGTTACAGTGATACAGATTACACGCTTTGATGAGCTTACAAAGCGTTCTACTAAACGCGTCCGTGAACCAATACTAACAACACACCCGTACTGATGAACGCTACACTATCGAACATCACCTAAACAAAGTGTTTTGTAAATACCGTGATGTAACCACACATCAAACAGTTATATATACCGAACTAAAGAAAGTTATGATATGATGTGTTTAATGGAGCTGAACTAATGGCTTAAGCTTTCTTTATGTTATATATACCGAACATAAAGAAAATTAAGACATAGAAAGTTTAGATATGATGTATTTAATGAGGCTGAACAAAAGAAAGTTATGGCTAATGAGAACCTTGCTGAGATGGCTTTAGGAGACCTAAAGAGAGTCAATACGCATATTAATTGTTAATCACCTCTTGGTTCGTTCCATATTAAATGTTTTGCTTTTCGAAGAAAAATTAAATGTTTCATTGGCGGTTAACATTTCTCTTGAACTAAAGTGAAGTCAATTGTAGCATTACATATCTCACAAATCTACGACTTCATTAATGTGCAACGTGCTGTACAAAGTGGTTAATTTTGACTTTTACATGGTAGTTATAAAAAAGTACAAGTCTTGTTTACATCTTAAGCCCTTACTACTAAGGTTGTAAGTGAGTCGATCTACTCTCGAGCAACTCGCGAGCTACTCGAACTCGGCTCGTTAAAAATTTGATTTGAACTGAGCCTAAACAAGCTAGCTTGAACATATTTTGAAACTCGTTTTGTAAACGTGCTCGAGTTTGAGTTTCATATCTCGAGCTCGAAGAAGTTTGCGAGCTTAAACAAGCTTTTTATTTATATATAGTGTTTATTCTTTATAAAAAATAAAATGTATAATATAATATATAATTACATAACAATACAACCATATATGATAATCATATATTAATAGTATATATTGTAACTTATTATACGTGGATAAACAATACACAAAGATAAATATGAATGACAAATTAAATAATAGCAACAAAAAATATCACCTAATAGTCGAGTCGAGATTGAGTCGAGCTATAACTTCTATAATATCAAACGAGCGGAGCTCGAACTTGAAATATCATGCTCAAATCATACCGAGCTCGTTCCTAGTAGAGCTTGTGCACGTCGGCTCGTTTTCACCAATGCTTATGGCTTTCGTTAGAAAATCTAAAAATCTATAGTACTTTCCTACATCTAAAAAACGCATTAGCAAGTAAGTTGTTCTGAAACACGAATTTTAAATACCTTCAATCCTACTACTTAAAAATATTGCTATCTTCCTTAGAATTTTGCTAGTCGCCTTCCAGCAGCACGTTCAAAAGAAAGGAAGATGGGTTACATATCTGAAATGGAAAACAAGTTAGGTTCAAACTTTACAGACTGATGTTACAGCATTGTCGTCACAGCTTACATTACTGCAGGTGGGAGTAATTGCATTGTAAAAGTATAATTATTTTGTACTTTATGTTGATTCTGACTGTTTATTTTCAGAGAGATTCAGATACGTTAACTAGTCAAAAGGGTTTCCATATTTTTTTGCTTCTGGTTATTATTTTCAGGTTGATTATCGCGGGTGGAGGTGGGAGGGACATGGTGGGGAATCTTCGCAATTCTCCCATAGAAGATGGTTGGTTTTGTAAGGAAGAGGTTGAGCTGGGTGGTTAGAATTTGAGGTGGCAAATTAGATAGATTGGTCGAACAGGTCGGTTGGTTTAAGATGTTCGAAAGTGTTTTTTTGTCCATTTCTTTTGTATTTTAAATTAAAATTAAAATTAAATTAATTAATGTACTATATGAAACTGTATATGCAGTATTTATACATCTGATTCTTAATCTTTGACACACTATAGATGCCGGTACAGATGTATTTCTACATTTAGGATCAAAAAAGTCACACACAAAACAAAGTCAAGTAGTAATTACATTCCTGAAAGTATATAGTATTACAGCTTCAATAGCTTAGGATAAAAAAAAAAAAAAAAAAAAAAAAAAAAAATTGTATAGATGCATTTCCACAGTTGGGATAAAAAAAGTCAAACACAAAAACAAAGTCAAGTAGTAATTACATATTCCTGAAAGTATATAGTATTACAGCTTCAATAGCTTACAGAGCACCAAATAATCAACTCCCATTCCACGTAACAAGTTAGCAACTAACTATTCGTGTATTAATCGATTAACAACCTTAATCGAACAACAAAACAATATTGAGTATAAATAATCTCAGAGACCCCTCCCCAAATAGACAAAAAGAAAAAAAATTATGCAGTATTTCGTTTTTTAAATACTGCTGTATAATCTGTTAGTATTAATATACACCATCAAGTGTACTTATATCCATCTTTAAATTTGACGCTATCACACTAAAATCTGTGATTTAGCAGCGCCACGTGAGCATTTCTTCCTGCTACCAGATTTGCTACTTAAAGCACAAACACATATTTCAAGAAGATCATAATCTTCTTCCCAAAACAAAAGAGACGCTTTGTCGGGATTTTCTAAAAGCATTTTTGATGTTAAAAATCCAGCAATTGTCCATGTTTGGTAAAGTCTAGATTGTTTTCCGATGAACTTTCCGCTTTTTGTGTCGTAATATTCCGGCCAGTGATCGGTGTATAACCTATCTTCGGCAAGATTAACTGCTTTCCTTGCTAATTCTATTCTTCCCATTTTGATGCATGCTAATGTAAACTACGATACACAGAAATGGAAAATCTTGATTTTTTAAATTACCGAATACACGAAAAAAGAAGAAAGGTGACGATGATTATAGTTACCTGCCATAGAAGAGTTGGCCAAGAACCACCATTGTGATAAGACCAAGGTCTGCAATTAGTCATGAGATTGTTATAGCTTGAAATAAGATATTACTAGAGGTGGCAATTTCAACTCCTTTGATTAGAAATGGGTTGGTAGTTACTAGTTAGTATGTTTCATCTTTAACAGGTCAAATGAAGTAAAAATTAAAAAAAGTCAAATAAAACGGGTCAAATAGGTCAAGCATGTTATGTTGTTATCAAGTACAATACCCTTCTTAATCTATTTACTAAATTGTACTCTCTCCGTCCCTATTTTACTGTCCAATGTTCAATTTTAGGATGTCCCAAATTAACTGTACACTTCCATAAATAGATAAAATTAACTAGGTTAAGCTCTTTTTATGCCGTTAATTTATGAACGTACGACAAACAAGTAAAAAGTAAAGGGTGGATATGTAATCATTACAAAAAGTAGAGTGTGATAATAACATTTAATATAACCCGTGTTTCTTGTAAGACAATAAATTGGGATGGAAGGAATATATTTAGTCATCATACGAGATGAATCTTACCAGGACCCGTGTAAAACTCCGTTTTGATCCCAATCCAATTTGATTCGTTACATAATATGCATAATAGTTGAAAAAAACTCACGTGTTCTTCGGGTCACTCCCAGTGATTATACGCCACTCTTCTTTTTCCAAGGCAGGGTAAATGAGCTTAAGAGGCATATGACCAACAATATCATCCCATTTGGATTCTATCAGATTCAGTATCGCATTGTTCTGTTTTGGTGTGCCCAAAGACGAAACAATTGACCAAATGTTACCAAGCGTAAAAAATCTAAAATCCATATGAGCGGGTTGTACGTTACCGATCATGTAACCTCCTTCTTCTGGGATCCAATCCATTAACCAATGCGGAATTTGTTCCGGGTAAATGTTGAATTTGTTTGTTGCTTCGGTTGAGTACTCTTCGGTTTTATATCGGTAAATTTCGTTAATTTTCTTCATGTCAACCCAATAATATTCTCGTATATGAAACGAGAGTGCGCTAAGCCTATTGTTGACGGTCCTCACCAAATTCTTGGATCCTTCGTCTAAAGCAAGCATCTCACGAGCACATCTTAGTGCGGAGTAAAATAAAGACTGCAAGTAGGAAAATTAACCAATAAAACTTTAAAATAAGGATTTTTCAAAAGGATGTCGTTAAGGTGCATTAATGTGTTGTAGAAAGTGGTTAATGTTGACTTTTACATGTCAGTAATTAAAAAGTACTAAGTCTTTTTTGCACATTAATGATAGGATGTTGTTAGATAAATCCTTCAAATAATAAAAAGAAAAAGTTTAGGTAAAATAGGGCTAACTTGGATCTCCAAAGGATGTCCATGGATACCCATTCTTCGATCAATCATGCACGACCCATCAGTAACTAAAAGAGATGGAAACATATCGAACCCATCAGATAAACACAAGTTCAAAATCAGTTTAATCCCCGTTTGAACATCGACCCGTTCTTGCATTGCATAATCACCAGTGATTTTGGTGTATGCTCTCAACATGATTATCCACCACAATCCTGCATTCAAGTCAATACGCAAACAAATGGACGTTAGTTTCAACAATCATTATAACAATAGCTTATCAACAATTCGACATCGTACATGAACGAGATATATTGACTTTTACCAGAGTCAACTGGTGCAACACGGCCTATAGCTGATTCACCAAAATCCGGGTCTAAAACTTCTTCAACTTTTGTATCATCAAGTGGTACCGTTCTTATTTTAAAACTTGCAGGCATCAACCCCTGCCCCGGGCTGTAACAGTCCACTGTTTTCTCCCAACTCTTAAAAAAAACAAACAAAGAGACATCAATGGAGTCTCGCATATAACAGGACAAACAACCTAAATACGATACACAATTTATACATCAATGATCATCTCATGAATCTAAAGAGCAAAAGAATGTATTCAAATACTGTAGTGGACATTAAAATTAAACTATAAAATGTTGTATTGTAGGTATTAAACTTCTCAAAACATACTATCGCATGCACCCGGTGACCTCTTGATTGGGTGGCCGGACTTTTGAATGCTACAGAAGCCATATACAATGCCATGTCATTATAACCGTTATCACTTACTGTTTCCTTGTTATAGGAAGTAAGATACACACAATAGCAAGTTTTTGATACCTTTATATATACAAAACATAAAAAGGTAACATTGGATATATTCTTGTGTTATTCACCTGGTCCAATCAATACTGTGATAACAGTGGCGGAAATAGCATAGGGCAAGGGGGGCAGATGCCCCCAGTCAATTTAAAATTCTTAGGCTTTTTAATGCTTAAAATTTCGAATTTTTGATTTTTTTCTCAATGGATTAGAAATTTTCAAGCTTAAAATTTGATTTTGCCCCCATAAGTGTTCATATTTTGCCCAAAAGCTTCTAGATTTTGCCCTCAACCCAAAAGTCCATGACCCAAAATTTTTTTTTGCCCCTGGTGAAAAAATTTCTGTTTCGCCACTGTGTAGTAAACACCTACCTAAACCGTAAACATTACAATTATGCCACAATTGCTAATGACATTAGTTGGATTCATATAAAGCTTTTTCGACAGCCCTAACGAATAAAAATCTTGTACAATTTCATAACCGCCATTTTAAATTAAATAAATATCAACACAAACACAACAGCATTACAAAATCAGCAAAAATACCTGCAACTGCAAAGTATGCAACAGAAAGTTTTTAACAATTTCTCCTTCACCCTTCAACAAGAATGCTAAAGCCGATGGTACGAAATCTCGAATAAAAACTTGATCATAATTCAATGGCATTTTATCACCAGGATCATTCGCAGCAACCGTACCAACCGGACTACCACAATACGTTACAACCGAATCTTTCAACAACTTCCATGCTTCTTTTTCTGCTTCAGATTCTACCCTTTTATCACCATCATTTGATAATAAAGTTTCATTCTTTCCTACACCTAACGGTGTCGTTTCATCTAAATTACCACCCCTATTACCATTACCACCCTGAACATAAACATTTTCAAAATTCTTGTCATTCAAAGTTGTAGAATAAAGTTTTTTATTAACATAATTGGATTTTTTACTATTGTTGTTAGAATTACAACATGTGATTGACAAAACCCTAGATTGACCCCAATTTGGGGATGAAACAGAATAGGGTTTGTGGGTTTGATTAATTGTACATTGAAGACCTAAATTTCTTAATGGGGAGATATGAAAGTTTGGATTTTTAATAATTGGGGATTTCATTAGCCCTAAAACAGTTTGGCTTTGAATCAAAAGCCTGGAATTGAGCTTCATATTGAGGATCTTAATTATGGTGTTCATGAGAAATAAAAATGTGAAATTGAGGATCCTTTTGTGAATGGAGGAAGGGATTGTGTATATATAATTGAATCAAAATTGGTGTATTTTAGAGAATTAAGGAGACGAAATTGTGGTGGTGGTGGTGTGGAGATATTTTTGGTGGCAGAAATAGAGATGTGATTTTTTATTCAAAGAAAATGAAATATGTAAGGATTTTCAAGTTGGTGGAAGGCAAGGAGAAGAATGCAAACATTTTGTTTATTTTTAATTAAGATTAAGATTAAGATTAAGATTAAGATAATTATTATTCTCTCCCTACCAAATCTATTGCGCTACACAATATAAACCGTTTTTCTTTCTTTCTTTGACTTGAAAACTTTGCACCGGAGTGTTTTCTTCAAAGTTTGTCCTAACCAGCTTGGTCCTCCTCCCTTTGCCATCGTCCTCCGCCTCTCACCACCTTTAACTCCTTTTCATTTACTACTCTTACCGATACCATCTTAAATTCCTTTTCATTTCCTTTTCTTTGCATCTATATATATGGATTCAAATCAATGGGTTCATAGGGGTTCCTCTTGCAACCTCTTTTCGATTTTCTGCTCCGTCTCCGGTACACCTTCAATACTTAATGATGATGATACGCATAACGATCCGTCTCAGACAGACACACTATTAATAACACTTCGGCTAGAGCGTATCCGGCATGAACCATCCCGGGCAAAGAACATCTTCCCGGCCTCACCTTAGTAACCTGATCAGAAGGTTACTTACGTACGCATCCGGGAAGAAGCATACCAAACAAAGGCTAGCCGAGACGCTACATAAAACTCATACGACCCGCCCAAGTGTACAGGCTACCGGCATCACTTAGCCGGGTACAAAGGCATTGAGAAACCAAGAACCATATCGTCACATAAAAAGGCCTGCTGAACTATGAAAGTCGGGCACCCGACAACCTTTACCAAGTTACTTATGAATCGGCTACAATATTGCCCGGTCATAACACTACCGTGAAGAAACACTTGGAACAAACATCAGATGAAACTCCTTTTGCTTGAGCGAGAGCAAGACATTCGTCCGTTACAATCTAGATGGATCTACCACACTCTCGAAATTGCCATGGCTTTCTAGTTTAGGTGTCCAGTCCCGGGACAAGCACGTTGTCCCGGAACAAGTGCACCGCCCCGGAACAAGCACACTGTCCCGGAACAAGCACATGATCCCGGGCCAAAGACCAACAAGTTGCACGCCACGTCAGTACACGAATCTAGAAAAGTTGTTAGGATCTGTTTGTTATTCCCATGAAAGGGACAGATGCCATGTCGACCCTCGAGATTAGCAAAAGTTTGTTATAACCATGAAAGGGACATGTGCCACGTCACCATTCCCTCATAACACCTATAAATACACGAACAAGATCACTCATTCAACAACACTGGAGGCATTAATGTTACTCTGCCCAAATCAAATACGATAACGTTTCTCCAGCTGATAATTCAGCTCCGATAAAGATTCCGGTCGATATCGGAGTTAGCCATTACTCTAAGATATTAACTTATTCGATCCCAATCAAATAAGCTTAATCCCATCGATTGTTTTATGTGATGACCCGGGAATTTCCGACCAAATTTAAACTTGATCTTTATATGATTTCAAATACGATAAGCAAAGTCTATTAAACTGAGTCTCATAATGTTTGAACTATTTCCATGAATGCATTTGACTTTGACCATCTCCGACGATTCACGAACGATTGTTTGTAAACAACTAATTATATAGATATAAATATGTATATAATTATAAATGTACGTATTATAAATTATAAAATATTATTAACTCATTAAAATTAAAAATGTAAAATATTATACAATATACGTTGTAATATACGTTGTTACTAAAATAAATCTATGTATAAATGAATTTCTATAATAATTATTATCATATGTATATTGAAATATATATATATATATATATATATATATATATATATATATATATATATATATATATATATATATATATATATATATATATATATATATATATATATATATATAAGTTATAGATACTATATGTTAAAATTTATTTTTACTAAAAGGAAATAACATATCAAGTAAATATATATAATATTTATAAATATATAAGACATTTATATTTAATATGCAAACATTTATTATATAATGTATTTATATTAAAATGTATAAACAATAAACATATGTTATTATTTAATATACATGGTATAATTATAATATATAACATTAATATAATGAATGTAATTACAAATATGATTGTTATTCTAATATCAATATTAATACTAATATTAATATTAATATATATAGTGAAAGTATTACTATTAGCATTATTGTTATCATTATTATTACCATTATTATAAGTATCATAATTAATAATAAAGTTGTTATATTATTGTTATTTTTTTTTATCAGAATTTATAATATTAAAAGTATTAATATTACAAATAAAAAAAATTATTAATTACTAAGATTAATATATAAAATGCTTGTTATATTTTTTTTCGCGTATAAATTATTAGATATCACCATCAGCTTATTTTATTTTCTTCTTCTCTCTTCCCGTGTTTTCTTTCTCACCCGTGAATAACCCACGATCTCAATCCAACCCTTCAATACAATCTTTGATTTTTTTTTTATATATTTGCTGCATCAATCGTAAAAGTTCACACTTTAAATTTATCTGTTGTAATTCCAAAAGAAATCAAACAGAGTTGATTTATATTTTTTTTCTTTGTAACTCGATACCTCTGTTGTAAAAAAAAAAAAAAAAAAAAAAAAAAAAAAAACTTTTTGCTCAATATTTGAAATCGAATCTTTTCTTAAAATCTAAAATTGCAAAGTTGTTAGGATTCATGTGTTCAACCTTTCTGCAAATTTTCAACTCTCAATTCCTCAAATCGAAGATGAATTTCGAAGTCAAAGATTAAAAGTGAAAAGCCAACCTATTGTGTTCTTGGAGAAATTCGAGGTTATGTTTATGTTTCTGATTCAATTAATGTTTGAGGAAGTTTTTACGAGTGAATTGAAACAGATTCTGTGTTATAACTGAAAGGACCCGTCCTAATCCATCCGGACAAAGTCCATATCGATTATAAACGATTCACAACAGTTGATTACATCGCGAGGTACTTGACCTCTATATGATACATTTTACATACATTGCATTCGTTTTTGAAAAGACAATTGATGTCGTAAGAGGTGTATACAAAATAGTTTATATTTTACTAGGAAAAACTATTAAATATGATACAATTTTACACAAGATATTTATTTATTTATAGAATGGATATACTTAAACCTTGCTACAACACTTATAGGCAGTGTACCTAATCGTTCAGTAGTGTAGTTTTTAGTAAGTCCGGTTCGTTCCACAGGGAAATCTTTAAACAAAGCTCAACGCTATATTAGTTTACTTTTATAAAAATACAAACATATATATAAGTAATATTATTATTATAAAAGGGGGTTTTTACCGTTTAATGACCGGTTTGTCGATTTTAAGACTTTAGTCGCAGTTAAAACCTAATGTAAAATATTAAATAAATAAAAGACTTAAATTAAAACTTAAAGTAAATAACGATAATGAAATTGCGAATAATAAAAGTGCGATAAAATAAAATTGCGATAATTAAAAAGTACGATAATTAAAAGTGCGATTAAATAACAATAAATAAAAGTGCGATAATTAGAAGTGCAATTAAATATAAAATAAAGGAAATTAAATATGAAATAAAAGAATTATGCTTATTTAAACTTCCGTAATCATGATGTTTGACGTGTTGATTTTAGTTTTATGCCCATGGGTTAATTGTCCTTTGTCCTGGATTATTTAATATGTCCGTCTGGTTTTTGTCCATAACAGTCCATCAGTCATAAATATAAAGTGCGAGTGTCCTCATCAAATTATTCTTATACCCGAAGTTATATATTCCAACTAATTGGGGATTCGAATTGTAACAAGGTTTTAATACTTTGTTTAATGAATACACCAGGTTATCGACTGCGTGTAAACCAAGGTTTTACTACTTTGCTAACAATTACACCAATTACCCTTGAATGTAATTTCACCCCTGTTTTAATTATTCTAGTGGCTATTAATCCATTCCCGTGTCCGGTTAAATGAACGATTATTCGTACATATAAATACCCCGCCCATCGTGTCCGATCGAGTGTATATGGTAATTTATAGGGACGCCCAATTGTAAATCTTTATATTAAAATTAACAAACTTTCATTTAGTTAAACAAATATAAAGACCATTAATAGCCCATAGTCTAATTTCCACAAGTGTCGTTCTTTTGTCCAAACCCCAATTATGGTACAAAGTCCAATTACCTAATTTTAGTAATTAGCCCAACATCATGATTACTTCGTTTTAAATAAGCATAATAATAACTTAGCTACGAGACATTAATATAAAAAGGTTGAACATAACTTACAATGATTAAAAATAGCGTAGCGTTACACGGACAGAATTTCGACTTACACCCTTACAACATTCGCTAACATACCCTTATTATTAGAATTATAATTAAAATATAAATTATATATATATATATATATCGTATAGATAGAGAAGAGAGAAAATAGAATATGAAATTTTGATCAGAATTCGGTTTGCTTTATAGCCAGAGTTGAAATTTGGGGCTCCGCGACTCGCGGCAAAATCCCCTTCAAACTCCGCGAGTCGCGGAGAATGTATTTACAGCTCACACCCTTGGAGTTTCTCTGCCGACGGTTTTTTATATATAAATATAATATATATATAATTAATATAATTAATTATATATTATATTATATTTATATACATAGTTAACTTGTAATTTTTAGTCCGTTGCGTCGAGCGTTAAGAGTTGACTCTGGTCCCGGTTCCGGATTTTCGAACGTCCTCGCGTACAATTTAATATCTTGTACTTTGTGTTTTGAATCTTGTACTTTTGTAATTTCGAGACGTTTCTTATCAATAATTGGAACCTCTTTGATTGTCTTTTGTTCTTTTGAGCTTTTTGGTCGTTTGCGTCTTCAAATCGTCGAATCTGTCTTTTGTCTTCACCTTTTATTATTTAAACGAATATCACTTGTAAATAGAACAATTGCAACTAAAAGCTTGTCTTTCTTGAGGAATAATGCTATGAAATATATGTTCGTTTTTAGCATTATCAAATATTCCCACACTTGAGCGTTGCTTGTCCTCAAGCAATATCGTCTTGAAATACTAGAATCACTTCTTTATTCTTCACACTTTGTACATCAGTGATTTCTATACGGCGGTATAAACAATGGTAGTAACGATATGGTTTACAGTCCCACATGACTATAAAAATTTAGATCCATTAAGGAAATTGGATCTTTATGAAAACATTTGATCTTTTGAAAATTAAATCTAGTTTTTACCCTAGATAAGTTTTCCGGAATAACCCTTTACCGGTGTTTGCAAAATATTTTTGTGGGTTTGGTGGGTTTCAGATTTGAAAATTTTAGCTCAAACTTGCGATTTTGTGTCACCCACTTGCTAACCTTGTATTTGGAAAGCAACACGTCCAGTTTACTTGTTCCGTATATTACCTTTCGGCAAACTACCGTCCGGTTGTAAAGGAAAGCGTTGAACAAGCAACTGTTAAGGCAATGTCCCGTGACATGCTTTTGATTATGGTCTATAACGTGTCGGACGCAATTACTATCCTTGGTAGGAGCAATAGTAAAGCTCACCCTTATAATTTTTCGGTCTAGCACAAGGTCCTGTCTTTGACCACTATGCAACCACCGTTCTTACGGTTGACACCCGATTTAGTTCAGGTGACCTAATGAATTCCAGGTGAATTCCTAGGATTTTACGTTCAATGGTAATGAACGCATTGAAAATAGAGTTTTCAGAAAACAAATCGGTTTGTAATTTTGATCAAAATATTTTCTCGTTTAAGCTCGAGTTTAGATATCATTGAATTCCATGAGTTTGAATTCTCAATCTTTAAGGTCAATCTCAAGGATTGAGTAATATCAGTCTTAAAAGCTGATTTTTAATCTTTAAGGAGATTATCCTTTCTGGGGATCTGATTCATTAGTCTTATCAAGCTAATTTGCATGGTGCCTCCCCATTGTACGAGATAAATCCTTCTCATGGTTAGGATAAATCTGACCACTTGGCGACCCTGTTTAATGCTGAGGTCCGTGGATTTCCTGCTGATTTTAGTGATGACTTTTCTAGATTTTTCGTCAACCTACAGCTGGTCTGGACGACAACTTCATGACCTAAATCAAGAAGCGCGTTTCTTTTTCGGAAGACTTTACTTCCTTTTAATGATGGAATTGATTCATCGTGTAGATCCATCTCTTCTTTTCTTTCATCGGGTAAAACAGTTTAGTTTAGTCCAAAGCAAAAGTATTTTCAGTTATTTGTTACAGATATATGTGACATATGTTTAAAATAATTTGATAAATTTTCCCACACTTGGCTTTTTATTTTTCTTTTTATCGTCCTCTATTCCATTTTAAATGAATTTTGACATTTTAGTTTGTTTCTTAATTTATGTCCTTTCCGAGGTAACAATAATTTCGGTGTTAAAACCTAGTTTTATCGTTCATAAATATGTATAAACATGATTTGAATTCATTTAATTGAAAAATTTTACTAGAATTGGGTAGTCAGTATATAAGACTAGGGCTGTTCTTTTTTATCAGAGAGCACTAGATTCTAATACA
This sequence comes from Rutidosis leptorrhynchoides, assembly GCF_046630445.1. NCBI lineage: Eukaryota > Viridiplantae > Streptophyta > Magnoliopsida > Asterales > Asteraceae > Rutidosis > Rutidosis leptorrhynchoides. Next base: position 169,649,891 of record NC_092339.1, read on the forward strand.
ACTACTGCTTTACTAGTATTTTTAATGGTAACCAAGTGTATAAAGTAAAAAATTTTTAAAATCCGAAAGAATTTAACCCCTTCCCACACTTAAGATCTTGCAATGCCCTCATTTGCAAGAAATCAGTAACAATTTAAATTATTGAGGGTGATTTGTGTGAAAATGATTAAATTTTTACCAAAGTTTCCAAATATATTGGCGTTTGTTTGCTGAATGATAAATGGTGCACCTCATTTGTTCATTCCGTCTTGTTGTTATTTCACATATATTTTGTATCTTGTCGTCAAAATTAGTTGCTTTTGCTGAACTTAATGCCAGTCTTTGAAAATGCGTTGTTTTACCCTGTTGTGTACATAAGATAAACTGCAAACATATATACATATTTTTGAAGTTTGGTATATTACCCCACATTCAAAAATTATTAAAATCTAAGAATAAAAGTTAGACAATTATAAAAATGATTACAATATTAACAAAAATATTAAATGTATCAATAATTACAAATTACAAAATAAAAAAAAATAATAAGTAAACTAAGGATGATATTGGTACCAATAGGGGTTCCAGGCATAACCATAAGTGCTATAGAATGCTTCGGCAGGGTCATACGTAGGATATGGTGGCTGCATCTCTATAGACCAAGGAGGGAAGATGGGTTTCGGTGTAGGAATATAGTTTCTACCTATATGTTGGCAATGAGCTATGATCTGGTTCTGATGAACTTGCCAATCTTCAAATGCTCTCTGTCTAGCATTTTCGTATTCCTGAGAAGCTATAAACCTATGCATTTCTTGCATCTCATTCCCCCCTCCTACATTACCTTGTTGCTGGTTTCTCTCCACCTGTGGATGTCTACCATGGTATCGTACTGCGGCGTTATTCCGCCTCTTCAAAACTTTCGCACCATGGTATACATTTAATCCTATAGTATCGCGGGGTTCCGGCTCTTCTAGTAATAATCCCCCCCGACTTATATCCACACCGAGATATTCACCAATCAAAGTAATAAAAATACCACCTCCTATTATGCTATGTGGTCGCATCCCCCGAACCATAGCTGATAAATAATAACCCACACAATATGGTATACTTACAGCGCTTTGTGGGTCTCGAATACACATATGGTAAAACAAATCCTGTTCATTTACTTTTTCTTTGTTCTTGCCCCTTTGTGTAATCGAATTAGCTAAAAACCTATGTATTACTCTTAATTCGGCTCTATCTATATCCAAATAAGAGTAATTTCCCCCTTTGAAACGGTGATGGCTTGTCATTTGACTCCACACACCGTGTGTATCAAAATTCTCATCTATCTTTCTACCGTTTAGTATCAATCCTCTACAATCGGCAGACGCTAACTCCTCAGGCGTATATATACGTAAAGCCTGAGCCATGTCCAGTAAAGACATGTGGCGCATCGAACCGCCTAACAAAAATCTAATAAAAGAACGATCGGTTAAACTAGCTACCCGATCATTCAACTCTATACTACATAACAATTCTTCACACCATACTTTATATACAGGTCTACGTATGGTGAATAAACATATCCAGTCATTAAAAGAAGAATTACCATACCTCTGTACAAGTAATTCCCTAATTGGCCCGGCCAATTCTACTGCTTCTAAGGGTCCCCATTCTATGACCCTTGGTACCTCAACAACCTTGGAATGAAGAGTATGCAAACCCCGTTGATATTTTGGATAATCTATCCAAAGTCTGTCAAATCTCAGGTTCGGGTGCAACTCTTCCAAGTGCATATCAGAAAAGGTCATGACTGGATGAGGTACATCCTGCTTGTAGTAGTTATCCACCTCCTGTTGTTCCAAATTCTCAGCAGGAGCATTGCGGGCTTGGGATGAAGATTCACTCCTTTCATTCTGCAAAACACATCAAACACAATTTTTGTGCATCCAAATATGCATTAGTGTCAGCAAAATCATCAATCAAAATAATTACAATGACATTATCAATTTATATCAAACTTAAGCTTATTTTCACATTTTTATCAAATCTACACTTTTTCAAATAAGCATATACGAAAATTTTCGCCAAGTTCATAAGCATTCAACTCAAATAACATGTCAAAATAATCATTACTAGCAATTAAACAAGTCTCAAATGGCATTATCTTTCAAAAATCAAGTTCATGAATTTTAGACTTGAAAAAGTCCACTTTAATTCTCAAAATCATGTTTAGGCTCAAAGTTTGGATCATTTAACTACCAAGACATGTTACACTACTCAATTTAGCAACAATTCATGACAAAAATCGGCCATAACCTATTTATATCAAAAAGCCCCAAATTGCTCAAGAACACAAACCCTAGATTATTCAAAATTTGAAGTTTAAGGCTTCTAATCATGTTAAACAGCATCAATCTAGGTTATACAAGCATAATACATAAACAATTTAAGCATAATTACACTAAAAAGCATCAAAATCAAATTGGGGAAAAAATAGCTCAAGAACATCAAATTTCGAATTAAATGGTGTTTAGGTGTAGAAATTTACCGTTTTTCTTGAGTAATTCTTAGATAGCATCCTTCTCAACATGATTTTAGCAAAAAATTTGGTGATTAACGGTTAAAAATTGGGATTTTTGGGGTTTTTTCTCGGGTTTTTCGGGGTGTTTTTCGCAGTATTTTTTCTGTGTTTTGGGTTTTGGAGTGCACTGATCGTTCAGCTCTTTATATTTTTTTTTTCTGATTTTCGGTCCCTCCGCGAGTCGCGGAGATTAACCCTCCAAACTCCGCGACTCGCGGAGTTTGGTATATTTTTTTTTGTTTTTTTTTTATAATCATTAACTTATTAAAACAATTAAGTAATTAATTTTAAAATTTTGTTTCCCTTGTTATTTAGGACGAGGTCGTTTCGGATCGATGTCCTAGTCCGTCCTTCGACAAAATTTTAAAATTTGTCTTTTTGTAGCGATTGTTTTAAAAGCTAAGATTTTTGGGTTTTTTAATGTTTTTGGCATACTTTAAATCAAAAAGATTAAAAATAGTGATAATAAAAGTTCTCGTCCCTCCCTCGGGTAAAGCAATTTCGGTTCAAAGACCTAGTCTTCAACTTACGACGAATTTTAAAAATCATATTCTTAACTTAATGAGATAAAGTAAATTTTTGTTTTTAAATTCACACAACTTAAATATGAAATTCAAAATTAATATTAAAAATTCACACCAAACTTAAAATTTGAAATGCATAAAATTAAAAATTTATATTTTAAAAATTAAAAATTCACACCAAACTTAATTTAAAAATTCATATTATAAATTCATACCAAACTTATATTAATTTTTCAAATATTTATAATTCTAAAAATATTGTTTTTACAAAGTTTACAATATTAATTTAAGATTTAAATATTAATTTTAAAAAAATGGTAAAAATAAAATTAAAAATCTTTTTGTCTTTTTATCCCACTTTAATCAATCAAATATTATCAAAAATATGCGCCCCTCTTTTCGGTAAAGTAATTTCGGTTCCAAGACCTAATTTAACTCATGACGAATTTTTGAAATATTTTGGGTTGATTGTTTAAAGATATTTATACCTTAAGAATAAACGTTAAATTTCGCAGTGATGTAATAAATTTTTGAATGATATCAATAATTTCGGTCGCCAAACCTAATTTTATTTAATACCAATTTAATACTTTTTAGCGAACAAATTAGCGTTTATTATCAAAAGGTTAAAAATAAAAATAAAAACTGTACAGACATACCTGTGAAATAGATTTCTTAGTTATATGATCTATCCCATTCATAAGATAGTCGGTTTAATTGGTTTTCCATGGCTACATAGGCGTAACCTCGAGCATTCAGTGTCTTTTCTTCTAAACATATGAACGGTCCGTCTCTGCATAAAGTAACAAATTCGGTATTTGAATAGGTTTGATTATTTGAACATTTACCTCCATGTGACCATTTTCCGCATTTGTGACATCGTTCTAGGTGTCGTGCTCTTCTTTTCGCTGCGGATTTTGATTTTCCTTTACCAAATTGTAACTTATTATCTTCGCATCTGGATTCTTTTCTAACTCCGTCCATTCTTTCTCTGATTACTGATACTAATTCACTCGGGAGTATGTCATTATTTCTTTTAGTGATCAAAGCGTGTAGCATTAGACCATGGTTTATTTCACAGGCAGTCTTCATTTTGTAAAAACCTAAAAAAAATAAAAATTCAGAATGGGGGGAGAAGACTAGTTCTTTAGGGTCTGCTAGGGAAAGACCATTCAGGTTCCATTTTCGAGAACTACACGAAAACAGACAATCTAACTCTAACAGAAATACATATTATCCTTTAAAGACTTGATTCTCCCCACACTTAGTTAGCTGTGGTATCGAAATTGTGATTAACTTCGTTGTCGACTTCCATCGGACCATGTATGTAATGTTTAACTCTGTGACCATTAACTTTAAATTCCATCCCATTTGAATTTATTAATTCTATCGTTCCGTATGGGAAAACTCTTTTGACTATGAATGGTCCAGACCATCTTGATTTCAATTTTCCAGGAAATAGCTTGAATCGTGAATTGAAAAGAAGAACTCTGTCTCCTTCTTTAAATTCTTTTGAACTTCTGATTCTTTTATCATGCCATTTCTTCGTTCTTTCTTTATAGATTAACGAATTTTCGTATGCTTCATGTCTTAATTCTTCTAATTCGTTTAGTTGACTTAATCGTAGACGTCCGGCTTCATGTAAATCAAGATTACATGTTTTCAAAGCCCAAAATGCTTTGTGTTCAATTTCTACTGGAAGATGACATGCTTTTCCATAAACAAGTCTAAAAGGTGTGGTTCCAATTGGAGTTTTGTAGGCTGTTCTAAAAGCCCAGAGTGCATCCTCCAATTTAATGGACCATTCCTTCGGATTTGATCCTACGGTTTTCTCTAGAATACGTTTTAAAGCTCGGTTGGTATTTTCAACTTGTCCACTTGTTTGTGGATGATATGCGGTGGAGATTTTATGAGTTACTCCATATCTTTTAAGAACTTTCTCAAGTTGATTATTACAAAAATGAGTACCCCGATCACTTATTAAAGCTTTCGGTGTTCCAAACCTTGCAAAAAGACGTTTTAAAAAGTTGACTACAACTCGTGCATCGTTAGTTGGGAGAGCTTGTGCTTCCGCCCATTTAGATACATAATCAATGGCTACGAGTATATATAGATTATTATGAGATTTTGGAAATGGACCCATAAAGTCAATACCCCAAATGTCAAATACTTCACATACTTGGATGACATTTTGTGGCATTTCATCACGTTGATTTATTTTTCCGGCCCTTTGACAAGCATCACAGGATTTGCAAAGAAGGTGTGCGTCTTTGTAAATTGTAGGCCAATAGAGTCCAGCTTCATAAACTTTTCTTGCTGTTAGTTGAGGCCCATAATGCCCTCCTGTTGGTCCTGTGTGACAATGGTTTAATATTTTACTAGCTTCATCTCCAAATACACATCGGCGTATTATTCCATCGGGACAACTTTTAAACAGATGTGGATCTTCCCAGAAATAGTGTTTTATATCACTGAAGAATTTCTTTCGTCTTTGGTACGATAATCCTTTTTCAAGGAATCCACAAACTAAGTAGTTTGCATAGTCTGCAAACCATGGGATTTCTTTATAATCTATCTTCAATAGATATTCATCAGGAAAGTTGTCTTGTATGGCTGATTCATTTAGAACTTCTAATTCGGGATTTTCAAGACGAGAAAGATGATCAGCGGCGAGATTTTCTGCTCCTCTTTTATCTCGGATTTCAATATCAAACTCTTGTAAGAGTAAGATCCAACGGATTAATCTTTGTTTAGCATCTTGTTTTGAAAATAGGTATCTAAGAGCAGAATGGTCGGTATAGACCACCGTTTTTGCTAGAACGAGATATGATCGAAATTTGTCAAAAGCAAAGACAATAGCAAGGAGTTCTTTTTCAGTAGTTGTATAGTTCGTTTGTGCTCCTTGTAATGTCTTACTAGCATAATATATAGGTTGAAATCGTTTTTCAATCCTTTGTCCTAAAACGGCTCCCATTGCAAAATCACTTGCATCGCACATTAGTTCAAATGGTAGATTCCAATTTGGTGTTATCATGATCGGTGCATTAGTGAGTTTCTCTTTAAGAATATTAAAAGATTTGATACACTCATCTGAAAAGATGAATGGCGCATCCTTTTCTAGGAGTTTATTCATAGGAGTGGCAATTTTAGAAAAATCTTTTATGAAACGTCGGTAAAAACCGGCATGCCCTAGAAAACTCCTAACTCCTCTAACATTGGTGGGATGTGGAAGTTTAGCAATTACATCTACTTTAGCTCTATCCACTTCAATTCCTTCTTTTGAAATTTTATGTCCAAGAACGATGCCTTCTTTAACCATGAAATGGCATTTCTCCCAATTAAGTACTAGATTTGATTTTTCGCATCTAATTAGCATTCGTTCCAGATTAACTAGACATGATTTAAATGTATCACCGAAGACTGAAAAGTCATCCATGAAAACTTCCATGCATTCTTCTATCATGTCATGAAAAATCGCCATCATACACCTTTGAAAGGTTGCAGGGGCGTTACAAAGTCCAAATGGCATGCGTTTGTAAGCAAAAGTACCATAAGGGCACGTGAATGTGGTTTTCTCTTGGTCCTCGGGTGCTATTGGAATTTGAAAATATCCGGAAAATCCATCTAGAAAACAATAGTAACTATTTCCGGCTAATCTTTCCAACATTTGATCTATGAAAGGTAAGGGAAAGTGATCTTTTCTGGTGGCGTCATTTAATTTTCTATAATCAATACATACACGCCATCCTGTTACAGTCCTAGTAGGAATAAGCTCATTTTTCTCATTTGTAATGACAGTCATGCCACCTTTCTTAGGTACGCATTGAACTGGACTTACCCATGGACTATCAGAGATTGGATAAATTAAACCTGCATCTAGCAGTTTAATAATCTCTTTCTTAACTACATCTTGCATATTAGGATTTAGTCTTCGTTGGCGTTGCACATACGTTTTATGACCTTCTTCCATAAGGATTTTATGTGTGCAATACGAAGGACTTATTCCTTTAATATCATGAATCTTCCATGCAATGGCTGGTTTATGAGCTTTCAACACAGAAATGAGTTGTGATTTCTCATTTTCAGTAAGAGAAGACGATATTATTACAGGTAATTCAGATTCACCATGTAAATAAGCGTATTCCAAATGGTTTGGAAGTGGCTTTAACTCTAATTTCGGAGGTTCTTCTATCGATGATTTATATCGATATCTGTCTTCTTCTTTTAGCATTTGAATTTCTTCTGTTGTTGGTTCATATCCATTAGCTATAAGTGTAGCTAACATTTCAGCTTCATCAATTGGTTCATTACCTTCTCCTAAAGAACATTCTCCTGTTCCTTGTAATTCTGGAAATTCTTCTAATAATTCTGCATGTGCATCTATAGTTTGAATATAATAACATGTATCATCTGCATATTGTGGTTATTGCATTGCTCTATCAACTGAAAAGGTAACACTCTCATCCTCTATACTTAGGGTCAGTTTCTTACCGAACACGTCTATCATTGCTTTAGCCGTGTTTAAGAATGGTCTTCCTAATATGAGAGGAACTTGAGAATCTTCTTCCATGTCCAAAACAACAAAATCTACTGGAAATACTAAAGTACCAACTTTAACTAGCATGTTCTCCATTATCCCTCTAGGATATTTTATTGATCTATCGGCTAGTTGTATGCTTATTCTGGTTGGTTTCAATTCTCCAAGGTCTAGTTTAGTGTATAGTGAATACGACATTAGATTTATACTAGCACCTAAGTCTGCCAATGCTTCTATTGAACTAAGACTACCCAGAAAACATGGAATTGTAAAACTTCCTGGATCAGATAGTTTTTCTGGTATCTTATTCAACAGCACTGCTGAACAATTAGCATTCATAGTAACAGCCGAGAGTTCTTCCATTTTCTTTCTATTTGAGATTAGATCTTTCAAGAATTTAGCATATCTTGGCATTCCTGAAATCACATCAATGAAAGGAAGATTTACATTTATCTGTTTAAACATATCCAAGAATTTGGATTGCTCGGCTTCAAGTTTTTCTTTCTTCATTTTACTCGGGTAAGGAAGTGGTGGTTGGTATGGTTTAACATCAGGTTTATCCTTAACTGTGTTATTTTCATTAACCTTTTCAACTACCGGTTCTTTTTCCTTATCTTGATCAGGTTGTGGTTCTTGTGGAGTAGGAATAGTTTCATCAGAAGTTACAGGTATTTCAGGTGGTTTAAGTGTTGTACCACTTCTTGTGGTAATAGCTTTAGCTGTTTCATTCCGGGGGTTAGCGTTTGTATCACTAGGTAGACTTCCCGGTTTTCTTTCACCTATTAACCTTGCTAGGTTACTTACTTCTTGTTCCAGATTTTGAATAGAAGCTTGTTGATTTCTAAATGCTTGAGCATTTTGTTCATTGGTTTGTTTTTGAGATGTGAAAAACTGCGTTTGAGTTTCAACTAGCTTCGTCATCATATCTTCTAAATTCGGCTTTTTATCATCGGTTTGTTGTGGTGGTTTGTTTAGAAAATTAGGTCTTTGCTGATTATAAGTATTATTGGATACTTGTTGATTGCTAGGACCTTGTTGGTTGTTGTATGGAATATTTCGGTTATAATTCTGGTTTTGATTGTAAATCGGTCTTGGCGGTTGATAATTATTCTGATAATTATTTCCAGGCCTTTGGTTTATGTATGAAATATTCTCTCTTTGTTCCATTGTTAATTCAATACTGAGACAATCTTTTGTCAAATGTGGTCCTCCACACTGCTCACAACTAATTCGTATTGAGTGAATATCTTTAGTCATCTTTTCCATTCGTCTCTCCACAGCATCTATCTTTGCGGAAATGGAATCTAAGTCATGACTAGAATCGGCTCTAGCTGCTTTAGATGATCTAATGATATCTTTTTCTTGGTGCCACTCATGTGAGTGGGAAGCAGTATTATCAATAATTTTGTAAGCATCAGTTTCGGTTTTCTTCATAATAGAACCACCAGCTGCTATATCTATGTCTTTCCTTGTAGTGATGTCGCATCCTCTGTAGAATATTTGTACTATTTGACAGGTGTCTAAACCATGTTGCGGACATCCTCTTAATAACTTTCCATATCTTGTCCACGCCTCATATAGAGTTTCATTTGGCTTCTGTGTGAACGTAACAATTTCTGCTTGAAGTCTTACGGCTTTAGATGCAGGAAAGAATTGTTTAAGAAATTTGTCAATTAAAACGTCCCATGTATCAATCGCCCCTTCAGGTAACGATTCCAACCAATCTTTGGCTTCTCCCTTTAAAGTCCAGGGAAATAACATGAGATATATCTGTTCATCCTCCACTTCTCGGATTTTAAATAGTGTGCAGATCCTATTAAAGGTACGTAGATGTTCATTTGGATCTTCCTTCGGCGCACCACTAAATTGGCATTGATTAGTCACCATGTGTAGAATTTGTCCTTTGATTTCATAATCTGGTGCATTAATGTCTGGATGAGTAATTGCGTGACCTTGGCCAGTGCGTTTAGCTCTCATTCGGTCTTCTATACTTAGAGGTTCCAGATTCTCCATAATTGAATTTGTTGAATCGGTGTCAATAGATGATTCTGATTTAATGGTTCGTTCCTCAACAATCTCTGTTTGAATGATTGGTGGCTCCGGAGGAAAGTTTAATGGTTCAGGATCTACGAACTGTTCCTGAATATTTTCAGGATTCTCAATTGTGAGGTTGGGTTCAAAAAATGGATTATCGGAAATTTGAACTGAAGTACTTGGTTGACTAGATGACGATTCTAAAGAAAAATCAACGGCGGTTATATTTGCTAAATGTCTTGATCTAGTTACAGGTGGTGAACGTACAAAAGGTGGTGAACGTCTTGCTCGGTGCATTCACTGAATATCCTATTAGTTTTTAAAAGGAAAGAAAAATTATAATAAGTTATCCAATCAATAGACTTTTCTGATTTTGCTCACGTTTCGAATAGCCAAAAGATGCAGCAGAGGGGCAGGATTCGTTTGGTCTCAATATAATTGAGGACTGTTTGGCTCCAATAACCCGGTCCACGTACAAATCCAACTATTACTACGAACCAGAAAATTTTGATGTCTATTAATTTAACCACTTAAAATAAATTTTCGTAATTTTAAGAAATTTAGATAAGAAGTAGAAAAATTCTAAGTCCTAAAAACTAGAATAGCGAGAAATAAGAGAGAAAAAGAGTTCGTCGCAAAAGGTCGAAAAAGAAAAAAATGGTTGAAAAATAAAAGGTGACGGAAAAATAAAAGAAACTTATAAAAACTTAAAAATACTTGACTAACCTAACCTTATTACTACAACTAACTTAAAATTATAATCGCAAATTGAAATTACTAATTGAAATGATAATTGATACATAGTAAAAGGTCTAAAAATATTAAAGCTTACAGGTAAAACTAAATCTCAAATGGAAATAACTTAAAAAGAAACTAAAACTTAAAAAGGCGTCGCAAAATTCTAAAGCACCTAAATCTTAGTCTAAAGAAAAAGCACTTAAGGAATTCTACGGCAAAGCCTAAAAATCTAGGAGTAAAAATGACTATAGCAAATACTAAGTTTAAAATTAAATATGAGCTAAAAAAATACAAATATTACGCTACAACGATTAAAAAGAGACAAAATATAAAAATATACAAAAAGTTGTAAAAAGTACAATTTTTATAAAAATATTATTTTTATATTATTTATTTTATTAAACTATTAATTTTACAATTTTAATAACACTAATTAAACAAAATACATAAATTAAATAAAAAGTAAAAATAAAAATAAAACTAATAATAATAATAATAATAATAATTAAGGTTAAATAATAATTATAATTAATAATAACCCGTAATTAATGCTGAATTAGGGCTTCCTGTCGCCTGTCAGAAAGGCTCCGCGAGTCGCGGTATTTAATGCTTCAAACCCCGCGAGTCGCGGGGTTCAGAAATTCAGTTGACAGGTTTGAATTTTCGACGCGTTTTTTCTTTATTTATTTATTTTTTTATTTTATGTTTTCTATTTTTATATAAATAAAAGATGTTTAATAAAATTTATATTTTTATAAATTAAAATAAAGATAAAGAAACTTATAAAACTTAAATATTTAACAAAATCTTAAAAATACATATATTTTTGTTTTTGTTTTTATATTTTTGAATAATTAAAACGTATTTTTACAAAAACGAATTTTTAATAAAAGTAAACAAAAAATCTTTTTTTTTTTTTATATTAGCGTTGCGCTTCCGGCTTTTAAGATAATCCCCGGCAGCGGCGCCAAAAATTGCTTGATGTCGTACGAGGTGTATACAAAATAGTTTATATTTTACTAGGAAAAACTATTAAATATGATACAATTTTACACAAGATATTTATTTATTTATAGAATGGATATACTTAAACCTTGCTACAACACTTATAGGCAGTGTACCTAATCGTTCAGTAGTGTAGTTTTTAGTAAGTCCGGTTCGTTCCACAGGGAAATCTTTAAACAAAGCTCAACGCTATATTAGTTTACTTTTATAAAAATACAAACATATATATAAGTAATATTATTATTATAAAGGGGGGTTTTTACCGTTTAATGACCGGTTTGTCGATTTTAAGACTTTAGTCGCAGTTAAAACCTAATGTAAAATATTAAATAAATAAAAGACTTAAATTAAAACTTAAAGTAAATAACGATAATGAAATTGCGAATAATAAAAGTGCGATAAAATAAAATTGCGATAATTAAAAAGTACGATAATTAAAAGTGCGATTAAATAACAATAAATAAAAGTGCGATAATTAGAAGTGCAATTAAATATAAAATAAAGGAAATTAAATATGAAATAAAAGAATTATGCTTATTTAAACTTCCGTAATCATGATGTTTGACGTGTTGATTTTAGTTTTATGCCCATGGGTTAATTGTCCTTTGTCCTGGATTATTTAATATGTCCGTCTGGTTTTTGTCCATAACAGTCCATCAGTCATAAATATAAAGTGCGAGTGTCCTCATCAAATTATTCTTATACCCGAAGTTAAATATTCCAACTAATTGGGGATTCGAATTGTAACAAGGTTTTAATACTTTGTTTAATGAATACACCAGGTTATCGACTGCGTGTAAACCAAGGTTTTACTACTTTGCTAACAATTACACCAATTGCCCTTGAATGTAATTTCACCCCTGTTTTAATTATTCTAGTGGCTATTAATCCATTCCCGTGTCCGGTTAAATGAACGATTATTCGTACATATAAATACCCCGCCCATCGTGTCCGATTGAGTGTATATGGTAATTTATAGGGACGCCCAATTGTAAATCTTTATATTAACATTAACAAACTTTCATTTAGTTAAACAAATATAAAGCCCATTAATAGCCCATAGTCTAATTTCCACAAGTGTCGTTCTTTTGTCCAAACCCCAATTATGGTACAAAGTCCAATTACCCAATTTTAGTAATTAGCCCAACATCATGATTACTTCGTTTTAAATAAGCATAATAATAACTTAGCTACGAGACATTAATATAAAAAGGTTGAACATAACTTACAATGATTAAAAATAGCGTAGCGTTACACGGACAGAATTTCGACTTACACCCTTACAACATTCGCTAACATACCCTTATTATTAGAATTATAATTAAAATTAAAATTAAAATATAAATTATATATATATATATATCGTATAGATAGAGAAGAGAGAAAATAGAATATGAAATTTTGATCAGAATTCGGTTTGCTTTATAGCCAGAGTTGAAATTTGGGGCTCCGCGACTCGCGGCAAAATCCCCTTCAAACTCCGCGAGTCGCGGAGAATGTATTTACAGCTCACACCCTTGGAGTTTCTCTGCCGACGGTTTTTTATATATAAATATAATATATATATAATTAATATAATTAATTATATATTATATTATATTTATATACATAGTTAACTTGTAATTTTTAGTCCGTTGCGTCGAGCGTTAAGAGTTGACTCTGGTCCCGGTTCCGGATTTTCGAACGTCCTCGCGTACAATTTAATATCTTGTACTTTGTGTTTTGAATCTTGTACTTTTGTAATTTCGAGACGTTTCTTATCAATAATTGGAACCTCTTTGATTGTCTTTTGTTCTTTTGAGCTTTTTGGTCGTTTGCGTCTTCAAATCGTCGAATCTGTCTTTTGTCTTCACCTTTTATTATTTAAACGAATATCACTTGTAAATAGAACAATTGCAACTAAAAGCTTGTCTTTCTTGAGGAATAATGCTATGAAATATATGTTCGTTTTTAGCATTATCAACAATCTTTCATTACATCGAAAGTTGACGGCAGGCATACCATTTCATAATATATCTAACTATAATTGACTTAATAATAATCTTGATGAACTCGACGACTCGAATGCAACATCTTTTGAAATATGTCATGAATGACTCCAAGTAATATCTAGCAAATACACAGCGGAAGATTTCTTTCGTACCTGAGAATAAACATGCTTTCAAGTGTCAACCAAAAGGTTGGTGAGTTCATTAGTTTAACATAAATAATCATTTCATAATTTTAATAGACCACAAGATTTCATATTTCCATTTCTCATAAACATACGTCCCATGCATAGAGACAAAAATATCATTCATATGGATTGAACACCTGGTAACCGACATTCACAATATGCATATAAGAATATTCCCATCATTCCGGGATCCTCCTTCGGACATGATATAAATTTCGAAGTACTAAAGCATCCGGTACTTTGGATGGGGCTTGTTGGGCCCGATAGATCTATCTTTAGAGTTCGCGTCAATTAGGGTGTATGTTCCCTAATTCTTTGATTACCAGACTTAATAAAAAGGGCATATTCGATTTCGATCATTCGACCATATAATGTAGTTTCGATTACTTGTGTCTATTTCGTAAAACATTTATAAAAGCGCATGCATTCTCAGTCTCAAAAATATATATTGCAAAAGCATTTAAAAAGGGAGTAATGAAACTCACCTATTGTATTTTGTAGTAAAATACATATGACGACACTGAATAACTGAACAATGCAGGGTTGGCCTCGGATTCACGAACCTATATTATTATATATATATATTAAAACACATAATTGTAATCGAATCAGTTTATATATATAACTTATTAATGATGTTATTTTCATAATAATAATATATTTATATTTCATATATTCTTTTTATATAATAAAATATTTTGTTATGTTATATGTGTTAAATATATATATTTATGTATTTCATTCGTTTATCCAAACAGTAGTTCTATTTATACTAAATTAACATTGTTAATGATAAAAATAATGATAATAACATTATTAATATACTTATGTTAATAATAATAGTTATACTATATATATATATATATATATATATATATATATATATATATATATATATAGTACTAATATTGATGATAATAATACTAATTTCTATAATAGTACTAATAAGTTGTATCATTTATAATAACATTAATAATACTAATCATATTCATAATATTGATAATGATTTTAAAATGGTAAGATTAATAATATTAATATTTACTTTTAGTAATATTATTGATAATATTAATATTCTTAATAAACATGATAATTTAAATAATAATGATAAAAATATATTTATTAGTAATGATAATGAAAATAGTAACTTTTATGATAATACATAATACATAATAATAATCAATATTAATAATAATACTTATGTTAATCACAATCATAGTCTTCATGTTTAATTTTTAAACTAATAACTAAAGCTGCTATAACATCAGTTCGTAATCCTAATCATAATAATAATAGTAGTACTTATATTAATAATACTCCTAATAATAATAATATTTAGTGATAATAACAATAATACTAAATAATGATAATATTAATAATAATTATAATAATAATAATTATAAAATATTAATAATAATGATAACAATATATAACCTTATTAATGATAACATTAATCATAATATTAATGGTAGTAATAACCTTAATTAGTATATTAATAACAATAATAAAAACACACTAATAATAATAATAAAAATAATAAACATAATAAACATAATAATAATAATAATAATGATAATAATAATAATAATAATAATAATAATAATAGTAATAATAATAATAATAATAATAATAATAATAATAATAATAATAATGATAAAATAGAATACTACATCATGAAAGGGTTCCAAAAAAATTGTGCCTCATGCGAGGCTCGAACCTCCGACCTCTCGATAACCAACACACCCCTTAACCATCCCTCCATGTCTGCATTTCTAAAATAATTCTATTTCAGTTTATATTTAACCCATGTATACCAGACTTCATCTTCTTCCTTCCCTTTCTAAATTCAATCGACCTTACATTTTTTTTTTAAACACAACAGAAATTACGATTTAATATAGGAGTTTTTATTTCATTTGAAACCACTAATAGTTAGGATTAACTGAATTAACAAAAAAAAAAAAAAAAAGGGTGCAGCCCCGTCGCTGTTTCAAATAAAAAAAAAATTTTGATTTCCACTTTTGAGCACGAATTTGACAAAGATCATAACATGAAATATTTTTCAAATCAATCCTAGAAATTTTAGAAATCATTAATTGAACCTGAAACATCGTATTGAGTTCGAATTTCACGAAGAACAAAAGTTTGACTTTTTGTTCTTTTAAATTTGACTCTAAAATTAAAATTCGATATTAAAAATTGGGATTTGAAACTTTCTAGATAGTTTTAGAAATTGAATCCTAACAACTTGGCATTATTAGAATTTAAAATGGATTTGATTTTTGAATATTGAGTAAAAAGTTACATAACAGAGATAAAGAGCTTTTTTAAAAAAAAATAGGTTTACTTTATCAGATAAAAACAGATAATTGCAGGAGGAGACTTATATGATTGAAGACTCGGTGTTGCAGTTATAATTGATCACGATTGTTTGTATTTGGTAAAATAAACAGACGCGTAATAGTTTTTTTTTTTTTTTTGACAAGAAATATTCCATACAAATGGAGAAGACAAAAAAATAAATAAAATAAAAATAAAAAGGAAGTCAGATAGCGAATTTTTCAACTGATTCGTACTAATATCCTGTTGTTGATTTTCAATCAAATTGTTTCCATCCAACTTTTTAACTAATAAATATAAATATTTAATAAAAATACTAATTACAATAATGGAATTAATTATAATATAAATAATATTAACATTAAATAATAAAATGTTATAGAAAATAATGATATAATATTTATTTTTGTTGTTGTAATGATAATACTGATTCTTAATGATAATACTAGTAATATCAAGTTACATGTTTAAATTTTTATATCTATATATAATAATATTAATATTAGTAATAATAATGAGAGAAAAGCTAGTAATATTGATATTACAATTTGTGTTTATCAATCTCATTTATATATTATATATTAGATTAATAATATTAATAATACTGATGTCAATATTAATAATGGAAGTGACATAATAACTATCTTCTATATACTTTATTTATATATATATATATATATATATATATATATATATAATTAATTATATGCATATCTATATATTATATATTAAATTAATAATATTAAATATACTGATATTATTTTATATCTTTATTTCCCACAATTAAATCATCTATTAAATAAAAAAAATGTTTCAAATAAAATTATATATATCTATATACAAATTAGTTGTTCGTGAATCGTCGGGAATGGTCGAAGGTCAAATGCATATGAATTTAGTTTACAAACTTTGTCACTTAACATTACAGACTTTGCTTATCGTATTGAAAACAAATAAGATTCAGATTTAAATTTGGTCGAAAATTCCCGGGTCATCACAGTACCTACCCGTTAAAGAAATTTTGTCTCAAAATTTGAGTGAGGTGGTCATGGTTAACAATAAAATGTTTTCATGACGAATATGAGTTGATAAATAGAGTTTATTATCATTGAATAATATGGATAAAATGATTCGATTAATCGAAGCGTATGAATGAAGTTATCACAATATAGTGAAATGAGAAAGACATGTTTCATCATAACTTTTGACTAGTCATGGTTGAATTTAGAAGATATGGTGTGTCATAACTTTTGACGTAGAGGGTTGAATTCCGGAATTCAAGGGATTTAAAGAAGATCTTCAAAATCTAAAAGATTTGGTTCTTCGGCGAATAAGGAGATTAAGATCTCTATAATTAAATACGGTGATCTGCCTCGATTACTCTATCTGATATTTCCATTATAAATTAAACTTATCCGTTCCATTATTCGCACCATTCCTGTACTTTCTTTCTTAGTTCATACATCTAAAAGATTTTGAAAATGCTTAATCCCGTTCTAATCCTTGTTCTCATTCTGACTATCGTAATGTTCGTTCTTCTTTTCCAACTTCCATCAGAAGAATCTGTTTATTTCTACTATGCTCTAGTGATTATTGTATTTATAATCCTCCCGTGTCTTTATATTGCTATACGCACTGATATTCACGGTTTGTAATTTATGTGTTGTTATTGGGCTTTATATCCTCCCTGATATTTCGAAGTTCCTGCTTCTATCTTCTATAATTATTGTCATCCCCAGTTAATACTTCCCCCCTATTTGCTGCGATTTATACTCCAATTTCTACTTTGGAGCTTTGTCCCTTCGTTTCTTCTTCTTCTCGCGATTGGGCATCTCTTATAATGGTCCAGAATTTGTAGATATAAGTTTCAGAAATATAATGTTCTAAACAAGAAAGAACGTAATAACACAATTTGATTTGTCAAATTACTAGAGTCACTGAGAATAGAACGATCAAGAATATATTTTTTTGATATGTTCAGAAGTTAATCAGAATGAAAGAGTTATGTAACATGTCACATGATGACGTTATAATCTGTGAATCATCAT
The DNA here is from genome assembly GCF_046630445.1 of Rutidosis leptorrhynchoides. Lineage (NCBI taxonomy): Eukaryota > Viridiplantae > Streptophyta > Magnoliopsida > Asterales > Asteraceae > Rutidosis > Rutidosis leptorrhynchoides. The sequence continues at coordinate 169,667,838 of NC_092339.1, forward strand.
GTTCCATTTAGAAACTCAGCATGACTTACTGTAATATAATCACGTTGATCAAGTGTCATTATATTATACTAACTCATGCATCAGTTCCCAACATTACTTCAATAACATTCATATTTTTAAGCTTGAAAGTTTACAGAATATAAAAACTAACAGTTTCTATATGATGTAACACTGATATCAGGAAAAGATTAATAATTTCAGATAAGAATAGTTATGAAAATATCTTCAGAAATATGGAGGATATTTATAATGAAAGCTACGATGATATCTTGGGATTTCTAATATCAATGGATGATGAAGAAGATTTATCTGTAAGGGTTTAGAGTAAGGAGCAAAATATTCGCTAAAGACTTCAGCAGGCATTGAATCTTTTGGATTCTTTGAAGTCAAACTTATTCTTTGTGATTTGTCCACGGCTTCCTTCATAGTTTTGCATAATCCGCTTTTCGGTACTAAATTTTCTATTGAATGTTTCCAATATAATGATACACATGAAGCACGAAGAGGTATATAATTTCGGACGAGAATATTTATGAAAATATCCTCAGAAATATCGAAGATATTGATGATGATATTTTGAAATTTCTAAGTTCGATGGTTGATGGAGAAAGATTTTCCGCAAGATTTTAACATGACATCGGAGCAAGATATTCTTTGAAGGTTTCATCGGATCCAGAATTACCTGAATTCTTTGAATATATGGTATGGTCCTTGTATTTATCCTCGGTCTCCTTCGTGGTTAGCTCAATCCGTTTTCCAGTTCCAACTTTTCTGAGCTTTTCCAACATACTATTCTTTATCATCAAACTTCCGATGATTATGGTCGTTTACGGTTGTCTATGGTTGCTGCTGTTTCATTCAGCTTTTTCAACATTCAGAGTATTGATTTGTGACTGAGTGCTTTTCAGAATTCCAGAAGGAGAGATCATAATTCTAATAGATAAATGTCATACATATAACTGTTGATGTAGATATGCTGTGAGTTTTCAAAGTACTGATTGCTGATTCCCGATAATTGGTATGGCAGTTCTCGTTACAAGATGCGGATGAGTATATGATAGGGTTTCAATGAATAAATATAATGATTTGTCAGAGAGATTTAAGCCAAGAAGTAACGAGGTTGCTGGTATGTCTGCTGGTAATATGGTGGAATATAAAAGAATCCTCCGGTATCAAAAGGGTAATCGTATATATCAGGATTATAGTAAGGCTACTTCGAATGAAAAGTCGAAGTTTACTTGCTGGAGCTGTGACAAAATTGGCTACCTTGAAAAGGGATCGCAAAAATTATTTTTGCTAATAAATGCCAAAGGATCTGACGCGGCTACGTGTTAAACTTTTACTCAGTTGCCGAGAGTTTCTCAGGTGCATAACTATATGCATAAATCTTTCCTTCCGTAGATGAAGTGCGGTTGGTTCATCCTCTCGATTGAGGTGTTTTCAAGAATCATGAAAGGTTTGAACGCAGAATGTAATCGTGAAGATACAAATGAGGTTTAAGACGAAATTAAGTGGCAAACTTGAAGAATTGTCTAGTTTCATATGTTATAATCAATATTTTAATTCATTTTAATTATCCAATGTTGATAGTCCACAGTTAGCATTTCAATAATTCATATATAATATTCGAATTAATTAATACGTGTCGTGACCCGTATACATCTCAGACTCGATCACAACTCAAATTATATATATTATTGTAGAATCAACCTCAACCCTGTATAGAGAACTCGTTCATTACTGCATATAGAGTGTCTATGGTTATTCCAAATAATATATATAAATGCGTCGATATGATATGTCAAAACTTTGTATACGTGTCCCGATATTTAAAGTGCGTAAAATAAATAACAGAAATTAAATAACAATAAATAAAGTGCGTAAAGTAAATAACAGAAATTAAATGACTATAAATAAAATTGCGAGGATGTAAATTGCGATAAACAAACTGCGATAATTAAATGGTAATACGGAATTAATAGTTAGCTAGGATCAGTTAGCTAGGATTTTGTTAGCGTGGATTCTTAATAGAATTTCATATTGTTAATTAATCTGTTTCTAATCAATTTTTATTGTGTCCATTATTTATTCATTATGCCACTTGTTGGATTCTGATAGGTCAAAATCCAAATATGTAGTTGGATGAATATGGTTATTCTGTGGTGAACGGATTTGTATATTGGTGGATGTAAGTAGGATAGTATATGACTGTTGAAACAGATTCAAAGAACGTACAATGTAACTTATTAATGTGAAATTTAAATAGTCCTCGGGTATTACCTACCCGTTAAAATATTTTCACCATTAACAGTTTGTACAAGAGAATTTTTATTTACAATCTTATGAAAACATATGTACATATATATTTTCTTCAGATGTATTCATGGATTTAATGAGTTAATATGATATTAAACTCATTTGCTTTTCGGTTGGAACTAGAATAACTAATCTCTAAAACTTTAGAGATTACATATTCGCCATGTCGAACGAAGATAAATGAGGTAGAACGATACGTAGAACGAAGATCATACTCAAAGTACAGATGATGATATTGAAGCATGGATTGTTGATGATACTGGTGCTGTTATTGATGGTACTGTTGGTGCCGGTGATGTTGCTGAAGCTGGTACATTTTGCACCATATTTCCCAAGGTTACAACTGGGGTGCGAAGCTCGTTGACTTCTTCCATTACTACAGGATGATTGTCGGTCGGAACGAGCGGATGAAAAAGGTTTAGAATTTTAGATAGAATATAATCGTGGCGAGATATTCGGGAAATGAGATTAAGAATGGTGTTTCGGATTGGTTCGCCGGTGAATGTTTCGAGTTGTTCGCCCAGAGGACAATATGGTGAATGAAAGGGATCGCTTCTTCTTGTCTCCAATGATTAAGTAGACTACGAACTCATCAGATGAATTGGGGATGGATAATTGGTTGATTCATTCTGGTGACACTGCTTTCGGAGCTTAGGTGAATATCCATGTCAGAATAGCTGTCGGAATAACTATCGGAATAGCTATCGAAATCTGAGGGACTCGAACTGGTTGAGGGATTCATCTCGTACGATCAGATGAAGGAATTTCGATAAGAAATAGATTGTAGGATGTAGATTAGTACTCTGCAATATATAATTTACATATGCATATATAATACTAAAATCCCATAAGTTACGGAGGAATCTATAGAATCTGTCAGGCAAAGGTAACAATAACAGATACGCTAAGATATGAATTTTTGTCTATACACTATTCATGCAATCAATGCAGTAAGATGTGTCTAGACTAAGAATGATAAGCAATTGATTCCCTAAGAATGATGAGCAGGTAAATTTTCGACACGAAATGATAAGCAAAACTTTTGACATGCAGACACGGTCAAAGTCCAGACTCACTAATGCATCCTAATAACTTATCAGTTAGACACACTAATGCAGACTTGGGTCGCTAAGACCACCGCTCTGATACCAACTGAAAGGACCCGTCCTAATCCATCCGGACAAAGTCCATATCGATTATAAACGATTCACAACAGTTTATTACATCGCGAGGTACTTGACCTCTATATGATACATTTTACAAACATTGTATTCGTTTTTGAAAAGACAATCTTTCATTACATTGAAAGTTGACGGCAGGCATACCATTTTATAATATATCTAACTATAATTGACTTAATAATAATCTTGATGAACTCGACGACTCGAATGCAACGTCTTTTGAAATATGTCATAAATGACTCCAAGTAATATCTAGCAAATACACAGCGGAAGATTTCTTTCGTACCTGAGAATAAACATGCTTTCAAGTGTCAACCAAAAGATTGGTGAGTTCATTAGTTTAACATAAATAATCATTTCATAATTTTAATAGACCACAAGATTTCATATTTCCATTTCTCATAAACATACGTCCCATGCATAGAGACAAAAATATCATTCATATGGATTGAACACCTGGTAACCGACATTCACAATATGCATATAAGAATATCCCCATCATTCCGCGATCCTCCTTCGGACATGATATAAATTTCGAAGTACTAAAGCATCCGGTACTTTGGATGGGGCTTGTTGGGCCCGATAGATCTATCTTTAGAGTTCGCGTCAATTAGGGTGTCTGTTCCCTAATTCTTAGATTACCAGACTTAATAAAAAGGGGCATATTCGATTTCGATCATTCAACCATATAATGTAGTTTCGATTACTTGTGTCTATTTCGTAAAACATTTATAAAAGCGCATGCATTCTCAGTCCCAAAAATATATATTGCAAAAGCATTTAAAAAGGGAGTAATGAAACTCACCTAATGTATTTTGTAGTAAAATACATATGACGACACTGAATAACTGAACAATGCAGGGTTGGCCTCGGATTCACGAACCTATATTATTATTATTATTATATATATATATATATATATATATATATATATATATATATATATATATATATATATATATATATATATATATATATATTAAAACACATAATTGTAATCGAATCAGTTTATATATATAACTTATTAATGATGTTATTTTCATAATAATAATATATTTATATTTCATATATTCTTTTTATATAATAAAATATTTTGTTATGTTATATGTGTTAAATATATATATTTATGTATTTCATTCGTTTATCCAAACAGTAGTTCTATTTATACTAAATTAACATTATTAATGATAAAAATAATGACAATAACATTATTAATATACTTATGTTAATAATAATAGTTATAATATACATATATATATATATATATATATATATATATATATATATATATATATATATATATATATATATATATATAGATGATAATAATACTAATTTCTATAATAGTACTAATAAGTTGTATCATTTATAATAACATTAATAATACTAATCATATTCATAATATTGATAATGATATTAAAATGGTAAGATTAATAATATTAATATTTACTTTTAGTAATATTATTGATAATATTAATATTCTTAATAAACATGATAATTTAAATAATAATGATAAAAAATATATTTATTAGTAATGATAATGAAAATAGTAACTTTTATGATAATACATAATACATAATAATAATCAATATTAATAATAATACTTATGTTAATCACAATCATAGTCTTCATGTTTAATTTTTAAACTAATAACTAAAGCTGCTATAACATCAGTTCGTAATCCTAATCATAATAATAATAGTAGTACTTATATTAATAATACTCCTAATAATAATAATATTTAGTGATAATAACAATAATACTAAATAATGATAATATTAATAATAATAATAATAATTATAAAATATTAATAATAATGATAACAATATATAACCTTATTAATGATAACATTAATCATAATATTAATGGTAGTAATAACCTTAATTAGTATATTAATAACAATAATAAAAACACACTAATAATAATTATAAAAATAATAAACATAATAAACATAATAATAATAATAATGATAATAATAATAATAATAATAATAATAATAATAATAATAATAATAATAATAATAATAATAATAATAATAATGATGATAATGATAAAATAGAATACTACCTCATGAAAGGGTTCCAAAAAAATTGTGCCTCATGCGAGGCTCGAACCCCCGACCTCTCGATAACCAACACACCCATAACCATCCCTCCATGTTTGATTTTCTGAAATAATTCTATTTCAGTTTATATTTAACCCATGTATACCAGACTTCATCTTCTTCCTTCCCTTTCTAAATTCAATCGACCTTACATTTTTTTTTTTAAACACAACAGAAATTACGATTTAATATAGGAGTTTTTAGTTCATTTGAAACCACTAATAGTTAGGATTAACTGAATTAACAAAAAAAAAAAAAAAAGGGTGCAGCCCCGTCGCTGTTTCAAATAAAAAAAAAATTTTGATTTCCACTTTTGAGCACGAATTTGACAAAGATCATAACATGAAATATTTTTCAAATCAATCCTAGAAACTTTAGAAATCGTTAATTGAACCTGAAACATCGTATTGAGTTCGAATTTCAAGAAGAACAAAAGTTTGACTTTTTGTTCTTTTAAATTTGACTCTAAAATTAAAATTCGATATTAAAAATTGGGATTTGAAACTTTCTAGATAGTTTTAGAAATTGAATCCTAACAACTTGGCATTATTAGAATTTAAAATGGATTTGATTTTTGAATATTGAGTAAAAAGTTACATAACAGAGATAACGAGCTTTTAAAAAAAATAGGTTTACTTTATCAGATAAAAACAGATAATTGCAGGAGGAGACTTATATGATTGAAGACTCGGTGTTGCAGTTATAATTGATCACGATTGTTTGTATTTGGTAAAAGAAACAGACGCGTAACAGTTTTTTTTTTTTTTGACAAGAAATATTCCATACAAATGGAGAAGACAAAAAAATAAATAAAATAAAAATAAAAAGGAAGTCAGATAGCGAATTTTTCAACTGATTCGTACTAATATCCTGTTGTTGATTTTCAATCAAATTGTTTCCATCCAACTTTTTAACTAATAAATATAAATATTTAATAAAAATACTAATTACAATAATGGAATTAATTATAATATAAATAATATTAACATTAAATAATAAAATGTTATAGAAAATAATGATATAATATTTATTTTTGTTGTTGTAATGATAATACTGATTCTTAATGATAATACTAGTAATATCAAGTTACATGTTTAAATTTTTATATCTATATATAATAATATTAATATTAGTAATAATAATGAGAGAAAAGCTAGTAATATTGATATTACAATTTGTGTTTATCAATCTCATTTATATATTATATATTAGATTAATAATATTAATAATACTGATGTCAATATTAATAATGGAAGTGACATAATAACTATCTTCTATATACTTTATTTTTATATATATATATATAATTAATTATATGCATATCTATATATTATATATTAAATTAATAATATTAAATATACTGATATTATTTTATATCTTTATTTCCCACAATTAAATCATCTATTAAATAAAAAAAAAATGTTTCAAATAAAATTATATATATCTATATACAAATTAGTTGTTCGTGAATCGTCGGGAATGGTCGAAGGTCAAATGCATATGAATTTAGTTTACAAACTTTGTCACTTAACATTACAGACTTTGCTTATCGTATTGAAAACAAATAAGATTCAGGTTTAAATTTGGTCGAAAATTTCCGGGTCATCACAATAACTTCTAGCTAAAACGTTACCTAAATCAAAGTTTAATTTTTTTTTAAAGGTAACAGCGACGGCAACAGGTCTGTTATGATTTTTTTTCGTTACTATTAATTAAATTAATCATAATTAAACATTCTGTTGAGTTTAGGAATCCTAAAGCTAATTAAATAATTTGTGTTTGAAATGGGTTGCTCTCTGATCGAATTCCAGATTGACGAAGAAGAAGGTGACATAAAATGAAACGGGTTAAATTAAATGTGTATACGAATTAAATCAGAAAAGCTGGGTTAGACAGATGGTTAGGATATTGTGTTGGTAATCGAGAGGTCTCGGGTTCGAGACTCGGCATGGGCCTTATTTTTTTTAAGGGGCTTTATCCTTGAGGTAGTTTATTTTATTTATTTTTATTATTATTACTTTTATTATTATTGTTATTAATTATTGTGATTATAATTATTATTGATATTACCAAGATTATTATTAGTAATGTTATTATTACTAGAATATTAATTATTATCATTATTATTATTAAACTTATTATCATTATTATAAATTTTTTATTTTGTTATCACTAAAACTATCTATATTATCATAAAAAGATACTTTTATATAAACATACAATACGTTATATTTTTATTACTAAAAAGATATTAGCTAAGCTATATCAATTAATATATAAATATATACTAAACCTTAATATATAGTTTTTATTATTAATGATAGATAATAGTTATATAAAACATATAAACTAAATATATTAAATTTAGCTAAATAACATATTGTATAACAAGTATATTATTAATAACAAAAATATATATATAATTGATCAATTTCGATTACGTGTATTAATATATCCACAAATGATATAGGTTCGTGAATCCTAGGCCAACCCTACCTTTGTTCATTATCGTTATATGTATTTTTACTACAAAATACATTAGGTGAGTTTCATTATTCCCTTTTTAAATGCTTTTGCAATATATATTTTTGGGACTGAGAATACATGCGCTGTTTTTATAACTGTTTTACGAAATAGACACAAGTACTCAAAAATTACATTCTATGGTTGGATTATCGAATCGAATATGCCCCTATATAGTCAGGTAATCTAAGAATTAGGGAACAGACACCCTAATTGATGCGAATCCTAAAGATAGATCTATCGGTCTCAACAAGCCCCATCCAAAGTACCGGATGCTTTAGTACTTTGAAATTTATATCATGTCCGAAGGAGGATCCCAGAATGATGGGGATATTCTTATATGCATATTGTGAATGTCGATTACCAGGTGTTCAATCCATATGAATGATATTTTGTCTCTATGCATGGGACGTATGTTTATGAGAAATGGAAATATGAAATCTTGTGGTTTATTAAAATGATGGAAATGATTATTTATGTTAAACTAATGAACTCACCAACCTTTTGGTTGACACTTGAAAGCATGTTTATTCTCAGGTACGAAAGAAATCTTCCGCTGTGCATTTGCTCACTTTAAAGATATTACTTGGAGTCATTCATGACATATTTCAAAAGACGTTGCATTCGAGTCGTCGAGTTCATCAAGATTATTATTAAGATAATTATAGTTAGATATATTATGAAATGGTATGCATATCGTCAATTTTCGATGTAAGGAAGTTTGTCTTTTCAAAACGAATGCAATGTTTGTAAAATGTATCATATAGAGGTCAAGTACCTCGTGATGTAACCAACTATTGTGAATCGTTTGTAATCGATGTGGACTTTTTCCGGATGGATTAGGACGGGTCCTTTCAGTTGGTATCAGAGCGGTGGACTTAGTGAAACGGGTCTTGCATTAGTGTGTCTAACTGATAGTCGTTAAGATGCATTAGTGAGTCTGGACTTCGACCGTGTCTGCATGTCAAAAGTTTTGCTTATCATTTTTGTCGGAAATCATCTGCTTATCATCCTTAGGAAATTACATGCTCATTATTCTTAGTCTAGACACGTTTTACTGCCTTGACTGCATGAATAGTGTATAGACAAAATTCATATCTTAACGTATCTGACAATTCATATCTTAGCGTATCTGACAATTCATATCTTAGCGTATCTGTTACTGTAGACCTTGCCTGATATCCTCGTAAATTTCTCCTTAATTTAAGGGATCCTGGTACTATATATATCTATGTAAATTATGCATTGAGAATAACATCCAACTATCAATTACTGTCACTAAACTCTTCATATCACAAATCTTTCCTGAGATCGCGTAAGATGGCCTCTACGAATCGACCAAGTTCCTCTGACTCCGAAGACAGTGTGACAGGAGCACACCAATCAATCAACTATCGTGATTACTTGAGAAAATGGGGGTGGGTTCGCGACATACTCACCCTATGGAGAAGGGAAGAAGGTACTCCATATCATGAATTGAATCTACCCCCTAACCTTCGAGTACTCGACCCGCTCACCGGCGAACCTGTTCGCAACACCGTTTATACCCTTTTTGCCAGAATTTTTCATCTTGAGACTACCATTAACGGAACTAGAGAAGATATCCAATCTCTACCCCACACTGATAACCAACCAGGGTTAGTAGAAGAAATTAAAGAACTCCGAGCTCGAGTGTTAACTTTAGAGAGCACGGTACACAGTTTGCAAACACCAGCAATATCACCAACACCAGTCACATCACCAACCTTAGCACCAACAGCACTAGTACCACCAACAACAACATCCGCATCACCAGCTTCGACATCTCATTCTGTACCTCGAGTATAATCATCGTTCTACGTATCGTTCTACATCAATTATCTTCGTTCTTCATGACGATTAAGTAATCTCTAAATGTTTTAGAGATTATGTATTCTAGTTCCAATGGTAAACCAAAGGAGTTTAATATCACATTGACTCATTAAATCTATAATTACGTCTGACGAAAATATATATGTATATATGTTTTCATAAAGATTGTAATTAAAATTTTTATTGTACAAACTGTTAATGGTGAAAATATTTTAATGGGTAGGTAATTCCCGAGGAATATTTAGATTTCGCATTAATAAGTTACACTGTACATTCTTCAAATCTGATTCAACAATCATATACTATCCTACATACATCCACATATATACGAATCCGTTCACCACTGAATAACCATTTTTATTCAATTTCATATTTGGATCTTGACTTATCTGAATCCAACAAGTGGCATAATGAAGAAATAATGGACACAATAAAAAAAAAAAATTGATTAGAAACAGACTAATTGACTATATGAAATTTTGTTAAGAAACCACGCTAACAAAATCCTAGCTAACTGTTCCTAGCTAACTGTTAATTCCATATTACATTTTATTTATCGCAATTTAATTATCGCAATTTATTTTATCGCAATTTTAATTCTCGCAATTTTATTTAACGTCATTTAATTTCTGTTATTTACTTTACGCACTTTATTTATCGTCATTTATTTTCTGTTATTTATTTTATGCACTTTAAATATCGGGACACGTATACAAGGTTTTGCCATATCATATCGACGCATCTATATATATTATTTGGAATCACCATAGACACTCTATATGCAGTAATGATCGAGTTCTCTATACAGGGTTGAGGTTGATTCTACAATAATATATATAGTTTGAGTTGTGATCGAGTCTGAGACATGTACACGGGTCACGATACGTATTAATTAATTCGAATATTATATATTAAACTATATATGAATTATTGGACTATTACTGTGGACTATCGACTGTGGACTAATAACATTGGACAATTAAAATGAATTAAAATATTGATTATAATATATGAAACTAAACAATTCTTCAAGTTTGCCACTTGATTTCGTCTTAAACCTCATTTGTATCTTCACAATTACATTCTGTGTTCAAACCTTTCATGATTCTTGAAAACACCTCAATCGAGAGGATGAACCAACCGCACTTCATCTACGGAAGGAAAGATTTATGTATATAGTATTGCACCAGAGAAACTCTCGGCAACTGAGTAAAAGTTTAACACGCAGCCGCGTCAGATCCTTTGGCATTTATTAGCAAAAATAACTTTGCGATCCCTTTTCAAAGTAGCCAATTTTGTCACAGCTCCAGCAAGTCAACTTCGACTTGTCATTTGAAGTAGCCTTACTATAATCCTGATATATACGATTACCCTTTTGATACCGGAGAATTCTTTTATATTCCACCATATTACCAGCAGACATACCAGCAACCTCGTTTCTCCTTAGCTTAAATCTCTCCGACAAATCACTATATTTATCTATTGAATCCTTATCATATACTCATCTGCATCTTGTAACGAGAACTGCCATACCAATTATCGGGAATCAGCAATCAGTACTTTGAAAACTCACAGCATATCTACATCAACAGTTATATATATAACATTTATTTCTTAGAATTATGATCTTTCATTCTGAAATTCTGAAACGCACTCAGGCTACAAAATCAATACTTTGAATGTTGAAAAAGCTGAACGAAGCAGCAGAAACCGTAGACAACCGTAAATGACCTTAATCATCGAAAGTTTGATGATAAAGAATAATATGTTGGAAAAGCTCAGAAACGTTGGAACTGGAAAACGGATAGAGTTAACCATGAAGGAGACCAAGGACAAATACAAGGACCATACCCTATATTCAAAGAATCCAGATAATTATGGATCCGTTGAAATCTTTAGTGAATATCTTGCTTCTTACTCTAAACCCTTGCAGATAGTAGTTTCTATGATCCTCTGATCTTAGATATTCCGAGATATTATCGTATCTTTCATTATAAATATCCTCCATATTTCTGGAGATATTTTTATAACTATTCTTATATGAAATCATTAATATCTTCGTGCTATCAGTATTACATCATATAGAAACTGTTAGTTTCTATATTCTATAAACTTTCGAGCTTAAAATATGAATGTTATTTAAGTAATGTTGGGAACTGATGCATGAGTTATTATAATATAATGACACTTGATCAACGTGATTATATTACAGTAAGTCATGCTGAGTTTCTAAATAGAACATGATGAATCACAGATTATAACGTCATCATGTGCCATGTTACATAACTCTTTCATTCTGTTTAACTTCTGAACATATCAAGAAAATATATTCTTGGTAGTTCTATTCTCAGTGATTTAGGTAATTTGACAAAACAAATTGTGCTACTATCTTTCCTTTCTACCTTGTATATTATGATAATTCGAAACTCCATACCTATGACTTCTGGACCGTTACTTGCGAAAAGTAAACAAAAGCATGAAGCTCTGAAATAGAAATGGGGTATAAATCGCAGCAAATAAGAGAGCGCATTAACTGTGGATGACAATAATTATAGGAGACAGAAGCAGTGACATTGAAATATAAGGGAAAATATAAAGTCCAATGATAACACTGAAATTACAAACCGTGGAGATCAGTGCGTATAACAATAAAAAGACACGGAAGGATTATACATACAATAATCCCTAGAGCATAGTAGAAATAAACAGATTCTTCCGGTGGGAGTTGGAAAAGAAGAACGATCATTACGATAGTCAGAATAAGAACAAGAATTAGAACTGGATTAAGCATTATTATAATCTTTTGGATATATGAACTAAGAAAGAAAGTATAGGAATGGTGAAAACTAATGGAACGGAAAAGGTAGAATTTATAGTGGAGATACCAGACAGAGTAATCGAGACAGATCACCGTATTTAATTATAGAGATCTTAATTCGCCGAAGAATCAAATCTTTTAGATTCCGAAGATTTTCTTTAAATTCCTTGAATTCCGAAATTCAATCGCGACTATGTCAAAAGTTATGGAAAAATCTCCACTTCTTCATCTCAATCTTTTATGATAGCTTCATTCATACGCTTCGATTAATCGAATCATTTTATCCACATTACTCAATGATGAAAAAACTCTATTTATCAACTCATATTTGTCATGAAAACATTTTTATTGTAAACCATGACCACCTCACTCAAATTTCGGGACGAAATTTCTTTAACGGGTAGGTACTGTGATAACCCGGGAATTTCCGACCAAATTTAAACTTGATCTTTATATGATTTCAAATACGATAAGCAAAGTCAATTAAACTGAGTCTCATAATGTTTGAACTATTTCCATGAATGCATTTGACTTTGACCATCTCCGACGATTCACGAACGATTGTTTGTAAACAACTAATTATATAGATATAAATATGTATATAATTATAAATGTACGTATTATAAATTATAAAATATTATTAACTCATTAAAATTAAAAATGTAAAATATTATACAATATACGTTGTAATATACGTTGTTACTAAAATAAATCTATGTATAAATGAATTTCTATAATAATTATTATCATATGTATATTGGAATATATATATATATATATATATATATATATATATATATATATATATAAGTTATAGATACTATATGTTGAAATTTATTTTTACTAAAAGGAAATAACATATCAAGTAAATATATATAATATTTATAAATATATAAGACATTTATATTTAATATGCAAACATTTATTATATAATGTATTTATATTAAAATGTATAAACAATAAACATATGTTATTATTTAATATACATGGTATAACTATAATATATAACATTAATATAATGAATGTAATTACAAATATGATTGTTATACTAATATCAATATTAATACATTACCTAAATCAAAGTTTAATTTTTTTTTAAAGGTAACAGTGACGGCAACAGGTCTGTTATGATTTTTTTTCGTTACTATTAATTAAATTAATCATAATCAAACATTCTGTTGAGTTTAGGAATCCTAAAGCTAATTAAATAATTTGTGTTTGAAATGGGTTGCTCTCTGATCGAATTCCAGATTGACGAAGAAGAAGATGACATAAAATGAAACGGGTTAAATTAAATGTGTATACGAATTAAATCAGAAAAGCTGGGTTAGACAGACGGTTAGGATATTGTGTTGGTAATCGAGAGGTCTCGGGTTTGAGACTCGGCATGGGCCTTATTTTTTTAAGGGGCTTTATCCTTGAGGTAGTTTATTTTATTTATTTTTATTATTATTACTTTTATTATTATTGTTATTAATTATTGTGATTATAATTATTATTGATATTACCAAGATTATTAGTATTGTTATTATTACTAGAATATTAATTATTATCATTATTATTATTAAACTTATTATCATTATTATAAAATTTTTATTTTGTTATCACTAAAACTATCTATATTATCATAAAAAGATACTTTTATATAAACATACAATACGTTATATTTTTATTACTAAAAAGATATTAGCTAAGCTATATCAATTAATATATAAATATATACTAAACCTTAATATATAGTTTTTATTATTAATGATAGATAATAGTTATATAAAACATATAAACTAAATATATTAAATTTAGCTAAATAACATATTGTATAACAAGTATATTATTAATAACAAAAATATATATATAATTGATCAATTTCGATTACGTGTATTAATATATCCACAAATGATATAGGTTCGTGAATCCGAGGCCAACCCTACCTTTGTTCATTATCGTTATATGTATTTTTACTACAAAATACATTAGGTGAGTTTTATTATTCCCTTTTTAAATGCTTTTGCAATATATATTTTTGGGACTGAGAATACATGCGCTGTTTTTATAACTGTTTTACGAAATAGACACAAGTACTCAAAAATTACATTCTATGGTTGGATTATCAAATCGAATATGCCCCTATATAGTCTGGTTATCTAAGAATTAGGGAACAGACACCCTAATTGACGCGAATCCTAAAGATAGATCTATCGGACTCAACAAGCCCCATCCAAAGTAACGGATGCTTTAGTACTTCGAAATTTATATCATGTCCGAAGGAGGATCCCGGAATGATGGGGATATTCTTATATGCATATTGTGAATGTCGATTACCAGGTGATCAATCCATATGAATGATATTTTGTCTCTATGCATGGGACGTATGTTTATGAGAAATGGAAATATGAAATCTTGTGGTTTATTAAAATGATGGAAATGATTATTTATGTTAAACTAATGAACTCTCCAACCTTTTGGTTGACACTTGAAAGCATGTTTATTCTCAGGTACGAAAGAAATCTTCCGCTGTGCATTTGTTCACTTTAAAGATATTACTTGGAGTCATTCATGACATATTTCAAAAGACGTTGCATTCGAGTCGTCGAGTTCATCAAGATTATTATTAAGATAATTATAGTTAGATATATTATGAAATGGTATGCATATCGTCAATTTTCAATGTAAGGAAGTTTGTCTTTTCAAAACGAATGCAATGTTTGTAAAATGTATCATATAGAGGTCAAGTACCTCGTGATGTAACCAACTATTGTGAATCGTTTGTAATCGATGTGGACTTTATCCGAATGGATTAGGACGGGTCCTTTCATTTTACGCCCTTGGAATCCAGATTTTAAATCGGGGTTTGCACAGTTATTGGAGATAAAACATTCGATTTCCCCTTTTCCACTAATCCAGCACTCAAATCTAAAATCTATTCGACACTTAACGATTTTGGTTTGATCAAATGGCGTTATCTAAAGGTACGAAATTAATCTCTGCTCACCCCCATGAGCTAGACGATAAGGAAGCAAGCCCAAATAACACAGCGAAGGCTGACGTATACATGATTCACTCATGGGTTGCTGGGCAACGATGAAAAGCAGGGGCGCTAGATGAATGGAAGCAAGAACCTAGCATCTTCCCATCATTATTCAATATCAACCGTTCTTCTAAACCAGTTATCATTCGGGCACACATCTCCAATTGCCAAATTGGACGAATATACACTGACACTGGCGCAGGAGCAGAGGTCATGTTCGAACACTGCTTTTTGCAGTTACCGGAGAGCATTCGCCGGAAAAAGAAAGTCGCAACCTCACCATACGCAGGATTCAACAGTGCTGCAACCTGGCCGGTAGGCTCCATCACATTGGAAGTTGTACTAGGGAAATTACCTTTGCAGAGCACTGCGGACATAGAATTTTCTATCGTCAAAACAGACTCACAGTACAAAGTTATCCTCGGGCGTAACGCCATGCAAAAATTTGGAGCAATTACATCCACTGTACACGGCATGTTGAAATTTCCAACCCCAGCCGGCATAGCAACAATCCGGACACAAGAGTTGGAGCCGGTTGAATGTCTACTATAAGACCTGTTTATTCGTATGATGTATATGTGATAATGCTAAAAACGAACATATATTTCATAGCATTATCCCTCAAGAAAGACAAGCTTTTAGTTGCAATTGTTCTATTTACAAGTGATATTCGTTTATATATTAAAAGGTGAAGATAAAAGACAGATTCGACGAATTGAAGACGCAAACGACCAAAAAGCTCAAAAGTACAAAGTACAATCAAAGTAGTTCAAATTATTGATGAGAAACGTCTAAAAGTTACAAGAGTACGAAAGCAAAACGCAAAGTACAAGATATTAAATTGTACGTAAGGACGTTCGAAAATCCGAAACCGGGACCAGAGTCAACTCTCGACGCTCGACGCAACGGACTAAAAATTACAAGTCAACTATGCACATGAATATAATATAATATAATATATAATTAATTTTTAAAATTATATATATATATATATATATTATATATATAAAACCGTCGGCAAATATACAAACAAAAGATTGTGAGCTGTATTCTTGCACCATGCGATTGCATGGCCTGGAGGCCTAATTCCCATGCGATCGCATGGCTTACTTTTTCTGGCCACACTCCTATAAAAAGCAGTTTGGTGCTCGAGCAAAAGATACCATCTATCCTCTCTATCTCACAGATATATATATATATATATATATATATATATATATATATATATATATATATATATATATATATATATATATATATATATATATATATATATATATATATATATATTTATATATATATATATATATATAATTTATAATTTTAATTTTAATTTTAATTTAATAATAATAAGGGTATGTTAGCGAATGTTGTAAGGGTGTAAGTCGAAATTCTGTCCGTGTAACGCTACGCTATTATTAATCATTGTAAGTTATGTTCAACCTTTTTAAATTAATGTCTCGTAGCTAAGTTATTGTTATGCTTATTTAAATTGAAGTAATCATGATGTTGGGCTAAAATATTAAAAGACGGGGTAATTGGGCTTTGTACCATAATTGGGGTTTGGACAAAAGAACGACACTTGTGGAAATTAGACTATGAGCTATTAATGAGCTTTATATTTGTTTAATTAAATGATAGTTTGTTAATTTAATATAAAGATTTACAATTGGATGTATCTATAAATAACCATATACACTCGATCGGACACGATGGACGGGATATTTATAAGTACTAATAATCGTTCATTTAACAGGACACGGGAATGGATTAATAGTCAATGGACTTATTAAAATAGGGGTGAATTATATACAAGGAAAATTGGTGTAATTATAGTTTAAGTCCCCAATTAGTTGGAATATTTGACTTCGGGTATAAGGATAATTTGACGAGGACACTCGCACTTTATATTTATGACTGATGGACTGTTATGGACAAAAACCAGATGGACATATTGAATAATCCAGGACAAAGGACAATTAACCCATGGTAATAAACTAAAATCAACACGTCAAACATCATAATTACGGAAGTTTAAATAAGCATAATTCCTTTATTTCATATTTCATCGCACTTTTATTTACTGTCATTTTATTGCACTTTTAATTATCGTACTTTTTAATTATCGCAACTTTTATTTACTGTCAATTTATTTATCGCACTTTTAATTATCGCAATTTTATTATCGTTATTTACTTTACGCTTTAAATTAAGTCTTTTATATTTTCAATATTTTACATTAGGTTTTAACTGCGACTAAAGTTTTAAAATCGACAAACCGGTCTTTAAACGGTAAAATCCCCCTTTTATAATAATAATATTACTTATATATATTTATATATTTACAAATATAGTTTTAAAAATATAGCGTTAAACTTGGCTAGCTCCCTGTGGAACGAACCGGACTTACTAAAAACTACACTACTATACGATTAGGTACACTGCCTATAAGTGTTGTAGCAAGGTTTGGGTATATCCACTCTATAAATAAATAAATAACTTGTGTAAAAATGTATCGTATTTAATAGTATTTCGTAACAAATATATAACTATTTCGTATACACCTCTACGCACATCAAGTATTTTTGGCGCCGCTGCCGGGGACAAATAATGCCGAAAGCAACGCTATATATATAAAAAAAGATTTTTATTAATTTTAATTTCTTTTTGTAAAAATACGTTTTTAAAAATATTTAAAAATACAAAAACAAGAAAAAGAAAAATATATCTATATTTTTAAGTTTAGTTAAATTAAAAAGTTTATATTTTTATTTATTGTGAAAAAGTTATAAAACTAATAAGTAATATTTATATACTAAATATATTTATATCTTATATATTTTAACAGAAAAAAAAAATATAAAAATCACTCGGCCCGACACTGTAGCAGCCCATAATCTGGCCTGAAAACCTAATCCATGCGACTGCATGGATTTTTAACTCTAATCTCATGCGATCGCATGACTGGATTTGACAGCCCAGGTACCTAGTACGACCAGAATTAGGGTTAGTTTAATAATTATAACTATTAATTAAAACCCTAATTAGGGTTAATTATTTAATTAATTAGTTTTAGTTTTATTATTTTTGTATTTTAAGTTAAAATTAGTTTTATTAAATATATAAACTTAATACTTTTATAAAATAAATAATATAAAAATAATATTTTTATAAAAATTAGTAATTTTATCATTTTTTGTTTCTTTTTATAAATTGTATATTTTTATTATTTAGTACGTAATTTGTATTTTTATCGCTCATAATTAGTTTTAAGTGTAGTTTTTGCTGTAGTTATTTATATTTTTAGATTTTTAGGCTTTGCCGTAAAATCCCTTAAGTACTTTTTCTTTAGACTAAGATTTAAGTGCTTTAGAATTTTGCGACGCCGTTTTATAAATTTTAGTACTTTTTAAGTTATTTCCGTTTTGGATATAGAATTTCTTTAAGCTTTAATACTTTTAGACGCAACTTTTAATTCTTAGATTTTAGACTTTAAGTTTCGACACTGCATTTTATTATTTTTCGACGCTTATTTTTCGACCTTTTATTTTTCGACATTTTTCGACGCACTTTTTTTTCTTATTTTTCGACGCTCTAGTTTTTAGGACTTAGATTTTTTTCTATTTCTTCTCTAAAATTTCTTTAAATTTCGACGAAAAATTATTTTAAGCGGTTAAATTGATAGACATCCAAAATTTTCTGGTTCGTAGTAATAGTTGGATTTGTTAGTGGCGAGTTGTGGGCTTCCGATTTAAAGGGTCCTGGCTACCAGCTGCATCTATTGACTATTCAAAACGTGGCAAAATCAGAAAAGTCTATTAATTTGATAACTTATATAATTTTTATTTTTTTTATAACTAATAGGATATTCTGTGAATGCACCGAGCAAAACGTTCACCACCTTTTATACGTTCACCACCTGTAACTCTATCAAGACATCTAGCCAATATTGTCGCCGTTGATTTTTCTTTAGAATCGTCATCTAGTCGACCAAGTACTCCAATTCAAATTTCCGATAATCCATTTTTTGACCCCGACCTCACAATTGAGAATCCGGAGGATATTCAGGGACAATTCAGAGATCCTGAACCATTAATCTTTCCTCCGGAACCACCAATCATTCAAACAGAGATTATCGAGGAAGAAACCATTAAATCAGAATCCCTTAGTGATTCAGATTCAACAAATTCAATCATGGAAAATCTGGAACCTCTAAGTATGGAAGACCGAATGCGAGCTAAACACACTGGCCAAGGTCATGCAATTACTCAACCAGACATTAATGTGCCAGATTATGAAATCAAAGGAAAAATCCTACACATGGTAACTAATCAATGCCAATTTAGTGGTGCGCCGAAGGAAGATCCAAATGAACATCTTCGTACCTTTAATAGGATCTGTACTCTATTTAAAATTAGAGAAGTGGAGGATGAACATATATATCTCATGTTATTTCCCTGGACTTTAAAGGGAGAAGCCAAAGATTGGTTAGAATCGTTACCTGAAGGGGCGATTGATACATGAGACATTTTAGTTGAAAAATTTCTTAAACAATTCTTTCCGGCATCTAAAGCCGTAAGACTTCAAGGAGAAATAGTTACGTTCACGCAAAAGCCAAATGAAACTCAGTATGAGGCGTGGACAAAATTTGGAAAGTTGTTGAGAGGATGTCCGCAACATGGTTTAGACACTTATCAAATAGTACAAATATTCTACCAAGGATGCGACATCACTACATGAAAAGATATAGATATAGCAGCTGGTGGTTCCATTATGAAGAAAACCGCAACTGAAGCTTACAAAATTATTGATAACACTGTTTCCCACTCACATGAGTGGCACCAAGAAAAAGATATCGTTAGAGCATCTAAAGCGGCTAGAGCCGATTCTAGCCACGACTTTGATTCCATTTCTGCAAAGATAGATGCTGTCGAGAGACGAATGGAAAAGATGACTAAAGATATTCACTCAATACGAATTAGTTGTGAGCAGTGTAGAGGACCACATTTGACAAAAGATTATATCAGTGTTGAACAAACAGTAGAACAAAGAGAGAATGTTTCATACATGAACCAAAGGCCTGGAAATAATTATCAGAATAATTATCAACCGCCAAGACCAATCTACAATCAAAACCAGAATTATAACCGAAATGTTCCATACAACAACCAACAAGGTCCTAGCAATCAACAAGTATCCAACAATCCTTACAATCAGCAAAGACCTATTTTTCAAAATAAACCACCACAAACCGATGATAAAAAGCCAAATTTAGAAGATATGATGTCAAAGCTAGTTGAATCTCAAACTCAATTTTTCACATCTCAGAAACAAACCAATGAACAAAATGCTCAAGCATTTAGAAATCAACAAGCTTCTATTCAAAATTTGGAACAAGAAGTAAGCAACCTAGCACGGTTGATAGGTGAAAGAAAACCGAGAAGTCTACCTAGCGATACAAATGCTAACCCTTGGAATGAAACAGCTAAAGCCATTAAACCACCTGAAATGCCTGTAATTTCTGATGACTCTATTCCTACTCCACAAGAACCACAACCTGATCAAAATAAGGAAACATAACCGGTAGTTGAAAAGGTTAATGAAGATAACACAGTTAAGGCAAAACCTTATGTTAAACCATACCAACCACCACTTCCTAACCCGAGTAAAATGAGAAAAGAGAGACTTGAAGCCGAGCAATCCAAATTCTTGGATATGTTTAAACAAATAAATGTCAATCTTCCTTTCATTGATGTGATATAAGGAATGCCTAGATATGCTAAATTCTTGAAAGATCTAATCACAAATAGAAAGAAAATGGAAGAACTCTCGGCTGTTACAATGAATGCTAATTGTTCTGCAGTGCTATTGAATAAGATACCAGAAAAATTATCAGATCCAGGAAGTTTCACAATTCCATGTTTTCTGGGTAGTCTTAGTTCAATAGAAGCATTGGCAGACTTAGGTGCTAGTATAAATCTAATGTTGTATTCACTATACGCTAAACTAGACCTTGGAGAATTGAAACCAATACGAATAAGCATACAACTATCCGATCAATCAGTAAAATATCCTAGAGGTATAATGGAGAACATGCTAGTTAAAGTTGGTACTTTAGTATTTCCAGTAGATTTTGTTATTCTGGACATGGAAGAAGATTCTCGAGTTCCTCTCATATTAGGAAGACCATTCTTAAACACGGCTAAAGCAATAATAGACGTGTTTGGTAAGAAACTGATCCTAAGTATAGAGGACGAGAGTGTTACATTTTCTGTTGATAGAGCCATGCAACAACCGCAATCTGCAGATGATACATGTTATTATATTCAAACTATAGATTCACATGCAGAATTGTTAGAAGAATTTCCAGAATTACAAGGAACAGGAGAATGTTCTTTAGGAGAAAGAACTGAACCAATTGATGAAGCTGAAATGTTAGCCACACTCATGGCTAATGGGTATGAACCAACAACAGAAGAAATTCATATGCTAAAAGAAGAAGACAGATATCGATACAAATCATCGATAGAAGAACCACCGACATTAGAGTTAAAGCCACTTCCAACCCATTTGGAATACGCTTATTTACATGGTGAATCTGAATTACCTGTAATTTTATCGTCTTCTCTTACTGAAAATGAAAAATCTCAACTCATTTCTGTGCTAAAAGCTCATAAACCAGCTATTGCATGGAAGATTCATGATATTAAACGAATAAGTCCTTCGTATTGCACACATAAAATTCTTATGGAAGGTCATAAAACGTATGTGCAACGCCAACGAAGACTAAATCCTAATATGCAAGATATTGTTAAGAAAGAAATTATTAAACTGCTAGATGCAGGTTTAATTTATCCAATCTCTGATAGTCCATGGGTAAGCCCAGTTCAATGCGTACCTAAAAAGGGTGGCATGACTGTTATCACAAATGAGAAAAATGAGCTTATTCCTACTAGGACTGTAACAGGATGGCGTGTTTGTATTGATTATAGAAAATTAAATGACGCCACCAGAAAAGATCACTTTCCCTTACCTTTCATTGATCAAATGTTAGAAAGATTAGCCAGAAACAGTTACTATTGTTTTCTTGACGGGTTTTCCGGATATTTTCAAATTCCAATAGCACCCGAGGATCAAAAGAAAACCACGTTCACGTGCCCTTATGGTACTTTTGCTTACAAACGCATGTCAATTGGAATTTGCAACGCCCCTGCAACCTTTCAAAGGTGCATGATGGTGATTTTTCACGACATGATAGAAGAATGCATGGAAGTTTTCATGGATGAATTTTCAGTCTTCGGTGATACTTTTGAAACATGTCTAGTCAATCTTGAATGAATGCATATTAGATGCGAACAATCAAATCTAGTTCTTAATTGGGAGAAATGCCATTTCATGGTTAGAGAAGGCATCGTTCTCGGTCATAAAATCTCAAAGGAAGGAATTGAAGTGGATAGAGCTAAAATAGATGTAATTGCTAAACTTCCACATCCCACCAATGTTAGAGGAGTTAGGAGTTTCCTAGGGCATGCCGGTTTTTACCGACGTTTCATAAAAGATTTTTCTAAAATTGCCACTCCTATGAATAAACTCCTAGAAAAGGATGCTCCATTCATCTTTTCAGATGAATGTATCTAATCTTTTAATATTCTTAAAGAAAAACTCACTAATGCGCCGATCATGATAACTCCAAATTGGAATCTACCATTTGAATTTATGTGCGATGCAAGTGATTTTGCAATGGGAGCCGTTTTAGGACAAAGGATTGAAAAACGATTTCAACCTATTTATTACGCTAGTAAGACGTTACAAGGAGCATAAACAAACTACACAACTACTGAAAAAGAACTCCTTACTATTGTCTTTGCTTTTGACACTAGCTAAAACGGTGGTCTATACCGACCATTCTGCTCTTAGATACCTATTTTAAAAACAAGATGCTAAACCACGATTAATCCGTCGGATCTTACTCTTACAAGAGTTCAATATTGAAATCCGAGACAAAAAGGGAGCAGAAAATCTCGCCGCTGATCATCTTTCTCGTCTTGAAAATCCCGAATTAGAAGTTCTAAATGAATCAGCCATACAAGATAACTTTCCTAATGAATATCTATTAAAGATAGATTATAATGAAATTTCATGGTTTGCAGACTATGCAAACTATTTAGTATGTGGATTTCTTGAAAAAGGATTGTCGTACCAAAAACGAAAGAAATTCTTTAGTGATATAAAACACTATTTCTGGGAAGATCCACATCTGTTTAAAAGTTGTCCCGATGGAATAATACGCCGATGTGTATTCGGGGATGAAGCCAGTCAAATTTTAAACCATTGTCACACAGGACCAACAGGAGGGCATTATGGGCCTCAACTTACCGCAAGAAAAGTTTACGATGCTGGATTCTATTGGCCTACAATTTTCAAAGACGCACACCTTCTTTGCAAATCCTGTGATGCTTGTCAAAGGGCCGGAAAAATAAGTCAACGTGATGAAATGCCACAAAATGTCAAAGAAGTATGTGAAGTATTTGACGTTTGGGGTATTGACTTTATGGGTCCATTTCTAAAATCTCATAATAATCTCTATATTCTCGTTGCCATTGATTATGTATCTAAATGGGCGAAAGCACAAGCTCTCCCAACTAACGATGCACGAGTTGTAGTCAACTTTTTAAAACATCTTTTTGCTAGGTTTGGAATACCGAAAGCTTTAATAAGTGATCGGGGTACTCATTTTTGTAACAATCAACTTGAGAAGGTTCTCAAAAGATATGGAGTAGCTCATAAAATCTCAACTGCTTATCATCCACAAACAAGTGGACAAGTTGAAAATACCAACCGAGCTTTAAAACGTATTCTAGAGAAAATCATAGGATCAAATCCGAAGGAATGGTCCATAAAATTGGAGGATGCACTATGGGCTTTTAGAACAGCCTACAAAACTCCAATTGGAACCACACCTTTTAAACTCGTTTACGGAAAAGCATGTCACCTTCCAGTAGAAATTGAGCACAAAATATTTTGGGCTTTGAAGACATGTAATCTCGATTTACATGAAGCCGGACGTCTACAGTTAAGTCAACTAAACGAATTAGAAGAATTAAGACATGAAGCATACAAAAATTCATTAATCTATAAAGAAAGAACGATGAAATGGCATGATAAAAGAATCAGAAGTTCAAAAGAATTTAAAGAAGGAGACAGAGTTCTTCTTTTCAATTCACGATTCAAGTTATTTCCTGGAAAATTGAAATCAAGATGGTCTGGACCATTCATAGTCAAAAGAGTTTTCCCATACGGAACAGTAGAATTAATAAATTCAAATGGGATTGAATTTAAAGTTAATGGTCACAGAGTTAAACATTACATAGATAATCTAATGGAAGTTGAAGATGAAGTTAATCACAATTTCGACACCACAGCTAATTAAGTGTGGGAAGGTTCGAATCTTTTTAGGATAATAGTTATTTCTGTTAGAGTTAGATATTCTGTTTTCGTGTAGTTTCCGAGAATGGAATCCGAATGGTCTTTCCCTAGCAGACCCTAAAGAACTAGTCTTCTCCTCCCATTCTGAATTTTTATTTTTTTTAGGTTTTACGAGATGAAGAATTCCTTTGATCTGAACCATGGTCTAATGATACACGCTTTGATTACTAAACGTAATAATGACACACTCCCGAGTGAATTGGTATCATTCATAAGAGGCAAAATGGACGGAGTAAGAAAAGAACTCGGAAAAGATCATCATAAGATACATTTTGGTAAAGGCAAATCAAAGTCCGCAACAAAAAGAAGAGCACGACACCTTGAAAGATGTTATAAATGCGGAAAATGGTCACACGAAGGTAAATGTTCAAACAATCAAACATATTCAAATACCGAATTTGTTACTCTATGCAGAGAAGGACCGTTTATATGTTTAGAAGAAAAGATATTGAAGAATCAAGGTTACGCTTACGTAGCTATGGAGAACCAAATCACACGACTCTCCTATGATTCGTCTAAAGCAGGTCTCTGAGAATTCTATCTCACAGGTAAGTATGTACAATTTTTATTTTTATTGATTTTAACCTTTTGATAATAAACGCTGAATCGTTCGCTATAAAGTATTAAATTGGTATTCAATAAAATTAGGTATGCGTAACCGAAATTATTGATATCATACAA
Source organism: Rutidosis leptorrhynchoides (assembly GCF_046630445.1). Classification (NCBI taxonomy): domain Eukaryota; kingdom Viridiplantae; phylum Streptophyta; class Magnoliopsida; order Asterales; family Asteraceae; genus Rutidosis; species Rutidosis leptorrhynchoides. The sequence goes on from NC_092339.1 coordinate 169,693,826, forward strand.
AAATTTATTACATCACTGCGAAATTTACCGTTTATTCTTAAGGTATAAATATCTTTAATCAATCAACCCAAAATATTTCAGAAATTCGTCAGGAGTAAAACTAGGTTATGGAACCGAAATTACTTTACCGAAAAGAGGGGCGTATATTTTTGATAATATTTGATTGATTAAAGTGGGATAAAAGACCAAAAAGATTTTTAATTTGAATTTTTACCTTGTTTAAAAAAAAATTAATATATAAATATTAAATTAATATTGTAAATCTTTTTAAATCAATATATTTAAGTTTTTAAGTATTTTTAAAAATTAATATTTTTAATATAAGTTTGTATGTATAAAAACAAAAATATAATATAAGCTTGGTGTGAATTTTTAATTTTAATAATATGAATTTTTAATTGTATGCATTTTAAATTTAAGTTTGGTGTAAATTTAAAAACAAAAATTTACTTTATTTCACTAAGTTAAAAAATTAATTTTTAAAATTCGTCGTGAGTTGAAAACTAGGTCGTTGAACCGAAATTGCTTTACCCAAGGGAGGGATGAGAACTTTTATCATCATTATTTTTAATCTTATTGAAATAAAGTATGCCAAAAACATTAAAAAAAAAACCCAAAAATCTTTACTTTTAAAACCGCGCTTAAAAATGACAAATTTTAAAACTTTGTTGAGTGACGGACTAGGATAACGATCCGAAACGCCCTCACTCCTAAAAGGAAACAAATTTTTAAAATTTATTGATTTATGTTTTAAAAGTATAAGGTTTTTATTAAAAAAAAAAACAACTCGGACCCCATGTGATCGCATGGGATTTACACTGAAACCTCATGCGGTCGCATGAGGCCTAAAATCTGGCCAGAAACATAAGCAGACGAGCTGTTCTGTTCTTCCACAAACACACACACATATACACGAAACTCTCTCAAAAACACCTCAAAAATTCCCAAATTTTCACCAAAATTCATCAAATTTCGTCCTACAATATGCTCTAATCATGCCTAGGTTCGAATTTTTTAGCAAGAAGGTAAAAATTACACCCCTAAACTCTTAAATTTCTTAGTTTTTGTGATAATTACCAATATTTTACCTAATTTGATTTTGTCAATTTTTAGTGTAATTAGAGTTAAATTGTTAGTATATTGTGTATGTATAACGTAGATTAATGCTATTTAACATGATTTGAAGCCAAAAACTTTAAAATTTTTAGAAATCTAGGGTTTGTGTTCTTGAGCAATTTGGGGCTTTTTGATATAAACAGGTTATGGCCAATTTTTGTCATGAATTATTGCTAAATTAAGTGGTGTAACATGTTTAGGTAGCTAAATGATCTAAACTTTGATCATAAACATGATTTTTGAGAATTAAAGTGGACTTTTTAGGTCTAAAATTCATGAACTTGATTAAATTGATGTAAATGCCGTTTGAAACTTGTTTAATTGCTAGTAATGGTTATTTTAACATGTTATTTGAGTTGAATGCTTATGAACTTTGTAAACATTTTCATATATGCTTATTTGAAAAAGTGTAGAATTGTAAAAATTGTGAAAATGTGTATAAGTTTAATTTTGATTAAACATGTTATTGTAATTGTTTCAAGTTGTTATTTTGCTAACACTAATGCATATTTGGATGCACAAATTTTGTGTTTAATGTGTTTTGCAGAAAAATACCGATACTGATGGTGCATCATCATCATCTAGACAACCTGCTCCAGAACCTGAACATGAAATGCAATATGAGCCACAATGTGAATCAGAACCTGAACAGGAGCAACAACAGGAACAACAACAACAACCTGATCAACACGTACCATATTATGATCCGCAGCAAGAATATGTTAATGCCTATGTAATATTTCCGATTCATCCGATAGTAGAACACCCAACGATTCATGAAGCACAGTTGCATCCCAATTTGAGATTTGATAGAAGCTGGAGAGATTACCCAACATATCAAAGTAACAAATTCAAACTGGTAACGAAAAATGTAGAAGTACCGAGGGTAATTGATTGGGAGCCTTTGGAAAGGGTCCAATTAGTTAACTCAGTTAGACAACATCTGATCCAAAGGTATGGCAGCTCTTCTTTTCCCGATTGGGAACGTTTATTCACCATTCGTAGGCCTGTATATAAGGAATGGTTTGTTGAGCTTATGAGTACTATAGCGTTAAATGCGGATGTAGTTAGGTTAGATGATAGAAGTTTTCTTAGATTTATACTTGACCGTAGGATGTATAGGATGTCCATGCTGGACATGGCCAGGGCTTTACAGATTTACACTCCTGGTGAATTACTACTACCTGATTGTATGAATTTGATTTATCATGGTGAAAGGGTAGATAGGAATTTTGATGTGGACGCCGTCTGGAGATGTATGTCAGATTATAATGTTTTTACGCTGGGAGGAAGACATTCCTATTTAGATATTAATAAAGCAGAGCTACGTATTATACATAGATTTTTAGCTAATTCGATTACACAAAGAGGTAAAAATAAGGAGAAGATGACCTTACACGATTTATTTTACCTTAAGTGTATTCGAAACCCTAGAAGCTTTGTTAATATCCCCTACTGTGTTGGTTTTTATCTGTCCAAAGTAGTGGCAGCAATACAGGACAGGGGAGTAATAGGAGGAGGTATTTTTGTTACTCTCATTGGAGAGTATTTGGGTGTAGATAGGGATCAAGGGGGTCCACTTATGGTATGTAGGGAACAGGATGATACTTTAGGATTGAAGGTCTATCAGGGTGCTAAGGTATTAAAGAGCAGACACAATCAGGCAGTACCATATGATGGTAATCATCGACAGGTAGAGAGAGGTTCAGATGAGGAAATGGAGGAAGCAGATGATATTAGGGAGGCTATGACTGACGTCTACCAGCGTATAGATGAGGTAGAAATGACAAATCAGGATAGACATAGTCGGTACGAGCAGTGGCAAGCCACGAATGTGTACGAGCATTCTAGGCAACGACAGCATGATAGATGGCACTATCATCAGCATCAGATCATGAGCCAGCTATCACCTCAGGATAACTACGTACCGACCCGACCTGCTTACTATCCTCCACACCAGCCCGATATGCGACCACCATTTACTCTCTACGACCCTATCCAGGCCTATCAGTACACCTATAACCAACCATGGAACCCGCCCGACGACATGAATTGGAACCCCTATCCAGATTGATACAGTTCCCGTTGGTGATTTCTATGATTTTTATCTTTTTATTATTTTTATTTATTTATGTTTAAACATATTATATTGTGATACTTTTATGTAAGTTTTAACATTTTTATTATGTTGTACTAATATTTCATATTTGATTTGAAAGTGGGATTTTAAGTCCCATTTCAAATTACCATGCATGTTATTATTTGTATGTATGTATATTGTCAATTGTACACAACAGGGTAAAACAACGCATTTTCAAAGACTGGCATTAAGTTCAGCAAAAGCTACTAATTTTGACGACAAAACGAAAAACAAATGTGATGTAACAACAAGACGGAATGAACAAATGATGTGCACCATTTATCATTCAGCAAACAAATGCCAATATGTTTGGAAACTTTGGTAAAATTTAATCATTTTTCTACGCTAATCACCCTCAATAATTTAAATTGTACCGATTTCTTGCAAATGAGGACATTGCAAGATCTTAAGTATGGGAAGGGGTTAAATTCTTTCGGATTTTTAAAATTTTTTGACTTAAACACTTGGTTACCTTTAAAAATACTAGTAACGCAGTAGTTGTATTAGAATCTAGTGCTCTCTGATAATAAAGAACAGCCCTAGTCTTATATACTGACTACCCAATTCTAGTAAAATTTTTCAAAATTTTCAAATAAATGAATTCAAAATCATGTTTATACATATTTATAAACGATAAAACTAGGTGTTAACACCGAAATTATTGTTACCTCGGAAAGGACATAAATTGAGAAACAACCCAAATGTTAGAATTCATTTAAAATTGAATAGAGGACAATAAAAGGTAAAGAAAGGAAAATAAAAGCCAAGTGTGGAAAAAATTTACCAAGTTATTTAAAACATATATCACATATTTTTGTACAAATAATTGAAGATACTTTTGTTTTGGACAAAATTAACCGTTTTACCCGGTAAATTGTAATATATTTGAAAGAAAGATGGATCTACACGATGAATCAATTCCATCATTAAAAGGAAGTAAAGTCTTCCGAAAAAGACACGTGCTTCTTGATTTAGGTCAGGAAGTTGTCATCCAGACCAGTTGTAGAGTCTACGAAAAACCTTGAAAAGTTTTCTCGAAAATCAGCTGGAAATCCACGGACCTCAGCATCAAACATGGTCACCAAGTGGTCAGACTTATCCTAACCATGAGAGGATCTGTCTCGTACAATGGGGGGGGGGGCACCATGCAAATTAGCTTATAGGACTAATGAATCAGATCCCCAGAAAGGATAATCTCCTTAAAGATCAAAAATCAGCTTTTAAGACTGATATTACTCAATCCTTGAGATTGACTTTTAAAGATTGAGAATTTAAACTCATGGAATTCGATGATATCTAAACTCGAGCTTGAACGAGAAAATATTTTTATCAAAATTACAAAACGATTTGTTTTCTGAAAACCCATTTTTAATGCGTTCATTACCATTGAACGTAAAATCCTAGGAATTCACCTGGAATTCATTAGGTCACTTGAACTAAATCGGGTGTCAACCGTAAGAACGGTGGTTGCATAGCATGGTCAAAGACAGGACTTTGTGACAGACCGAAAAACTATAGGGTGATCTTTACTATTGCTCCTACAAAGGATAGTAACTGCATCCGACACGATATAGACCATAATTAAAAGCATGTCACGGGACATTGCCTTAACAGTTGCTTGTTCAACGCTTTCCTTTACAACCGGACGGTAGTTTACCGAAAGGTAATATACGGAGCAAGTATACTGGACGTGTTGCTTTCCCAATACAAGGTTAGCAAGTGGATGACATAAAACCGCAAGTTTTAAGCTAAAATTTTCAATTCTGAAACCCACAAAAACAATTTCGCAAACACCGGTGAAGGGTTATTCCGGAAAACTTATCTAGGGTAAAAGCTAGATTTAATTTTCAAAAGATCAAATGTTTTCATAAAGATCCAATTTCCTAAAGGATCTAAATTTTTATAGTCATGTGGGACTGTAAACCACAACGTTACTACCATTATTCATACCGCCGTATAGAAATCACTGATGTACAAAGTGTGAAGAATAAAGAAGTGATTCTAGTATTTTTATTTCAAGACTATATTACTTGAGGACAAGCAACGCTCAAGTGTGGGAATATTTAATAATGCTAAAAATGAACATATATTTCATAGCATTATCCCTCAAGAAAGACAAGCTTTTAGTTGCAATTGTTCTATTTACAAGTGATATTCGTTTATATATTAAAAGGTAAAGATAAAAGACAGATTCGACGAATTGAAGACGCAAACGACCAAAAAGCTCAAAAGTACAAAGTACAATCAAAGTAGTTCAAAGTACGACGAATTGTAAGGGTGTAAGTCGAAATTCTGTCCGTGTAACGCTACACTATTATTAATCATTGTAAGTTATGTTTAACCTTTTTAAATTAATGTCTCATAGCTAAGTTATTATTATGCTTATTTAAATTGAAGTAATCGTGATGTTGGGCTAAAATATTAAATGACGGGGTAATTGGGCTTTGTACCATAATTGGAGTTTGGACAAAAGAACGACACTTGTAGAAATTAGACTATGGGCTATTAATGGGCTTTATATTTGTTTAATAAAATGATAGTTTGTTAATTTAATATAAAGATTTACAATTGGATGTACCTATAAATAACCATATACACTCGATCGAACACGATTGGCGGGATATTTATATGTACTAATAATCGTTCATTTAACCGGACACGGGAATGGATTAATAGTCAATGGACTTATTAAAACAAGGGTGAATTATATACAAGGAAAATTGGTGTAATTATAGTTTAAGTCCCCAATTAGTTGGAATATTTGACTTCGGGTATAAGGATAATTTGACGAGGACACTCGCACTTTATATTTATGACTGATGGACTGTTATGGACAAAAACCAGATGGACATATTGAATAATTCAGGACAAAGGACAATTAACCCTTGGTAATAAACTAAAATCAACACGTCAAACATCATGATTACGGAAGTTTAAATAAGCATAATTCCTTTATTTCATATTTCATCGCACTTTTATTTACTGTCATTTTATTGAACTTTTAATTATCGTACTTTTAATTATCGCAACTTTTATTTACTGTCAATTTATTTATCACACTTTTAATTATCGCAACTTTATTATCGTTATTTACTTTAGCTTTAAATTAAGTCTTTTATATTTTCAATATTTTACATTAGGTTTTAACTGCGACTAAAGTTTTAAAATCGACAAACCGGTCTTTAAACGGTAAAATCCCCCTTTTATAATAATAATATTACTTATATATATTTATATATTTACAAGTATAGTTTTAAAAATATGGCGTTAAACTTGGCTAGCTCCCTGTGGAACGAACCGGACTTACTAAAAACTACACTACTGTACGATTAGGTACACTGCCTATAAGTGTTGTAGCAAGGTTTAGGTATATCCACTCTATAAATAAATAAATAACTTGTGTAAAAATGTATCGTATTTAATAGTATTTCGTAACAAATATATAACTATTTTGTATACACCTCTACGCACATCAATATGTGAAGAGTACGTACGATGTATAACGAATATGTATATATATAAAGGGCGTACGGTGGCTTAACGAGATGATATTTGAGTCGTGAAGCGTAATAGAAGTGTTTTAGTGCTTTAACGTGCATGTACATTAGAGTTAGGAGTCATGCGAAACGTAAACTCGTCACCATGGTCGAATGCATGAAAATGGGTCAGATTGTGCTAAAGGTCGTGGCGCGGAGAAGCTGATCGCAGCGCGACAATTCAAGCAATCCAGGATCAGGAGGCACGACAACAAACCACCAGACCACGACAATTCTCGCGGCGCATAAAAAGGTGGTCGCGGCGAGGCCCTTCTGGGAATCTAGTTCTGGATTTTTTAATTTTTAGAGGTATCGAGGGCATTTCGGTCATTTCACGTGTGTGCCAGATTTGGGATCTTAAATCCCATCCACCCATTTCATTTCACTCATTTCTTTTCCTTTTTCTCTTCTATTTTCTTCCAAAACTTCAAAACCCCAAATCATTCAAAGTGTGATTTAAAGGTGAAGGAGCGGGATTCGATCTTTGGCGCAAAAGGCAATCTTTTTCTCCTCGTTCTTAGATACGTGGTGATACTAGTGGTGAGTCTTCTATTCAAATTCGTTCTTAAGATTCATGTTCATATTTAGTAGTTTTGATTGTGAGTTCATAAATGAAACCCCATTAGTTGTTAATGGAAGATTAACACCAAGATTCGGGATTATAAGTATTGAAGGCGGATTTTTGGTTTGGTGAGCGAGTTTAAACATGTAAGACTTGCAAAGAGTAAATAATCACTAGCATTAGTGATTATTGATGAAATGAAAGCCTTTTTGTGTTCATTAGTTTGACTAATTTTGAATAGAGTCAAAATTAGGGTTTGATGATGATTGTGGCCCGATTGTCGAATTAGTTGAGTTTATAAACTTAAAATGAGTTAAGTTAAAGTATAAACTTGTGTTGGTGGCGTTTTGAAGTCAAAACTTGTAAATGTGAGAATTTGACTTTGTTAAGGGTCAAAATGGGTTTTGGGCGAATATGTGGACTAGTATGAGTTTAATGGCTAAATGTGATGTCTTTAGGTATTTCGGGAACGCGGGAACTTGTCTCATTAGTTTCGGACCTTCGTGTAGCGTTAAAAGTGCAAAAGGGTGTGATTTGCACTTGTTGTTCATTTGGGCGGGTCGAGAGTCCAAATGAGTTTGTATTGATGATTATGTGATAAATGGAATAGGTACATTCCATTGGCGAGTTTCGGGATTGAATTACACTATATCGAGGCGTTTAATGTGAGTGTAAATTTACTATACGTGTATGTATGCATAGGATGGGTGCGTGTGTGTAGGGTGACCCTTGCTCGGGTTTACTCTATGTTTGTGTGGGAGAATCGACTCCTCTTGTGCTTCGGGTCCATGTGATACGCTTATGCGTTTTGGGTTACTACCCTTGATGTTGTGATTGGCTAGCGTATTGAATAAACCCTTTGGCGATGGGTTTTGCTTGCATTTGTCGTGGTGATGATTCGGGTAGTGAGTCGCGTGATGTTCGGATTCACTAAGGCGCATGAAGTTCGGCCAACCCTATTGTGATGTATTGGTGATGATTCGGGTAGTGAGTCACGTGATGTTCGGATTCACTAAGGCGCATGAAGTTCGGCCAACCCTATTGTGATGTATTGGTGATGATTCGGGTAGTGAGTCGCGTGATGTTTGTGACAACCCGGAAATTTCCGATCAAATTTGAACTTCATCTTTATATGGTTTCGACATGATAAGCAAAGTCCGTTATGTTGCGTCTCAAAATTTTTGAACTATTTTCGTACATTCATTTGACTTCGACCATTTCCGACGATTCATAAACAATTAATTGTAAATAGATATGTGTGTGTGTGTGTGTATATATATATATATATATATATATATAATTGAAAATTTAATTTGAAATATTATATGTTATTGCTATTAAAATTTAATTATTTAAAATAAAATAATATAAGATATAATAAAATTTATTATTAAAATGGATCTATATATAGATATAAAAGTTTATTGAATACATTTAATAATCAATTGTGATACTCGGTTGACGTATCGTTAGTGTTCATATAGATCTAATACGAAATTATGAAGATTTAAAATGAAAGTTGAATAGTTAATTGAATACGAATATTTTAGGTTTGATAGAAATATTTTTATCTTTTTAGTTTAAATTATAATACTCCATACATATTATTTTGAACTAAAAATAAATATTAGACGCACCCTTTTGATCAGGTTTCAAACATTTAATGACCAAAATAAATAAATATAGTTAATTTAAAAATTTGGAATTTTTTCGGAAACTTTTATCCGCCACTGTTTAATAACGGAGTACGATATAGCACTTCATGGGAAAACTGTCGGCACAATCAACCAAATCAAACGACTGCTTACTGTTTTTGATTGTTTCACCTACTGTGTTTAATTGATTCAATCACACATTTGAATTATATGAGTAATATTATATTATTATTATTATTATTATTATTATTATTATTATTATTATTATTATTATTATTATTATTATTATTATTATTATTATTAATTATTATTAATTACTATTAGTTTTATCTTATTATAGTTATATTATAATTATATATATAGATATAGATAGATACAGGTTTGATCAATCATAAAACCTCACACCTTCTTCTTCCTATTTCCTACTTCGAGAGCCACCATTTCACCACCGGTTGCTTATACGAGTTCACTAACCACAACAACCCACCCTTGAATGCCACCTTGCTCAATCAACACCATGAACATCACCTACATCCGCCACCACCTTAAACTCATCACCACCAACACCACAACAACCATAACTATTGCTGCTATATTGTTACTTATACTGCAGCTTATTTTTCTGTTTTAATCGTATTACCAAACCAAAACATCACAGCTATTGTTTCCGTTTTTCTGTTGTGAGCACCATAAGTGAGACCTGCAACCAACTGCTGTTATTCGACTATACTGTTGCTATTGTTTCGGTTCAACACAAGATTCACAAACTCACCTATTACTCGATTGTTTCTGTAAACAGCCATCAAAACACCATCAATGTTAATATCCTTGGCCTATTAAACAAAACATGTTACTACTAGTGTGTATTCCTGTTCTTGTGCAAACGAACAACGATGTTTGTGACGATCGCTCCAAATCCATATGGACGAACACGTCATTCATCAATTTCATTGCGAGGTATTTGACCTCTATATGATACGTTTTGTAAACATTGCATTCTTTTGAAAAGGCACACCATAAATGAATATTTAAATCAAAGGTTTTCGACATCTGATGATTTCTACATATAGACAATCATCGTAAATAATAGTTTACAATAGTACTTCTATTGACAATGCAGTCAAAATAAGATACATGGTGATGATTTGGTGAATGCAACGTTTCCTTGATAAATATGCCATGTAAGACTCCATGCACATAGCTTGTCTAACATATAAGCAAACAGCGGAAGACTTCTAGGAACCTGAGAATAAACATGCTAACAAGTGTCAACACAAAGGTTGGTGAGTTCATAGTTTTAGTGTTTCGCATAATCTGTATATAAAGGTGGATCACAAGATTTCAGTTGTTCAATCCAGAAATGTTTATCAAAATATTCTACGAAATTGAGCACCCTGGTAACTAAACTTAACGTATATATAATTTGTACCCTTTGTATAATCATCTTAATAATACACGCAAACCAACGTGTACGCTTCTCAAATAGCATACGTCCATTAAAAGGCTAGTGCTCTAGCTCGGACGGGGATATCAAGCCCTATGGATCCATATACAACTATTCGCGCCCACCAGTTCTTATAACCGGCAGTTACTAGTTACCAAAGCTACGGGATTTTCGGTTCAAACTCTGTGTAGAATTTAGTATGTACTTGTATCCACTAACAAATCGTTTTATGACCAAGTCAATATATATTTTCAACATTCATAAACACGTTTTAAATATACGTCGCAAGTTATTCATACAATCAATATTCCAACTTCTCATATATATTCAAATAAATATTTAAACCAATAAGTTTAATGTACGGTATTAAACAATTAATACATTGTTACGTTTTCAAGTTATAGTATATATATATGTATCTATATACATATAATTGTTCGCGAATCGTCGAGAACAACCGAAAGATATTTGAATAGTTCAAAAATTTTGATATTAAGTTTTACAGACTTTTCTTATCGTGTCGGAAATGTTAATCATACAAAGATTTAAGTTTAAATTTGGTCAGAAATTTCCGGGTCATCACAGTACCTACCCGTTAAAGAAATTTCGTCCCGAAATTTGAGTGAGGTCGTCATGACTAACAATAAAAATGTTTTCATGCCGTATATGTGTTGATAAATAGAGTTTTATCACCGTTAAATAATATGGATAAAACAATCCAATTACTCGAAGCATATGAGGGAAGTTATCGTAATAGAATGAAATGGAGAATAGAAATTCGTCTTATCTCTTGATGTAGTAACGATTGATTTCCGGATTTTAAGGAATAGAAAATCTTCATAATCTAAATAAGATTTGATTCTTCGGAATCTGCGGAAATTAGGATTTTCTTTGATTAAATGCGCAATCTACCTCGATTGCTATGTCTGATATTTCGCTATAAATTGACCTCTTCTGTTTCATTATTTTCACCACTCCTATATCTTCTTCCTCATTTCATACTTCCAAAAGATTGTGAAATGCTTCATCAAATTCTGATTCTTGATATACTCCTAACTTTCATATCTGTCATTCTTCTTTTTCATCTACCGCCAGAGGAAGTTATTTTCTTCTACTATTACCTTGGGGTTATAGTGTTTTTCATTCTCCCGTGTCTTTATATTGCTATACGCATTGATATACACGGTTTGTAATTTCGGGGTTGTTATCGGGCTTTATATTCTCCATTATATTTCGGAGCTTCATGCTTTCGTTTTCTCTTCCCGACCTTAAGTTAAGCGGATAATGGTCCAGAATTCGTAGGTATGAAGTTTCAGATGAACATATAATGTTCTAAGAAAGAAATGGCAATAGCACAATCTGACTTGTCAAATTACCAGAATACCTCGAAAAAGACCGAATCATCAAGAAAAATATTTTCTTGATATGTTTAGAGGTTAAATAGAATGAAAGAGTTATGTAACATGGTTCATGATGAGGGTATGATCTGTGAACCTTTATCACGTTCCATTAGAAACTCAGCATGACTTACTGTAATATAATCACGTTGATCAAGTGTCATTATATTATACTAACTCATGCTTCAATTCCCAACATTACTTTAAAACATCTATTTTTCGAATTTTTCAGATTTTAGAAACTAAAATAGTTTCTTTTATGATGTAACAAAGATAGCGCGAAGAGATGAATGATTTCAGATAAGAATGGTTATAAAAAAAATATCTTCAGAAATATGGAGGATATTTATAATGGAAGATACGATGATATCTTAGAATATTTAAGATAAGATGATGATGAAGAATATTGTCCGCAAAGGTTTTAGAGTAAGGAGCAAGGTATTTGCTAAGGATTTCAGCAGACACTGAATCATTTGTATTCTTTGAAGGTAGATTTCGTTTTTGTGATTTGTCCACAGCCTCCTTCATGGTCTGCTCAATCCGTTTTCCAGTTCCAAACCTTCTCTTTTCTCAGCTTTACCACCATACTATTCTTTATCATCAAACTTTTGACTGTTAAGGTCGTTTACAGTGTTTGCTGCTTCATCATCATTTTTCCAAAATAAGGAGAACTAGTTTCGTAGTTTGGGGTGTTTTTCAGAAACTTCACATTCGAAGTATGTAAGTCTAGAAGACAGATGTTATCTATATATAACTGTTGTCGTAGAAAATGCTGCGAGATTCAAAATACTGATTGCTAATTCTCGGTGGTTGGTATGGCATTTATTGTTACAAGATGTGGATGAGTACATGATAGGGTTTCAATGAGTATAAGGATTTTTCGAAAGGTCAAGGATTAATAAAGTTGTTGATAAATTTACTGCTAATGTGGTGGAACATGAAAGGTTCCCCGGTAACAAGAACGTATATGTCAAGGTTATAATAAGGCTAATCTGAAAAGTCAAAGTTGACTAGTTGGAAGTGTGATAAAACTGGATACTTTGAAAAGGGATTGCAAGATTATTTTCGGTAAAAACAACGCTAAAGGATCTTGCAAAGTTTTGAAGTCAAAGTATAGCTTTGAAAGATGTAGAGATCTAAGAATGATGTTACTAGTTCAGAGTTATGACTTGGATTCTGTTCTGTCAGAATATGTAATCAAATTTGGATGAGGATGGTTGCTTTGATTTTTATAAAAGAATATATATTGTTGTGAAAGTAGTGAGTATAGTTGATGATTTGTTGAATCAGAATCGAAGAATGTAACATATTAATTGTGAATTTATATATCTCTCGGGTATTACCTACCCGTTAAAATATTCTCACCATTAACAGTTTGTATAAAAGAATTTTCTTAATTACAATCTTCATGAAAATATACCTACATATATATTTTCCTTAGATGTAATCATGGATTTAATGAGTTAACATAATATTAATCTCATCTGGTTTTTGACTAGGACTAGAATATATAATCTCTAAAACTTTTAGAAACTACATATTCTCTACAAAATATTTCTTCGATGAAGTTATGAATCAATACTTCATCGTTTGTTGTTGTTGGTATTCCTTGGTATCTATGGTGCGTATGACGTTGATGTTCAAGGAACATATTGTGATGTTGAGGCTTGCTGTGCGGATGTTGTTGGTGTTGTTGTCGGTGGTATTGTTGATGCCGGTGATTCTGCTGGTGCTTATAACCTTTGCACCATATTCTCCAAAGCCACTACCCGAGTGCGAAGCTCGTTGACTTCTTCTACTACACCGGGATGATTGTCGGTTCGGATGAGCGGATGAATAAGATTCAGAATTTCAGATAGTATATTATCGTGACGAGATACTCTGGAAATGAGAGAGAAAATAGTGCCTCGAACAGGTTCGCCGGTAAGTGCTTCGGGTTCTTCGCCAAGAGGGAAATGTGGTGAATGGAAGGGATCACCTTCTTCTTGTCTCCAATGACTAAGCAGGCTATGAACCCATCCCCAATTCATCCAGAATAGGTGATGGCTAATTGGTTGATCCATTCCGGTTACACTGTCTTCGGAATTCAGGTGAATATCCATATCGGAATAGCTGTCAAAGTTTAAGGAATTTGAACTAGATACGGGATCCATCTTGTATAATTAGGGAGATGATTTTTGATATAAATTATATTATAGAATTTAGTTTGGTATTCTTCAATACATAATTTACATATGTATATATAAAACCAAATTCCATAAATCACGGAGAAATTTTCGGAAGATGTCAGGAAAAGTTTACAGTAACAGATACGCTAAGATATGAATTTTTGTCTATACACTATTTATGCAATAAATGCAGGAAAACGTGTCTAGACTTAAGAATGATAAGCATGTAATATCCGACAAGAAATGATAAGCAAAACTTTTAACATGCAGACACGGTCGAAGTCCAGACTTACTAATGCATCCTAACAACTATCAGTTAGACACACTCGTGCAAGACCTGGTTCACTAGGACCAACGCTCTGATACCAACTGTGACGATCGCTCCAAATCCATATGGATGAACACGTCATTCATCAATTTCATTGCGAGGTATTTGACCTCTATATGATACGTTTTGTAAACATTGCATTCTTTTGAAAAGGCACACCATAAATGAATATTTAAATCAAAGGTTTTCGACATCTGATGATTTCTACATATAGACAATCATCGTAAATAATAGTTTACAATAGTACTTCCATTGACAATGCAGTCAAAATAAGATACATGGTGATGATTTGGTGAATGCAACGTTTCCTTGATAAATATGCCATGTAAGACTCCATGCACATAGCTTGTCTAACATATAAGCAAACAGTGGAAGACTTCTAGGAACCTGAGAATAAACATGCTAACAAGTGTCAACACAAAGGTTGGTGAGTTCATAGTTTTAGTGTTTCGCATAATCTGTATATAAAGGTGGATCACAAGATTTCAGTTGTTCAATCCAGAAACGTTTATCAAAATATTCTACGAAATTGAGCACCCTGGTAACTAAACTTAACGTATATATAATTTGTACCCTTTGTATAATCATCTTAATAATACACGCAAACCAACGTGTACGCTTCTCAAATAGCATACGTCCGTTAAAAGGCTAGTGCTCTAGCTCGGACGGGGATATCAAGCCCTATGGATCCATATACAACTATTCGCGCCCACCAGTTCTTATAACCGGCAGTTACTAGTTACCAAAGCTATGGGATTTTCGGTTCAAACTCTGTGTAGAATTTAGTATGTACTTGTATCCACTGCGTTTAAAATAAAGTGCATGTATTCTCAGCCCAAAAATATAGATTGCAAAGGCAATTAAAAAGGGAGCAAATGAAACTCACACATATAAATATTGTATATCGGTTAATAAAGCATTTGCATGTATTCTCAGCCCAAAAATGTAGAGAGTAAAAGGGATCTTATGAAACTCACACATATAAATATTGTATATCAGTTAATAAAGCATTTGCATGTATTCTCAGCCCAAAAATGTAGAGAGTAAAAGGGATCTTATGAAACTCACCTTAGCCGCATAAAAAGTCGTTCACCAAAATGTGACCGAAACTCGGATTACCAAATAACCGTAGATCTCAACCTAGAGAACATATGTTGGTCAATAATTGTTTATCAAGCTAGGTCAGGTCATAGTGTATCACACTCCTAATGCTCGAGATCGACATACAATAGTTATCAAAAGTTATTTCAAAAAGTCAATCTGACTCCATACAATAGTTGAATGATCATGGCAATCGAATCATTTTAATATTTCACATAGTTTTCCAATTCTTGTAAAATTAAACTATAGTTTTTATAAGGCTTTAAAATATGATAAAACAATCAGTTTTGACAATTGTTCAATAAAACGAGACGTGCCTTATATAAGATTTCAGTTACTCGGTTGGTAATATTTAAAAATCCATTTTATCAATCTCGTAAACAAGTTGTTTATATCTTAATTGCAGATTCAAAAGCAATTTCAATTAACGTCAATCATAATTCAGTTGATCATATCTTTTAATCCATTCATCGAAGCTATTCGATATCTAAATGAAAAGTTATTGATTTTTCGCCAGCTTTCCAAAAACATGTATATCATATACCTTTTACCAGTAATATATGTATTTAATTCGTGATTCATTATAACTGTTTAACGACGAAATTTAGCATACAAGCATGTATAAATATATATACTCGAGCACTGGACATGGATACACAATTAATATATAAAAGATAAAATATGAGTGCTTACGTATCAATATTGAGATTCAATATTGTAGGAAAGTACGTAAACGTAACGGAGATGATAAACACTAGGTTTGACTTTACGAGCATAATCCCCAAATCATACCCATAACCTCCATAGCTATAACTCATAATTTCCTTAGCTCTATCCCGCTCGAAAAACCATTTTGAAAGTGACAAGCTCATGACCTCGTCGTAGTATTCTATGTATAATATTACTAAAAATATTAAGATTAATAATAATAATAATAATCTTAATAATATAATAATAATAATAATAATAATAATAATAATAATAATAATAATAATAATAATAATAATAATAATAATAATAATAATAATAATAATTAATATAAATAATAAATAATAATAATATTACACATGGAGTAATATATGTGTAAGAACTCGAGCAGAAACTGGACTTTTATAGGCAACTTTTTGAAATCTGATGCCCATGCGATCGCATGGGTTTTTAGTGTATTTGCCATGCGATCGCATGACCGCCTGATCCAGCTCAAAATTTTTTGTTTTCTTGTTTGTCGACATAATTAAATATAATATATATAATATATATAATTTAAATAATTAATTATAT
This sequence comes from Rutidosis leptorrhynchoides, assembly GCF_046630445.1. Lineage (NCBI taxonomy): Eukaryota > Viridiplantae > Streptophyta > Magnoliopsida > Asterales > Asteraceae > Rutidosis > Rutidosis leptorrhynchoides. The sequence continues at coordinate 169,710,554 of NC_092339.1, forward strand.
ACTATATTAAATTCATGTGCATAGTTGACTTGTAATTTTCGTTCCGATGACTCGTACATTGTCACTCGACTTATGTCCCGGTTCCAGTTTCTCGAACGCATTTTCGTACGCTTAGAAAACTCGTAATTTACGGTTTGTGACTCGTACCTTTGTCAAAATACAGTCTTAAATTATCAATAAACTATATCATTCAAAGTGTATCTTAAACTTTCAAATGTTTATGTCATTTACTTCTATAAATCATTGTCTCGCTATTTGTTGATATATATATAATAACAAATCGTTTTATGACCAAGTCAATATATATTTTCAACATTCATAAACACGTTTTAAATATACGTCGCAAGTTATTCATACAATCAATATTCCAACTTCTCATATATATTCAAATAAATATTTAAACCAATAAGTTTAATGTACGGTATTAAACAATTAATACATTGTTACGTTTTCAAGTTATAGTATATATATATATGTATCTATATACATATAATTGTTCGCGAATCGTCGAGAACAACCGAAAGATATTTGAATAGTTCAAAAATTTTGATATTAAGTTTTACAGACTTTGCTTATCGTGTCTGAAATGTTAATCATACAAAGATTTAAGTTTAAATTTGGTCAGAAATTTCCGGGTCATCACAATGTTGCACTGAGAGATTATAACAGCAACGATAATGAGAATGTTGTGTATGATGAAGATGAATTTTAAATGATGAATACGTTATACGTAATATTTATGATGATGAACCAAAACTGATGCTACGTTTATCCTATTATTCGGAGAACCCACTCAAAACCATCACTTTAATCATCTTCGAACCCCAAACACCCATTACTGCTATTACGCGTTTCTATTTCTATTTTTTTGTAGCTGTACAACTAGCACTACTATACCTCAACAACAAACGAGAATAAAAAGGTTATACGAGGACCAACTGCTGATACTAGTCGCGTAATCTTTCTCTCTCTGGTTTCTAATCCACAGCCGTTACCATCATCATTCTTTTCATTTGTTTTTCTATCGGGGATCCAATGTCAAAGTGATTGTTGCAACAGCCCTATTTCTGTTTGGGCCTATTAATATTACTAAGTTTCATATTGGGTCACCACTCTTGGGCTTCATGATCCATTAAATTAAAATAACGGGCCACTATGATTGCTACTATCGGTTTAATTTCAAAACCCAATACCTCGAACATATGTTGCTACTGACATGTTTCTATTCAGTTTCGAACCCACAACCAATCATACTGTTGCTGCTGCAGTTTAATTTGTTTCTGTTTCAGCCGGAAAACACTCACCAAACAAGCACACGTCACTCTTCAACCACCATCATGTTAATGCTACTGCTACTACGAGGACTATTTTGGCAGGAAACCCAACCACCACCATCACCGTCACCTGCTTCTTTTTCTTTATTTCTATTAAAGCAAAAATGATGTTATGATGTATTATAAAGATGATGATGTTGTGTAAGATGATGATGATCATATGATGATGATGAGGTGATGTCATAGTGATGGCAACGAGTCATGATGTTGAAGACGATGAATAGTAGCGAATAGGGAAATGAATGATGATGATTATGATGTCGAGATGATACGATTTTATATGATGATTGATGATGGTGATCGAGAAGAAAAAGGTTAAAAGATGATGAGGTGATATGATTTTAATGATAAATGATGATGATTTTAACGTATGATGAGATAATGCGATGGGTATGAAGGAGATGATGGTGATTATAGGTCATGATGATCCTAGATGATAATGAATGATGATGATAATGTTAAGGAACCAAAATTTGCTTGTGACTGCCATATGTTTTATTCTTTTTAACCATCGAATAGTTACAATTACTAAGTGGGTTTAGCTTTTGGGCTTGGCATGATATCAAATGGGTTTTTGAATTGGGCTACAAGTATCAATATGCTAAAAGAAATAAACACGGTCCTTAATTCGGAAACAAACTTGCAGTTCAATGGTTAGAGCGTGTGGTTGTTAAGTGAGAGGTCGCGGGTTCGAGCCCGGGTTGAGGCAGTTTATTTTTTTTGAGCTTTTTCTATTAAGGTAGTATTACTAATATTATTATTATTATTATTATTATTATTATTATTATTATTATTATTATTATTATTATTATTATTATTATTATTATTATTATTATTATTATTAATTATTGTTATTATTGTTAAGTAAATTAGTATTATTATTATTATTATTATTATTATTATTATTATTATTATTATTATTATTATTATTATTATTATTATTATTATTATTATTAACATTAATATAACTTATATCATTATTATTTTTATTAATATTTTTATCATTATTATTATTAGTATTAACATTATTATTATTAATTTTTATCATTATTATTATTATTATTTACTACTATTATTATTATTAATATTATATTATCGATATTACAAATATTATTTTTATCATTATTATTAACATATATCATTTTATTTACTTTTATTATTAGTATTTTAAGTATTATTATTTTATTATTATTATTATTTTTTATCATTTTTATTATTATTACTATTTTTACCATGAATGTTATCATTATAAAATATTATTAATAAGCATTATTAGTATTAAGAATTTTTATCAAAATTATTATTAATGTAAAAACAAGAAAAACTTTTTATTATTATTATTTTCATTATTTTTAAATTTATCATTTTTATTAAATTAGTATTATTATTGAAATTAACATTTTTATTAACATTATAATTTTTATTATTTAAAATCATCATTATTGTTATTATTAGAATTATCATAATTTTTATCATAATTAGTATTATTTTTATCATTATTATTATTAATATTATTAATATATCAAATAAAGATTTTCTATATAAAAATATATTTATGACATAAAACATAACTATATTAATATTTGTGTAATAAATAGAAATTATCTATCTAAAGTATATAAAGTAAATATATCTAACTTAATTATTAAGAAAACCTATAAATTATTAAATATAATAATTATATCACTAAGAATAATACACAAATTTGTTCGATTTCAATTATATGTGTTAATATATATAATTGATATAGGTTCGTGAATCCGAGGCCAATCCTGCGTTGTTCAGTTCAGTCGAAATATTTTTACTACAAAATATCGTATCGTGAGTTTCATTTGCTCCCTTTTTTAAATGCTTTTGCAATATATATTTTTGGGACTGAGAATACATGCGCTGCTTTTATAAATACTTTACGAAATAGACACAAGTGATCGAAACTACATTCTATGGTTGGATTATCAAATCGAATATGCCCCTTTTTAGCTTGGTAGCCTAAGAATTGGTGTTTATTATAATTGCCACCAATTGACGCGAATCCTAAAGATAGATCTATGGGCACTAACAATGTGACAACCCGGAAATTTCCAACCAAATTTAAACTTTAATCTTTATATGTTTCCGACACGATAAGCAATATTTGTTAAGTTAAATTTCAAGAATTTTAAACTATGTTCATACATTCATTCAACCTCGACCAAGTTCCAACGATTCACGAACCATTAAACGAATATGATTATATATATATATATGTGTATATATGTTCTAACTTGAAACGTAAATAAATATTAGATTAAATACTTTATATGATTGTATCTGTTTCAAAATATTTATCAATGGAATTAGAAGATAAGATCAAATGATTGAATTATCAGATATATTGAATTATGATTACAAGTCTCTGTTGAAAGGCCCACGTTGATTTGAGAAATCTTTCTATTTTAACAATATTCGGAAAATGGTAAAGTGATTTATAAATAAGAACAAATTGTCAATCATTGAGAACTAGACAAAGGATAGTGGAAGATTGAATCTCATAAAGACTCGATTGATCTATTTAGTTTCAAACGTACAAAAATGTTTTCAGTTTAAAAAGAACTTTATTATTAAAACGTATATAACTTTTATAAATATCTAGAACCACTTTTGACAACTCATTACTTAACTAGTATGATAAAGATAACGATATTTATATTTTATTTTATTAAATATTAATAATGATTTAAATTAATATTATATATATTTATACGCGTATTATACGTACATAGTTTTATACTTTTACTACACTTAAACTTTACCTTTACTTTATTTTTACTTTACTTTAACTTTAATAATTCACTTTAATAATTCATATTTTAATAATTCACTTTAATAATTCATACTTTAATAATTCACTTTAATAATTCATACTTTAATAATTCACTTTAATAATTCATACTTTAATAATTCACTTTAATAATTCATACTTTAATAATTCACTTTAATAATTCAAAAATCTATTATAAATAGAATTCAATAGGTTTCATTATTTCATAGAAACTTGAAAATATTTTTCTCTAAACTCTCTCAATCGATTTACATATATATATTTACTCCGTATTATTTCAAGATATTATTAGTATACATAAAATATTACGACGAAGTGCTGTCCGAGTGATTTCGAAATTGTTTTTCGAGTAGGATAGGATTAAGGAAATTATGGGTTATAGCTATGGAGGTGATTGAGTATGGTTCATGGGTATGCTCGTGAGGTCAATATAGTGTTTATCATCTCCGTTGCGTTTACGTACCTTTCCTGCAATATTGAATCTCAATATTGATATGTTCGTGAATCCGAGGCCAACCTTGCACTTGTTCAATGACGTTATATGTATTTTTACTACGAAATACAGTATGGTGAGTTTCATTTGCCTTTTTACCCTTTATATTTTTGGGACTGAGAATACATGCGCTTTTATAAATGTTTGACGAAATAGACACAAGTAATTGAAACTACATTCTATGGTTGAATTATCGAAATCGAATATGCCCCTTTTTTGTTAAAGTCTGGTAATCTAAGAATTAGGGAACAGACACCCTAATTGACGCGAATCCTAAAGATAGATCTATTGGGCCTAACAAACCCCATCCAAAGTACCGGATGCTTTAGTACTTCGAAATTTATATCATGTCCGAAGGAGGATCCCGGAATGATAGGGGATATTCTTATATGCATATTGTTAATGTCGGTTACCAGGTGTTCACCATATGAATGATTATTTTTGTTTCTATGCATGGGACGTATATTTATGAGAACTGGAAATGAAATTCTTGTGGTCTATTAAAATGATGGAAATAAATGATTATGATAAACTAATGAACTCACCAACCTTTTGGTTGACACTTTAAAACATGTTTATTCTCAGGTGTTAAAGAAATCTTCCGCTGTGCATTTGCTCATTTTAAAGATATTACTTGGAGTCTTTCATAGCATATTTCGAAGAACGTTGCATTCGAGTCATTGAGTTCATCAAAGATTATTATTAAATCAATTTATAGTTGGATAGTGGATATTATGAAATGGTATGCATGCCTGTCAATTTTTGATGTAAAGAAAGATTGTCTTTTAAAAACGAATGCAATGTTTGTAAAATGTATCATATAGAGGTCAAATACCTCGCAATGTAATCAACTATTGTGAATCGTTTATAATGTATATGAACGGGTCCTTTCAGTTGGTATCAGAGCGGTGGTCTTAGCGAACCGGGTCTGCATTAGTGTGTCTAACTGATAAGTCGTTAGGATGCATTAGTGAGTCTGGACTTCGACCGTGTCTACATGTCAAAAGTTTTGCTTATCATTTCTAGTCAGAAATCATCTGCTTATCATCCTTAGGAAATTACTTGCTTATCATTATTAGTCTAAACACGTCTTGCTATATTAATTGCATGAGTAGTGTAAAGACAAAATTCATATCTTAGCGTATCTGCTAAATCATATCTTATCGTATCTGTTACTTTAAACGTTGTCTGACATATTCCGTAAATTCCTCCGTAATCTACGAAATCTTTTTCTCTATATATATAGATATTCTATGTAATTAGAATACCATTCGATAGCCGAAAAATCATTTCATATCGAAAAATCCTTTATTCAATTGTACAAAATGGAATTCGTCATTAGTTCAAGTTCCTCGGATTTCGAAATGGAATCCCACTCCAGCTCCGAAAGCAGTGTGACCGGAATAGATCAAGCAATCAGTCATCACCTATTCTGGATGAATTGGGGATGGGTTCGTAGCCTCCTCAATCATTGGAGACAAGAAGAAGGTGATCCCTTCCATCCACCACATTGCCCTCTTGATGAAGAACCTGAAGCACTTACCGGCGAACCTGTCCGAAACACCATTTTCTCGCTCATTTCCAGAGTATCTCGTCACGATTATATATTACATCAAATTTTAGATTTTATTTATCCGCTCGTCCGAACCGACAATCACCCCTGTGTAATAGAAGAAGTCAACGAGCTTCGCGCTCGGGTAGTGGCTTTGGAAAATATGGTGCAGAGATTACAAACACCAGTAGCAGCATCAGCAGCATAACCAGTAACACCATCATCAACGCCAATAGTACCATTACCACCCCAACCACAACCACGTCGTAAACCTCAACTTTACACAATGTCCCACGCGCACCAATGTCATACGCCCTGTAGATACCAAGGAATACCAACAATAATAACCGACGAAGTATTAATTCATAACTTCATTGGAGAAACATTCCGCGCAGATTATGTAATCTCTAAAGTCTTAGAGATTATCTAATCTAGCCCTAACCATAAATCAGTTAAGCGAACCAAAATGATAGAAGGAAAAGTAGAAACCCTGACAAAAATGGTGTGTGATTAACAAGCTAAACTTGTTTTACCAACAGCATCAACAGTACCGTCAGCGTCACCAGCATCAGTACAGTCAACATCAGAATCAACAACACCTATAACTTCACAAACTCCGTCAGCTCAAGAATCACTATGGACATCAATACGAATCAATAACCCGTATATTGTATCAACGAGTTATGAAGAATTAACTCATTCCCTTTGAAGAAATTATATGTGTATTTTATATATTTTGAAATAAAAATAAATCTTTCCGTGCTAAGCTATTGTGTGTGAATCTTAACTACTCGGTTAATTCATATTACAAATATGCAATAATGTACGTCCTTCGGCCGCAACTTAACCAGCGTTAACTACAATCTCTGTCGCAATTCAACAAATTCCAATTCATAATAAATCAGGTATATATTTGATTTTACACTTTCATCATCGATGTACCCGAAACTTTTCAGATAACATCATTCGTACTTTGAGAAATTCACAAGAATTCCACGAACCGAACATCATACATCAACAAATAACGAAGTATTGATTCATAATTTCAATGTCATTAAAGAAATACTGCATAAAAGTTATGTACTTTTTAAAGCCTTTAGGCATTATTCAATTCTAGTTTCAACCGTAAATCAAATGAGTTTAATTTAATATTAACTCATTAAATCTATGTTACATCTGAAGAAAATATACATATATATATTTTCATAAAGACTGTAATAAAATTCTTTTGTACAAAATATTAATTGTGAAATTTTTTTTAACGGGTAGGTAATACCCGAGAGATATATAAATTCACAATTAATATATTACATTCTTCGAATCTGATTCAGCAAATCATCCATTATACTCCCTACTTTCACAAAAATATACATTCTTTTATAGAAATCAAAACAACCATACTCATTCAAAATTTAATTACATATTCTGATTTTGAAATCTCAAAATTCAACTTGAGATATGACCAAAATCATCACTCTTAGATCCTTACATCTTTCACAAGCTATATTTTGACTTCAAAACTGTGTTAGAACATCAAATGTATGTTAACGATTACAATCTGTGTTCAAACCCTTCGAAAATTTCTGAAGACACTTCGAATGATGAGCAATCGAGATGATGATCCAACCACATGTTACCCACAGTTATGTACCTGAAAAACTCTTGAAACTAAAGTAAAAGTTTAAACAACGTATCCGTGTCAGATTCTTTAGCATTTATTAGCAAAAATAACTTTGCGACTCCTATTCAAAGTAGCCAGTTTTGTCACAGCTCCAGCAAGTCAACTTCGACTTTTCAGTCAGACTAACCTTATTATAACCTTGAGGTATACACCATCGTTACCAGGAAACCTTTTACATTCCACCACATTATTAACAGATGTATCAACAACATCATTACCCTTTGACTTTAGCCTCTCCAAAAAGTCATTATACTTATTCATTGAAACCCCATCATTTACTCATTCGCATCTTGTAATGAGAATTTCCATACGAATCATTGGGAATTAGTAATCAGTATTTTGAAATCTCGCAGCATGTCTACGCCAACAGTTATATGTGTATATATAACGTCTATCTTCTGGACTTAATTTGAATGTGAAGATTCTGAAAAACACTTCGAACTACGAATTGGTTCTCCGAAAATGGAAAAATATTGATGAAGCAGCAAAAAAACTATAAACAACCTTAACAGTAAAAGTTTGATGATAATGAATAGGTGTGCTGGCAAAGCACAGAAAAAGAGAAGTCTTGGAACTGGAAAACGGATTGAGCAAAGTAGGAAGGAGGCTGTGGACAAATTACAAAGACTAAACCTGACTTCAAAGGATCCAAATAATTCAGTATCTGCTGAAGTCATTAATGAATACCTTACTCCTGACTCTAAACCCCTGCGGACAATATTCTTCATCATCCTCTGATATTAGAAATTCTAAAATATCATCATATCTTTCATTATAAATATCCTCCATATTTCTGAAGATATTTTCTTAATTTTTCTTATTTGAAATCATTTACCTCTTCGCGCTATCTGTATTACATCATAAAAGAAACTATTTTAGTTTCTAAATTCTGAAACATTCAAGTTTAAAATAGGAATATTTTGAAGTAGTGTTGGGAACTGAAGCATGAATTAGTATAATATAATGACACTTGATCAACGTGATTATATTACAGTAAGTCATGCTGAGTTTCTAAATGAAACGTGATGATTCACAGATCATAACATCATCATGTGCCATGTTATACGACTCTTGTATTCTATTTAACCTCTAAAATATCAAGAAAATATTTCTTGATGATTCGGCCTTTTCCAAGGTATTCTAGTAATTTGACAAGTCAAGATCGTGCCATCACAATTTCCTTCCTAGAACATTAACAATGTTCATTCCGAAATTCATATCTGTGAATTCTGGACCATTACAAGCGGTGCTTAATCACAAGAAGAAGAAACGAAAGGACAAAACTCCGAAATAGAAATTGGGGTATAAATTGCAGCAAATAAAAGAGAGCATTAACTGTGAATGATAATGATTATAGAAGACAGAAGCAAAGACTTTGAAATATAAGGGAACATATAAAGCCCAACGATAAACCAGAAATTATAAACCATATATATCGATGCATATAGCAATATAAAGACACGGGAGAACTAGAAACACTATAAACCCAAGAGTATAGTAGAAGTAAATAGATTCTTCCGGCGGTAGATGAAAAAGAAGAATGACCGATATGAAAGTTAGAAGTATATCGAGAATCAGAACTGGATGGAGCATATTGATGAATACTTTAAAATATGAGTTGAGGGGGAAAGAATAGAAGGTGATGAAACATGACTAGGAACTTAGAAATCAACAGATTTAACTCACACAATGGCAGAATAAGTGAATCAAACCCTCTAGTGAATAGTTTAAGTTTTTTTGATTAATTTAGTCAAACCACAACTAAATCAAGTGTGATTAGATCAACACCTAGAGCTATTATTCACCACCTGGGTGATTTGGACTGAGAGAGAATCGAAGGAGCTCACTAGATCTGAGTGTGTGTAACAAATGAGAGGCTTAACCTAAAATGAAGAACATAAGACTTTATATACCCCTGCTGTTAACACACCCATACGATTCATTCATCACACGTACGAGTTGGCTTCATTAACCGTACGGGTGATCACTCACTCGTGTCTTATCATTTAGGTTGTAATTGTGACTTAGCTCAGCATCAACCATGCGTATGAGCCTGTCAGCCATACTAGTGAGGCTTCACTCGTACGTCTTACTAAGTCTAACATAGTCAAACATCTAAATCTCGTTCCTGCAGTTCCTGTAACCACATACAAACACGGATAGGATAATAACGAGCAATCATGGTGGCCTGTAAACTGTTGTACCTGCAATGGACGTGGGTAGATGTCTAGGGACTTGCATAAAATACATCAACAGATGGTGTGAGTTGTAAGGAAATGAAGGAGGTGAATTTATAAGAAAATCTCCGACAGAACAATTAAAATGGACGATCACATTTAAAGCGGATCCTAATTCCCTTGATTACCGGAGAGTCAAATCTTTTTAAGAAGATTTTCTTCAAATCCCTTGAAATCTGGGAATCAATCATATCTACGTCAAATGATAAGATGAATCTACACTTACTCATTTCACTCTTCTATGTTAGCTTCATTCGTACTCTTCATATAAATGGATTGTTTATCCAAATTATTCGCTGATAATTAAACTCTAATTTTCAGCCCGTATGCATCATGAAAACATACTTATTATCATCCACGACCTTTCCACTCAAATTTTGGGACGAAATTTCTTTAACGGGTAGGTACTGTGACAACCCGGAAATTTCCAACCAAATTTAAACTTTAATCTTTATATGTTTCCGACACGATAAGCAATATTTGTTAAGTTAAATTTCAAGAATTTTAAACTATGTTCATACATTCATTCAACCTCGACCAAGTTCCAACGATTCACGAACCATTAAACGAATATGATTATATATATATATGTGTATATATGTTATAACTTGAAACGTAAATAAATATTAGATTAAATACTTTATATGATTGTATCTGTTTCAAAATATTTATCAATGGAATTAGAAGATAAGATCAAATGATTGAATTATCTGATATATTGAATTATGATTACAAGTCTCTGTTGAAAGGCCCACGTTGATTTGAGAAATCTTTCTATTTTAACAATATTCAGAAAATGGTAAAGTGATTTATAAATAAGAACAAATTGTCAATCATTGAGAACTAGACAAAGGATAGTGGAAGATTGAATCTCATAAAGACTCGATTGATCTATTTAGTTTCAAACGTACAAAAACGTTTTCAGTTTAAAAAGAACTTTATTATTAAAACGTATATAACTTTTATAAATATCTAGAACCACTTTTGACAACTCATTACTTAACTAGTATGATAAAGATAACGATATTTATATTTTATTTTATTAAATATTAATAATGATTTAAATTAATATTATATATATTTATACGCGTATTATACGTACATAGTTTTATACTTTTACTATACTTAAACTTTACCTTTACTTTATTTTTACTTTACTTTAACTTTAATAATTCACTTTAATAATTCATATTTTAATAATTCACTTTAATAATTCATACTTTAATAATTCACTTTAATAATTCATACTTTAATAATTCACTTTAATAATTCATACTTTAATAATTCACTTTAATAATTCATACTTTAATAATTCACTTTAATAATTCAAAAATCTATTATAAATAGAATTCAATAGGTTTCATTATTTCATAGAAACTTGAAAATATTTTTCTCTAAACTCTCTCAATCGATTTACATATATATATTTACTCCGTATTATTTCAAGATATTATTAGTATACATAAAATATTACGATGAAGTGCTGTCCGAGTGATTTCGAAATTGTTTTTCGAGTAGGATAGGATTAAGGAAATTATGGGTTATAGCTATGGAGGTGATTGAGTATGGTTCATGGGTATGCTCGTGAGGTCAATATAGTGTTTATCATCTCCGTTGCGTTTACGTACCTTTCTGCAATATTGAATCTCAATATTGATATGTTCGTGAATCCGAGGCCAACCTTGCACTTGTTCAATGACGTTATATGTATTTTTACTACGAAATACAGTATGGTGAGTTTCATTTGCCTTTTTACCCTTTATATTTTTGGGACTGAGAATACATGCGCTTTTATAAATGTTTGACGAAATAGACACAAGTAATTGAAACTACATTCTATGGTTGAATTATCGAAATCGAATATGCCCCTTTTTTATTAAAGTCTGGTAATCTAAGAATTAGGGAACAGACACCCTAATTGACGCGAATCCTAAAGATAGATCTATTGGGCCTAACAAACCCCATCCAAAGTACCGGATGCTTTAGTACTTCGAAATTTATATCATGTCCGAAGGAGGATCCCGGAATGATAGGGGATATTCTTATATGCATATTGTTAATGTCGGTTACCAGGTGTTCACCATATGAATGATTATTTTTGTTTCTATGCATGGGATGTATATTTATGAGAACTGGAAATGAAATTCTTGTGGTCTATTAAAATGATGGAAATAAATGATTATGATAAACTAATGAACTCACCAACCTTTTGGTTGACACTTTAAAGCATGTTTATTCTCAGGTGTTAAAGAAATCTTCCGCTGTGCATTTGCTCATTTTAAAGATATTACTTGGAGTCTTTCATAGCATATTTCGAAGAACGTTGCATTCGAGTCATTGAGTTCATCAAAGATTATTATTAAATCAATTTATAGTTGGATAGTGGATATTATGAAATGGTATGCATGCCTGTCAATTTTTGATGTAAAGAAAGATTGTCTTTTAAAAACGAATGCAATGTTTGTAAAATGTATCATATAGAGGTCAAATACCTCGCAATGTAATCAACTATTGTGAATCGTTTATAATGTATATGAACGGGTCCTTTCAAGCAAGCCCCAGTCAGAGAATTTGAACTGCTTTAGTACTTTGATTTATCATGTCCGATGTGAGTCCCGGAATGATGGGGATATTTTATATGCATCTTGTTAAGGTCGGTTACTAGGTGTTCATCATATGAATGAATTTTAATTCGCGAGTTACGCGTGTCAATATATGAAATCTTGTGGTCTATTAAAATGATGAAAATGAATGATTATGATAAACTAATAAACTCACCAACCTTTTGGTTGACACTTGAAAGCATGTTTATTCTCAGGTATGAAAGAAATCTTCCACTGTGCATTTGCTCATTTTAGATATATTACTTGGAGTCATTCATGACATATTTCAAAAGACGTTGCATTTGAGTCATTGAGTTCATCAAGATTATTATTAAGTCAATTATAGATTGGATATATTCTGAAATGGTATGCATGCCTGTCAACTTTCAATGTGATGAAAGTTTGTCTTTTAAAAATGAATGCAATGTTTGTAAAATGTATCATATAGAGGTCAAGTACCTCACGATGTAACCAAATGTAATGTATTCGTCCATATGGATAAGGACGGGTCGTCTCAATGTTCGAATTCACTAAGGCGTGTGAAGTTCGACCAACCCTATTGTGATGTATTTGTGATGATTCGGGTAGTGAATCGTGTGATGTTCAGATTCACTAAGGGGCGTGAAGTTCGGCCAACCCATTTGTGATGTTTGACTAAGGTATGAGTCGCTTGATGTTCGGATTCATAAAGGCGCATGAAGTTCGGCCATCCTTAATAGTCAAGCTGTTTAAAGGTAGTGAGTCGCGTGAAGTTCGGATTCACTAAGGCGCGTGAAGTTCGCCCAACCTTCATGTGGTTTAGGTTAAGGGGTTAACCTTATTGATGTTATTGATTATATTTATTGTATATGCGTACATACTTATTGTTGCGTTGTAGCTAATCTTGTGGCGTTAGTTTGGTGATTACGTAGCGTGTAGCTACTTTGTGTATGTGCTCTTTTGTAGCTTGATTACCATGCGGAGGTGGTATGTGTTTACTTTTCGTGCTTGGTGATGCGTAGCCATTTTATGCATATGTATGTGTATAGTATCTTTACATTCACTAAGCATTAGCTTACCCTCTCGTTGTTGATATTTTTATAGGTTCGCGTGATGGCAGCTCGAATAAGCGTGGGGATTAGAGATCTTAGCTAGGTTGCTTTAGAAGATCTTGCTTTTGGACTCGATTTAGGATTGGGTAGCGTAGTCCTAATCACCATGCTCGGTTTTGTGTTAAGTAACTAATCGGGTCATGTGACGTATATTGGTTTAGTCAAATGGGTCATGAGTATAACCCGGTTTATGAATTTATTATGTAAGGTACGTTTTATTAAAGTCGTTAGACGTAATGTGAAAAAAAATATGTCTTGGAAATTGTGTAATGGGACCTAAAGTGTTATTTAATGTATATCAAAAAGGAAAAATTTTTATGGGCTGGAAATGACGGGTTGGATCGTTACATCTACAGATATTCAAAGGCACCGATAGCATCATAGTACACGATGACGGCTATGTGTCACCAAATCCTAAATATCCAGAACAACGGATCCAGGTTGGAACCACTCTGAGCACTAATGCAAAGGACACACTCTGCAAACTTCTAGCAGTAAATATCGATGTCTTCGCTTGAGAGCCATCCGACATGACCGGTGTCCCACGAGAGATAGCACAACATCGGCTAAACGTGAACCCAAACATCACGAATGTTGTCCAAAAGAAACAAGCAATGGCGTTAGAACGAAGCAAATTCCTGGACGACGGGGTGCAACGACCTGTCGATGCCGGAATAATGAAGGAAGTGAAATACCAAACATGGGTAGCTAACCCTGTGATGGTAAAAAAGGCAGATGGCTCCTGGTGCATGTGTGTCGACTACAAAGACATCAATAAAGCATGCCTAAAAGACAACTACCCCTTGCCGGAAATTGACTGAAAAGTTGAATCCCTCGCAGGTTTCAAGTTTAAGAGCGTCCTGGATGCGTACAGAGGCTACCAACAAATACCAATGGCAGAAATCGATGAAGAAAAAGTCGCGTTCTTCACAAACAAAGGCATCTTTTGTTATAACAAAATGCCATTCGGTTTAAAGAACGCAGGAGCAACGTACCAAAAAGTAATCGATAAGGCATTCCAAGATCCAATCGGACGGAACATCGAAGCGTACGTGGACGACATCGTCTTGAAAAGTGACTCGAAAGAGCAGATGATTTTAGATATCATCGAAACATTCGAGTCACTATGCAAAATCAATATGAAGCTAAATCCATCAAAATGCTCTTTCGGGATGGACAAAGGTCGATTCTTGGGGTTCACGGTTACCCCGAGAGGAATTAAGGCGAACCCGAAGAAAATTCAAGCAATCGAAAACATGCAATCACCCAGGAGTAAAAAAGATGTGCAGAGCCTAAATGGGAAACTAGCAGTACTAACGAGATTCCTATCACGGGCTGCAGACAGATCTCTACCTTTCTTCCAAGCATTAAAGGGATGCCTGAGCAAAAAAGACTTCGTTTGGACGGAGGAAGCCGAGAAGGACTTCCAGGATATGAAGGCATTTCTAAAAGAACTACCCACACTAACGGCACCAATTCAGGGAGAAACCCTTACGGTATACCTCGCCGCTTCCTCCGAGGCAATCATCTCGGTGCTAATAGCCGACAGGGGCAAAACCCAAATGCTGGTATACTTTGTAAGCAAAGTATTACAAAATGGAGAAGTGAACTAGCCGGCAATGGAAAAGCTAATTTATGCCTTGGTACACACGGCAAGGAGGTTACGGCGATATTTTCAAGCACACCCGATACAGGTCCTCACGGACCAACCGATCAAACACGTCCTGACAAGATCGGAGATATCCATGAGAATGGCCAAATGGGCAATTGAGCTCGGCGAGCATGAAATTAGTTTTCTCCAAAGGAATTTAGTCAAGGGCCAAGTTATAGCAGACTTCCTGGTAGAGCTCCTTTCCAATATAATCAAACAGGGTGAAATTCCCGTTACAAGAAGGGACTAAGACGAATTCTGGGAACTATATACAGATGGGGCGTCAAGCGAAGAAGGAGCCGGTTTAGGTTTGCTTCTAGTATCCTCGAATGGAGAAGAAATAACTTATGCCATTAGGCTAAAGTTCGCCGCCTCAAACAACGAAGCCGAATACGAAGCCTTGTTAGTCGGATTACGCCTATCAAAAAGCATCGATGTACACCGGCTCACGGCTTAGGTTGACTCACTACTGGTAGAAAGCCAACTAAATGGTAGCTTCGATGCACGAGACACATCAATGCAAAAATACCTAGAGCTTGCAAAAACGCTAGTAAAAAACTTCGTAGCATTTGAAATCAAGCAAATACCCCGCAATCGTAACAAGAAAGCAGATGCTTTAAGCAAGCTTGCCTCCCTGCTATACGATCACTTCACCAAAAAGGTCGTGGTGGAGGTACTAGAAAGAAAGTCAACCGATGAGGATACCCTCATGGAAACAATAACAGAAGAAGAAGATTGTTAGATGACACCTTTCATACAATACCTTACCGAAGGTATCCTCCCAGAAGACAAGCTGAAAGCTCGAAGGATCCGGATGCGAGCACCGATGTACTACTTCCAAGATGGCATCCTATATAGGAAACCGTTCACAGAGCCATATTTGAGATGCATTGGACCAACGCAGGCCAAAGAAATCATACAAGAAATGCACAAAGGAGCCTGCTCGATACACTCCAGCTACCGAACTGTGACGCCCCGTACAAAACCATCGTGTACGATTCGTCAACAACAGGATCTTCACACGGTCAAACACAATATGCTGTTTGAAAACCAGTTTGCATTCATAAAAAGACAGCGTTTTACAAAAGATAACGTGCATCCTACGAATAGGAGCATAAACATAAGTATTTGACCCTAAGGTTGTTACAAAGCCATTGTTTGAAATTAACATAAACTATGAATGCAAAAGAAAAGTTCCATGAATGAGACATCTCTAGTAATGCAGCGGATAACTAATACAGCAGGTCCTTAACAGCAAGACAGCAAATGTAACAGCGGAAGCAAGAAACCTCTAGGCACCTGAGAAATACACGCTTAAAAGTCAACATGAATGTTGGTGAGCTATAGTTTAAGTTGTAACAGTAATGTAAGGTAGGCCACGAGATTTCAGTGTAACAAAACAGTATGAAAAGTATATGTATAACCGTAGGCACCCGGTAACTAGACTTAACGTTTATAACCCATTGAAAGTACACTTGGCGAGTGCGTATGTTCACGAAGTATTAAACACCCGTTAAATGCTAGCGCGACTAGCCCGAGTGGGGATGTCAAACCCTATGGATCCATATCTAAGATTTGCGTTCACCGGTTCAAAAACCAATGACTAAACGTTACCGTGCTAAGGGGAATGTTTATGCCGTTGTATAACCCACACACATATAAAGTTTAAGTACTCGTACCTAGCATGTAAAACGTAAAAAGCGCATGTATTCTCGGTCCAAAAAATAGTAAAAGTGGTAAAAAGGGATGCTATAACTCACAGTGATAAAAGCAGTATAGTCAGTAATGAAAGTACGCAAGTAGTAAGTCGGTCCGAAAGGTCGTCAACCTAAATCAAGGGTTACTAGGTCAGTAGGTTGTCTTTATAAATTCTAATAGTGCATAAAATAAGTTTAAGTGTCATCATCATCATCATTCATCATCATAAAAGCTAAATAAGTTCGACAAGAATAGAGATCGAAACAATAGGCTGACTTCGGTCAGCTGCTGCGACCTCTACGTAAATCGAAAAGATGCATAGTCAGTGGCTATGGCTCGGTATATGAGTTCCCTAACATCTGACCAATATTCAGAACCTAACTCGTCTTCGTTTGACCGTGGTGATGGTTTAAGTGCGAGTAGGTCAGAAATTTCAGCACAACATTAATAGGGTGTAGTGACTGTCGGAGGGCCATAAATCCTAAAATGTAACTCGGATTAAGACGAGGCCTAAAAGGAAAATCATCTACTCGAACCGAACTAACTGAAAATCAACTTTCCAGTAGCACAGGTGGCCTGATCAGATACGAAAATCAGTGGACAAGTGCTCTGGTGGGGTTCTTGGTGCTTGATGCTCATCACGGTTCTCATCCTTGATGCTTGTAGCTTCAAATGTACAACTCGTTGATGGTTTAGCATCACTTTTGACCAAGATTCTACCATCAATACACAATATGTTAAGACCAAGTGGTAACACAACTCATTTAAGAGTCTTAGATGGATGATGAACCAAGGTTACATCATATCTTTAGTCTTAACACAATTACAAGTCCTATTTACAACAAAGTTACAAACTTTACATCAATCAAACAAGTATGAACATGATCTAAGTCAAATGAAGTGATGGAACCCTAAGCTAGAGAGCTTGGATCCATTTCACACAAGTTACAAGGTTACAAAGCTAGAAAGCTTGAACCTTTGAGTGTTCTTGAAGATCTTGAAGCATAAAGCTTGGATCTTGAAGATACATGAAGATTACAAACAAAAGTTTGAATCTTTATTCACAAAACAACATGATCAAAGCAAAAAGAACTTAGATCTAACAAAAAGATATGAAGATTCAAGCTAGAAAGCTTGCATCTTAATTGTTCTTGAAGATCTTGAAGCATAAAGCTTGGATCTTGAAGATGCATGAAGATTACAAACAAAAGTTTGAATCTTTATCACAAAATAACAAGATTAAAGTAAAAGAAAGATGAATCTACAAAGTTGGTGAAGATTCAAAGCAAGAAAGCTTGAATCTTCCACGTTCTTGAAGGATTCATGCTTGAATCAACAAGATATAATCAAGATCAAAGTTAAAGGAACTTGATCTCCATATAATGATGATGATGGTACACGAAAATGATAATGAAAAGAGGAAGAAGAAGAAAACTTACAAGTGATACTAGAAAGGAAAGAAAGAAAGAACAAGTGTGTGTGAAAATTAAATGAGCAAGTGAGAGGTAAATGGTTAGTATTTATAAGCAAAATTTGACAAGGATTGATAACTTGGAAGGGCCATTAGGCCATGATTTTCATGGGGGAGGGGAGGGGACAAAATGTTGCTTTATGGATAATGGTTGTCTAAAGCATGTACTTATGCTAGAATTCCATGTGACAAAGTTGATAATCCTTATCCAAATGCTTGTATGACTCATTAATTAATTTATTTTATTTATTTTATTTATTATTATGAGTCACTAGTAATAATACTTGGGCTAATTAATTGGGTCACTAGCTAGAGTAGGGTGAGCTTGAGCCCAACAAGGTAGAAAGTCCAACAAGACTAATTATTGGGCTCTAGCAATTAAATAAATAAAATTAAGCATCCAAAGGCCCAAGTAATTATTATTATAAAATAATAATTAATATTTCGTTGTCCAAATATTCCGGTTCCGACAAAAGTCAAACGTGCGCGCAGTACGCCTTTTATTCGTAACGGCAAGTAACACTAACGGTTATAAAGCATCCGGTGGACAAGTTAAGTATTCTACATAAACCAAGGTATGTTTTAATGTATATATGAATATAAAACACATGTGCCAAGGTTCCGGAGTAATAAAGTAACACAGTACGCACAAATACGCAGTTTCGCTAAAATACAAAGCATAAAAGCTAGTCGAAAAAGTTGGGTCGTTACATTACCCACCTGTTAATGTAAATTTCGTCCTGAAATTTAAGCTGATGGTGATGGAGTTGGAAAAAGGTGAGGATACTTCTGCATCATTTGATCCTCTCGTTTCCAGGTAAACTCAGGTCCACGCTTGGCATTCCATCGAACTCGGACAATTGGAATCTTATTGCGTTTCAAGGTTTTGACCTCACGGTCCATAATTTCGACAGGCACTTCCACGAAGTGGAGTTTGTCATCAATCGTAAGTTCTTCCAATGGTATGATAAGTTCCGGTGGAGCAAGACACTTCTTCAAATTTGATACATGGAAGGTTAGATGAACAACACTCAACTGAGTCGGAAGATCCAGACGATAAGCGACGGGTCCAACACGTTTCAAAATTTCAAAAGGACCAATATATCGCGGGTTTAACTTTCGGCGCTTCCCAAAACGAATTACACCTTTCCAAGGTGCGACCTTCAACATTACTCGGTCACCCACGTTGAATTCGAAGTCTTTACGTTTAAGATCAGCATAACTCTTTTGGCGATCGCGGGCCATCTTAAGTCTCGCCTGAATATGAGAAATCTTCTCCGTCGTTTCATGGACTATCTCGGGTCCGGTGATTTGCACTTCACCTAACTCGGCCCAACAAATAGGAGAACGGAACTTGCGGCCATACAACGCTTCAAAAGGAGCGGCTTTAATACTCGAATGATAACTGTTGTTGTAAGAGAATTCGGCTAGCGGTAGATGCCTTTCCCAAGACTTTCCGAAGTCAATAACACATGCACGTAACATGTCCTCTAAAGTCTGAATCGTTCCTTCACTCTGACCGTCGGTCTGGGGTGATACGAGGTGCTCATGTCGAGACGAGTTCCCAAGGCTTCTTGCAAAGAACGCCAGAATCTGGAAGCAAAACGGGGATCGCGATCTGAGATAATTGATAGAGGCACGCCATGACGAGATACAACCTCTTTGATGTACAGTTGAGCAAGTCTCTCCATTGTATATGTTTCTTTCATCGCTAAAAAATGAGCAGATTTGGTAAGACGGTCAACGATAACCCAGATTGTATCGTATCTGCCCACCGTTTTTGGTAGCTTCGTGATGAAATCTATCGTAATTGCTTCCCATTTCCATTATGGGATTTCTGGTTGTTGGAGTAATCCAGATGGCCTCTGATACTCAGCCTTAACCTTCGAGCAAGTCAAACACCTCCCAACATAAGTTGCAACATCCTTCTTAAGATTTGGCCACCAATACTGTTCCTTGAGATCGTGGTACATTTTTACAGCTCCTGGATGAATCGAATATCTCGACTTGTGGGCTTCATCAAGTAAAAGGCTTCGTAAATCTTCATAACGAGGTACCCAAATTCTTCCGGCATAACATCGGAGTCCAGACTCCTTAACCTCGAATTTAGAGATGAGGATGTTTAGGTATTCGCGAGATATGTTCTCCTCCTTGATAGCCTCTTCTTGGGCTACCCGGATCTGACTATGGAGGTTCGAATGGATGGTGATGTTCAGAGCCCGAACACAAAGAGGTACCGTTCTCTCCTTTCGACTCAGAGCATCGGCTACAACATTGGCCTTACCAGGATGGTAATGAAATTCACAATTATAGTCGTTCAGTGTCTCAATCCATCATCATTGTCTCATGTTCAGCTGCTTCTGATCAAAGATGTGCTGGAGGCTTTTGTGATCGGTGAATATGGTACTCTTTGTTCCATAGAGATAGTGTCTCCACAGATTCAATGCGAAGACAATGGCTCCAAGTTCGAGATCGTGAGTAGTGTAGTTTCGCTCATGAATCTTCAGCTGACGAGATGCATAAGCAATGACCTTCGTTCTTTGCATCAATACACAACCAAAACCATTCTTCGAAGCATCGCAGTACACAATGAAGTCGTCACTGCCTTCGGGAAGAGATAAGATAGGTGCGGTGGTTAACTTCTGCTTCAGGGTTTGAAATGCTGCTTCTTGTTCGGTTTCCCAAATGAACTTCTTTCCTTTGTGAGTCAGTGCGGTCAAAGGACACGCAATCAATGAAAAACCTTCAATAAACCTTCTGTAGTAACCAGCAAGACCTAGAAATTGGCGGATGTGAGTCGGAGTAGTGGGTGTCTCCCACTTGCTGATAGCTTCAATCTTGGCGGGGTCAACTTTGATACCTTGATCACTCATGATATGACCCAGAAATTGGACTTCCTTTAGCCAAAATTCACACTTGGAGAATTTGGCATAAAGCTGCTCTCGTCTCAAGAGTTCAAGCACTAACCGAAGATGTTGCTCATGTTCTTCTTCGCTCTTGGAGTAGATGAGGATATCATCTATGAAGACGATAACGAATTTATCCAGATAAGGCTTGCAGACACGATTCATGAGGTCCATGAACACGGCTGGTGCGTTGGTTAATCCGAACGGCATCACGAGAAACTCGTAGTGACCATAGCGGGTTCTAAACACAGTCTTCATCACATCACTCTCTTTCACTCTCAACTGGTGATAAACGGATCGCAAATCGATCTTAGAGTACACGCTCGATCCTTGCAGCTGATCAAAAAGATCGTCAATTCTGGGAAGGGGATATCGATTCTAGATCGTCAATTTATTGAGTTCGCGGTAGTCGATACACATGCGAAAAGATCCGTCCTTCTTCTTCAAGAATAAAACAGGTGCGCCCTAAGGCGACGAGCTCGGTTGGATAAACCCTCGGTCGAGCAATTCCTGCAGTTGACTCTGCAACTCTTGCAGTTCGGAAGGTGCTAGTCGATAAGGTGCACGAGCTACGGGTGCAGCTCCCGGCACTAGATCGATCTGGAACTCCACTACTCTTGGTGGCGGTAATCCAGGCAACTCTTCCGAAAAGATGTCAGGGAATTCATTCACGATTCGCACGTCATTCACACTCTTCTCCTCTGATTCTAAAGCCTTCACGTGCGCTAAAACAGCAAGTCGTCCTTTCTTCATGATCTTCTGCACTTTCATACAGCTAATGAGGTTCAACTTCGAGTTACATCTTTCTCCATAAATAGTCAGTGGCTCACCGTCTCCTTATGGTATACGAAGAGCTTTGTCTCCACAGATAATGTCGGCCTTTACTTTGGTCAACCAGTCCATACCGACAATCACGTCAAAACTCCCCAATTTGATAGGTATCAAGTCAATTGCGAAATCCATGCCAGCTATGTTAATAATAGCTCCTCGGCCAATTTGGTCAACTTTCTCAAGTTTCCCATTGGCTACCTCAACTAGCATATTCTCCTCTAAAGGTACTAATGACCAATCTATCTTAGAGCAAAAGTTTCTACAGACATAGCTTCTATCGGCACCAGTATCAAATAGGACAGAGGCTAATAGTTTGTTAATTGTGAATATACCTGTAACCAAGTCGGGGTTCTCACGGGCATTCCTTGCGTTAACGTTGAAAGCTCTACCACGCGGTGGTCCATCGTCCTTCTTTTTATTGGGGCAATCATTCCTAAAGTGGCCCTGCTGTCCACACTCATAGCATTTCCTTAGCCCATTTTGGTTTGTCCTCACAGCTGGAATGGGAATCTTGCAGTTCTTGCCAACGTGCCCGATTCTGTTGCATTTTTCACAGACCGCATTACAGTACCCGATATGGTGCTTGTAGCACCTCTTGCACTGCGGTAGAGTACCCTTGTAGTTGGGGTTCGAACTAGTGTTCGGGTTGGGGTTCCTTCCATCATTAGGCCTCTTAGCGGGGGTTTGATCATAGGTTCTTCCCTTGTTGTTGTAGTCCCACTTACGCTTCTCACCACTGGCTCCCGATTTGGATTTAGCCTTTTCCGATTCCTTGCTGATAATTTGGTTCATGAGGGTATGCGCCATTCGCATAGCTGCCGGGACGTTGGGTGGATTAGAAGAGGTGACATTCCCCTGAATGGACTTGGGAAATCCCCACAAGTAGCGTTCCATTCTTTTAAACTCCGGGGTAACCATCGTGGGACACATCAGCGCTAATTCCAGATACCTACGATTGTAACCATCAAGATCGTTGCCCACAACCTTTAACTCACAGAACTCAGCCTCCATTTTCTTTATCTCTGTCCTGGGGCAGTACTCTTCGATCATGGCTCCCTTGAATTCTTCCCACAGAATGGCATAAGCCTCATCAATACCCTTAGCTTGAGCCAGTGTGTTCCACCAGGTTAGGGCGCCATCTGACAGCGTACATGAGGCATACTTGGTTTTGTTCGCTTCTGAGCAGTTGCTTACACGGAACACAGCTTCTAATTTCTCAAACCACCTAGTCAAACCAACTGGCCCTTCAGTACCGCTAAAGTTGTGGGGCTTGCAGCTTTGAAACTCTTTGTAAGTGCAACCGTTCTGGACGTTCTGGTTAACCGGTGAGGCTGGGGGAATGACATTTGCCATGGCTGCGGCTACTCGTTCCGCAATCATTTCCTCGATCTGTGCTGCTGTGGGTGCTACTCGTCCGTTTGCCATTGCTCTTCTAAACAGAAATTTTGACTTAAGTCAAAATCCAGCATTTAATATATAATAATATAGTATATGGTAAACAGGGGAACAACACAACGCATGCCAATTAAGTAACGCAACCAGGTACAAATACCGCAAAACTAACATACAGTAACGTAAATAGAACACTGTGCAAGAATTAATACAAAGTTCCATTCATTAATAAAGAGTTGCATACATCCGCATAAGTTCGTACAATACATAGGTAAAACATGAAACTACAAACGAGATTACATAATGAAATCTACTACAATGCCCTAGGGTGACGGTGGGTAAAGGATGTCCATCACGTAGGACATCGGGTCCTCGAGCTCAGTTACCCGAGCACGGAGGATCTCCACCTCCCTCGTCAATTCCTCGAAAGAGGGAGGGGCTGGCAGAGCAGGCGGTGCTGCTGGTGCAGGTGGTGCCGGTGGTGTAGATGGTCCAGCACCAGAAGTAGATGCTGCATAGCGGTAAGGCTTACACATGAAAGGATCAGCAGGGTAAGTCACAACCCGCTTACGGGCGGTAACCCTATGACGCTGACCATGTGCGTTAGTGAACGCTCGACCTCCGTTGATCCCCAGAATAACGGTGCCATCGAAACGGTACCGCTTCTTCGGCGGGGTGGAGGGTGGCTGTACAGGTGCATCATCAGGGTCCTCCTCGTCGGAGTCATCGTCACTAAAGTCGTCTGTGGATGAGTCGTCGGATGATGAATCATCAAAAACAACTGGAGGTGGCGGCGCTCGGCGACCGGTAGTCATGATCTGGTATCTGAAAGGTGGGATCGGTATGACACGTCCATCAGGAAGGCGTCGGCACCAATGGTTATGCTCATTACGGAACAGAACGTCCCCGTATTCCCCGGGAATCACAACACCACCAGAGCGGGGCTGTGGCTCCGAGGTGTAACATCCCGCATTTTTTTCCGTTAAATTATTTTTAACGCCGTCTTTTTCTTTTTAGATAATATTCCTTGTATCTAGATTCGTAACCTCCGTTAGCTAACATTCTAAATTTCTCGTTATCGGATTTTAATATCTTCCGTTAATACGCGTTTTAAAATATTCTGTTTAGGTATTTTCCGCACCCGACTACAAACTCGAGGGACTAAAATTGACACGGGGCAAACTAGTTGAATAGGTCACCTAGTCCACCCCAATCACCACCATTCAACCATCTCCCTCTCTCTCTCTTTCTCTCTAGCAAGAACACACCCAAATTCCAAATTCATTCAATCATCATCTAAATCCGATTGGAGAAGCAAACATCAAAACAAATTACATTTTCGTGATCCTCTCTTCATCCTCTACATTTTGATACCAATATCATCAAGTTTGGGTAACATTTCTAAAACTCTAGATTTCTCTAAATTCGTGTTTTTGACTTGAAATGTTGTTAATTAGTGTCTATGGCTCATTGTGATGTCGTGTATGTAATTTGTATGCTCGATTCGTTGTTTTTGGTGTAACTAGTTCAATATGAAAATTACTTGCTAAATCCTTGATTTTGGATGATCAAATGTTGTTAGATTGTTAAAGTGCATGTTTTAAAAGTGTTACTAGTATCATTAGCTTCGTTTTGATGTATAGGTTGATTAAGGAAACCCCAAGAACATGATTAATGATTTTATGAACTTGGATTAGGGTTTGATAAGCTTTATATGAACTTTTGGTGCATCAAATGCTATGAATTGTTGTTGATAAGTGTTTAGTTGCAATGTGTGTTTGATTACCTTCGAAACGGCATATCATACATGTAAATTGGTTGCCCGAATCATGAAATGCGTTTTTAGAACTTGAAACTTTGATTATGAACGTTTAATGCGGTTTTGGGTTGTTGTAAGTGTTGAATTGCTTGATGAAATGTATATAGGTGTTTTCCTCGTCAAATTACCTTTCCGATGATATAAGATACATGTTCTAATTGTTTACGGATCATAAAATGTGGTTATTTGGTTTTTAGCTCGTGCATACTTGTGAAAAACAGAAAAGTGTCTGCCCAGAGGGTGGCGCGGCGCGCCCCATCCCCGCGCGGCGCGCGGATGTGCCTGGTCAGATTCTGACCTCCTCGTCCCAATTCACGCGAAATGTTTGACTAGTTACCGACCTCCGATTCACATGAAACTTGTTTTAATACACTTGTATATGAATAATTAGCATAGAAAAATAGTTCGGGACCCGACCCGAACACGTTGACTTTTTCGTTGACTTTGACCAAGTTTGACTTTTAGTCAAACTTAACCAAACTTTTATACAATCATTCTAACATGCTTTTATACTTGTTTCTTGTATGAAACTTGACAACGTGATTCACATGCTATACTTAATCGAGTCGTAACGAGCCATAGGACTAATTGAACACATTTCACCCGACCTTGTGTCGTAACCGGTTAATTGATATAACTTACTTGTTTAGGTCAAGGCTAAGCAACTTTCATGCACACGTTTACTTGTTGAAGTACCTTTATACTCGTGCACTCGAGGTGAGATCATAGTCCCACCTTTTCAACAACTTTTATACTTTTAAATCGTGGGCTGAGAAAACATATACTTTGTTACATCTTGTACTACTTACTTTTATGTTTTGAACACAAGTGTGAAAACAAACATTCCACGTGCGAGTTAGAACAAAAATGCCTCAATTCGATTATCATTAGTTACACTTGCAGGGTGTAAGCGAGAACTTATATTGTGTGGCCATACGGGTTTAACAAACCCTCATTCGGACGGTTCGCTACCGTTATGCGGATGAAATATATTTTTGTGTTTTAGTGTGGGTTCTAGCACTGTGTGATGGGGTAACGTTGGTTAAGTTTTGATAATTGAGTGCTCGCGTATAACAACACTTTTGGAATGCAAATGATTTTGGATAATCTACGTTATGGAAATACAAAATCTTGTGGTTCAAAAACAACGTTTAATACTTACTAAACCTATGATTTCACCAACGTTTTCGTTGACAGATTTCTATGTTTTTCTCAGGTCTTGCACGATATGTGATACATGCTTCCGCTCACTATTTGATACTTGCATCTGATGTCGAGTATACATGCATTTCATGGAGCGCCTTTTGACTTTACTTTAAACCGTGTCGCCTAGATTTCAACCGTACTTATAACGTTGTAACTTAACTTTTGGTTGAACAATTCTTGTAAACTTTGAAACAATCTTTATTTTGAAATGAAGGCGACATATTTTGGTCAAACGTTATCTTAAAGACTTATAATCAGGTAATGGGACCCACGTAGCCGACGCCGTCACTTGACGATTTGTCGGGGTCGCTACAAGTGGTATCAGAGCCTTGGTTGTAGGGATTTAGAGTTCATTTGTGTCCACCCCGAGTCATAGGGTACATAGGTGAATCTAGACTACAACCGGCATATAGACTGAAGTAGGGATTACTTGACTAATTGTGCATTTATACTCGAACTTTTCTATCATATCTAACTCGTATTCGATCTTGATCTTACGTTGATAAATTTTGTTGACGCGCCACTTTGACTTTATGAAGTAATGTTAAATGCACATGAGAATCAGGGTAATATAATTTCCGGGATTATATTACGGTGATTCACATGGACGTTCCGACATTATGACATAAAGAATTTAAGGCGAGTCAAGGAAAATTTTCTCTACATCATCATTCCCTATCATGATTAGTATTATTGAGAATACTAATCAACGATATTCTTGTGTCTTGAAGGAACAATGCTTCCCCGTCGCGGACCACGTAATGAAACTTCCGAACAAGCTTTTCAACGCATGATAGCCACCGCCATAGGTGCGGCTATGGCTAGTATCTCCTCCGACATCAATAACAACCACAACCACAACAACCATGGAACCGGTAATTCAAACGAGGGTTGCTCCTACAAAACTTTCATGGGGTGCAAACCTCACACCTTCGATGGGACCGGAGGACCGGTTGTGCTCACCCGATGGTTTGAGCAAACAGAAGCCGTTTTTAGCATAAGCGGTTGTCGGGACCAAGACAAAGTCAAATATTCCACCCACACTTTTGCCGGTATCGCCCTCACATGGTGGAATACGTATGTGCTGTCGGTGGGTATCGATGAAGCCCACACACTCTCATGGGCCGACTTAAAGAAAAAGATGATCACCGAATACTTCCCGCGCGAAGAGACCCGTAAGCTCGAACACGAACTAAGAACTTTAAAAGCGGTCGGGAATGACCTAAAGGCATATAATCAACGATTTTCTGAGCTATCCTTGATGTGCCCAAACCTCGTGACCCCCGAACCTCTAAGGGTTGAACTTTACATGGATGGTCTTCCCAAGAGCATCAAACAAGGAGTAATGTCATCCAAACCCAATAATCACCAAGAGGCCCTGAATATGGCCCGTCAATTGATCGAAACGGTAGACGAGATTGAAGTGCCGGCACCTAAAGCCGAGGATGAGTCGGGTGACAACAAAAGAAAAAGGGAAGCCCCCCAATCGATTAACTACAACAACAACTTTTCCAAGGAACCTCTCACCCCCGTCGGCAAGAAAAGTTATGCCGGGACACGACCTTTTTGCAACAAATGCCACAAGCATCATTTTGGTGAATGTGGCAAGCTAATTTGCCATCGGTGCCAAGATAGTGGTCATATTGCCAAGTATTGTGGAAGTACCGCCCCCGTCACTCAAAAGGGGCCCGACGCACCAAAGCCGAGTATTTGCTACAAATGTGGCCAATCGGGTCATTTTAGGAATGAATGCCCAAAGAATAAAGCAAAAACCAACGCGCGCCGTTGAACTTACAACATCGACACCTAGGATGCCCGAGACGATGATGGACTAGTCACGGGTACGTTTCTTCACAACAAACCGTATATTTCATACTTGTTCGATTCGATTACCGCTAGACGTTTTACAACCAATACTTTGACTTGTACTCATTACCTTCCATCTTTTCCCCTAGATACTATTTAGGCGATTTAAGCGACCAACGGGAAAAATATTGTGTGCCTATAAATATTATCGGAGGATATACGTTAAGAAATTGAACTCGACACCAATAGAACTAAGGAACTCAAAACCTATTCATTAAGGAGAAATTGTTGCCCTACATTTATGTATAGATTATTGTGAACTAAGAAATTTTCGGTTGGAAACCGATACCCTCTCCCTCGCATCCATGACCTCATGATTTTTGCACGAATCCCGTATGTTCCAAATCGACCTCCGTTCCGGTTATCACCAATTGGGGGTTAAGGGAGACGATGTCTCCTAAGCCATTTCCGAACTCGCAACGTTAGTTGTAAATCTCTCTTAGTACCGTTTGATTTATTTAGGACTCCGTCCGTATTCATGAACCTCCTAAACCGCGTATGCAAATTCATATAGACTAATCTGTTATCGTATTTATAGATGACATCTTAACTTATTCAAGTAAAGAAGGAAAACGAACAACATCACCATCTTACGCTCTAACTTTTGAGAAAAGAGCAACTTTATACCAAATTCTCCGAGTGAGAATTTCTGTTGAACGAAGTCCAATTTTCTAGACCATGATGTTAATGGTCAAGACATTACAATCAATCTCGAAATCAAGCCACATGTAATCAGGAAACTCTCCCAACTCAGACTTGTATTCGTAAAAATCTTAGATCTCACCGGTTGTTACCGAAGATTCATTTCTGACTTTTCTCGTGTTACACAACTTTAAACCTCTTCATGTCTGAGCCTTGAACGTGATTCTTCACACCAACATTTCTAGTTAAAATCGTATAGCAACAGATGGAACTCGAACATGGAACTATTTCTATTTGAACGCCGAAAGGCATACTCTCTCGACTCAAAAAAAAAAAAAAAAAACAAAAAAAAAAAAAAATTTCATTATTTTACACGAAGAATTCGAATACTAAATTGTGGATCCGATCAAACTTCTCGTCATCACGTACCACACTACATACCTCTGTTATTTCACCGTCACCGTCTGATATTACTGGAATTTAAGATAACACACAATCCAACGATACTTCACTCTTCTTTGACTTAACGCCCTTGTGTTTCTGATAATCGGTCAACTATTATTCAACCCCGAACTATACAACTACGTGTACTACCTCGTTTCTCTTTCAGACTTCAACTTTTACCAACTAGAGGCACGTTATGGCAACCTCGAGATGCAAGCTCATCCTATTCTAAGTCCTTATTTCACTCCTATCTTTATCGCTCGCATTTCCGTTTAAAGAAACTCCTTGTAACATTTCTCCATGGATGGAGAAATTCATCATATTACATTAGTATTCGCCACGAGGGTGAATAGTCCTAACGAACATTTTTCGAACCCTAACTAACTTGTTCAAACGTATCTTAAGAGATTCTATTCCAACACGGCGTATCTTTGTCAATTATTCCGTATCGAAATACTCGTTTCACTTCTAGTTTTACAAGAAACCTTGGAGACCCGTTTAGACATGAGTACCATGTACCACCCACAAACCGACGAACCGAGCAAACGAACGATTTACGTCTTGGAAAGACATGTCACAAACTCGTATTGTCACCTTTAGTAGATCACTCTTACAACAGTAGTTACCACTCGTGTGTTCACGCGCACTTTCCGAAACCCTATATGACCGCTAATGTCATACCCCTGTTCATTTAACCAAAGCATCAACCACCGAAATCTGAACTCCATCAAGAAACAACAATTGAAATCATTCATATCCGAGGAGGGCTCGAGACGACCCGTAGTCGCCCAAAAGAGTCATACCAAACTTAGATGAAAACCTCACAAATCCCAGTGTGTAACCGCGTAATATTGAGAAACCGCACCTTGGAAAGGTGTAATTCATTTTGGGAAATCGAGGAAGGTTATATCCGCAATATTGAACCTTTTGAAACCTTGGGGCGTATTGGAGCCGCTTCCTACCATTTAGAACGGCCGACTCAATTAAGTTTCCGTTTACCCTACATTTCGTGTAACAAACTTAGAAACGTGTCCTGCGGAACAAGAACGTGCAATCCTTCTAGATGCACCAACTATTGATGACAAACTCCTCCTCATAGGAAAAACCGGCTGAACTTTTGGATCGTAAAACCAAGCCCTAATACAACGTAACACCCCGACTATCCGGATTCGTGGAATGTCCAAGAAAGTACCTTCAATCATTCGTAGAGTTACTACACTAAGTCTCGAGTAAGAGACATCGACTATTACTTCCAACTAAATTTCGGGACGAAATTTCTTTTGAGGTGTGGATAATGTAACATCCCGCATTTTTTTCCGTTAAATTATTTTTAACGCCGTCTTTTTCTTTTTAGATAATATTCCTCGTATCTAGATTCGTAACCTCCGTTAGCTAACATTCTAAATTTCTCGTTATCGGATTTTAATATCTTCCGTTAATACGCGTTTTAAAATATTCCGTTTAGGTATTTTCCGCACCCGACTACAAACTCGAGGGACTAAAATTGACACGGGGCAAACTAGTTGACTAGGTCACCTAGTCCACCCCAATCACCACCATTCAACCATCTCCCTCTCTCTCTCTTTCTCTCTAGCAAGAACACACCCAAATTCCAAATTCATTCAATCATCATCTAAATCCGATTGGAGAAGCAAACATCAAAACAAATTACATTTTCGTGATCCTCTCTTCATCCTCTACATTTTGATACCAATATCATCAAGTTTGGGTAACATTTCTAAAACTCTAGATTTCTCTAAATTCGTGTTTTTGACTTGAAATGTTGTTAATTAGTGTCTATGGCTCATTGTGATGTCGTGTATGTAATTTGTATGCTCGATTCGTTGTTTTTGGTGTAACTAGTTCAATATGAAAATTACTTGCTAAATCCTTGATTTTGGATGATCAAATGTTGTTAGATTGTTAAAGTGCATGTTTTAAAAGTGTTACTAGTATCATTAGCTTCGTTTTGATGTATAGGTTGATTAAGGAAACTCCAAGAACATGATTAATGATTTTGTGAACTTGGATTAGGGTTTGATAAGCTTTATATGAACTTTTGGTGCATCAAATGCTATGAATTGTTGTTGATAAGTGTTTAGTTGCAATGTGTGTTTGATTACCTTCGAAACGGCATATCATACATGTAAATTGGTTGCCCGAATCATGAAATGCGTTTTTAGAACTTGAAACTTTGATTATGAACGTTTAATGCGGTTTTGGGTTGTTGTAAGTGTTGAATTGCTTGATGAAATGTGTATAGGTGTTTTCCTCGTCAAATTACCTTTCCGATGATATAAGATACATGTTCTAATTGTTTACGGATCATAAAATGTGGTTATTTGGTTTTTAGCTCGTGCATACTTGTGAAAAACAGAAAAGTGTCTGCCCAGAGGGTGGCGCGGCGCGCCCCATCCCCGCGCGGTGCGCGGATGTGCCTGGTCAGATTCTGACCTCCTCGTCCCAATTCACGCGAAATGTTTGACTAGTTACCGACCTCCGATTCACATGAAACTTGTTTTAATACACTTGTATATGAATAATTAGCATAGAAAAATAGTTCGGGACCTGACCCGAACGCGTTGACTTTTTCGTTGACTTTGACCAAGTTTGACTTTTAGTCAAACTTAACCAAACTTTTATACAATCATTCTAACATGCTTTTATACTTGTTTCTTGTATGAAACTTGACAACGTGATTCACATGCTATACTTAATCGAGTCGTAACGAGCCATAGGACTAATTGAACACATTTCACCCGACCTTGTGTCGTAACCGGTTAATTGATATAACTTACTTGTTTAGGTCAAGGCTAAGCAACTTTCATGCACACGTTTACTTGTTGAAGTACCTTTATACTCGTGCACTCGAGGTGAGATCATAGTCCCACCTTTTCAACAACTTTTATACTTTTAAATCGTGGGCTGAGAAAACATATACTTTGTTACATCTTGTACTACTTACTTTTATGTTTTGAACACAAGTGTGAAAACAAACATTCCACGTGCGAGTTAGAACAAAAATGCCTCAATTCGATTATCATTAGTTACACTTGCAGGGTGTAAGCGAGAACTTATATTGTGTGGCCATACGGGTTTAACAAACCCTCATTCGGACGGTTCGCTACCGTTATGCGGATGAAATATATTTTTGTGTTTTAGTGTGGGTTCTAGCACTGTGTGATGGGGTAACGTTGGTTAAGTTTTGATAATTGAGTGCTCGCGTATAACAACACTTTTGGAATGCAAATGATTTTGGATAATCTACGTTATGGAAATACAAAATCTTGTGGTTCAAAAACAACGTTTAATACTTACTAAACCTATGATTTCACCAACGTTTTCGTTGACAGATTTCTATGTTTTTCTCAGGTCTTGCACGATATGTGATACATGCTTCCGCTCACTATTTGATACTTGCATCCGATGTCGAGTATACATGCATTTCATGGAGCGCCTTTTGACTTTACTTTAAACCGTGTCGCCTAGATTTCAACCGTACTTATAACGTTGTAACTTAACTTTTGGTTGAACAATTCTTGTAAACTTTGAAACAATCTTTATTTTGAAATGAAGGCGACATATTTTGGTCAAACGTTATCTTAAAGACTTATAATCAGGTAATGGGACCCACGTAGCCGACGCCGTCACTTGACGATTTGTCGGGGTCGCTACACGAGGGTCTTGGGGCAAGTAGAGCTGGAATCTCCGGGGGGTCCTGGGCTCCGCCTGAGGTAACCACTGGGGCAGGCGTATGGCTGCTGGTTCCGGAGGATGAAGCGCCGGGGTCACTGGTTAACGGGACCTGTGTGTCGGTAGCAGCAGTAGGTGAGGTGGCTGACAAGTCTGAATCGCTGCCCAAAATGATGACAGGTGGAATATCCGACATCTGAACAAGGAAAAATAACTTTTCTGTGTCAGTAAGTCATAGAGCAAGCACGTATTAGGCACTACAGCAACCTAGCATGGCAGTAATAATAACAGTACTAAACAGAAATAACATGTGAAAGCAGATAGTAATCATGCAATAGCGGAAATAAGCATACAACAAGTTCGCATGGCAGTGAAGATAAGCAATAGCATGCAGTAAGATCATAAAGCTGAAAATGTAGACAAAAGCATGAAGTAAGTTTCACAGAAACAAGTAAACTAGCAAGTTGTAGATTAGTCCTATTAGTGAATCCTACTTAGGTTCGGTCTAGACTCACTAACGCAACCTAATTCCCTACAACCAATGCTCTGATACCAAATGTGACGCCCCGTATAAAACCATCGTGTACGATTCGTCAACAACAGGATTTTCACATGGTCAAACACTATATGCTGTTTGAAAACCAGTTTGCATTCATAAAAAGACAGCGTTTTACAAAAGATAACGTGCATTCTACGAATAGGAGCATAAACATAAGTATTTGACCCTAAGGTTGTTACAAAGCCATTGTTTGAAATTAACATAAACTATGAATGCAAAAGAAAAGTTCCATGAATGAGACATCTCTAGTAATGCAGCGGATAACAAATACAGTAGGTCCTTAACAGCAAGACAACAAATCTAACAGCGAAAGCAAGAAACCTCTAGGCACCTGAGAAATACACGCTTAAAAGTCAACACGAATGTTGGTGAGCTAAAGTTTAAGTTGTAACAGTTATGTAAGGTAGGCCACGAGATTTCAGTGTAACAAAATAGTATGAAAAGTATATGTATAACCGTGGGCACTCGGTAACTAGACTTAACGTTTATAACCCCCTGAAAGTACTCTTGGCGAGTGCGTATGTTCACGAAGTATTAAACACCCGTTAAATGCTAGCGCGACTAGCCCGAGTTGGGATGTCAAACCCTATGGATCTATATCTAAGATTCACGTTCACCGGTTCAAAAACCAATGACTAAACGTTACTGTGCTAAGGGGAATGTTTATGCCATTGTATAACCCACACACATATAAAGTTTAAGTACTCATACCTAACATGTAAAATGTAAAAAGCGCATGTATTCTCAGTCCCAAAAATAGTAAAAGTGGTAAAAAGGGATGCTATAACTCACAGTGATAAAAGTGGTATAGTTGGTAATGAATGTACGCAAGTAGTAAGTCGGTCCGAAAGGTCGTCAACCTAAATCAAGGGTTACTAGGTCAGTAGGTTGTCTTTATAAATTCTAATAGTGCATAAAATAAGTTTAAGTGTCATCCTAATCATCATTCATCATCATAAAAGCTAAGTAAGTTCGACAAGAATAGAGATCGAAACAATAGGCTGAATTCGGTCAGCTGTTGCGACCTCTACGTAAATCGAAAAGACGCATAGTCAGTGGCTATGGCTCCGTATATGAGTTCCCTAACATCTGACCAATTTTCAGAACCTAACTCATCTTCGTTTGACCGTGGAGACAGTTTAAGTGCGAGTAGGTCAGAAATTTCAGCACAATGTTAATAGGGTGTAGTGACTCTCGGAGGGCCATAAATCCTAAACCGTAACTCGGATTTAGACGAG
The DNA here is from genome assembly GCF_046630445.1 of Rutidosis leptorrhynchoides. Classification (NCBI taxonomy): domain Eukaryota; kingdom Viridiplantae; phylum Streptophyta; class Magnoliopsida; order Asterales; family Asteraceae; genus Rutidosis; species Rutidosis leptorrhynchoides. The sequence goes on from NC_092339.1 coordinate 169,745,782, forward strand.
GCCTAAACGGAAAATCATCTACTCGAACCGAACTAACTAAAAATCAACTTTCCAGTAGCCCAACTGGCCTGATAAGATACGAAAATCAGTGGACAAGTTCGCAAGTGGGGTTCTTGGTGCTTGATGCTCATCACGGTTCTCATCCTTGATGCTTGTAGCTTCAAGTGTACAACTCGTTGATGGTTTAACATCACTTTTGACCAAGATTCTACCATCAATACACAATATGTTAAGACCAAGTGGTAACACAACTCATTTAAGAGTCTTAGATGGATGATGAACCAAGGTTACATCATATCCTTAGTCTTAACACAATTACAAGTCCTATTTACAAAAAAGTTACAAACTTTACATCAATCAAACAAGTATGAACATGATCTAAGTCAAATGAAGTGATGGAACCCTAAGCTAGAGAGCTTGGATCCATTTCACACAAGTTACAAGGTTACAAAGCTAGAAAGCTTGAACCTTTGAGTGTTCTTGAAGATCTTGAAGCATAAAGCTTGAATCTTGAAGATACATGAAGATTACAAACAAAAGTTTGAATCTTTTTTCACAAAACAACATGATCAAAGCAAAAAGAACTTAGATCTAACAAAAATATATGAAGATTCAAGCTAGAAAGCTTGCATCTTAATTGTTCTTGAAGATCTTGAAACATAAAGCTTGGATCTTGAAGATGCATGAAGATTACAAACAAAAGTTTGAATCTTTATCACAAAATAACAAGATTAAAGTAAAAGAAAGATGAATCTACAAAGTTGGTGAAGATTCAAAGCAAGAAAGCTTGAATCTTCCATGTTCTTGAAGGATTCATGCTTGAATCAACAAGATATAATCAAGATCAAAGTTAAAGGAACTTGATCTCCATATAATGATGATGATGGTACACAAAAATGATAAGGAAAAGAGGAAGAAAAAGAAAACTTACCAGTGATACTAGAAAGGAAAGAAAGAAAGAACAAGTGTGTGTGAAAATCAAATGAGCAAGTGAGAGGTAAATGGCTAGTATTTATAAGCAAAATTTGACAAGGATTGATGACTTGGAAGGGCCATTAGGCCGTGATTTTCATGGGGGAGGGGAGGGGACAAAATGTTGCTTTATGGATAATGGTTGTCTAAAGCATGTACTTATGCTAGAATCTCATGTGACAAAGTTGATAATCCTTATCCAAATGCTTGTATGACTCATTAATTAATTTATTTTATTTATTTTATTTATTATTATGGGTCACTAGTAATAATACTTGGGCTAATTAATTGGGTCACTAGCTAGAGTAGGGTGGGCTTGAGCCCAACAAGGTAGAAAGTCCAACAAGACTAATTATTGGGCTCTAGCAATTAAATAAATAAAATTAAGCATCCAAAGGCCCAAGTAATTATTATTATAAAATAATAATTAATATTTTGCTGTCCAAATATTCCGGTTCTGACAAAGGTCAAACGTGCGCGCAGTACGTGGTTTATTCGTAACGGCAAGTAACATTAACGGTTATAAAGCATCCGGTGGACAAGTTAAGCATTCTACATACACCAAGGCACGTTTTAATATATATATATGAATATAAAACACGTGTGCCAAGGTTCCGGAGTAATAAAGTAACACAGTACGCACAAATACGCAGTTTCGCTAAAATACAAAGCATAAAAGCTAGTCGAAAAAGTCGGGTCGTTACAAACAATAGTTAGTAGGATCAAAATAATGGGTTATTTCTGTCCGCACATGTACCGAGACACATACGATTTGATCGTGAACTGTGAGGCATGTCAAATACATGCTCCCGTGAACAGATCTCCTCAGCATAACATGATCCCAATACACGCTGCCTGGCAATTCTACAAGTGGGGTATCGACATCGTCGGTCCATTCCCAAGAGGTGTCGGAAATGTTAAGTTCTTAGTTGTTGCAATTGATTACTTGTGACACCCTCAAAGTAGACCAGGGGTAATTGTGACCATTCATACCATAACACAGTTGTATAAACGATAACGACTCTAAATGAGACGTTTTAAATAAAACTTTTATTAATAAAAACAACGGAAGCGTATTAAATGTTTACACCATTAAATAATCTTAAATAAATGTTATGAAATAATATTCAAATATGCGATGTGGACTCCATGCAAGCATCAAATTGATCATCACATAGTTGCAGCTAGCTCATTCATTACCTGAGACAAAACATGCTTAAAGTGTCAACCAAAAAGGTTGAGTAAAATTCATAGGTTTATAATCAATATTCAGAGTTTTAGACCACAAGATTTAGTTTAAAGATGATCAATACAAATATATCAATCCAAAAGTGTTGCTGCATATTGTAATATCGCTACTAAATAAAATTTACCCTATGACACCTTTGTACTGTCAGTGTTGAGGAATTATTATTATGTAACCAAAGACCAGCGCTCAAATGATTATAGATGTTACTCTCAATAGGCCTACTCACAATAATTAAGTTTGCATTTAAACGTAGCAATTAATGATATTACGGTGGGGATTTAGCATGAATTAAAGCATGACAACATAGTTAACAGTTGAGTACTTGTATCTAAGTGTAAAAATAGTTATAAATCAAGCATGTGTCTCACCCCAAGTTGTAAACACTTATGAAATAGTAAAAAGTGGGGCTATGAAGTTCACCTTAAATAGCAGTTGAAGATAATCCACAAAGAAAAGAAATGACGGAAGTAAGTAACGGAGATCTCAACCTAGAGATATAACATTTGGTCAGTTATGATCTAACAGACAAAGAGTATGTTTATTAATATAATGATTATATTAATAGTGACAATTAATGATAAGAGTTTCTACTTTTGGAAAGTTTCCATTTAAAGCAGGTTTATAGTTTTAGAAAGTTTGGGTTATAATCCTTTACATTAAGACGTTGTACAACTTTCTCCAAACCTCGTTGCTATCAAGTAAGTCGGGATGACCAGATGTAACCGGGGGTCGGGAACTTTCAGTTGGACTATAAGTTTACAACCTTTCATTTAATTTAAAACCTTATTTCCATTATTGTAACGCCCGGAAATTTTCGACCAAATTTAAACCTTAATCTTTATATGGTTCTGACACGATAAGCAAAATCTGTAATGTTGAGTCTAGAAAGATTGAAATCTATATTCAGATAATCAGTTACCCTTTGACCATGCCTGACGATTCACGAACATTTATGTGTATATAGATATGTATATATAATATATAAAATAATAAAGTTGTGATTAAAATAAATCTATATGTAAATGGTTATATCCAAATTATAATTATTCTAATATTATTATTATTAATACTAGTATTCTCATTAATAATAACCTTATCAATATTATTATTATTATTTAATATTATTATGAATATTATTATTAGTAATTATTATCAATATATTTTATTATTAAGCATAACATAACAAACGAGTTTTGTGGAATCAATTTCAAATCCCGATCCTACAGTATTTAATTTTATTTATGTCCCTTATATGGTTACAAGAGGAATCCAATTAAAGATGCAAACAAATTCTGGTACAGATCACATTCATTCTTTATTTTCTTCTGTTTACATGTGAACCACTAAATATCTATATCACAATCTCTCTCTCATTTCTTCTTTGGTACAAAAATACGAAAACATCACTCTTTCTTTTGTAACCAAAAACCATCATCCATGAATCCCATTTATATTATTTATGATGTCGAAAACCAACAAGAACCATCACCACAAAACATCCCTATCTCCTCTCGTATGTTTTATGTCTTTCGGTTCAAAGGAAATTTGCTGCTCGATGGAACAAACACAAATGAAGACCATTTGATTATCACTTTTCGGAGACTCATTTAAAACCACCATCATCGTGGCTTCATCAACCACCAAACCATTAATCACCTTAAATCACCACCATGAAGTCATAAACCCACTTCATCTTCAATCTCTCTCTACAATCATGAGCTCCTATTGTTGCAACTTGAATCACCACCACCGAAACACCTTCATAAAGAGAACACCAAAAACTTGTGTTTCTATAATCTGTACGACCGCCACTTAACCACCATAATACATAGCCACCATCGGCCGACACCCCTGCAGAAACCACCGCCACTATAGCCCTATCTCCACCTCTCTCTCTCTTCCCTCTCTTCGTTGAAACTACAAACCCACTTCTAAGTTTCCATTCGACACCCAAAGATAACTATATAACCACCATCACACGTATGATCCAGTTGCACCTGCTACGATTACAATTTCTTTTGTTTACGTCGAATGGTTGCTGCAACAGATGCAAATCCTGCTTCGTGATTCAAAAGTTATGTACCTGCTTCTATTTCTAATTCAGTGACGATGATTGAATCAATAATAATGATGATACAATTGATGATAAATGTATACATGATGAACGAATGATGATGATTACGGGATATAAAATCATTGATGATAATGATAGCGACTATATAATAATGATATCGAGCTGTAAAGAAAGCGACTACTTTCTGTTGTTTCTTTTTTTTTTCCACCGACTAGGAACCCTATTGTTACTTTTCAATTTACGTGGTTTTTTTTAACTAAGACAAAATATACTTGGGCCATGAATTGCTGTTGGACTTCATTAAACGATTAAATGGGGATTTATGAGATTGGGTCGAGGGCCTTACTTTGTTGTTGGTCCAAGGCCTGTTAAATGTTTGTTGGGCCGAAGGCCAGTCTAGAGGTTCTGTTTGGGCTGGAACGAGATTTACAAACGGGATAAATATATTTGGGTTGCAAGTTATTTCGGAAAAACAAGACTGGACGAGTGGTTAGAGTTGTTTGTCAGTTGGGAAAGGTCCTAGGTTCGAGTCCCGACATAGACAGTTTCTTCCTTTTTAATCTTATTAAGGTATAAATTGATATTTTAATTATTATTATTATTATCATCATTATTATTAGTATTATAGTATTTTTATTACTAAATGTATTATTATTTTTAAATTTGTAAATTTTATTAAAATTTTATTATCATTGAAATTAACATTTATTACCAAAATTATAATTTTATTATTGAAATTATTATTATTATTATTAATGTTATTATTATTATTATGTTTAGTATTATAAATATATTAAATAAAGATTAATTATATAAAATATTTAGTACGCATAACTGAACTATATTAATATTTTCTTTTATATAAAATAAATATATGTAGTTAAATAATGAAACCTATAAAATATTAAATATAACAACTATATCACTAATAATAACATTTAAAATTTGTTTGATTACTATTATGTGTTTATAATATTATTTGTCGTATATAAATAATATAGGTTCGTGAATCCGAGGCCAACCCTACACTTGTTCAATGATGTTATATGTATTTTTACTACAAAATACAGTATGGTGAGTATATAGTCCCTTTTAAACTCTAAATATTTTTGGGCTGAGAATACATGCACTGTTTTATAAATGATTTACGTTATGGACACAAGTGATCAAAACTAAATTCTACGTTGAGTTGTACCATGGCATATTTCTTTATACTTGGTAGCTAATATTTACGTGAGGAGCATAAATGCGAATCCTGTTGATAGATTTATCGGGCCTGACAACCCCAACCGGGCTGGACGACCAGCATTTAACGGTTGCACAGTACTTCGTTTCGTTACTACACTTGGTACGGTGTAGGGTTTATTTAAGAGTATGCTGCTGTGATTTAAATGTTAAGTATGGTTACCAAGTGCTCAACGTCTTTTCTATACACGAGGAGTGTATTATGTATAAACTTTAAATCTTGTGGTCCATTGTTATAACGCTGCTAGCATCAAACCTATATATCTCACCAACTTTATGTTGACATTTTAAAGCATGTTATTCTCAGGTACGAATTAAGTCTTCCGCTGTGCATTTGCTCATTTTAAGGACATTACTTGGAGTCGATCATCGCAATGGGACCAGATGTTGATGATTTTGTCCAGGGGGATAAGGACGGGTTGTTACATGTGGTATCAGAGCGGTGGTCTTAGCGAACCAGGCCTTGCATTAGTGTGTCTGACTAGTAGTTGTTAGGATACATTACTGAGTATGGATTTCGACCGTGTCTGCCTGTCAAAAAGTTTTGCCTATCATTCTAGTCGGAAATCATCTGCTTATCATCCTTAGGAATTATCTACTTATCATTCATAAGTCTAGACACGTCTTACTGCATTTAGTGCATCGATAGTGTATAGACAAAATTCATATCTTAGCGTATCTGTTACTGTAGAATTGCCTGACACATGTCGTAAATTCCGCCGTAGTCTACGGAATCTTTTGATATTCTATGAAGTTAGAATATCATCCTATATTCGAAAAATTATTTCACATCGAAGACCGTTTCCATCCACTAAATTTTCCTCTTGGAAATGAACCTGAAGCACTTACCGGCGAACCTATTCGAAATACCATTTTCTCGCTCATTTCTAGAGTATCTCGTCACGATTACATAATATCCCATATCACGAATCTTGTTCATCCGCTCGCTCTGACCATCAATCATCCCGGTGTACTAGCAGAAGTTAACGAACTTCGCGCTCGTGTAACGGCTTTGGAGAACATAGTGCGAAGGTTACAAACACCAGCGGCAGCACCAGCAGCATAATCAGCACTATCATCATCACCGCCGGTAGTACCCTTATCACTCCAAACCACAACCGTATCGTAACCCTCAACATCGCAATCTGTATCTCGGATATCAACCTCACATGCCTCAATAACCTCATCTGTATTTCGAGTATGATCTTCGTTCTACATATCGTTCTGCATCAATTATCTTCGCTCTACGAATCGTTCCACCTCATCTACCTTCATTCGACATGGTAAATATGTAGTCTCTAATGTTTTGAAGATTATGTATCCTAGTTCTAACGAAAAATCAAATGAGTTTAATATTCTATTGACTCATTAAATTCATAATTACATCCGAAGAAAATATATATGCAAATATATTTTCATAAAGATTGTAATTAAAATTTCCTTCATACAAATTATTAATGATGAAAATATTTTAACCGGTAGGTAGTACCCGAGGAATATTTGGATTTCACATTAATAAGTTACACTGTACATTCTTCGAATCTGATTCAACGGTTATTTACTATCCTATCTACAACCACCGATATACGTATCCGTTCACCACAGAATAATCATTTCCATTTAAGTTTCATATTTGGATTTTTTTCTCTATCAAAATCCAACAAGTGGCATAATGAAGAAAACATTGGATATAATAAAATTTGTTAGAAACAAACGGATTAACTAATTGAAATATTGTTAAGGTTCCACGCTAACTGTTCCTAGCTAACTGTTCCCAGCTAACTGATTAACATTTAATTTATCGCAATTTACATTCTCGCAATTTTATTTATTGTTATTTAATTTCCGCACTTTACATACCGTCGGGACACATGTACAACAATACGTCGGATTAATTCTGAGACAACACGTTGTGCAATGGGTCATGATATATATTTATTTATTTTACGCACTTTAAATAATAGGACACGTATACAAGGTTTCGACTTATCATATTGACCCATCTATATATATATTTCGGAACAACCGTAGACACTCTATATGTGAAGGTGGGAGTTGGCTATACAGGGTCGGAGTTGATTCCAAAATATATATATACTTTGAGTTGTGATCGACACTGAGACCGGTACACGGGTCACGATACGTATTAATTAATTATGTATATTAAAATATATATGAATCATTGAACTATTGAACTATTGGACTATCGGACTATTGGACTGCTAACTTTGGACAATTAAAATGAATTAAAATATTGATTATAACATATGAAACTAAACAATTCTTCAAGTTTGCCACTTGATTTCATCTTAAGCCTCATTCGTATCTTGACGATTACAATCCGCGCTCAAACCTTCCATGATTCTTAAAAACATTTTGATCGAGAGAATGAACCAACCGCACCTCATCTCTGGAAGAAAAGATTCTTGCATATAGTTATGCACTCGAAAACTCTCGGAGACTGAGTCAACGTTTAACACGCAGCAGTGTTAATTTCTTTAGTGTTATTATTACCCAAAATAACTTTGAAATCCTTTTCCAAATTAGCCAATTTTATCACAGTTCCAGCAAGTTAACCTCGACTTCTCAGAAAGGTTAGTCTCGATATATATATATATATATATACGTAATTTTTTTCGCCGTCGTTACCGGAGAACCTTTTATATTCCACCATATTACCATCAGCATTTAATCATCTAAAAACACAATTCTCCCGAAACCACCTCGGTTTAATAACCAATGACCTAGATCCGTTAACTTTGAGAATGCTGACGAAGCAGCATGTTGTAGATGGTCTTAATGGCCAAAAGTAGATGATAAAGAAAAGAGGGTTAGGAACGCTCGATAGAAAATTTAGTACCGAAAAGCGGATTATGCGAAACTATGAAGGAAGCCGTAGAAAAATCACAAAGAATAAGTTTGACTTCAAAGGATCCAAATGATTCAGTGCCTGCTGAAACCGTTAGTGAAAACTCTACTCCTTATTCTAAATCTTTCCAGAAGATATTCTTCATCATCATCAAATCTTAGATATTATAAGAAATCTTCATATCTTCCGTTAAACATATTCTTCATATTTCTGGAGATATTTTCACAACTATTCTTATCTGGGATCATTTATCTCTCCGTAACATTCGCGTTACAACATAAAAGAAACACTGTTAGTTTCTAAGTTCTAAAACCTTCGAGTTTAAAATAGGAATGTTCTGAAGCAGTGTTGGGAACTGATACATGAATTAGTATAATATAATGAAACTTGATCAACTTCATTATATTACAGTAAGTCATGTTGAGTCTTTAATGGGATGTGATGATTTACAGTACCATCATCATGTGCCATGTTACACGGCTCTTACATTCCATCCAATCTCCAAACATATTAGGAACATATCATCTTGACAGTTCTATTTCTCCAGGATATTCTGGTAATGTGACAAATCAAAATCATGCCATTACCATTTCTTTCTAAGAGCATTAGCTATGTTCAATTCAAATTTCACACCTAAGAATTCCGGACCATTGTTCGCTTGACTCGAGGACGGGAAGATACAACACCCAGCAATTACTCAGAAATTACAAACCGTGCATATCAATACGTATTGCCACGTAAAGGCACGGGAAGATTAAAAACACTATAACCCCAAGATAATAGTAGAAGTAAATAAAATCCTCCGGTGGTAGACGGAAGAGAAGAATGACAGATGTGAAAATTTAGAGTATATCAAGGATCAGGATGGGATGGAGTATATTGGCGAATGTCGTAAAGTAGGAATTAAGGAGAAAGAATAGAAGGTGTGGAGAATAAGAAAAATGAAAGGGGTAGATTTATAGTAAAATATTCGACAGAGAAATCGAAACAGATTGCCGTATTAAATCAAAGAAGATTCTGATTTTCTAAATCGCCGAAGAACCAAATCTTATTACGTAAGATTTTCTTTAAATACCGTAAAATCCGAAAATCAATCATAACTACGTCATCGATTAAAATAATTTCATATTTACTCATTTCACTCTCTCGCGATAGCTTCACTCATACTCTTCACATAATCGAATTGTTTTACCACTATTACTAAATGGTGATAAAACTCTAGTTACCAATTCATACTCGTCATAAAACATTTTATTGTTGGTCATGACGATCTCGATCAAATTTCGGGGACGAAATTTCTTTAACGGGTGGGTACTGTAACGCCCGGAAATTTCCGACCAAATTTAAACCTTAATCTTTATATGGTTCTGACACGATAAGCAAAATCTGTAATGTTGAGTCTAGAAAGATTGAAATCTATATTTAGATAATCAGTTACCCTTTGACCATGCCTGACGATTCACGAACATTTATGTGTATATAGATATGTATATATAATATATAAAATAATAAAGTTGTGATTAAAATAAATCTATATGTAAATGGTTATATCCAAATTATAATTATTCTAATATTATTATTATTAATACTAGTATTCTCATTAATAATAACCTTATCAATATTATTATTATTATTTAATATTATTATGAATATTATTATTAGTAATTATTATCAATATATTTTATTATTAAGCATAACATAACAAACGAGTTTTGTGGAATCAATTTCAAATCCCGATCCTACAGTATTTAATTTTATTTATGTCCCTTATATGGTTACAAGAGGAATCCAATTAAAGATGCAAACAAATTCTGGTACAGATCACATTCATTCTTTATTTTCTTCTGTTTACATGTGAACCACTAAATATCTATATCACAATCTCTCTCTCATTTCTTCTTTGGTACAAAAACACGAAAACATCACTCTTTCTTTTGTAACCAAAAACCATCATCCATGAATCCCATTTATATTATTTATGATGTCGAAAACCAACAAGAACCATCACCACAAAACATCCCTATCTCTCTCTCGTATGTTTTATGTCTTTCGGTTCAAAGGAAATTTGCTGCTCGATGGAACAAACACAAATGAAGACCATTTGATTATCACTTTTCGGAGACTCATTTAAAACCACCATCATCGTGGCTTCATCAACCACCAAACCATTAATCACCTTAAATCACCACCATGAAGTCATAAACCCACTTCATCTTCAATCTCTCTCTACAATCATGAGCTCCTATTGTTGCAACTTGAATCACCACCACCGAAACACCTTCATAAAGAGAACACCAAAAACTTGTGTTTCTATAATCTGTACGACCGCCACTTAACCACCATAATACATAGCCACCATCGGCCGACACCCCTGCAGAAACCACCGCCACCATAGCCCTATCTCCACCTCTCTCTCTCTTCCCTCTCTTCGTTGAAACTACAAACCCACTTCTAAGTTTCCATTCGACACCCAAAGTTAACTATATAACCACCATCACATGTATGATCCAGTTGCACCTGCTACGATTACAATTTCTTTTGTTTACGTCAAATGGTTGCTGCAACAGATGCAAATCCTGCTTCGTGATTCAAAAGTTATGTACCTGCTTCTATTTCTAATTCAGTGACGATGATTGAATCAATAATAATGATGATACGATTGATGATAAATGTATACATGATGAACGAATGATGATGATTACGGGATATAAAATCATTGATGATAATGATAGCGACTATATAATAATGATATCGAGCTGTAAAGAAAGCGACTACTTTCTGTTGTTTCTTTTTTTTTTCCACCGACTAGGAACCCTATTGTTACTTTTCAATTTACGTGGTTTTTTTTAACTAAGACAAAATATACTTGGGCCATGAATTGCTGTTGGACTTCATTAAACGATTAAATGGGGATTTATGAGATTGGGTCGAGGGCCTTACTTTGTTGTTGGTCCAAGGCCTGTTAAATGTTTGTTGGGCCGAAGGCCAGTCTAGAGGTTCTGTTTGGGCTGGAACGAGATTTACAAACGGGATAAATATATTTGGGTTGCAAGTTATTTCGGAAAAACAAGACTGGACGAGTGGTTAGAGTTGTTTGTCAGTTGGGAAAGGTCCTAGGTTCGAGTCCCGACATAGACAGTTTCTTCCTTTTTAATCTTATTAAGGTATAAATTGATATTTTAATTATTATTATTATTATCATCATTATTATTAGTATTATAGTATTTTTATTACTAAATGTATTATTATTTTTAAATTTGTAAATTTTATTAAAATTTTATTATCATTGAAATTAACATTTATTACCAAAATTATAATTTTATTATTGAAATTATTATTATTATTATTAATGTTATTATTATTATTATGTTTAGTATTATAAATATATTAAATAAAGATTAATTATATAAAATATTTAGTACGCATAACTGAACTACATTAATATTTTCTTTTATATAAAATAAATATATGTAGTTAAATAATGAAACCTATAAAATATTAAATATAACAACTATATCACTAATAATAACATTTAAAATTTGTTTGATTACTATTATGTGTTTATAATATTATTTGTCGTATATAAATAATATAGGTTCGTGAATTCGAGGCCAACCCTACACTTGTTCAATGATGTTATATGTATTTTTACTACAAAATACAGTATGGTGAGTATATAGTCCCTTTTAAACTCTAAATATTTTTGGGCTGAGAATACATGCGCTGTTTTATAAATGATTTACATTATGGACACAAGTGATCAAAACTAAATTCTACGTTAAGTTGTACCATGGCATATTTCTTTATACTTGGTAGCTAATATTTACGTGAGGAGCGTAAACGCGAATCCTGTTGATAGATCTATCGGGCCTGACAACCCCAACCGGGCTGGACGACCAGCATTTAACGGTTGCACAGTACTTCATTTCGTTACTACACTTGGTACGGTGTAGGGTTTATTTAAGAGTATGCTGCTGTGATTTAAATGTTAAGTATGGTTACCAAGTGCTCAACGTCTTTTCTATACACGAGGAGTGTATTATGTATAAACTTTAAATCTTGTGGTCCATTGTTATAACGCTGCTAGCATCTAACCTATATATCTCACCAACTTTATGTTGACATTTTAAAGCATGTTATTCTCAGGTACGAATTAAGTCTTCCGCTGTGCATTTGCTCATTTTAAGGACATTACTTGGAGTCGATCATCGCAATGGGACCAGATGTTGATGATTTCGTCCAGGGGGATAAGGACGGGTTGTTACAATTATGGCAACCTAGACATCATCCACTTGACCGTAAGTAGCGGTGAGTTCGTATAAGTTATACGTTTTCTTTTAATCATAACCTTCACTCATTATGTGCGTATAGGAATACGGCACGTTTATGTATTTATAATATGTTATTAATAAGTTTATTGTTATCGTATTAATAATTCTATTATCTTTATTATTTATTTAAGCGTATATAAGTTTAGGTTTATTATGTTGTTATGTTATTATATTTTTATAATATTAATGAATTAATAAAGTATATGTATGTACAATATATATTTATATTTTACAAGGTATATGTATAATATTAAATATCTATTATATATGTTAAATAAATATTTAATTATTATTTAAATGTTTATTTACAGATTTTTATATTAATAATTAATATAATTAGTTAATTTATATTTTATATAATTTTATATACATTATATATTCCAAAAATAGATATATACTTCCCTAAATTATTTTCTAATTTAATTAAATCTCAAATAATTAAGTTTATAATTTTTATAAGTTTCCTTAAGTTCATAAATTTGTAGAAAAAATTTATAATAATCTTCTATCTTATTTTTATATTTATTTTGTATTTATTTCCTTATTTGTTCTCGGTTTATACACAAATAAAGTTTAATTATGGAATAAATACTAATTCGACCCAAATATTTAGTTTTATAATTTTTACAGATTCATATAAGTTTTATAAACTTAGAAAAATTTTATACATATTTTATTTACTGTTAAAAATATTTATTACGAATTTTTAATTGTTTTTATGTTTATATAATACATAATTCATATTTAATTATAAATAATATTTCAAAAATCATAAAAATTATTTTTATATGTCTTAACAAGTGTTTTAAATAGTTTCAAAGAATTATTACTATTTTTGATATTTTAAATAATTTTTAACCCCTTTATATATATATATATATATATATATATATATATATATATATATATATATATATATATATATATATATATATATATATATATATATATATATATATATATATATATATATATATATATATATATATATATATATATATATATATATATATATATATATATATATATATATTGATCAATATATAAAGAAATAGAGAATAAATATTTATAATGATATATAAATTAAAGGTTCGAATTTATTAAATTTTATAAGCCTAATAAAATATGTGAAAATTATTTTACTAATTTTAAATGTATAGATTAATTAAATTCGATTTTATATACATATAAATATATATATAAAACTAATACTTTATATATTTAAAATAAATATTACACTGATCTAGAATATATATAAAAATATGTTTTACCTTAGAATATTAATAATATGAATTTTCATCAGTTTATATGTATTTATTATATTAATGTTCGATTTATTACAATTTTTTTTATATTTTCCGGTTAACAATAATGATAATAAATCTATATAAATTCGAATTAATTATATATAATATATATTTTGATTAATACATAAATTAATTAGCATGATTTGTATTTTTTACATATATATATATATATATATATATATATATATATATATATATATATATATATATATATATATATATATATATATATATATATATATATATATCGATTACATATACATATATAATTTTACTGTTTTTAATTTATTTAAAATCTAAAAACAACTTATATATCTAAAAAATTATTTTTTCTATATCCTATAATATATAATAGTATTTATCATGTATTATATATATTTTATTTAGTTTGTTTCATATTTATTAAAAACTAAAAAAAAATCGTCTAGAAAATAAAAAAGAAACTGAAAAAGAAAAGAAAGAAAAAATTACAATTATTTTTAGGGTTTTGAGAGAGTTTCAAGGTGTTTGTGAAAAAGTTATGAAGCCTTGCATGTGTATTTATACTAATTAATTGGCTTGGAAAACAAGTTAGATTTATAATTAGAAACTAATTACAATTACATATATATATATTTTTTAAAAACATTTCGGCCGAAGCCCTTTAGGGGTATTTTTAAATTTTTTATTTATTTAAAAGGAACATTCTAGATTACTTTTGCATTTTATTTAATTTATCTTTTATTTGATCACTTTTCTCATTATTATTATTAATAATATTATAAATATTGATTTTTAATATAAATAAATAAATTTATTTATTTATTTATATTATTTATACTATACTTTTGTTATTAATTAAAGTATCACACTTTATTTAAATACTTATTTTAATTATATTAACTAAAGTACATTATCATTTTAATATACACTTTAATTAATTTATGTTATATATGTATTTTAAATGGATTTTTCTAATGTTAGCCCTTAGGTTTATCCTTAAGGGGCTAACTTCCAACCGAATTATTGATAACTGCCTCTTAAATATTAATTCGTTATTATTTTCACAAAACTGCCACCCCCACGTTTACAGCATTAAAAGTCAAACTTTATTATTCCTTTTTTCCATTTTTTTAATCGTAATAATACACCAAACAAAGTAACATTTAACATTCTTAATATAAATGAGTAATAAATATGTAATTTCATGGAAGCCACTGACTTTGAGAAAATGGACATGGTAGCAATACTAGTTTTACTAAACCAATCAGAGATACATGAGATACATTTTCTGTTATTTTTTGTTTGGATTTTTGTTTTCATTTGAAAAGAAGAACACTAATTCAATAAAAGTACCCAATAGAAACACACAATTGGATACTAATTCTTGAAACAACAATAAACAGACTATAATTAGAAAATGAAACAAGGCATTCAATAATTCATTAATATACATAAATTAACGAATATTTGTTCATATATCTTCCTTTTTTCCATTGGAAGATGATGGTTGATACTTCACCGTAAATGTGACGCCCAGTACAAAACCATCATGTACGGATCACCAACAACAGGATCATTACAAGGTCAAACACTATATGCTATTTGAAAATCGATTTGCATTCATAGAAGATAACGTTTTACAAAAGATAAATAGGAAACATTAACATGAGTACATGATACTAAGGTCATTACAAAGCTATCGTTTTGAAAATAACATAAGTTGCGAATGCAAAGTAAAGTTCCATGCTTGAGACATCTCTAAGTAATGCAGCGGAAGTCTAACACAGCAGGTCTGTAACAGCAAGTCTAACACCAAGACTAGAACAGCAAGTTTAACAGCAAGACTAGAACAGCAAGTTTAACAGCAAGACTAGAACAGCAAGTTTAACAGCGGAAGCAACATCGTCTAAGCACCTGAGAAATACATGCTTAAAAAGTCAACACGAATATTGGTGAGCTATAGTTTGTTTGTATCAGTAATGTAACGTAGGCCACGAGATTTCAGTGCTGCAAACCGCGTATCAAAACAGTATGTTCAAATCAGTATGAATAAGTATATGTATAACCGTGGGCACCCGGTAACTAGACTTAACATTTATAACCCCCTGAAAGTGCACTTGGAAAGTGCGTATGACTTACGAAGTATTAAACACCCGTTAAATGCTAGCGCGACTAGCCCGAGTGGGGATGTCAAACCCTATGGATCCATATCTAAGATTCACGTTCATGGTTCAAAAACCAATGATTAAACGTTACCGAGCTAAAAGGAATGTTTATGCCGTTGTATAACCCACACATATATAAGTTTAAGTACTCATGCCTAGTTTGTAAAACATAAAATCCGCATGTATTCTCAGTTCCCAAAATAAGTTTAAAGTAAAAAGGGAATGCTATAACTCACAGTGATAAAAGCGGTAAAGTCGGTAATGAAAGTACGCAAGTAGTAAGTCGGTCCGAAAGGTCGTCAACCTAAATCAAAGGTTACTAGGTCAGTAGGTTGTCTTAATAAGTTCTAATAGTGCATAAAATAAGTTTAAGTGTCATCATCATCATCATTCATCATCATAAAAGCTAAGTGAGTTTGACAAGAATAGAGATCGAAACAATAGGCTGACTTCGGTCAGCTACTACGACCTCTACGTAAATCGAAAAGATGCATGGTCAGTGGCTATGGCTCCGTATATGAGTCCCCTAACAGCTGACCAGTTTTCAGGACCTAACTCGTCTTCGTTTGACCGTGGCGACAGTTTAAGTGCAAGTAGGTCAGAAATTTCAGCACAACATTAATAGGGTGTAGTGACTCTCGGAGGGCCATAAATCCTAAACCGTAACTCGGATTAAGACGAGGCCTAAACGGAAAATCATCTACTCAAACCAAACTAACTGAAAATAAACTTTACAGTAGCCCAAGTGGTCTGATCAGATACGAAAATCAGTAGACAAGTGCTCCGGTGGGGTTCTTGGTGCTCGATGCTCATCACGGTTCTCATCCTTGATGCTTATAGCTTCAAGTGTACAACTCGTTGATGATTTAGCATCACTTTTGACCAAGATTCACCATAAATACACAATATGTTAAGACCAAGTAAGAATACAACTCATTCATGAGTCTTAGATGGATGATGAACCAAGGTTACATCATATCCTTAGTCTTAACACTAATACAAGTCACAATAACAACTAAAGTTACAAACTTTACATCAATTTAACAAGTATGAACACAATCTAAGTTAAAAGAGGTGATGGAACCCTAAGCTAGAGAGCTTGGATCCATTTCACATAATTTACAAGGTTACAAAGCTAG
This sequence comes from Rutidosis leptorrhynchoides, assembly GCF_046630445.1. NCBI lineage: Eukaryota > Viridiplantae > Streptophyta > Magnoliopsida > Asterales > Asteraceae > Rutidosis > Rutidosis leptorrhynchoides. The sequence continues at coordinate 169,763,115 of NC_092339.1, forward strand.
AAAGCTTGAACCTTTAAGTGTTCTTGAAGATCTTGAAGCATAAGGCTTAGATCTTTAAGATATATGAAGATAACAAACACAAGTTTGAATCTTTTTCACAAAACAACATGATCAAAGCAAAAAGAACTTAGATCTAATAAAAAGATATGAAGATTCAAGCTAGAAAGCTTGCATCTTGATTGTTCTTGAAGATCTTGAAGCATAAAGCTTGGATCTTGAAGATGCATGAAGATTACAAACAGAAGTTTGAATCTTTATCATAAAATAGAAAGATTAAAGTATAAAAGAAGTAGATCTACAAAAGTTATGAAGATTCAAGCTAAAAGCTTGAATCTTCCATGTTCTTGAAAGATTCATGCTTGAATCAACAAGATATAAGTAAGATCAAAGCTAAAAGGAACTTTGATCTCCATAAAATGATGATGATGATCATGAATTTGAAAAGGAAAAGAAGAAGGAAAAGAAGACATACAAGTAATGCTAGAAAGGAAAGAAAGAGAGAAAGAACAAGTGTGTGAAAAAAACCAAAATGATCAAGTGTGGAAATGAGAGGCTAAAGGCTAGTATTTATAAGCAAAGAGTGATCACATGGATTGATGACATGGCAAGATCTAGGGTGGTGGTGGTGGATGGTTTATGGAGGGGGAGGGGAAGGACAAAAAGTTTACTTTTTGGCTAATGGTGTCTAAAGTGTGTCCTTTTGCTAGAATCTTATGTAACAAAGTTAATTATCCTTATCCATAATGCTAGCATGACTCACTAATTATTTATTTATTTATTTATTTATTATTATGGGCCACTAGTAAATATATTTGGGCTAATTAATTTGGTCACTAGCTAGAGTAGGGTGGGCTTGAGCCCAACAAGGTAAAAAGTCCAAAAAGGCTAACTATTGGGCTTTAGCAATTAAATAAATAAAATTAAGCATCCAAAGGCCCAAGTAATTATTATTATAAAATAATAATTAATATTTCGCTGTCCAAAAGTTCCGGTTCTGACAAAAGTCAAACGTACGCGCAGTCCGCGTTTTAATCGTAACGGCAAGTAACGCTAACGGTTATAAAGCATCCAATGGACAAGTTAAGCATTCTAATCATACCAAGGCACGTTTTAAAGTATATATGAATATAAAACACGTGTGCTAAGGTTCCAGAGTAATAAAGTAACGCAGTACGCACAAATACGCAGTTTCGCAAAAATACAAGGCACAAAAGCAAGTCGAAAAAGCCGGGTCGTTACATTACCCACCTGTTAATGGAAATTTGATCCCGAAATTTGAGGAATGACCAAAAATGGTACAATATTTAAATAAGAAGTAGCGTATCAAAGTTCCGTGAGACTCGTGGGCTCAGAAGTGAGTTATTTGCCTCGAAGGGTACTTGGGCGTATAAAAGTAAGGATAGGTATATGCCATTAATTAAGTCTCTTGTCCTAAGAGATCAATAAATTGATTTCGTCTCTGGTTAACATGAGTATGTCATTCGAATATATGTATCCACAGAGGGAAAGATGATGTTTTTAGCCTTACAGGCATCTTCAGTAAGCTGGATGCATAAAATGCATCATGAATGTTACTAAACTTATCTAAAACATTGAGCGCTTATGTCGCAATACAAGGCTGACAGGTAGAACGGAAAACATGGTGATCACAACCATGTGATTTGATGTCTGGATAGTGTTAGCCACAGATTTTACTGACCCCTTGATTTCGGAAGGAGACCATAGGCATAATGAACCCGATATTTAAGAACGTTTCATTTGACTAAATGAATTGAAATGTTAGCTGGAAGTGACTAATCGGACTTATATACAATGCAAGCCATAATTATTTATAGTGTCTCCAGGGCGGTCTGAACGAACAATGAAGGATATCAACCAGTTTACCATACTGCAGGTGAACTTATCCTTAGATGAAATGAAAACACAATTCCATAACGTAACTTTATCCTTTCAGTTACATGTTGAAGTTAGGGTTAACATTAACTAGAACAACATATAGTTGGAACCAACGAAGGAAGGAATGTGTAGAGCAACCATATCCGTGTTACAGATGTTTTAAGCAGTCCCTTCCAAGAGGATAACCAGATTCATAGATTCTTAAAGTATTTTATACTATATTTCCGAAAGAAATCGCACGAAGGGTGTAATCTTGGAACGAGAGTGAACTCTTCGAGTGGGTTGTTCTGAATTTATCTTTATACTTAAGGGGATGTGCAGATGAGAAGATACGAGAACTCTTGGTCATAAAGAATGGTTTTCTCTTAGTGAAAAGAATCTCAAAAAAATGATTCTTGTACCTCAACATACTGATTGATAGAGATGATGTTTAAGAGGGTGTTGCGATTAGTCGTGAAACATTGAGAGTAGAAACCCGCCTAATGCCTTTCCTACGATAGGGTGACCACTGGGTGGGTCCCAGAGAACTGATTTATCGGCCCGCGTTTTTGCCAAGTCTAACCTTAAGAGGAACATTTTACGAGCACAAAGACTTACTAATAAATTTATAAATCTGCCATCCAAAGTGGCTCAAGAGTTTTTAATAAAGATCTTAATAGTAAGCTTTTATCCCTAACGGGGGGCGAGAAGAAGTGTGATCCATACATGGTGTAGTTTAATACGAAAACCTTTAATAAAATCAACCGAGGAAGTTTTGAAAAGCCTTTAAACGTTTGATACGACAACATAAATGGAACGAAGTTCTTGGTAAATTTAGAAGTATGTACAACGTGTATCATTTGCTCAAAACCATTTGACTTCAACTTAATAAAGGAGCGATTTTTAAATAATTTGGAGGTATAACTTGGAATGTATTAACCAAAATAAGTAAGGGTAAATTTATACATATATGCTTTTATAAATTGCATAAGTGACAGAAAAGTTTTTAGTACTTTCATTTGTCCATAAATCTCGTGAGTACCGCACAAATAAACAACGTGTAAAAATTAACGTGTGAAAATTTTTGATAAACATAGTTTTTCGCATTTCAAAGGTTACGAGTTGAAAAAGATTGAGTGGAAAATCTTTGAATCATCGGTTGACATGTTACTAGGTAACGAAAACTAATGAATTAAATGTAGTTTTGATAACATAAGTCTTTGGGCAAAAATGTTCACGTGTGAAGCCGTTAAAAAGTGAGGTACGAAGGGTAAAGCGTGAGGATGAGAAGTTAATCGTTTCTTGACTTTGCAGAAAGCCAAACAGGTTATGACTAATATTAAAGTCGGAATACTGACGGTGTTAATATCGCTAGATGGGAATCTCTTGAAATAAGTCAGGACTTCGAGTTATGTAAGAAAGAGCATCGTTCCAACAGGCGTGGCAAATAAGATCCTTGGGGTAACGCAATAGCTTTGAATGGTTTAAGTGTTAGTGGATGCCCTAAGGCTCTGCATGGCATGGTAGTAAGTGCCTTCATCACTTACACACACATAAATCACTCAATTTCGACAGTTGTAAAGTCTTCATGATGACTTGGATACGAATAAGCAACGAAAAATTTTGTATAATAAGCAACGAAAGTTTTTATAGAAATCGTTTTAGGTGACAATGTAAGAAAAGAAACGAAGTTCTTTGTAATCTAGGGTTATGTACAACTTGTACCATTCAAGGTAAAATATCTTTTGAACAAAAGATTTGATTTGTAAAAGTAAAATTTCATATATATCTGTCAAAATAAGTAATTATTTACTTTATTGTATATAACGTATATGATTTCAAAAATTCGCACGAACGGCAAATAAAATAAATTTACTTTCATAAAACTTTAAGAGGATCACACAGTAAAATAGTGTAAGTAAAAATTTTTTAGCAAACTAAATTTTCATATTTCGGAGGTTACAAGTTGGAAAAAAATCGAGTAAAAGATTTTTTTGAAAATTTCGGGTGACATTTGAGCAAAAATGTTACGAGGTAATCAAAACTGTTGGATCTAAATGTGGTTGATGAATATTAGTAGTGCATAAGTCCTTCGACCAAAAATGTTTAAGTGTAAAGTTGTTGCTTATAAGTGAGATACGAAAGGGGGAGTATGAGGATGGGAATTAACTACCCATTGATTTTGGAAATCTCGAACTGATATGACTAATATCGAGGTAAGAAGGATGTTGGTGTGATTACCATCGAATAAGAATTCTTTCGGGATAAGTTAGGATTCAGAGTCGCGTAAGAATGAGCATCGAATAAGATTCTTGGGTAGTCCTTAAGATAGAATTTGAATTGCCGAAGTGACGGAATACAATTTCCTTTATGTATCGTTGTCCATAGTATCGGTTTCTTTCGTAGTTAGAAAGTGAGCAGATTTAGTAAGACGATCACCAATAACCCAGGTAGTGTCATAACTGCCTATTATTTTCGGCAGCTTCGGGATGAAATCCATTGTCATCCCTTCCCATTTCCATTGTGGGATCTCGGGTTGTTGAAGTAACCCAGATGGCTTTTGGCTCACTATCCTCTCGAGGTACGCGAATAATCTTGTCACTATCAATATCTTTCGCTTTCATCCTTGAAAGCCAGTCCGTTTCAACTATTTCATCAAAGCTTCCCAACTCGATGAGTATTAGGTTAATCCTAAAGTCCATTCCAACTTTTATATCAAGCTTCCTGACTTGATGAGTATTAGGTTAATCTTAAAGTCCATTCCAACTAAATCTTATTATACTACCGCGAAAAATTCTATCAACCTTCTCAAATAACATCTGATTGTGCGTAGATGACTAATCCTTTAAAACTTCCAACTACTACTTTAAAACTTTCCAAGTTTTGTTGACATGAGGTCATTTCCAATGACCCACCTGCTAATTTTAAGGTACTACCTTAAATTATTCCTCTATCTCTGTCAGATTACCATTAACTTGTCTTAGAGAATACTTAACCCTCATGGTTGTTAATGGCTTACTAGTCATAACACTAAGGTTCTTAGATGTAAGGTTTCTATCACTCTAGTATTAAACAACTTCGAGACAATAAACGTTGTGAAGAAATGTACCCTAACTAAAATCAGGATCCATGCGAGTCTCCATAACTGAGGTAATGATTGCTCTACCACAAGTAAGTCCAAAGTTTTTCCTGTTTAAGAACTTTTTCCTTAAGTATTCAGGGTGTCTATATCTATAACAAATTTTTGGGTTACAGTATCTAGGCTACGTGGTTATTCTTTCCCTACCTCTAACGGACCATAATGCGTATACTCAAGCGGTTCCTACCAAAATTTCCTTTGAATCACTTCATATTCCTCATGTAGTAACGTTGGGACTTCTGTATGATTTACTTCAATATAATCACGCTGGCCTGGCGTCATTATATTGTACTAAATCGCACGTTCATTCCAATATCGCTCCATATGGTTAATGTAACGTGTTCACTTCAAGTTCTACTCAGTTTCATATAATGTTGCTTTATCTATGCTATCTCAAAACATAATCTACATAGTTAATCTCACGGTTCCTCGGTGTGGGTGCGTATGTCCTGCAGATCATGCATCAATGCCTAAATGTCCCGAAATTTCTTCAAAATGTTCGGGTTCAGGTAGTGTCGTTAGGTTCCTTTCTATAAATTCCATTGGGGTCTTGTGTCGAGTTGTACGTGTAGCAAGTGGTAATACGATATGTCTTGAGGCGACTCCCAAGTCTTTGGGTATGGCTGAGCATCAGTAAAAGGCACTCTGACCTTGTGAAAGGAGATGTCCTCCCGACTTCTCCACTGCCTAAGAGTGTTAGGGACCTAAGTCCAGAAGTGTCGTTAGATCGTCGAGTAGTGGTGAAGAATGAAAGAGATAAGTGATGGTCATGAAATCGTACGGGATACGGGTCAACTTGCGGGAACTGAACAACCTTCTGTTGTTCATACGTTGTACGTGGCTAACTAGGGTGAGCTCGAGGTGCGGTTACTCCGACAAATCCTCCTAGATTGCGTGAAGTAATGTTCCGATTTCTGGAATGGTGGAATGATAGTAACAGGTGGATTACATTACTAGTAACTACAGTAGCCTAGATCGTCTACAACAGTGCATAGCATGGCAATGAAAACAGTACTAAACAGAAGTAATAAGCGAAAGCAGATAGTAGCATGCAGCAGCGTAAAAAAAGCATACAGTAAGTTCGCATGGCAGTAAAGGTAAGTAGTAGCATGCAGTAAGATTATACAGCAGTAGAAATAAGCAGTGGCATGCAGTAGTAGTAAGCAGTAACATGTAGTAATATAACATAGTAGCATGCAGTGGTCCGCAGAAACAAGTAAACTAGTAAGTTGTAGATTAGTCCTATTAGTGAATCCTACTTGGTCCGGTCTAGACTCACTAATGCAACCTAATTCCCTACAACCAATGCTCTGATACCAAATGTGATGCCCAGTATAAAACCATCGTGTACGGATCACCAACAACAGGATCATTACAAGGTCAAACACTATATGCTATTTGAAAATCGATTTGCATTCATAGAAGATAACGTTTTACAAAAGATAAATAGGAAACATTAACATGAGTACATGATACTAAGGTCATTACAAAGCTATCGTTTTGAAAATAACATAAGTTGCTAATGAAAAGTAAAGTTCCATGCTTGAGACATCTCTAAGTAATGCAGCGGAAGTCTAACACAGCAGGTCTGTAACAGCAAGTCTAACACCAAGACTAGAACATCAAGTTTAACAGCAAGACTAGAACAGCAAGTTTAACAGCAAGACTAGAACAGCAAGTTTAACAGCGGAAGCAACATCGTCTAAGCACCTGAGAAATACATGCTTAAAAAGTCAACACGAATGTTGGTGAGCTATAGTTTGTTTGTATCAGTAATGTAACGTAGGCCACGAGATTTCAGTGCTGCAAACCGCGTATCAAAACAGTATGTTCAAATCAGTATAAATAAGTATATGTATAACCGTGGGCACCCGGTAACTAGACTTAACGTTTATAACCCCCTGAAAGTGCACTTGGCAAGTGCGTATGACTTACGAAGTATTAAACACCCGTTAAATGCTAGCGCGACTAGCCCGAGTGGGGATGTCAAACCCTATGGATCCATATCTAAGATTCGCGTTCATGGTTCAAAAACCAATGATTAAACGTTACCGAGCTAAAGGGAATGTTTATGCCGTTGTATAACCCACACATATATAAGTTTAAGTACTCGTGCCTAGTATGTAAAACATAAAATCCGCATGTATTCTCAGTTCCCAAAATAAGTTTAAAGTAAAAAGGGAATGCTATAACTCACAGTGATAAAAGCGGTAAAGTCGGTAATGAAAGTACGCAAGTAGTAAGTCGTTCCGAAAGGTCGTCAACCTAAATCAAATGTTACTAGGTCAGTAGGTTGTCTTAATAATTTCTAATAGTGCATAAAATAAGTTTAAGTGTCATCATCATCATCATTCATCATCATAAAAGCTAAGTGAGTTTGACAAGAATAGAGATCGAAACAATAGGCTGACTTCGGTCAGCTGCTACGACCTCTACGTAAATCAAAAAGACGCATGGTCAGTGGCTATGGCTCTGTATATGAGTCCCCTAACAGCTGACCAATTTTCAGGACCTAACTCGTCTTTTTTTGACCGTGGCGACGGTTTAAGTGCGAGTAGGTCAGAAATTTCAGCACAACATTAATAGGGTGTAGTGACTCTCGGAGGGCCATAAATCCTAAACCGTAACTCGGATTAAGACGAGGCCTAAACGGAAAATCATCTACTCGAACCAAACTAACTGAAAATCAACTTTACAGTAGCCCAGGTGGTCTGATAAGATACGAAAATCAGTGGACAAGTGCTCCGGTGGGGTTCTTGGTGCTCGATGCTCATCACGGTTCTCATCCTTGATGCTTGTAGCTTCAAGTGTACAACTCGTTGATGGTTTAGTATCACTTTTGACCAATATTCACCATCAATACACAATATGTTAAGACCAAGTAAGAATACAACTCATTCATGAGTCTTAGATGGATGATGAACCAAGGTTACATCATATCCTTAGTCTTAACACTAATACAAGTCACAATAACAACTAAAGTTACAAACTTTACATCAATTTAACAAGTATGAACACAATCTAAGTCAAAAGAGGTGATAGAACCCTAAGCAAGAGAGCTTGGATCCATTTAACACAATTTACAAGGTTACAAAGCTAGAAAGCTTGAACCTTTAAGTGTTCTTGAAGATCTTGAAGCATAAGGCTTGGATCTTTAAGATATATGAAGATAACAAACACAAGTTTGAATCTTTTTCACAAAACAACATGATCAAAGCAAAAAGAACTTAGATCTAACAAAAAGATATGAAGATTCAAGCTAGAAAGCTTGCATCTTGATTGTTCTTGAAGATCTTGAAGCATAAAGCTTGGATCTTGAAGATGCATGAAGATTACAAACAAAAGTTTGAATCTTTATCATAAAATAGAAAGATTAAAGTATAAAAGAAGTAGATCTACAAAAGTTATGAAGATTCAAGCTAAAAGCTTAAATCTTCCATGTTCTTGAAAGATTCATGCTTGAATCAACAAGATATAAGTAAGATCAAAGCTAAAAGGAACTTTGATCTCCATAAAATCATGATGATGATCATGAATTTGAAAAGGAAAAGAAGAAGGAAAAGAAGACTTACAAGTAATGCTAGAAAGGAAAGAAAGAGAGAAAGAACAAGTGTGTGAAAAAACCAAAATGATCAAGTGTGGAAATGAGAGGCTAACGGCTAGTATTTATAAGCAAAGAGTGATCACATGGATTGATGACATGGCAAGATCTAGGGTAGTGGTGGTGGATGGTTTATGGAGGGGGAGGGGAAGGACAAAAAGTTTACTTTTTGGCTAATGGTGTCTAAAGTGTGTCCTTTTGCTAGAATCTTATGTAACAAAGTTAATTATCCTTATCCATAATTCTAGCATGACTCACTAATTATTTATTTATTTATTTATTTATTTATTTATTATTATGGGCCACTAGTAAATATATTTGGGCTAATTAATTAGGTCACTAGCTAGAGTAGGGTGGGCTTGAGCCCAACAAGGTAAAAAGTCCAAAAAGGCTAACTATTGGGCTTTAGCAATTAAATAAATAAAATTAAGCATCCAAAGGCCCAAGTAATTATTATTATAAAATAATAATTAATATTTCGCTGTCCAAAAGTTCCGGTTCCGACAAAAGTCAAACGTACGCGCAGTCCGCGTTTTAATCGTAACGGCAAGTAACGCTAACGGTTATAAAGCATCCAATGGACAAGTTAAGCATTCTAATCATACCAAGGCACGTTTTAAAGTATATATGAATATAAAACACGTGTGCCAAGGTTCCAGAGTAATAAAGTAACGCAGTACGCACAAATACGCAGTTTCGCAAAAATACAAGGCACAAAAGCAAGTCGAAAAAGCCGGGTCGTTACAGTAAACACGGGATTTAATCCTTCATAAACCTTCGAGTCATTTTTCAGATTTGCTTGCAAATTTGATGAAGCACGACCAACATCAATAATCTTCTCCTTGCAGGAACACGTGGGTTTTGTATGTCCAATTTGCTTGCAAATAGAACATCTATTACGGGTCTTACTCGCCAATTCCTTCCCGCTCTTCAAACGTCGGTTGTTCTTTGGACGACCTTTTGTTTTTGATCTTGGAGGGCATAAAATTTCCTTTCCTTTATCTAAGCCCTTACCTGGTATAAGAGGTGAGTTGTCCAACGATGGTATTGATATGTTTTCTACCACATTATCATTTTGCAATGAATCAAAACACCAACGTCGCGGCAAGTATTCATGTGAAAGAATAAAACAATCCTTATGGATTAATACCCGTAAAATGTGGCGGCAAAGTATTCCCAAAAACTCAAAGTTCTTGCAACTACACGAAGCGGTATATCCATCCCAATAAGCGCTATGAAGTTTATGATTCCCTTCTTCATAATATCTTATAAGAAACTCATTTCCATTAAAACGATTGATAAGATATAGACTCGCTCTTTCAAATTCTTCTTGAAACTTTCTAAAAGCAAATGGGGTAAGAACTTCATAGGCTTGTCTTTCTAAAGGGGATTTTGTCTTTAAAGAAGTAGGATTAAGTGTAGCTAACATATAATCATGCATTTGTCTGCTTCTCATTTCTTCCACAACAAGATCAAACTGAAAACCATATTAAGAAAATATTCTAAAATGATAAAGGGATAGCTAAAATACAGTAAGGGTTTCACAAATTTATAAGATGTAGTAAGTGATATCTACGATACAGTAAGTGTTTAAGTAATACCTGTTTGACAAATTCTCTCAAACTTGTATGTGATGACACAAAACTTTTGATGACTCCATTTATACTCTCCGACCTTTGCGTAGATGACATTCCTCTAAAAAAGTAGTTGCGCAGATAAGCCGGTACCCATGACTCTTATAATTCGTACAAACCTTGGACATACTTATTATTCTCCAAATTATACTTTTTACAAATTAGAAACCAGTTTTGCTCAAAATCTACGATTGAAGTCATCCTATATAGGACATAAAAATCACGACACCAGTTTTGGTACTCAGTACAAAGAATCACAGTAAACCAACAATTGAATTTGGAAGTGATATGCCATATGTAATAGCTGTGTTTTGTAGTTGGCATTTCAATCGCAGTTGCTTCAGACATCCACTTATCTTGATCCGTGATGATTGTTTTTGGTGATTTTTTCATTGTAGTTACAAAAGTCTAAATGTATAAAATAAGTTAGTAAGAAAAAATAATAATGTATATAATACATACAAATGTTAAACTAATACCTTCATCAACCACCTAAATGTATCAATGGTCTCGTTACGAAGAAGTGCACTTCCAAACAACACAGTCTTGCCATAATTATTAACTCCAATAAAAAGTGCACATGGCATATCATAGGCATTGACTTTGTAAGTTGTATCAAATTAAACTACATCACCATACTTTTCATACCATTCATAACTTTGTGCATGACACCAAAATAAGTTTTTTAACCTCTCGTCTTCATCTAATGTGCAAACATACTGAAATTTCATATTTTGCAGTTTTGAATCTTCCATATACTCAATAAGGTTCACTGTGTCACTAGCTCCGTGCAATCTACTCATTTTCGCAAATAAATTAAAAACACCTTTTTCAAGGAAAGAAAGATCTCCATGTTTTACTTGTTTCTGAAGCTCCATGACTCGAATTATTTGTCGAACTCTTAGTCCAGCTTCTTTGTATAGTAATATCTGTTGTTCATCCTCGGGGGTGATAGTACAGTTGACAGGAAGAAAACGCATTGCTTCAGGTGACAATAATTCATGATTGTGTTCCTTCACGAATTTTGTAACATGCCATTCTTCGGGAAATATATCATAGATTCTTTTATAAGTAATGCGCATATGAGCATTGCATCCGCATCTTATCGACTCTCTTTTTCTTTGATGCTTTGATTTTAGCAGTTTTTTCCCTCCTCGATGACAATAAATATCACGCTGAACTATCCTATTATTTTTTCTGTCAGATCTATCTTTACGCACGACAAAACCATTTTGTTTGGCATAACTTTCATACATAACAAATGCTTCCTGAACTGTGCCAAAGGTTTGCCCGATAAAAGGTTCACTAATATGTGTTTGGCCAATAGACAATTCAATATCTTCATCAGTTGGAGGAAGGTTCAAATCAAAATAGTAATTCTGTGTTAAAAATCACATTAGTGGTAAACAAATATTAGTACATTTCCTTCCATATTCGTTACTCTGTTACTCAAAAAATTACAATGGAATTACAAATAATAAAGCTACGGTTATCATATACTATATTGTGGGTAATAGATGTTAAGATGTCAAATACTCACAATCCATTCCAGAAACTATTTTTACAAACAATTAAAAGGAAAGTCGCAATACAAAGTAATTGGGAGATGTAACGACCCGACTTTTTCGAATTCTATTTTTGTGCTCTATACTTTCACGAATCTACGTATATGTGCGTACTGAGCTAGTTTATACTCTAGGATCTTTATTCATGATGAATTACTTTCGTTAATACCTTACAGCGTGTTATTAAGTGCTTAATCACTCTCGATCCCCGAATGCTTCTATGACCATTAGTGTCACTTGACGTTTAGAACGAGCTATGTACTTTGTACATGTTAAACTTTTGTCATAATTGGAATATTATGACTACTTGAAACTAATTGTTATTTTCTAATGACAATTTCTTGGCTTATTGGTTGCTTAATTACGCTTAGTAATTTACTAATGAACACTAGTTAGTCTTAATGGACTTTTTACCTTAATGGACTTAGGCCCACCCTACTCTAGTTAATGGACCGTTAAATTAGCACAACTTTAATGGATTTATGATCCATTAAGATGTAGGACAAAAACTCATTAAGATGAGCTAACATGCTAGCATTTTTGTTAACCATTACTACACATGTTGCATGGGATCCCAACAACAAGCACCACCTTTAGACCACCACCATGCAAAAAGTAAAAAGTTGTCCCCTTTGTCCCCCTCCCCCCTGCCCTACGGTTTTAGAGACACAACAACCACCTCCATCACTATAAATACAAGCCTTATTCCTTCATTTCGCACTTCATTTCATTCTCATTTTACACACACTTGCTCTCTAATTTTCTCTCCAGTCTTTCTCACACTAAAATTGTAAGTTCTTGAATTTTATTTCTTCTTCTTTTTCTTCTTTAATTTCGACATCATCATCATCATCCTCATGAGATCAAGTTTTTTAGCTTTTTGATCTTGTTATATCTTGTAGATTCAAACTTTGATTTGAATCCTTCAAGAACATAAAAGATTCAAGATTTCTAGCTTTAGATCTTCATTACTTTGTTGGATCTAAGCTTTATAGCTTAAGTTCACTTTAATTTTGTTAAAAGATCAAAACTTGTGTTTATGATCTTCATGTAACTTGTAGATCTAGCTTTTTGCTTTAAGGATCTTCAAGAACATTAAAGATCCAAGCTTTCTAGCTTAGGGTTTCATTATTTTATTGAAGATTTAAGCTTTTTAGTTTATGATCTCATTACTTTTACTAGATCTTAGCTTTCTAGCTTATGGTCTCATTAATCTTGTAAAGATCCAAGCTTTCTAGCTTAGGGTTTCTTAACATTTGAGATCTAAGTTATTATTGTAGATCTCACTTAACTTGGAACCTTTTTATGATTTTTATTGTGATAAAAATCAAGTCTTCATCATCTCATATGATGAAGATGCATAAACTTGTATCAAAAGAACGATGGTTGAAGCTTTATTATGTTTATACAATAAAGAGACAACCTTGATGTTCAAAACTTAAAAAAAGTTAGCTTTTACTTTTAGTTATGTGTTGATGGTTAAAACTTGGTCATAATGATGCTAAAACATCAAAGAGTTGTATATACTTGAGGCTTAAACGCATCAAGGATGAAAACCGTGATAAGCATCAAGCACCAAGAAACCCACAGGAGCACATGTTTCTTTTTTTGAGGGTCTGATCAGACTCCTGGGACTTCTGGAAAGTTGATTTTCAGATAGTTCGGTTTGAGTAGATGACTTTTCGTTCAAGACTCTCCTAAATCCGATATACGGTTTGGGATTTATAGCCTTTTGAAAATCACTACGCCTTCGTAACGACGTGCTGAAATTTCTGACCTACTCGCGCTTGAACCGTCGCCACGGTCAAACGACATTGAGTTAGGATCTGAAAATTTGAAAGCGGTAAGAGGACTCACAAACGGAGCCTTGGCCACTGGCTGCGCATCATTTCAGTTTGTATAGAGGTCGTAGCAGCTGTCCGAAGTCAGCCCTTTGTTTCGATATCTATTCTTGTTGAAAACTTACTTTATCTTTTACGAATGATGATGACGATGACGATACTTTAAACTTAATTTATTTACTTTTAAACTTTTGGGGACAATTTATTAACTTACTAACCATTGACTTAGGTTGAGGACCTTTTGGATCGACTAACTTACTTGTTTGGACCGACTTACTACTTGCTTACATTTTCGTATCGATTTTACCGCACATTCACTGTGAGTTATAGCTCCCTTTTTTACTTTAACTATTTTTGGGACTGAGAATACATGTGCTTTTCATGTTTTACATACTAGACACGAGTACTTAAACTTTATATATGTGTAGGTGACATAACGGCAAAAAGATTCCCCTTAGCTCGGTAACGTTTAACTACTGGTTTATGAACTGATAGACACAAATCTTAGATATGGATCCATAGGGTTTGGCATCCCCACTCGGGCTAGTCGCGTTAGCATTTAACAGGTGTTTAATACTTCGAGAACATACGCACTTTCCAAGTGTACTTTTAGGGGGTGATATATTATTTTACGTTAAGTTAGTTACCGAGTGCCCACGGATAAGCATATACTTTATCATACGGATTTGAGATACTGTTTTGAATACAAAATCTCGTGGTCTATATTACATTGTTATTTACAATCAAACTATAGCTCACCAACATTCGTGTTGACTTTTTAAGCATGTATTTCTCAGGTGCTTAGACGTTGTTGCTTCCGCTGCTAGACTTGCTGTTATAGTCTTGGTGTTATAGACTTTCTGTTACAGACTCGATGTGTTAGACTTCCGATGCGTTGTTTAGAGATGTCTCAATCATGAAACTTTTACTTTGCATTCATAACTTATTTTTCAATTGAACAATGGTTTTGTAATGACCTTTGTGTCACGTACTTATGTTAATGCTTTCTTTTTGTAGAAGCACGTTATCCTTGTAAAACATTTGATGTTGGTAAAGACGTTATCTTTTCATGAATGCAAAACTTGTTTTTAAACAGCATATAGGGTTGTAACCGTGTAAAGATCCTGTTGTTGATGATCCGTACACATTGATTTTGTACGGGGCGTCACATTTGGTATCAGAGCATTAGTTGTAGGGAGTTAGGTTGCATTAGTGTGTCTTGACCGAGTCAAGTAGGATTCACTAATAGGGCTAATCTACAACTTGCTCGTTTACCTATTTCTACGAAACTGCTGCATGCTACTATTATATATTACTGCATGTTACTGCTTATTACTACTGCATGCTACTGGTTACTTGATACTACTGCATGACACTACAATCTACTACAGTTTTATGTACTGCAATAGACTACCTAGGTTATTGTTGATGCTGTTTCTTGCTACATGTCTGCTATCCGCTATACCGACTTGGAAAATTTATCTTTTCTAGTTCAGATGTTTTTCTGAACCCTTTTCCCACTCGTCTAACCCTAAAAACTAGTAATGTAATCCACCTGTTACAATCGTTCCACCATTCCAGAGATCGAAACATTACTTCACGCAATCTAGGAAGAGTACCCCTCGGATTACACGCCCACTAAAGTAGATCCTCGGAGGAGGAGATATGTGAGGACTTATCAGAGTAACCACACCTCGCTCCACCCCCCGAGCTCACCTAAATTAGCCACGTACAATGTATGAACATTAGAAGGTTGTTCAGTTTTCACAAGTTGACCCGTATCCCATAAGCTTTCATGACCGTCACTTATCTTTTTCATTCTTCACTACTACTCGACGATCTAACGACACTTCTGGACTTAGGTCCCTAACACTCTTAGGCATTGGAGAAGTCGGGAAGGCATCTCCTTTCACAAGGTCAGAGTGTCTTTTACTGATGCACTGAACCCAAAGACTTGGGAGTCACCTCAAGATATATCGATTACTACTTGCTACACATACAACTCGACACGAGACCCAGATTGAATTTCTAGAATGGAACCTAACGACATTACCTGAACCCGAACATTTTGAAGAAAATTTCGGGACATTTAGGCATTGATGCATGATCTACGGAACCTACGCCCGTGAGGTTAATTATGTAGATTTTGTTTTGAGATAGCATAGATAAAGCATCGTTAGGTGAAATTGAGTAGAACTTGATGTGATCACGTTACATTGACCATGTGAAGTGATATTGGAATGAACGTATGATTTAGTACAATATAATGACACCCGGCCAGCGTGATTATATTGAAGTAAATCATGCAGAAGTTCCAATGTTACTACATAAAGAAAATGAAGTGATTCAAAGAAAATTTTGGTAGGAACCATTTGAGTATACGCATTATGGTCTGTTAGAGGTAGGGAAAGAATAACCACTTAGCCCAGATACTGTACAAGGAGGGCCTTGATTGTAGAATTGATAACTCAAAAATTTGTTATAGATATAGACACCCTGGACACTTAAGGAAAAAGTTCTCAAATAGGAAAAACTTTGGACCTACTTGCGGTAGAGCAATCGTTATCTCAGCTATGGAGACTCGCATGGATCCTGATTTTAGTTACAGTACGTTTCGTCACAACGTTTTATTGTCTCGAAGGTTGTTTAATACTAGAGCGATAGAAACCTTATATTTAAGAACCTTAGTGTTATGACAAATAAGCCATTAACAACCATGAGAGTTAATTATTCTATAGGAGAAGCTAATGGTAAGCTGGCAGAGATAGAGAAAAAATTTAAGGTGGTACCTTAAAATTAACAGGAGGGTCATTTGGAGATGCCCTCATGTCAACAAAACTTGGAAGTTTTAAAGTAGTAGTTGGAGAAGATTAGTTACCTACGCACAAGCAGATGTTATTTGAGAAGATTAATAGAATTTCTCACGGTAGTATAATAAGATTTGGTTGGAATGAACCTTAAGATTAACCTAACACCCATCAATTTGGGAAGCTTGATTTAATAGTTGGAATGGAATTTAGGATTAACCTAATACTCATCAAGTTAGAAAGCTTTGATGTAATAGTTGGAATGGACTGGCTTTCAAGGATGAAAGCGAAAGTTATTTATAGTGAGAAGATTATTCGTATACCTCACGAGAATAGTGAGCCATTAATAGTTTACGGGGAGAGAAGTAGCCCGAAGCTGAACACCAAAAGCTATTTGGGTTACTTCAATAAACCAAAATCCCACAATGGAAATGGGAAGGAATAACAATGGATTTCATCACGAAGCTACCGAAAACGGTAGGCAGTTATGACACTATCTGGGTTATTGTTGACCGTCTCACCAAAACTGCTCAATTTCTAGCCATGAAGGAAACCAACACAATGGACAAACTTGCACAACGATACATGAAGGAAATTGTATCCCGTCACTTCAGCGATTCAAATTCTATATTAAAGACTACCCAAGAATCTTATTTAATACTCATTCTTACGCGACTCTAAATCCTAACTTATTCTGAGAGATTTCTTATTTGATGATAATCACACCATCACTCTTCTTACTTCGATATTAGCCATACCAGTTCAAAATTTTCCAAAATCAATGGGTGGTTAATTCTCATCCTCATACTCTCCCATTCGTATCTCACAAATAAGCAACAGCTTCACACTTAAGCATTTTTGGTCGAAGGACTTATGCCCTACTAATAGCCATCGACCACATTTAAATTCAATAGTTTTCATTACCTCGTGACATTGTTGCTCAAATATCAGCCAAAATTTTCTAAAATCTTTTACTCGATCCTCATCAATCTTTTTCCAACTTGTAACCTCCGATATATGAAAATTTTGTTTGCCAAAATTTTACACACACTATTTTACTGTGCGATCCTCTCGAAGTTTTATAATAATAAATTTATTTTATTGTCATTCATACAAATTTTTGAAATCATATATGTTGTATATAATAAAGTAAATAATTACTTATTTTGACTAGTACATATGAAATTTTACTTTCACTTTTACAAATCAATTATTTTATTCAAAAGATATTTTACTTAGAATAGTACATGTTTACTAAGAACTTCGTTTCTTTTCTTACATTGTCACCTTAAACAATTTCTATAAAAATTTTTGTTGCTTGTTATATAAATTTTTTTGGGTCATTCGTATCCAAGTCATCATGAAGACTTTACAACCGTCGAAATCGAGAGATTCATGTGTGTGTGTGTGTGTGTGTATGGGACAAAGGTACTTACTGCCACGTCATGCAGAGCCTTTGGGCATCCACTAATACTTAAACCATTCCAAATTATTGCGTTACCCCAGGGATCTTATTTGCCACACCTGTTGGAGCGATGCTCTTTCTTACATAACTCTAAGGCCTGACTTATTTCAAGAGATTCTCATTTAGTGATATTAACACCATCAGTATTTCGACTTTAATATTAACCATAACCTGTTTGGAATTTTGCAAAGTCAAGAAGCGATTAACTTCTCGTCCTTATGCTCTATCCTTCATACCTCACTTTTTAGCAACGGCTTCGCACGTGAACATTTTTGGCCCAAAGACTTATGTCCTGATAATTATAAAACTACATTTAATTCAATAGTTTTCATTACCTAGTGACACATCACCCGATGATTCAAAGATTTTTCACTCGATCGTTTTCAACTCGTAACCTCTGAAATGCGAAAAACTATGTTTATCAAAAATTTTACACTTTTATTTGTGCTGTCCTCACGAGATTTATGGACAAATGAAAGTAATAAAATTTTTCTGTCACTTATGCGATTTATAGAATCATATATGTATGTATATAATTAAATTAATAAATTTACCCTTTAAATTATTTAAAAATCGCTCCTTTATTGAGTTGTTTAACTTAAGTCAAATAGTTTTGTGCAAAATGGTACTCGTTGTACATACTTCTAAATTTACCACGAACTTTGTTCCGTTTATGTTGTCACATCAAACGTTTAAAGGTTTTTAAAAACTTCCTTGGTTGATTTTATTAAAGGTTTTCGTATTAGTCTACACCATGTATGGATCGCATTTCTTCTCGTCCTTCGTTTAGGGATGAAGCTTACCATTAAGATCTTTGTTAAAAACTCTTGAGCCATTTTGGATGGCAGTCTTATAAAATTTGTTAGGAAGTCTATGCGCTCATAAAATGTTCCTTTTAAGGTTAGACATGGCAAAAACGCGAGCCGATAAATCAGTTTTCCGAGGTACACTCAGTGGTCACCCTATTGTAGGAAAGATACTAGGTGGGTTTCTACTCTTAATATTTTACGGCTAATCGCAACACCCTCGTAAACATCATCTCTATGATCCAGTATGTTGAGGTACAAGAAATCATTTTTGAGATTCTTTTCACTTGGAGTAAGCCATTCTTTATGACCAAGGGTTCACGTATCTTCTCATTCGCGCATCCCTTAAGTATAAGGATAAATTCAGATCAACTCGCTTGTTGTACGAAGAGTTCACTCTCATTCAAAGATCACACCTTTCGTGCTATTTTCTTTCGAAAATGTAATGTAAAATACTTTAAAAATCTATGAATCTTGTTACCCTCTTGGAAGGGACTACTTAAAACATCTATAACACTGATGTGGTTACTTTATATATTTCTACAAGGTGCTTAATTTCTAAGGCTTGTGGTTTCTTAGTGAATAAGGCACAAAATTCAGTATACACATAACTTCTATCAGCAACGGAATCGAATAAAATAGTAGCATAGCAATTGTTAACAAGAAATATACCCGTTATAACTTCATCTTCCTCACGGGCCTCTTCGGTAGTCATGACAAATGCTCTACCCTTAGCATTACTAGCTGTTGCAGTCTTGTTTTTAGGACACTGGTTTTTGAAATGCCCAGCTTCCCCACAAGCGTAACAAGTAGGCACAGTTGGATTAGTCTTTGTAGCTAGAATGTTGGTTGTAGGAAGCACAACCTTACAATTCTTGGCTGAGTGACCAATCTTCTTACACCTGCTGCACTCAGCAGTGCACCTTCCATGATGATGCCTATCACAGCAATTATAACCAATTTTTGTAGCACCAGTAACCTTCTTGTTTGAACTCTGACCTGAACTCTGAGCATGCTCAAACTTCCTTTTGTTATCAGTAGCTTTTACTTCAGCCTGTTTATTAGTGGCGAGCTTTCTCCTTTTCGCCATTACCAAATTCTGGGCCATCAAAATAACACCATCGATGGTATCCTTCCCACCGACTATCACATTACCCTAAATCTCATCAGGCAGACCTTTAACATAATGTTCAATCTTTTTGTGTTCCGTAGGTACCATGTCGGGGCACAAAGTCACCAACTCTAGGAAGCGGTTGGTATAAGCCTCAATGCCAGTACCCTTCATCTTCAGTTCCCAGAATTCACTTTCCATTTTCTGGACCTGATTTCTCGAACAGTACTTGTCCATCATCATTCTTTTTAGGACAGTCCATAGGATGGCATTTGCAGCATCAAGTCCCACAGTCTGAGAATATGCAGTCCACCAAGTCAGTGCACCACTAGATAAAGATCCTGTAGCAAACTTGACGCGATCGACATCGGCACAATTACACATCCTGAAAATAGACTCAAGCTTTTCGAACCACCGGGTTAGTTCAACCGGTCCTTCAGTTCCCTTATAGCTTGGAGGCTTGCAGTTTGAGAAATCCTTGTATGAACAAGTTCTGGGGAGATTCTGTTGACCATTATTGCCATTTCCGTGGTTACCCTGGGTAGCAGCTAAAAGTATCTGAAATTGCTCAGCAGAGAGAGTGACATTGGGAGTAGTGTTGTTGTTGGTAGCACTGTGAGTTGAGTGAGCCATTGTTCTTCAATACATAAATAAAGTATTAATCGAAGAGTTATGGTGCAATAAATAAGTTTGTGATCAAAATTCATAATAACCACACAACACACACATACAGATATGGTAATATAAGACAAGATATTTAAAATAAACACTTGACTTTTATTACTAACGAAAGGATAAATTATCTTGATTACACAGAAAATGAAAAGTACGGTAGGCAATGCCTTTACATGAATGAAATAGAAATAATGAAAAGAAACAAAATTCTAAAGGTCATTAGTCCTTTTTTAGAGTAGGAGGTTTGTGTTGCTCTTTGAAGTAGCCCAAGAAATACATCATAGAATTTTCGAGCTCCGCAATCCTCTTATCTTGCTTAGCAAACATTTGGGAGAACATATCGTAGACCCTCTTTACATCACTGTTAAGATAATCTTGTCGTTTATCCATCTTTACCCATTGTTCACAGAAGGACTTCTTCATGTTGTCGGTGCGCATTTGCAGGTTCATAATATCACAACGGATAATAGCATGGTCGTACTCGCTGTTAGAAAACTCAGAAGCTTTGGGCTTCTTTGAAGAACTAGAAATGTCAGTAGTGGGTGTCTCAGGTTCAGGTTCCTTCCTCTTTGGTGAAGGAGCCTTAGCAGTAGGAGGTTCAGGTTCCTTTTCATTCTCTTCAGAGTCGGATTCATCATCGTCAGTGATACCACAAATAATCCCAAGGCCATCGTAGTCACTATCACCGTCGGGTTTACTCTCTTCCTCTTCGGGTTCTTCTTCCGAAGGTTCTTCCTCCTCCTCAATAACCTCCACTACCATTACCTCATCATCCGAGTTCGGAACATCACTCTCGGTGTCACCATCATAAGCCTCATCTTCCGAAGAAGACTCGACCTTAGGTGAGGGATGCGGGGTAGCTGGGATATAAGTCGGAGAAGCAGGTGGTGTGGCAGGGGTGTAAGTAGGAGATGTAGGTGGTGAAACATGTGAGAAGTTGGGCGTGCTGACCGATCTCTCGGAGTCGGATTCTTCAGTGTCGAAAATGATGATGGGGTTATGGCTCGACATCCTAAAAGAAAGATAGAAAGAAAATTAGGTAGATTCTAAGGAAGACGTAAGAGTATGGTGAAGGAAAAACACTTAAATATAAGGCAAAAACACTTAAATCTAAGGCAGGAAAGATTATAGTCCTAAAGATCGATAAGGCACTCTAACTAATACATAAGGCACACATAATATGCAATCCTGGTTCTCTACAACAAACCTGCTCTAATACCAATCTGTCACACCCTTAAAATTGATCAGGGGTAATTGTGACCATTCATACCATAACACAGTTGTATAAACGAGAACTACTCTATATGAGACGTTTTAAATAAAAAATTTATTAATAAAAATAGTAGAAGCGTATTAAATGTTTACACCATTAATAATCTTAAATAAATTTTATGAAATAATATTTAAATATGCGATGTGGACTCCATGCAAGTATCAAATCAATCATCACATAGTTGCAGCTAGCTCATTCATTACCTGAGACAAAACATGCTTAAAGTGTCAACCAAAAAGGTTGAGTGAAATTCATAGGTTTATAATCAATATTCAGAGTTTTAGACCACAAGATTTAGTTTAAAGCCGATCAATACAAATATATCAATCCAAAAGTGTTACTGCAGATTGTAATATCGCTACTAAACAAAATTTACCCTATGTAACCTTGTACTGTCAGTGTCGTGGAATCATTATTATGTAACCAAAGACTAGCGGTCAAAAGATTAGAGACGTTACTCTTAATAGGCCTACTCACAATAATTAAGTTTGTATTTAAACGTAGCAATTAACGATATTACAGTAGGGATTTAGCATGAATCAAAGCATGATAGCAGAGTTAATAGTTGAGTACTTGTGTCTAAATGTAAAAACAGTTATAAAGCAAGCATGTGTCTCACCCCAAGTTGTAAACAGTTATGAAATAGTAAACAGTGGGGCTATGAAGTTCACCTTAAATAGCAGTTGAAGATAATCCATAAAGAAAAGAAATGACGGATGTAAGTAACGGAGATCACAACCTAGAGATATAACGTTTGGTCAGTTATGATCTAACAGACAAAGAATATGTTTATTAATATAATGATTATATTAATAGTGACAATTAATGATAAGAGTTTATACTTTTGGAAAGTTTCCATTTAAAGCAGGTTTCTAGTTTTAGAAAGTTCGGGTTATAATCCTTTACATTAATACGTTATACAACTTTGTCCAAACCTCGTTGCTATCAGGTAAGTCGGGATGACCATATGTAATCGGGGGTCAGGAACTTTCAGGTGGACTATAAGTCTACAACCTTTCATTTAATCCAGAACCTTATTCCCATTATGGCAACCTAGACATCATCCACTTGACCGTAAGTAGCGGTGAGTTCGTATAAGTCATACGTTATCTTTTGATCATAACCTTCACTCATTATGTGCGTATAGGAATACGACACGTTTATGTATTTATAATATGTTATTAATAAGTTTATTGTTATCGTATTAATAATTCTATTATCTTTGTTATTTATTTAAGTATATATAAGTTTAGGTTTATTATGAAGTTATGTTATTATATTTTATATAATATTAATGAATTAAGTATATGTATGTACAATATATATTATATATTTTACAAGGTATATGTATAATAGTAAATATCTATTATATATGTTAAATATATATTTAATTATTATTTAAATGTTTATTTGAATATTTTTATATTTAGAATTAATATAATTAGTTAATTTATATTTTTTATACATTATATATTCCAAAAATAGATATATACTTTCCTAAATTCGTTTTTAATTTAATTAAATATCAAATAATTAAGTTTATAATTTGGATAAGTTTCCTTAAGTTCATAAATCTGTAGAAAAATTTTATAATAATATTCTATCTTTTTTATATTTATTTTGTATTTATTTCCTTATTTGTTCTCGGTTTATACACAAATAGAGTTTAATTATGGAATAAATACTAATTCGACCAAAGTATTTAGTTTGATAATTTTTACAGATTCATATAAGTTTTATAAAATTATATAATTTTTATACATATTTTATTTACTGTTAAAAAAAATTTTATTACGAATTTTGCATTGTTTTTATGTTTAAATAATACATAATTCGCATTTAATTATAAATAATATTTCAAAAATCTTCAAAATTATTTTTATATGTTTTAACACTGTTTTAAATAGTTTGCACAGAATTATTAACGTTTTTGATATTTTAAATAATTTTTAACCCCTTTATGTATATGTGTGTGTATATATATATATATATATATATATATATATATACATATCGATCGGTATATAAACAAATAGAGAATAAATATTTATAATGATATATAAATTAAAGGTTTGACTTTATTAATTATTATAAGCCTAATACATTCTGTGAAAATTATTTTTACTAATTTTAAGTGTTTAGATTAATTAAATTAGATTTATATATATATATATATATATATATATATATATATATATATATATATACATATATATATATATATATATATCGAATGCTTTATATATTTAAAATAAATATAACAATGATCTAGAATAAAAAAAATATGTTTTACCTTAGAATATCAATAATATGAATTTTCATCAGTTTATCTGTATTTTTTATATTAGTTTTCAATTAACAATGATGATAATAAATCAATATAAATTCGAATTAATTATATATAAAATATATTTTGATTAATTTAATTATTATATACATGTTATTTTTCTATAAAAATAATTACATAAATTAATTTGCATGATATGTATATATATATATATATATATATATATATATATATATATATATATATATCGATTACATGTACATATATAATTTTACTATTTTTAATTTAATGACTTATAAATCTGAAAAATTATATTTCCTATATCCTATAATATCTAATAGTATTTATCATGTATTATTTATATTTTATTTAGTTTGTTTCATATTTATTTAAAATTAAAAACAAAATCGGCTAGAAAATAAAAAAGAAAATGAAAAATAAAAGAAAGAAAATAAAGAAAAACTTACAATTATTTTTAGGGTCTTGAGAGAGCTTCAAGGTATTTGAGAAAAATTTATGAAGCCTTACATGTTTATTTATACTAATAAATTGGCTTGGAAAACAAGTTAGATTTATAATTGGAAACTAATTACAATTACATTTTATTTTCTTTTTTTTTTTTAAATTTCGGCCGAAGCCCTTTAGGGGTATATTTTTAAAAAAAATTATTATTTAAATGGAACATTCTAGATTACTTTTGCATTTTATTTGATTTATTTATTTGTCTTTTATTTAATCACTTTTCTCATTATTATTATTATTATTAATAATATTATAAATATTGATTTTTAATATAAATAAATTAATTTATTTATTTACATAAATTATACTATACTTTTATTATTTATTTAAGTATCACACTTTATTTAAATACTTAATTTGTTTATATTAACTAAAGTACATTGTCATTTTAATATATACTTTAATTAATTTATGTTATATATGTATTTTAAATTCATATTGTATTATTAACTAAAGTCACATGTAATAATATAACTTTAATTAACATATGTGTTACTAACTTAAAATATATATTAGGTCAACGTTGATTTGTTTCATATTAACTTTATTTTTAAATAACAACTCTAGACATTAATACACATAATCATGCAAAAACCCCTAGGGGTATTTTAGTCAATTCAGAAGGAAAAAGTGAGGGTTGTTATATTACTTTACAAAGTGGATCTAGGCAAGACCGTCAAGCACGATTACCGGAAGAAAAATCCTAACCTTCATATAGGAGGATATCGTTTGTCGCTTCGGCTTGCCGCGCGAAATAGTCAATGATAATGGAACACAGTTTGAACATAATCCATTTAAAGATTGGCGCACAGACATGGACATTCAGCAATCGTTCACCTCCGTGGCATATCCACAGGCCAACGAACAGGTCGAGGTCACTAACAGAGACATTGTTGCCGGAATAAAAGCTAGACTAGGTAAACATCGACAAGGGTGGGTAGATGAGCTCCAACACGTGCTATGGGCACACCGGACAACACCAAAAGATAGTACAAACGAAACCCCGTTCAGTCTGGTATACGGCACGGAAGCGGTCATCCTGGCTGAAGTGCTTGTCCCGACCAAACGAATAACAACGTTCAATGAACAATAAAATGATGAAGCATTACGAGAAAACCTAGATGCCCTCGAAGAATGACAGACACTAGCACATATCTTGCAGGCCGAGAAGAAGCAAAAAATCGCAACCCATTATGACAAAAAGTCAAACAACTAGACTTTCAGCTTCACAACTTAGTGCTACGAAGTAACGAAGCCAGCCGACAGCAAGATGTCGGGAAACTGGGTCTACAATGGGAAGGACCTTACAGGGTTGCCGACGTAACCGACTACAGTGCATGCCACCTGGAAACACCAAACGGAATCCTGATACAACACCATTGGCACGCTTTCCATTTAAAGAAATACCATGTGTAACTTACCTGCAACCAGGAGGACTGATCACCCACCCGGATAGCAGAAATACCGCACAATTATGTACCAAAATTGTTTCTAAGTATGATTTCTAAATGTAATTGCAATTTACATTCTTGTATACTGTAATGACCCTGAATATGACACGAACACAATCATAAGTCTTTTGGCATATTTCAGACCTACCACCAGAAGAAATGCCTCCTAGCTTTCGTTGGTAGGAGGATACCTCTCGAAGTACCTTCTCGGATATGAGAGCGTCCGTCCAAATCATTGATGGTCCGATTTTATCGTATAAACATCTCGACCATGCTCACGCGTAGTCTAGATATCTACGTTATTGTTATGACACAACACAACTCAAATGAAAATAAACTAGTTTACACACGAGACATAACAAATGTAAAAACATTACATTCACCACAAAAGAATAAACAACTGAGTACATATCTCTAAGGTTGAAAGTTTACAATATCCTCCACAGATGAATTTTCATCCCTACAAACCCTATCTAATTCCTCGAAGCTAATCTGGCCAAGTGCCTCATGTGCTTGTCAGCACTCATCAATAAATGACGCAGTTATCCTGTTCTTCAATCTCTCAGCTGCACTACCAGTCGGCAGGTAACACTGCACTCGTCTAAGCACCTTAAAAGTGGTTAACTTTTTGATGGCCTCGATGAAAGCATTAAACGGCTGTTGAACAAGAGAGGACTTCAGTAGGCGGGCAAAAAGTATGGGTATACCAAATTGCAGACGGGTAAGTTCATCCAATGTTGTCGACACCTTCTCTGATAGCTTCTTATTATCATCCGAGAGAAGGGAGACAACCTCTTGATCCCGAGCCAATGCCGTTTTCGAAGCCTTTAACGCTTCTCGGGAAGTCTGCAACTCATTCCGGGAAGAAGCCAAGGCCTCCCTTGCCGACACAAACTCTCTCTCAAGGCAGGTATTCTCACCCGACAACTCTGCCATACTCCGTTTATCGTTTTAAAAAATTACACAGTGGTCATGGATGCGTCGGGCATCGGCCTCACTCCGGTTTAGCTCGTTCGCCTCAAAGTGTTGGGAAAATATGGCAAATTGGTAACTTATATGAAGCACCTGTACCGGAGAAAGGTAAGTCAACGCTGGCTTAATGGCAGGAAAGGTTATAACCTACAGATACCCCTTAAACACCGGATAGTCTGAAGCAGCACAATGAAGGAAGTCACGAAAAGGTTCCGCATTACAATCCGGCAACACATACGCACTATCCCCGGATAATGTCGATAACCGGGGGCGAGGTTCAGTCGATTCCACTTCAGGCTCTTTGCCAGGACGATGTCCCTGCACTGTCTCCCTCTCAACAACCATTTCTTCCTCAACCACCCACTCCTCTTCAACAATCGGCCCCGTCTCTTCCCGGGTAACGGCTCCCTCTAGTAACCGTATCTCGGGAATAGGCATACGTGCCTCCTCGGGAGTCACATCGGCGCGACCTACATGGAATGATTAATGAGTTTGTAAAACATGAACAATCCCAAGACTAAAAAGCGTGTTAAAGGCATACTTTCATCTGCAGGAGCAGGCCCAATTCGACACCTAGTACGACGAACCAAACCACCATTCGAAGATTCTGATTCGTCGGGCGACGATACCCAACGTCAGCTGGCGGATGCCAGAGTCGCTCCCTCCACCACCTTGTCTGTAAAAACCATTCGGTCCAGGCTAGTCGACTGAAGAACCTCCGACATGGTCAACTCTGCATAGGTTGCAAATGTCATTTCCAAACTCACAAACATAGGTAAGAAAACAAAGAAAAAAAATACATAAACACATACCTCTTCCACTTCTGTGAACAACAGGAATCCTATCAGAATGGTTCCAGTTATTGCTAACATTGGCCATCACCAACATATGTCCCTTATATGTCCTCTGCGGAGTCTTCAAACCTCTCAATTGGTCAATGATCTCCGCTCCCAACTCTGATAGCTGTTGAGGACGCTGCACAACAACGGTCCTAAAAACGTACGAATGCGCTTCCCTCAAAGGGAAATCAGAACACTTTAGGAAAACAAACGATCGCACCCAGTCGTCTGGAATCAACGACGATTTACCAAGAAACCCGATCTCATCAGTAAAAGTGTACCACCCTTTGCGGTACACCATGAGGCAAAATATACCCCTAAAATTTTTTAAATTTAAGGCCATCCTCAGGCCATTGAAGTACATCTAAAATAAAATGATGAAACGAATGACATTTGGGTGCCAACGTGCAACACTAAGGCCGTAAAAATCAAACACCTTGGTAAAAAACGGTGTGAATGGATACCTAAGATTTGAAACTTCAAATGGTCTCAAGTAGATGGCACACTAATTAGGTGGAGGACCGCATGCACGCTGTTGAGACCTAGGTATCACAAGTCGTAAATTCCTTAATCGAGGTCACAAGAAGTAGATCATATTCAAATATGCTTCATCAACGTTGCTGGAAGCACGCAACACATCATGAAGAGGATTAACAGGTCTAGGAGGCATGATGTAATAGAAATAAAAAAGAATACAAAGATGATATGAATGGTCGATTGCTTAAAACAGGGAGAGAACTTCGTATAAAAGAAAGAAGTATTGAAACCAGAATGATTTAGTTGAAGATCGATGGTCATTTATAAAGATAAATACTCCATATGGGCCCCACGAAGCTTAAAAAGTGCATTGAATTATGCGGAAGACTTTACTATGATTAAGACAGAATCCAACGCGCATTGATTGCATGTCACATCAGCCACGTGGGGCGTATCCTTTTAAGTTCGGCAGCGCAGCTGTCCCAACTGACATCACCAAACTTAGGGGACTTGATGATATGCATAACGATCCGTCTCAGAAAGGCACACTATTAATAACACTCCGGTTAAAGCGTAGCCGGCGTGAACCATCCCGGAAAAAGAACATCTTCCCGGCCTCACCTTAGTAACCTGATCAGAAGGTTACTTACGTACGCATCCGGGAAGAAGCACACCAATCAAAGGCTAGCCGTGATGCTACATAAAACTCATCCGACCCGGACAAGTGTGCAGGCTACCGCATCACTTAGCCGGGTACAAAGGCATTGAGAAACCAAGAACCATATCGTCACATAAAAAGGCCTGCTGAACTATGAACATCGGGCACCCGACAACCTTTACCAAGTTACTTATAAACCGGCTGCAATATTGCCCGGTCATAACACTACCGTAAAGAAACACTTGGAACAAACATCAGATGAAACCCCTTTTGCCTGAGCGAGAGCAAGACATTCGTCCGTCATAATCTAGACGGATCTACCACACTCTTGGAATTACCATGGCTTTCCAGTTTAGGTGTCTAGTCCCGGAACAAGCGCACCGCCCTGGAACAAGCACACTATCCTGGAACAAGCACATGATCCCTTACCAAAGACAAAAAAGTTGCACGCCACGTCAGCACATGAATCTAGGAAAGGATCTGTTTGTTATTCCCATGAAAGGGATAAGTGCCACGCCGACCCTCGGGATTAGCAAAAGTTTGTTATAACCATGAAAGGGACATGTGCCATGTCACCATTCCCTCATAACACCTATAAATACACGAAACAATATCACTCATTCAACAACACTAGAGGCATTAACGTTACTCTGCCCAAATCAAATACGATAACATTTCTCTAGCTGATAATTCAGCTCCGATAAAGATTCTGGTCGATATTGGAGTTAGCCATTACTCAAAGATATTAACTTATTCGATCCCAATCGAATAAACTTAATCACATCGATTGTTTTACGCCCTTGAAATTCAGATTTCAAATCGGGGTTTGCACAGTTATTGGAGATAAAACATTCGATTTTCCCTTTTCCACTAATCCATCTCTCAAATCTAAAATCTATTCGACACTTAACGATTTTGGTTTGATCACCTAACCCTCCTCCGTTTTGGACAACTTTTGGGGACTTCTTACCCCAATCCCTCTTCCCTTCGTACAACTCCTCAACTCTGGGATTTTCGAGATCAGCTCAAGGTTTTGCGAGTATCCAACAGCCCGACAACTGGTATGCATCACGAAGTGGTTTTGGTTTTGGAAACAAACCCTTAGATTCGTATAACTGAACGGTTTTCATCGGACGAATTGGCAAGAACGTTTATAGGCATATGATAGAATTGGTTTTTGAAAATTCAAGTCCTTATCAGATATCAAATTCTGGCCTTCAAGGAGATACTTTTTTGTTTTCTTCGTTAATGGTGTAGATGCTATGAAGGCCATTTCTGATATAAACGTGTCTACGAATTTTGGTCGGCCTAGTTTTGTTGGTAGACCGAAACGAATGTTGAGCAATTATGATAGATCGAGAGCCCCGTCAAATACTCTGCTTGATTACAAACTAAGGCAGAACCCTTTGTTTTCGTCTACGGTACAGCGGACTGTTTTGTTACTCGACATCCTCCCTTTGGTGGACACGAAGGTATCGTCTTTCTTGATCTCGTGTAAAGCCATTGTTAATCACATTAGTTTGTTTGGTCCGTACGGTTGTTTTTGTATTTACGGAGATCAAGATAGTTTTGATAGTGTCGTTTGTGCCAATTCGAATGATTTTGTAATGGTTGCTCCTTTTGAGGCTTTGGCCAATACATTTTTCGCTTTACTTGGTTAGAAATAACGACCATTCCGGTGAAATGTGCATGGAAAGAAAGTGTAATACAAGTTTCCAAGTTATTCTACGAGGTATTTTCCGTTGCTAGCTCGTCGTCGACTTTAAGTTATTTAGGTTCGTTTTTTGCCTTTGTCAAATCAGCAAAAGTTAACATATTCACGACGTGGTTAATGTTGATTTGGAAGACAACAAGTTTTCTAGATGTGATGTGTGGGTCTCAGAGGTACCGGATTTTTCATGTTTGAATCGAGTTTTGTTTAAGTCTTTGGATCAACGTCTACTTCTTTCCACCAATTGTTTTGTTGATTCAAACGGGTTATTGGCGGATGAGGTTGTGGGTCGTAAAGAAGGGGGTTCTATTAGTGGTCAAAATGTTGATGTACTATCGAAACAAGATCCTAAAGGTACAGTTTTTTCAATGCACTCGGATTCTGTTAGTACGAAATAAAATGATGGTTAAGTCATGGTGCCAGAAAGTTGCAACGTTGTGGGTCAATCGGGCATAAGGTTTGGCTCCGTTGATGTTTCTATTCCGATTGATGCTTTTAGTGGTAGTGTTGAAAATAATATTTTTAGATCAGTGGTTAGTGACCCTACCAGCTGCACTACTAACATTAAAAATGATGTAAGGTTGGTGGTTATTAAGCCTACTAGCTGCACTGATGTTTCTGTTTCGATTGATGCTTCTAATGGTAGTGTTGATAATAGTTTGTTTAGATCAGTAGTTAGTGACCTTACTAGTTGCACTACTAAAATTAAAAATGATGTTGGGTCGGTGGTTATTAAGCCTATTGGTTGCACTATTTCGGATAAAAGCAACTGTGGTTCCTTGGAAGATGGATCATAGTCAAGTGAATATCCTAAGGTTCTTATCGATGGGGCCAATGACGTTTCTTTTGATATGTCGGAGTCGAATGATGACAACATCACATTTGCGGTTAGATTGAATCGTTTGAAGAAGGAGAAAAAGAAAAAGAAGGAAGAATTTTTGGCAAAAAGAAAGGTTGAATCGAACGGTGAACGCCCAAAATCGATTTTGATTGGCCGTAGTGGAAGATGTTATTGTGATTGCGAGGTTTCCTTGTGTAACAAATTTTGTAAAGTGTGGTTTGTTTTAAATAAGGAAGTTTCAAGATGTTTACTTAGTGAAGTTAACCCAAGGTCAAGAAAGTAGGCGTTTAAGGTTTCCAAATCGGATGCTTATAAGCTTAAACATAACATCGGCGGCTTAGATTGCGGGGACGCTAATCAAAATTTGTGATGTGAAAAATTGTGTGCTATGAAGTGCTTATTTGTTTTTTCAAATTTTAAATTTATAAAATCTTAATTTACCTCTCACTTTTAACACCCTTACGAGAAACAAAACATGATCAAGGTAGTATAGTAAGTTAAGGATTCGTCCTAAGAGACTACACGTAGCGGA
This sequence comes from Rutidosis leptorrhynchoides, assembly GCF_046630445.1. NCBI lineage: Eukaryota > Viridiplantae > Streptophyta > Magnoliopsida > Asterales > Asteraceae > Rutidosis > Rutidosis leptorrhynchoides. The sequence goes on from NC_092339.1 coordinate 169,795,197, forward strand.
TATAAGTTGTTTTTAGTTTAACTCTTAGGAAAGAATTAGAAGTAGTTAATATTATTATTATTATAAATGATATTATTTTACTTTGAGTAAGACTATCTTAGAAAAGATAGAATATGAATTGATTTGGATTAAATATATTAAAAGGAAGTAGTTACTTGGACTTATCAATTATGAGGGATTCATTATTGGATAGTTTCATTTTCAGATTGATAATTAGAAAAATAATAATCATAGACCAGTCATTATTCCTTAAACAAGGTTAAACTAAATATCACATAAAGTTTACAAAGTATGACCTAAAGCACATATTAACTACGTCGGTGTTCAAAGTTATATACTAACTTATAGAATTCAAATAATCACATGATACATATTACCTTAATTTTATAGTGCGGACTAATGCAGCCTTCAATTAGGCTGACAAATAGATAAGCTAATAAACCTAATTAGATCAATTCAAGTTATTAGCTGAAAATCAATCTTAACTAAGTTTTCATGCAATTGAAAATTGAATTCATAAACTAGGGTTCTTTGATTAAGCCTAACAATAGTGAATATATTATATGAGTATAATTAATGTTTATCTAATTTTTTACTACCCATGATCCTTATCTAGATTTCATGAAATTCAAATACTTTGTTTGATGTGATTAATCTTAAAAGTTATATGAATCGAGTAAAAGAATACTTAGAAATAATTACTAGTTAATCCTAGTTCTTATTACTTAATCGTAAGCATGCAAATAAAGATCTAGAAGATTAGATAAATAGAAAAACAGTACTCACTGAAACATAATTACATAGTACCGGAAAAACCAGAAACTGCGTATTTTGAAGCACGAAGCCGGTGGCTCTGAGCAATCCAGCCGGCGACTCGGATTGACTCAGTCGGCGGATTCATCTATAAATCCCTGATAATTATAGTTTTTGTCCATATAACCACTATGAACGTTTATTTCATAATGTTAGACGAACATAAACGAATGAACGAAAGTTGAAACATAATTTAAGAGACACGGTAATATAAAAGTAAAAGTAGCTTAATTAAATGAGATAAACTTGAATTTAATTGAAAAGACTTTGTTACAACTTAAAAGAAATCTTAAAACACTAAATAATTCGTAACTTTTCGTAGCTAAACCCTAAAACTGAATGTACATTGAAACTGGAAAATTTGAGCTTTATTTATAATTTTCCTTAACCAATCCTTTATTCGGTGGCAAAGATTGTGGGAGTCGGCGGCTCTCGGCACATTTAACCCTAATCGGACCAATTTCTTTAACTTCAAGCACAAGTAACCATCTTACTATGTTTCTTGTTGGCGGCGTTAAGTAACCTAGTCGGCGGCTCCAGCTTTTGGAATCCGATACAGATTTTGTTTCCCTATTTATTTCTAACTTGGGCTTCACGTACAAGTAACAACATTCTAGCCGGAGGCTTTGATAACATCAGCTGGCGGCCCTGGTGTCTTTTTCTTGAGCTCCAAGTTCTTCGAATTCTGGCTTGATTTTTAGGAACATTCTGCAATATTCAACTCTAGCCAGCGGATTTGATGCTCCCAGCCTGCGGCTCTGGCAGTTTTTCTGTTTTTTCCTGTTTTTGTCCCGTTTAATCACATTTTATAAACAAACATGTCAAAATACATTTTTACAAGAATTATATACACTTTGATATAAAAGTATTAGAAATGATGTTTAAATACCAAGATAACTCCTTAAATTATTTATAAAAATATGTATAATTTGGGCATTATCAAATTCTCCCCACTTAACCTTGTACTAGTCCTGAAGTAAATAAAACTTTACTTTTAAATTTTAGAGATGATTTAGACTTTGATTCATAAAGATTTTCTTTATTTCAAAGATATCATTAATTTTTTATTTTTACCTTAGTAATGTATCAAAAGAAATATGAATTAGGGTAGTTTACGGAATTGGGTTATTAGGGTAGTCATGACACGAAAAAAAATTGGTATAAAAGTGGTTAGGAATATTAAATTAATAAAAATTTATAAGGTTTAGTGATCGTAACTTGACACTGATTCGTACAAAGATAAATCTAAATTAATCTTACAATTAAGTCTTAAGTTTAAATCGGAGCGTTAGTTATAGCTAAAATTGAATCTATCTTTGTGTATTGTCCACTTTAACTTTTCTGCTAGCCAAACCCATACCCTTGTCTACATCAATATTAAAGTGTATAAGGATTAAGATTAATTGGTTAATGGTAGAAATGTTTTTAAGAATGTAGCATTTAAGCGCAATGAGAACGATTTTTATGTCTTCAGTGGTCCATGCTTATTATGCCATATGAAAAGTGAAAAACTTGTATGTTGACAAACATCACTAAGAAACCATTTCAAAATGTACATAGTGATACTGAAATTTTAGAATTAATACATAGTGATTTATGTGATTTGCATGTAACTCTTACTTTAGGGAACAAGAAATATTTTATGACTTTTATTGATCATGCTTCTAGGTTTTGCTATATTTATCTGTTACATACTAAGGATGAAGCATTATATAAATTTAAAATAATCTGTTGGTATTATCCATGAGACTACAACTCCTTATACACCACAAAAAATGGTATATCTGAGAGGAAGAATATGGTCCTTAAAGAGATGGTTAATTCTTTGCTATCCTATTCGAGTTTAAGTGAATGATTTTGGGGGGAAACTATGTTAACAGCTTCCTAACAAAAGGAACAAGATTACACCTTATAAACTTTGGAACAAAAAGAAACATAACTTGAATTATCTTCGGGTATGGGGTTGTAGGGCTGTTGTAAGGTTGTCTGATCCTAAGAAGAAAAGTTTGGATGTAAGAGGTATAGATTGCATATTTATTGGATATGTTGAACATTCCAAGGCATATAGGTTCTATGTTATAGAACCTAATGAGTTTGTCTCAATCAATTCTGTCATTGATTCATGGGATGCAATCTTTGATGAAAATAGATTTTCATAATACCTAGATCAAAGGATATGATTCCAAGTAAAGATGGAATCAATGAGGATTGTAATGATGAAGTCTTTGAAAAGGTCGCTGATCAGTCCCTTGAGCTTCAAAAAGAAAAAGTGGATGGAAACCTAAATCATTTGGACCAATTTTTCAATTATACTTAATTAAAGGTTTCAAGGATGATATTTCTACCCAATATTCATATTGCTTCAATGTTGAGGATGATCCTAAAATATATGATGAAGCAATGAAGTCTTAGAATGTTGCTTTCTGGAAAGAAGCAATCAATGATGCGATGGATTCCATTATGGGCAACAACACTTGTTAAGTGATCTACCTTTGAGTTGCAAATGGATCTTCAAAAAGAATATGAAGGTAGATGGAACTCTTGCAAAGTTCAAAGCAAGGTTAGTCATTCATGACTTTAGAAACAAGTCTAGAATAGACTATGTTGGGGGAGAATGTTGGTTTATACTTAATGGTAATATTAATCTTAACCAACGGTAATAAGTGTTCTGATGATGACACACACACATAACCAAAATTGATGATAAGACCACTAATCCGCACTTACTCTAGCAAATGACCAAACTAAATGAAGCTTAGAGTGAAAACATTATGAAAACAAAAAGAATACAAAACTCAGGTGGTACATGGTTTGGGTCAACGGTCAACTGCATGTCAGACCATGGGTGTCCTGTACCTTGGTTTCTGAGAAACTAGGTACACGGTCGACTCCACGGCTGACCGTGGATCGACCGCACTTATTCTGTACAAAATTCTTGACCAAATAATGTTTAACCACTTCAGGGCATCTATAATTCACGAAACCTTTTGGCTCATACTTAGAATAGTTGCCCTCTTCATATCCAAAAGAGTTTTGGTCACTAGAATGCTAATCTTGGTTAATGACACCTAATGACATCTTAATGACATTTTATCCTTGATTTAGGATAACATATAAGTGTTACAAAATAACTTGTGCTCCTAAAATGTATCTAGACATACTTAGGATTGTCATCAAGTCCCAACCAAGAGTTTCTCTTTCTTTGTAATTGTGTTGGTCATTAATGTATACTTATACATTAATCTTGTAAAGTGCCATATTGCAAGTAAGCTTACATAGCCTTATTGTATTTCTATGTCATCACTATGTGTTTGATCACTAATGAATTCTTGCTATCATTACATAAGTATTACTTGACTACTTGCTATCATTACATGAGTATTACTTGACTATGTGCTACTTGCCTACTTGCTTATACACATCTAGATACACATGAATGATAATATGATCTTTGTCTTGCTATATGCTATAAGTTAGGAAATCACAAATTTATGCTTAGCCTACTTCAATGCATTAGTGTAACTTGATTGATAACAATTGAAAGTTCATAATCAAATGGTCTTGTATGCTTAAGGGATTTTTGACACACACACATTGAAATGTCACAAGAAACATATTTACGTTTAGCAACATGTATAAGTATGATTTAGTCTTATTTAATATGATGTCTTGCTTATGATGAACTTAATTGAACTTACATGTTTCACTTATTAAGATATCATAAACACACCTAATTAATCTATGTGCAAGCTTAAAGATGATTTATAATATGCTTAGTGATTAATTAGGATAATGATGTTCATGACATGTTGACTAGCCAATAACACTTAAGAATGTGTGTTGAATACAAACAAATGACGAGCCAATAAGCATGTGTGTTAAGTACAAACAAATGCTTATGAAAAATATGAGATTACCTCAAATGATTATCAAGAAATGTATCCAATAAATGTATACTTGCCTCTTTGGGTATGACAAGTCACTATAAAGGTAATACATCCATGAGGAATCAAGCACTTAATGCATATATTACTTGGATAGGATGTTGGGTATATTTTGCAGGTATTAAATGAAGTAAAGTAGCCAAAGGAATCAGGTTTAAATGAGTTCAAATGGCTATACAATGGATATGTGAAAATGACTTGACGGCGTGCGGTCGACCCACGGTCGACTGTGGGCTGAGCCGTGGTAACTACTATTTTTTGTCTCTAACTATAAATAACAAGACTTGGAGAGATACAAATGTGGACTCTCTTGTATGCTTCAACTCTAAATATATTAGAAGAATCACAAGACCTTCATTCATATATGTTTGTGATTAGCAAAAGAGATATTCTATAATCTCATAGATTGTAGAATTGATGTAAACTTACTTTCAAATTACTATCTTTTTTAGTTTACTTAGTGTGATATTATCCTTTGAATTGTCTTAGGAATATCATCACTAGAAGAGTGAATCTTGTACTTTGTAATAGAAGTAAAAGCTAGCTTAGGGACCATCGTCCTTAAAGGGAACTAGGAGTTTGATTAATTCCATTGGAAATTAATACTTTTCCAAGGTGAAGACAAGTTGATATAAGTTAGAAGTAATCTTTCAAAGGGATAGAAAGATTAGATGTTTTTTTACAAGGAGTACAAGATTTTTAATTCAGATCTCCACCGGGTTTGGAGAAAAGGCATAGTGTAGCAAACTCCCGATTAGTGAATCGGGAAGTGGATTAAGGTGAATTAGTTTACATCCACCCAAACCACTATAAATCCTTGTGTTAATGTTCTTTACTTTACTTTCAACATTACTTCAAACATAAACACTACACACATTAAGTTTGAGTTGATTAAGTTGATCAAGATTGATTAAATCTTGTTAATCATCGAAAAAGTTTTAAAACGTATTAAGTAACTATTCACTCCCTTCTAGTTACTTACAGACTATTTTGATACTTATGCTCTAGTGGCTCATATCACTACCATTAGACTGCTGATTGCATTGTCTGCAATTCATAATCTGGCTGTTCACCAAATGGATGTAAAGATAGCATTCTTGAATGGTGATTTGGATGATGAGGTTTATATGAACCAACCTCAGGAATTTGTCATGTCGGGTAATGAAAGAAAGGTGTGTAAACTTGTGAAGTCCTTATATGGATTGAAACAAGCAGCTAAGCAATGACACCAGAAATTTGATGAAGTGGCCTTATCTAGTGATTTCAAATTAAACCAGGCTGATAAATGTGTATATAGAAAATTTGATGATTCTGGTAAAGAAGTTATAATTTTTCTATATGTTGATGACATGTTAATCTTTGGAACTGACCAAAGTCAGGTTGATTTAACAAAAGAATTTTTGTCATCGAAGTTCTCCATGAAAGATATGGGGGAGGCTGACATTATCCTTCGTATTAGGATCAAACGTGAGAGTAATGGAATTTTGATTTCTCAATATCATTATATTGAGAAAGTGTTGAGAAAGTTCAACTGCTCTGATTGTACTCCTGCGAGTTCACATGTTGATCCAAGTGAGAAGCTTATGTCTAACCAAGGTGAAGTTGTATCACAACTTGAGTATTCTCGGGTGATTGGTTATTTGATGTATGTCATGACTGTACAAGGCCGGATGTTGCTTTTGTCGTGAGAAATTGAGTAGATATACTAGTAATCCTAGTAGTCATCATTGACATTGGCATGCAATTAGGCAGGTACTGAAGTACTTGAAGAAAACTATGGACTATAGTTTATCTTATAATAAGTTTCCTTCAGTAATAGAACGATACACTGATGCGAGTTAGAAAACCAATGCTAAAGATCATTCTTCAACCAGTGGTTAGGTGTTCTTGCTTGAGGGAGGTGTCATCTCATGGGCTACCAAGAAGCAGACATATATTACCAACTCAATGATGGAATCTGAGTTTGTTGCATTAGCTGCGACTGGTAAAGAAGTAGAATGGCTTAGAACTTGATCCATGGAATATCATTACAACTTAAACCTATAGCACCCATATCTATCCATTGTGATAATGCTGCTACATTGGCAAAAGCTTATAGCCAGATGTACAATGGAAAGTCTAGACACTTAGGTGTCAGACATAGAGTGATTCGTGAACTCATCACGTATAGTGTTTGTAAGGTCATAACAAAGTTTAGCAGATCACTTGACGAGGGGATTTGCAAGAGACTTAGTTGACAAGTCTGTTTTGTGGATGGGTTCAAAGTCCACATAAATTCCTAATTATAAGATACCCAATTTTCTTTTGATGAAAAAACAGAAGTTGAATTCAATGTGGAAAGCTTATACTTAGAAATTGGAGTACATAAAATTTTGTTTCATCCCAAGGTAAAGTATGTACTTGGACTAGCTGAAGGTAAGGTTGAAGTTTAGCTTCTTAATGGTTCATTTGAAAAAGGGCAAGAGCTTGTGCATGACTGAAGTGAACTACCTATGTGAATGTGAAGTTTTGCCGCTTCAACATAGCTTGGACTTTTGCTGTTGAAATAACCCGACTTTTTCCGTTAATTTTTCGTTGAAAACTTAACAACCGTTACTTAAAATTTACAATTTTGTATGTAATTTTTTTTAATATACTATTATTAATATTGGTTACATTTTTTTTTAAAACACTACGGTTAGTGAAAACGAGAAAAATATATTTTTAAGAGAACAAAACGTATGATTATTAATAATTATGTTATATAACAATTGAGTTGTAAAAATCATTTTAATTAAGTAAGATGATAGTACTTATATTTTTATTGGCATTCAACAAGTATATTTATACGCATATTAAACGAACGTTGCTACATGTATGTGCATAGTTTTATACACTAATAATTCAAACTAATAATTGAGTTAAGAATAAAATTTAATAATTTGGTTTAATAATTCAGACTAATAATTCAATTTATTATTATATTAGTATATATTATATAATGGATGGATACAAAATTTGTGACCCACTTGCCATCTACTCCCATAAATTACGTAACACATGATTTATAAACATTATAATTACTTTAATATATAATTTAAATATAAAAGTGATATTTAAATATAATCTTAATAATTCATTGGAGTTAAAAATAAAATGTTTCGAATAATATATTTAGATGTATTTTTTTATAAATTTAAAATTTATCAATTAGTGAAACATGTTAAGAAAAAATACATTGAGTTTTAGATAACAGATAAAAATTAAATACCAACCCGTGACTACACATTTAATATCCGAGTTTATTTAATTATTACACTGTGTTATATCTATACCCGTGATTAACCAGTAAAACACCCGTGACCTTATCTAATCTACTATATTATTACCCTCTCCAGAATCATTTTATCAAACACCCACGTACACAATTTTTCTCTTAAGAACACCCATCTACTATTCATCATCATCATCAATCTTTCATCCTCAAGAAAACCTTCAAGAAATTGCTTGATCATAAAATTGTTTACATATTCGGATTCCTCTCGAAGAGCTCTACACATCCATACCAAAAATTTCTTGATTAGAGTAAGTATTAAAAACTCTAATTTATGGGTTTTCATGTTTTTGTTACATATTATGGTAGATATAGTGTCTAGTGCTCAAGTCCATGTTTGTATGATTGATTTTAGTCGATAATATGATCATTTGATGAATGATTGTTAAATCCCGTTTTTATTATTGTATGATACTGATATGAATATGTTATAATCTGTATATGAAAGTTATATAATTGAATAGCTCTTGAAAAATAGTTAATTTTTCATATAGATATTGCATGAATTCGATTTCTAGATCAAAAGTTATGATTAATTGAATTCGGTTTGAAAACTCGTATTTGAAATTGAGTTTCTGGAAAATTTGAGTTTACAATATGTTCTTTACATGATTATATTTGAAAAGAGATTGAAAAATTATTAAGTTTTCATTTAGATATCGCGCGGATTCGATTTGTGAGTCAAAAGTTAGGATTAGAATAAGGTACCTTTCGGGATAGGCTGAAAAAGTACATTTTTGATACGGTTAACGAGGTGTAATTAAAAATCTGGGATGATATGATGGTAAACGTCGAAAATCTACTGAATTTAGACTCAATAATTGTGACAACCGGGAAATTTTCGACCAAATTTAAACTTTATCTTCATATTATTCAGACACGATAAGCAAAGTTGTTAAGTTAAATCTCAAGAATTTTAAACTGTGTTCATACATTCATTTAACCTTGACCAAATTCCGACGATTCACGAACTATTATATAAATGAATATGATTATATATATATATATATATATATATATATATATATATATATATATATATATATATATATGTGTGTGTGTATATATGTATATATATATATATATATGTATATATATATATTATAAATTGAAAATGTTAACAAAGTATTAAATGTATAATACTTTACATAAACGTATTTGTTTCAATATGTCTATCGATGGAATTAGAAGATAATATCAAATGATTGAATTATCAGATACATTGTAATATGATTACGGGTTTCTGTTGAGAGGTCCACTTTGATTTAGGAAACCTTTCCTTTTTAAAGGTATTCGGAATAATTGGTAAAGTAAATTACATGTAGGAACATAAGTGTCAATTAACGAGAACTAGACAAAGGTTAGTGGAGATTCCTGTTTAATTTCACTTTCATGATTTACAATATTTTTCTCGTGACTTTGTCAAGATAACTATTTTAACTTTCATTTTATTTAATGTGAAAGTAAGAATGTAGAATGTAGATAACTTAGATATCGGATAGTGGCAAGTTAAGTAATCAACGTTTTACATTAAGATGATTTTATACGTTTAATTAACCTTTGGACTTTATCTCATTCAAAAACTTGAAACATATTATGAGTACATATAAATTTTGTTTTTCTAAAACGTTGGATGATATAATGAATTCCATAATTTTAACCTTTTAAAATGATTCTTATATATATTTAGTTTTAGGAAAACAAAATTATCATATATTTTCAAAAGTACAAAACGTTTTCAGTTTAAAAAGGACTTTATTATTAAGACACTTTATAAGATAACTTGTTTATGAATTTTAAAGAACTTAATTAAAGTTTGTATTATAAATTTGTAAATATATTTTTATTGTTTCAAAAAGATAAGAGTATTAATAAATAACAATTTCGAAACGATTTTAAATTATATATATTGAACTTTGAAATATAATTAGTTTTGAAAAACTATATATTATATTGTTAAATAAATATTTCAAATTTATATTTTGAAATGAAAATATATATATATATATATATATATATATATATATATATATATATATATATATATATATATATATATATATATATATTCAATGTAATAAAATTTAATATTAAGTTAGTTATAAAATGTTTTGAGTTAAAATAATACTATTATATATATATTATATATATATATATATATATATATATATATATATATATATATATATATATATATATATATATATATATATATATATATATATATATATATATATATAACGAGACGTTGATTTATAGAAGCAAATGATCAAAACACTCAAATAATTAAGTTACATTTTGAGTGGGATAGTTTTTCATTGATTTGAGTCTTGTTTTGTATAAAGGTACATTACACGAAACATAAAGTATCAGTTTTCTAAGCGTACGGAAATGCATTCGAGAAACTGGGACCAGGACGTAAGTCAAGTGACAACGTACGAGTCGTTGGAACGAAAATTACAAGTTAACTATGCACGTAAATATAATATAATATTTAATTAATTATATAATATATATATATATATATATATATATATATATATATATATATATATATATATATATATATATATATATAATATTATATAATAATCAGCAGCCCACGTTTAAAATTGGTCGATGAGCTGGAAAAGGTAGCTCCGCGATTGCGGAGCTTAGACACACAAATATGTCGCAATTGCGGAGCTGTGGGGTGCAGCTCAGGCCTATAAAGCCGTCGAATTTATCTTCTGGGAATTCATTCAATCCATCGCTCGATCTCTCAAATATATATGTATTATAATTATAATTATTATTAATATTATTATTATTAAGATTAATATTATTATTAATCTTATTATTATTATTATTAATTAGTAGTATCAGTATTATTATATATACATAAAATACTACGGCGGAGTGCTGTTCGAGTGATCTCAAACGGGTTTTCTAAACGAGTTAAACTTTGGATTTATGGGTTATAGCTATGGAGATTATGGGTAGTGTTCGGGGGTATGCTCGTGAGGTCAAACTAGTGTTTATCATCTCCGTTGCATCTACGTACTTTCCTGCAATATTGAATTACAATATTGATACGTGAGCATTCATATCTTATCTTATATATATATATATATATATATATATATATATATATATATATATATATATATATATATATATATATATATATATATATATATATATATATATTAACAGTGTATCCCTGACTAGTGCTGGAGTATATATGATTATGCATGCTTGTATGTTTAATATTGTCGTTAAATAGTTTATGATAAATTACGAATTTGATACATATGCTGCTAAGATAAGATATATGATATGCAAGTCATTGAAAAGCTGGCGAAAAATTAATAACTTTTCATCTAGAAAGCGTATGGTTTCGATGAACGGATTAAAAGATATAGTCAACTTAATTATCATTAATTTTAGTATTATTATTATTAAAATGATTATTATTATTACTATCGTCGTTATTATCGTCGTTATTATTATCTAATTATTATTATTATTATTATTATTATTATTATTATTATTATTATTATTATTATTATTATTATCATTATCGTTATTAATATAAGCGTTATTATTAAAAATTGTTATTGTTATTATTATTACTGTCGTTATTATCATTAAGGTTATTATTAATATCATTATTATTATTATTAAAAGTATCATTAATAATAAAACTATCATTTTATTAAAATTATCATTTTTGATAGAAATATCATTGTTATTATAAAATATCATTATTATTATCATTTTTGTATTATTATTATTATTAATTATCATTTTCAATAGAATTATTATTTTTATATAAAATATTATTATTACAGTTAATATTAAAAAGTATCGTTATTATTAAAATTATCATGATTAGAATTATCATTTTATTATAATTAATATCATCATTAGTAAATACAAATATGGTTATTATTATTATTATTAGAATAATAATAATAATTAATATTATTATTACAAAATAATACAACTTTCACTTATTATTATTTTTATGAATATTATTTTATCAAATAAATATATGATACAAAGATATTTTTACCACACGAAATATAATTACATTAATAAAACATACCACTATATTTTTATGATATTAAGTGAACTTTATAAATTTTATTACTTAAGATATATAAAAGTATATTTTTATCATAAATAAATTTTAATATAAATTTTTTTATTTATTAATAAAGGACTTGTATTATTTTACTCTAATAAAATCTGATAAATATATTTAAATATATAAAACGACTATGTTTGAGTATATAATAAACATGTACAGATTTTGAAGGTCATTTTTGGTCAAGTTGACTTTTGTTAACTTTTGCATGTCGGACTCGAGCATTAGGATTGTGATACACTACGCGTTGACCTAAATTGTTAAACAGATATTGACCAACATATAAATATATATACTTAACATAGGGTTCATGAATCCGAGGCCAACCCTGCACTTGTTCAATGACGTCATATGTATTTTTACTACGAAATACAGTATTGTAAGTTTCATTTGCTCCCTTTTTAAATGCTTTTACAATATATAATTTTGGGACTGAGAATACATACGCTACTTTTATAAATGTTTGACGAAATAGACACAAGTACATAAAAACATTCTACGATTGAATTGGTGTTTATTATAATTGCCACCAAGATATGAGTACACCGGATATCACCCCTTTTTGCTGGTAACCTAATAATTAGTGTTTATTATAATTGCCACTAATTGACGTGAATCCTAAAGATAGATCTATGGGCCTTGACAAGCCCCATTCAGAGAATTTGAACTGCTTTAGTACTTCGACTTTTAGTATACAACCGCCATCTTTAAAAGCTATGACCTGTTGTAAGGTGTATACAACCGTCATTTTTAAAAGGGATGGCCAGTTTGTATGCTGTGAGCATACTAAGTGCGAATTGTATGCGGGGGATATTCTATATGCATTTGTTAATGTCGGTTACCAGGTGTTTGAAAGTATGAAATTTGTATGAATGATTTTTACACTTGCGAGTGTATGATTACTTATATTTGAAATCTTGTGGTCTATTTAAATGATGGAAAAGATTGTTTATGATAAACTAATGAACTCACCAACCTTTTGGTTGACACTTGAAAGCATGTTTATTCTCAGGTATTAAAGAAATCTTCCGCTGTGCATTTGCTCGTTTTAAAGATATTACTTGGAGTTATTCATGGTATATTTCAAAAGACGATGCATTCGATTCGTTGAGTTCAACAAGATTATTATTAAGTCATTTATAGTTTGGGTATATTATGAAATGGTATGCATGCCTGTCAACTTTCGATGTAATGAAAGTTTGTCTTTTGAAAACGAATGCAATGTTTGTAAAATGTATCATATAGAGGTCAGAACCTCGCAATGTAATCAACTATTGTGAATCGTTTATAATCGATATGAATGGGTCCTTTCAGTTGGTATCAAAGCGGTGGTCTTACCAACCATGTCTTGCATTAGTGTGTCTAACAGATAGTTATTAAGATGCATTAGTGAGTCTGGACTTCGACCGTGTCTGCATGTCAAAAAGTGTTGCTTATCATTTCTTGTCGGTTATTACCTGTTTATTATCTTAAGTCTAGACGCGTCTTACTGCATTTATTGCATAGATAGTGTATAGACAAATTCATATCTTTACATATCTATTACAGTAAACTCTATCTGACATCTTTCGAAAATCTCTCAGTAACTTATGGGATCTTGGTATTATATATACATATGCAAACTATGAATTGAAGAATACCAAACTAAATCCTGTAATCTATTTCATATCAAAAATCATTTCCCTGACGATACAAGATGGATGCCGCAAACCGTTCAAGTTCTTCGGATTCCGATATGGAGTTTCACTCGATCTCTGAAAGCAGTGTGACCGGAATAGGTCAACCAATTAGCCATCATCTATTTTGGATGAATTGGGGATGGGTTCGTAGCTTACTTAATCATTGGAGACAAGAAGAAGGCGATCCCTTCCATCCACCACATTTCCCTCTTGTTGAAGAACTTGAAGCACTTACCGGCAAACCTGTTCGAGACACCATTTTCTCTCTCATTTCCAGAGTATCTCGTCGCGATTATATACTATCTCAAACCCTAGATTTTATTTGTTCGCTCGTCCAAATCGACAATCATCCCGGTGTAATAGAAGAAGTCAACGAGCTTCGCATTCGAGTAGTAGCTTTGGAGAATATGGTGCAAAGGTTACAAGCACCAGCAGCAACACCGGCATCAACAGTACCACCATCATCAACACCAACAGTACCATTACCACCACCATTAACAACATCCGCATCCCACACTTCAACATCACAATCTGTACCACAAACATCAACGTCATACACACCGTAGATATCAAGGAGTACTAACAACAATAAACGACGAAGTATTCATCCATCACTTCATTGAAGAAATATTCTACAGAGAATATGTAGTTTCTAAAAATTTTAGAGATTACTTATTCTAGTTTTAACCGTAAATCAGACGAGTGAATGGATAAAAATGATAGAAGGGAGAGTAGAAACCCTGAAAGGAATGATTCGCGATTTACAAAGCTGGAACAGCACCAATAGTACCGTCAGCATCACCAGCACCGTCAGTACCGTTAGCATCATTAGCACTAGCAGCACTTATAATATCACAAGCTCCGCCAGTTTGATAATCACCGCAGATATGATCACGAATTAACAACGAGTATATTGTATCAACGAATTATGAAGTATTAACCCATTCCCTCTGAAGAATTTATATGTATATCTTATATATATAAATTTTGGAAACCATAATATATCTTTTCATACTAAGCTATTATGTATGAATTGAAAAAGGGTAGATACTACTCGGTTAATTCATATTACTAATATGCTATAATCCTTTGATTAACGACTTAACCATCATTAACCACAATCTCTGTTTCAACTCAATGAATTTCGTTTCATAATAAACCAAGTGTATTATTCAATTATATGTTTGATTTTACACTTTCATCTTCGATGTACCCGAAACTTTCTACGAAAACCTTATTCGTACTTTACAAAGTTCATAAGAATTCCACAAACATCAACATCCTTCACCGAAGAATATCAATTAGTATAGATAATGAATTACTGATTACATTAGTGAAATACTTCGCGAAGATTATGTAATCTCTAATGTTTTAGAGATTATTCATTTCTAGTTCTAGCCGATAATCAAATGAGTTGAATCTAATATTAACTCATTAAATCTGTATCACATCCGAAGAAAATATACATATATTTTCAAAAAGACTGTAATAAAAATTCTCTTGTACAAAATATTATATGTGAAACTTTTAACGGGTAGGTAATACCCGAGAAATATATAAATTCACAATTAATATGTTACATTTTTCGATTCTGATTCAGCAATCATCAACTATACTCACTATTTTCACAACAATATACATTCTTTCATAGAAATCAAAACAACCATACTCATTCAAATCCAATTGCGTATTCTGATTTTAACATAACAGAATCCAAGTTGAGATATAACCAATATCATCACTCTTAGATTTCTACATTTTTCAAAGCCATACTTTGAATTCAAAACTGCGATAGCACATCACTTCTATTCATAAACCCAGAAAAATATTCGTATCATTCAAAATTCTAGAACATCATATGTATATTGACGATTACAATCTGTGTTTAAACCCTTCATGAGTCCTGAAAGCACCTCAATTAAGGAACAATCGAGAAGATGATCCAACCACACGTTATCTATGAAAAGAAGAACTTATGCATACAGTCATGAACCTGGAAAACTCCCGAAACCCAAGTAGAAGTTTAACACGTATCCGTGTCAGATCATTTGGCATTTATTTCCAAAAATAACTTTTCAATCCCTTTTCAAAATAGACAGTTTTGTCACAGCTCCAGCAAGTCAACTTCGACTTTTCAGTCAAAAAAGTTTTATTATAACTTCGATATATATGTTGCCCTTTCGCTATCGTTACCGTAGAACCTTTTACATTCCACCATATTAACAGTAAACATATCAACAACTTCATTACCCTTTGACTTAAGCATTTCCGAAAAATCACTATACTTATACTCATTGAAACTCTATCATGTACTCATCCACATCTTGTAACAATAATTGCCGTACCAACTACAGGGAATTAGCAATCAGTATTTCAAATTTTGTAGCAATTCTACACCAACAGTTATATATACATATAACGTCTATCTCCTAGACTTACATACTTCGAATGTGAAGTTTCTGAAAAATACCCTAAACTGCGAACTAGTTCTTCGAATTTTAGAAAAATGCTAATGAAGCAGCAAAAACTGTAAACGACCTTAACAGTCGAAAGTTTGATGATAAAGAGTAGTGCGTTGAAAAAGTTCAGAAAATGAAAAAAAATTTGGTGCTGAAAAACGGTTAGCAAACCATGAAGGAGGCTGTGGACAAATCACAAAGATGAAATCTACCTTCAAAGAATCCAAATGATTCAGTGTCTGCTGAAATCGTTAGCAAACACCTTACTCCTTATTCTAAACCTTCGCAGACAAATTTCCCGCATCATCCTTTGATTTCAGATATTTTAAAATTCTAAAACATCATCGAATCTTTCAGTATAAATATCCTCGATATTTCTGAAGATACCACCGTAACTATCATTGTCCGAGATTATTTATCTCTTTGTACTATCTGTATTACATCATAAAGGAAACTGTTTAGTTTCTATATTCTGTAAACCTTCGAGTTTAAAATATGAATGTTTTTGAAGTAGTGTTGGGAACTGAAGCATGAGTTAGTATAATATAATGACACTTGATCAACGTGATTATATTACAGTAAGTCATGGTGAGTTTCTAATGGAACGTGATAAAGGTTCACAGATCATACCCTCATCATGAACCATGTTATATAACTCTTTCATTCTATTTAACCTCTAAACTATCAAGAAAATATTTTTTCTTGATGATTCGGTCTTTTTCGGATATTCTGGTAATTTGACAAATCAAATCGTGCTATTACCTTTCCTTTCTACTTTGTATATTATGATCATTCGAAACTTCACACCTACGAATTCTGCACCATTATTCGTTTGACTTGAAGCCGGGAAGAGGAGACAAAAGCATGGAACTCTTAAATATAAAATAAAATATAAACCCCGACAACAACACATAAATTACAAACCGTGTATATCAATACGTATTGCAACGTAAAGACACGGGAGAATTAAAAATACTATAACCCCAAGGTAATAGTAAAAGTAAATAAAATCCTCCGGTGGTAGATGAAAAAGAAGAATAACAGATATGAAAGTTAGGAGTATATCAAGAATCAAAACTGGATGGAGCATATTGACGAATGCTTTAAAGTATGAATTGAGGAAGAAGGAATAGAAAGTGTGAGTTGTGGAAATAAGGAAAACGAAGGGGTGGATTTATAGTGAAATATCCGACAGAGCAATAAATGTACATCATCGCATTTAACCAAAGAGGATTCTAATTTCCTTAATTACCGAAAAGTCAAATCTTATTACGAAGATTTTCTCTAAATCCATTGAACTCCGGAACTCAACCCTATTTACGTCAAAAGATATGACGAAACTTTATTTTCTCATTTCACTCTTTTGCGATAGTTTCACTCGAACTCTTCACATAAACGAATTATTTTATCCATATTACTCAATGATGATAAAACTCTAATTTTCAGCTCGTATGCGTCATGAAAACATACTTATTGTCAGCCATGACCATCCCAATCAAATTTCGGGACGAAATTTCTTTAACGGGTAGTGATAGTGAACCAAATGAACATATATTTAGTATCAATATCCTTCCAATATGTAAAGTTTTTAGTTGTAATTATTCTATTTTTAAGTTGTAATCGTTTAAATAAATAAGTGCGAAGACAAAAGGCGAAAACGAAGATTTGAAGACGCAAACGTCCAAAAAGCTCAAATGTACAAGATACAATCCAAGTGGTTCAATTTATTGATGAGAAACGTCTAAAAATGACAAAAGTACAAGTTGCGAAACGCAAAGTACAAGATATTAAATTATACGAAAGGACGTTCAAAAATCCGGAACCGGGACCTGAGCCAACTATCAACGCCCGACGCAACGGACCAAAAATTATGAGTCTACGATGCACAAGAATATAATATAATATATATATAATTATATAAAATTATATATATTATATTATATAATTAAATATAACGTCGACAAGCTAGAAAACAAAGCAATTGGGCATGGCCAGACTGGCCATGCGATCGTATGAGATTAACACTGAGAACCCATGCGATCGCATGGGCCTCAGGATCAGACCACATCTATAAAAGGCAACGAGTTTTGGCCATAAAATAATAATAATAATAATAATACTCCTCTAATAATATATATATATATATATATATATATATATATATATATATATATATATATATATATATATATATATATATATATATATTATAGTATAGGATAGTTTTATATTAGATTAGTTTGGGTTATGCAAAGGTTATTTTACGGGTTTTAAAGTCGGAGCTCTGTCCGTGTAACACTACACGATAAATAATCAATGTAAGCTATGTTCTCCTTTTTAAATTAATGTCTCGTACTTAAGTTATTATTATGCTTATTTAAGATGAAGTAATCATGATGTTGGGCTAAAAATATTAAAATTGGGTAATTGGGATTTGTACCATAATTGGGGTTTGGACAAAAGAACGACACTTGTGGAAATTAGACTATGGGCTATTAATGGGCTTTATATTTGTTTAACTAAATGATAGTTTGTTAATTTAATATGAAGATTTACAATTAGACGTACCTATAAATAACCACATACACTCGATCGGACACGATGGGCGGGATATTTATATGTACGAATAATTGTTCATTTAACCGGACACGGGAATGGATTAATAGTTAATAGACTTATTAAAACAGGGGTGAATTATGAACAAGGACACTTGGCGTAATTGTTAACAAAGTATTAAAACCTTGGGTTACACGCAGTCGATATCCTGGTGTAATTATTAAACAAAGTATTAAGACCTTGTTACAGTTTAAGTCCCCAATTAGTTGGAATATTTGACTTCGGGTATAAGGATAATTTGACGAGGACACTCGCATTTTATATTTATGACTGATGGACTGTTGTGGACAAAAACCAGACGGACATATTAAATAATCCAGGACAAAGGACAATTAACCCATGGGAATAAACTAAAATCAACACGTCAAACATCATGATTACGGAAGTTTAAATAAGCATAATTCCTTTATTTCATAATTAATTTCACTTTTAATTATCACATTTTTATTTACTATCATTTTATTTATTGCACTTTTAATTATCGCACTTAAATTATCGTCATTTATATTTTTCATTAGGTTTTAATTGTGACTTAAAATATAAATTCGACAAACCGGTCATTAAACGGTAAACCCCCTTTTTATATTATTACTATATATAATTATATATATTTTGTACAAATATAATTGTTTAAAAATATAGTGTAGAATAAGTCGTCTCCCTGTGGAATGAACCGGACTTACTAAAAACTATACTACTCTACTATTAGGTACACTGCCTATAGTGTTGTAGCAAAGTTTAGGTATATCCCATCTGTAAATAAATAATAAATATCTTGTATAAAATTGTAATGTATTTAATAGTTTTTCCTAGTAAAATATAAGCTATTTCATATACACCTCGCATAACACCAAGTTTTTGGCGCCGCTGCCGGGGAATCGGCGAAACGCTATAGTTTTAATATATATTTGTAAAAATATATTTGTATATAATTTTTAGAAAAACAATATAAAATTAAAAAAAAAAATGGAACCCAGACCCATGCGATCGCATGAGCCGGGTGCCTTAAAACCATGCGATCGCATGAAGCCAACTGACACGCCAGGTTTGACTCTGCAACTGCATTAATTACGGAGTATATTTTAATTATTATTATTAAAACCCTAATTAGGGTTTATTAGTTAATTAATATTAATTACTTTAGTTTTATTTATTTAATTTGTATTTTTAAGTTTAATTAGTTTTATAAATTATAAAATTAATACTTTTATAAAAATAAATAATATAAAAATAATATTTTTATAAAAATTGTAATTTTTACAACTTTTAGTATATTTTTATATTTTGTTCCTTTTTAATTGTTTTTAGCGTAATATTTGTATTTTCCGTTCATATTTAGTTTTAAGACATAGTTTTTGCCATAGTTATTTTTATTTCTAGATTTTTAGGCTTTGCCGTAAAATCCCTTAAGTGCTTTTTCTTTAGACTAAGATTTAGGTGCTTTAGAATTTTGCGACGCCCTTTTTAAGTTTTAGTACCTTTTTAAGATATTGCCATTTGGGATATAGTTTTTCTTTTAAGCTTTAATATTTTTAGACGCAACTTTTAATTTTTAGTTTTTAGTTCCTTTTTAAGTTTCGACACGCGACTTTCTTATTTTTTTTTACGCCTTTTATTTTTCAACCCTTTTCTTTTTCGACGTTTTTAGACGCGTTCTTTTTCTTTCTTATTTCTCGACGATCTAGTTTTTAGGACATAAAATTTTCTATTTCTTCTCTAATATTTCAAAAACGAAAAATTATTTTAAGCGGTTAAATTGATAGACATCCAAATTTTCTGCTTCGTAGTAATAGTTGGAATTGTTAGTGGCTGAGTTGTGAGCTTCCGATTTAAAGGGTTCTGGCTCCCTGCTGCATCTATTGGCTATTCGAAATGTGGGCAAAAGCAGAAAAGTCTATTAATTTGATAACTTATATAATTTTTATTTTTATAACTAATAGGATAATTAAGTAAATGCACCACATTGTAGCTAAAATTTGGTAATAAGCGCATTATGGAAAATCTCGAGAATATTTTGGAAACTCTTTATGACATCCGAAATCAATTTAATCAATACTCTCAAACGGGTGTTGATGAAAATTCGTTCGGTCAATCTTGGATCACGAATGACGAAACAATAACTGGTTGTGAAAACTGTGGAGATTATCACTCAACATGGGAATGTTATTATTACGTTCCTATGGAAAATTATGAACCCATGGAACCTGAAGGGAACGATTATGAAGAATACAATTCAAATTGGGATTATTCCCAAGAATATTTCCAAACTCCACAACCAGAAGACGAGGAAAATTATGTGTCTGAAAATTCTTTAGATTATATGAAAATCAAACTCGAAGAACTTGATGCTCAAAATGAACAAATGAGAGAGTTTGTAAATCGGCAAGCTGAAATTCTATCAGATTACACACCTGTTGATCTGAGGAGTCTTGTGCAAGAAAATCTCATATCATCGAATTTTGATGAATTCGAGAGCTCCGAAATCACCAATTATCCCGATGATACTTTTTATTCAACTTTACCAATTTCAGAACATATCGACACATTAGCCTCTACCGACAAAATCAACGATCCATCAATGGATGAAGAAGAAGAAGTAAGGGTGATAAATTGGTACTCTTGGAAAAACGATAACGTTGAAAATTTTACCCCCAAGACCAAAATGGTGGGACCGATTAATGAAGAAGAATTTGCTTTGATCCCGAAATTCACCATTCCACAACCTTCCAACCCAATATTCTCAATAGACGAGTCATCTACCAAAGATGAACTACAAGCTGTAATAGATATTGACACCTCAAATTTCACCCAATTGGGTAATAGAGGTGAAAACTTTGATCCCGAGAATAAACGGAAGGAAATGTTAGGAATTATCCATCCTATAGAAATATGTATGTCGGTGTATATCGATCCATTTGACCAAGAACCAGAAAAGAGACATATCCATTTACTAAAAGCTACACTTAAGAAAGAATTAAGCAGTGACGATCGGGTGGGTCTAAACTTTAAACCCATTGATATATTTTATACCATCCGAGATGTAAATAACTGGCTCACTATTCTAATTCGTGGAACTTATTCTACCGACTTCACATATCGTCAGCTAAGTTTGGGGAAGTCTAACCCCACTTAACGTTAAATTCGGGGTTCGGGTTAGTGCATAACTCGTTAATAAACATGCATAATAAGTAAGGGTAAAAGACGCATTTTCAAATATTAACAAACAGCTCAGAAAATCAGCCGTTTTTGAAGAAAGAAAAAAAACTTGTGTGATAAAACAAGAAGGGATGAACGATGAGGCGCGCCATCTATCATTCGACGAGCTTTGTAATTACAAAACTGGGTATCTTTAACTACTTTTCTGCACTAATCACCCTCATGAATTTATAATTAGAGTCTAATTTCATGCAAATGAGGGCATTGCATGATCTCAAGTGTGGGGAAGGGTTATAAATTCTCTCGGGTTTATACTTGGCTTATTTTCTAAATATTGTAAAAATTTTAAAATTTTTCAACTAAATGAATTCAAAATCATGTTTATACATATTTATGAACGATAAAACTAGGTGTTAATGCCGAAATTATTGTTACCTCGGAAAGGACATAAATTGAGAAACAACTAAAACGCTTGAATTTATTTATTAAGATATAAAAAGACGCATGAAAAAAGCCAAGTGTGGGGAGAATGTACCAAGTTATTTAATTAAAAACTATCTATCACATGTTTTTGTAAAGTATTGCAGGTGCTTTTATTTTGAACTAAATTAACTGGTTTACCCGATTTACTGTAAAGAAAAATGGATCTACACGATGAATCAATTCTATCATTAAAAGGAAGTAAAGTCTTTCGAAAAAGACACGCGCTTCTTGATTTAGGTCATGAAGTTGTCGTCCAGACCAGCTGTAGGTTGACGAAAAATCTAGAAAAGTCATCTCTAAAATCAGCAGGAAATCCACGGACCTCAGCATCAAACAGGGTCACCAAGTGGTCAGACTTATCCTAACCATGAGAGGATCTGTCTCGTAAAATGGGGAGGACGCCGTGCAAATTAGCTTGATAAGACTAATGAATCAGATCCCCAGAAAGGATAATCTCCTTAAAGATTAAAAATCAGCTTTTAAGACTGATATTACTCAATCCTTGAGATTGACTTTAAAGATTGAGAATTACAAACTCATAGAATTCGATGATATCTAAACTCGAGCTTGAACGAGAAAATATTTTGATCAAATTAAAACCGATTTGTTTTCTGAAAACCTATTTTCAATGCGTTCATTACCATTGAACGTAAAATCCTAGGAATTCACCTAGAATTCATTAGGTCACCTGAACCAATTTGGGTGTCAACCGTAAGAACGGTGGTTGCATAGCATGGTCGAAGACAGGACCTTGTGCCAGACCGAAAAAAATTATAGGGTGATCTTTACTATTGCTCCTACAAAGGATAGTAATTGCATCTGACACGTTTTAGACCATGAACAAATGCATGTCATTAGACATTGCCTTAACAGTTTCTTGTTCATCGCTTTCCTTTACAACCGGACGGTAGTTTGCCGAAAGGTAATATACGGGACAAGTATACTGGACGTGTTGCTTTCCCAATACAAGGTTAGCAAGTGGGTGACACAAAACCATAAGTTTTGAGCTAAAATTTTCAAATCTGAAACCCACCAAACCCACAAAAATATTTTGCAAACACCGGTGAAGGGTTATTCCGAAAAACTTATCTAGGGTAAAAGCTAGATTGAATTGTCAAAAGATAAAATGTTTTCATAAAGATCCAATTTCCTTAAAGGATCTAAATTTTCATAGTCATGTGGGACTGTAAACCACATCGTTACTACCATTGTTTATACCGCCGTATCAAAATCACTGATGTACAAAGTGTGAAGAATAAAGAAGTGATTCGTGTGATGTATTATTTCAAGTTCTGTATTGCTTGAGGACAAGCAACGTTCAAGTGTGGGGATATTTGATAGTGCACCAAATGAACATATATTTAGTATCAATATCCTTCTAATATGTAAAGTTTTTAGTTGTAATTATTCTATTTTAAAGTTGTAATCGTTTAAATAAATAAGTGCGAAGACAAAAGGCGAAAACGAAGATTTGAAGACGTAAACGTCCAAAAAGCTCAAATGTACAAGATACAATCCAAGTGGTTCAATTTATTGATGAGAAACGTCTAAAAATGACAAAAGTACAAGTTGCGAAACGCAAAGTACAAGATATTAAATTATACGAAAGGACGTTCAAAAATCCGAAACCGGGACCTGAGCCAACTATCAACGCCCGACGCAACGGACCAATAATTATGAGTCTACTATGCACAAGAATATAATATAATATATATATAATTATATAAAATTATATATATTATATTATATAATTAAATATAACGTCGACAAGCTAGAAAACAAAGCAATTGGGCATGGCCAGACTGGCCATGCGATCATATGAGATTAACACTGAGAACCCATGCGATTGCATGGGCCTCAGGATCAGACCACATCTATAAAAGGCAACGAGTTTTGGCCATAAAAAAATAATAATAATAATAATACTCCTCTAATAATAATAAATATATATATATATATATATATATTATAGTATAGGATAGTTTTATATTAGATTAGTTTGGGTTATGCAAAGGTTATTTTACGGGTTTTAAAGTCGGAGCTCTGTCCGTGTAACACTACGCGATAAATAATCAATGTAAGCTATGTTCTCCTTTTTAAATTAATGTCTCGTACTTAAGTTATTATTATGCTTATTTAAGACGAAGTAATCATGATTTTGGGCTAAAAATATTAAAATTGGGTAATTGGGCTTTGTACCATAATTGGGGTTTGAACAAAAGAACGACACTTGTGGAAATTAGACTATGGGCTATTAATGGGCTTTATATTTGTTTAACTAAATGATAGTTTGTTAATTTAATATGAAGATTTACAATTGGACGTACCTATAAATAACCACATACACTCGATCGGACACGATGGGCGGGATATTTATATGTACGAATAATCGTTCATTTAACCGGACACGGGAATGGATTAATAGTTAATAGACTTATTAAAACAGGGGTGAATTATGAACAAGGACACTTGGAGTAATTGTTAACAAAGTATTAAAACCTTGGGTTACACGCAGTCGATATCCTGGTGTAATTATTAAACAAAGTATTAAGACCTTGTTACAGTTTAAGTCCCCAATTAGTTGGAATATTTGACTTCGGGTATAAGGATAATTTGACGAGGACACTCGCATTTTATATTTATGACTGATGGACTGTTGTGGACAAAAACCAGACGGACATATTAAATAATCCAGGACAAAGGACAATTAACCCATGGGAATAAACTAAAATCAACACGTTAAACATCATGATTACGGAAGTTTAAATAAGCATAATTCCTTTATTTCATATTTAATTGCACTTTTAATTATCGCATTTTTATTTACTGTCATTTTATTTATTGCACTTTTAATTATCGCACTTAAATTATCGTCATTTATATTTTTCATTAGGTTTTAATTGTGACTTAAAATATAAATTCGACAAACCGGTCATTAAACGGTAAACCCCCTTTTTATATTATTACTATATATAATTATATATATTTTGTACAAATATAATTGTTTAAAAATATAGTGTAGAATAAGTCGTCTCCCTGTGGAACGAACCGGACTTACTAAAAACTATACTACTCTACGATTAGGTACACTGCCTATAGTGTTGTAGCAAGGTTTAGGTATATCCCATCTGTAAATAAATAATAAATATCTTGTATAAAATTGTAACGTATTTAATAGTTTTTCCTAGTAAAATATAAGCTATTTCATATACACCTCGCATAACACCAGGTAGGTACTGTGACAACCCGGAAATTTCTGACCAAATTTAAACTTTATCTTCATATTATTCCGATACGATAAGCAAAGTTGTTAAGTTAAATCTCAAGAATTTTAAACTGTGTTCATACATTCATTTAACCTTGACCAAATTCCGACGATACACGAACCATTATATAAATGGAAATGATTATATATATATATATATATATATATATATATATATATATATATATATATATATATATATATATATATGTATATATATTATAAATTGAAAATGTTAACAAAGTATTAAATGTATAATACTTTACATAAACGTATTTGTTTCAATATGTCTATCGATGAAATTAGAAGATATTATCAAATGATTGAATTATCAGATACATTGTAATATGATTACGGGTCTCTGTTGAGAGGTCTACTTTGATTTAGGAAACCTTTCCTTTTTAACGGTATTCGGAATAATTGGTAAAGTAAATTACATGTTGGAATAAAAGTGTCAATTAACGAGAACTAGACAAAGGTTAGTGAAGATTCCTGTTTGATTTCAAATTCATGCTTTACAATATTTTCCTCGTGACTTTGTCAAGATAACTATTTTAGCTTTCAT
This sequence comes from Rutidosis leptorrhynchoides, assembly GCF_046630445.1. NCBI lineage: Eukaryota > Viridiplantae > Streptophyta > Magnoliopsida > Asterales > Asteraceae > Rutidosis > Rutidosis leptorrhynchoides. The sequence continues at coordinate 169,821,622 of NC_092339.1, forward strand.
TTTATTAACTGTAAAAGTAAGAATGTAGAATGTAGATAACTTAGATATCGGATAGTGGCAAGTTAAGTAATCAACGTTTTACATTAAGATGATTTTATACGTTTAATTAACCTTTGGACTTTATCTCACGTTTCATCAACAAATGGTAATTAAAAAACTTGAAACCTGTTATGAGTACATATAAATTTTATTTTTCTAAAACGTTGGATGATATAATGAATTCCATAATTTTAACCTTTTAAAATGATTCTTATATATATTTAGTTTTGGGAAAACAAAATTATCATATATAGTTTCAAAAGTACAAAATGTTTTCTGTTTAAAAAGGACTTTATTATTAAGACACTTTATAAGATAACTTGTTTATGAATTTTAAAGAACTTAATTAAAGTTTGTATTATAAATTTATAAATATATTTTTATTGTTTCAAAAAGATAAGAGTATTAATAAATAATAATTTTGAAACGATTTTAAATTATATATATTGAACTTTGAAATATAATTAGTTTTGAAAAACTATATATTATATTGTTAAATAAATATTTCAAATTTATATTTCGAAATGAATATATATATATATATATATATATATATATATATATATATATATATATATTCAATGTAATAAAATTTAATATTAAGTTAGTTATAAAACTTTTTGAGTTAAAATAAGACTATTATATATATGTGTATATGTATATACAACGAGACGTTGATTTATAGAAGCAAATGACCAAAACACTCAAATGATTAAGTTACATTTTGAGTGGGATAGTTTTTCATTGATTTGAGTCTTGTTTTGTATAAAGGTACATTACACGAAACATAAAGTATCAGTTTTCTAAGCGTACGAAAATGCGTTCGAGAAACTGGAACCAGGACGTAAGTCAATTGACAACGTATGAGTCATTGGAACGAAAATTACAAGTTAACTATGCACGTAATATAATATAATATTTAATTAATTATATATAAATATATATATATATATATATATATATATATATATAATATTATATAATAATCAGCAGCCCACGTTTAAAATTTGATGATGAGCTGAAAAAGGTAGCCCCGCGATTGCGGAGCTTAGACACACAAATATGTCGCAATTACGGAGCTGTGGGGTGCAGATCAGGCCTATAAAGCCGTCGAATTTTTCTTCTGCGAATTCATTCAATCCATCGCTCGATCTCTCAAATATATATGTATTATAATTATTATTAATATTAATATTAAGATTAATAATCTTATTATTATTATTAATTTGTAGTATCAGTATTATTATATATACATAAAATACTACGACGGAGTGTTGTTCGAGTGATCTCAAACGGGTTTTTTAAACGAGTTAAACTTTGGATTTATGGGTTATAGCTATGGAGATTATGGGTAGTGTTCGGGGGTATGTTCGTGAGGTCAAACTAGTGTTTATCATCTCCGTTGCGTCTACGTACTTTCCTGCAATATTGCATCACAATATTGTATCCCTGACTAGTGCTCGAGTATATATGATTATGTATGCTTGTATGCTTAATATCGTCGTTAAATAGTTTATGATAAATTACGAATTTGATACATATGCTGCTAAGATAAGATATATGATATGCATGTCGTTAGAAAGCTGGCGAAAAATTAATAACTTTTCATTTAGCAAGCGTATGGTTTCGATGAACGGATTAAAAGATATAGTCAACTGAATTATCATTAATTTTAGTATTATTATTATTATTATTAAAATGATTATTATTATTACTATCGTCGTTATTATCGTCGTTATTATTATCTAATAATTATTATCATTATTATTATTATTATTATTATTATTATTATTATTATTATTATTATTATTATTATTATCGTTAATAATATAAGTATTATTATTAAAAATTGTTATTTTTATTATTATTATTACTATCGTTATTATCATTAAGGTTATTATTAATATCATTATTATTATTGTTAAAAGTATCATTAATAATAAAACTATCATTTTATTAAAATTATCATTTTTGATAGAAATATCATTGTTATTATAAAATATCATTATTATTATTATCATTTTTGTATTATTATTATTATTAATTATCATTTTCAATAAAATTATTATTTTTATATAAAATATTATTATTACAGTTAATATTAAAAAGTATCGTTATTATTAAAATTATCATGATTAGAATTATCATTTTATTATAATTAATATCATCATTAGTAAATACAAATATGGTTATTTTTATTATTATTATTAGAATAATAATTATTATTATTATAATTACAAAATAATACAACTTTTACTTATTATTATTATTATCAGTATTATTTTATCAAATAAATATATGATACAAAGATATTTTTACCACACGAAATATAATTACATAAATAATACATACCACTATATTTTTATGATATTAAGTGAACTTTATAAATTTTATTACTTAAGATATATAAAAGTATATTTTTATCATATATAAATTTTAATATAAATTTTTTTAATTTATTAATAAAGGAATTGTATTATTTTACTCTAATAAAATCTGATAAATATATTTAAATATATAAAACGACTATGTTTGAGTATATAATAAACATGTATAGATTTTGAAGGTCATTTTTGGTCAAGTTAACTTTTGTTAACTTTTGCATGTCGGACTCGAGCATTAGGATTTTGATACACTATGACTTGACCTAAATTGTTAAACAGATATTGACCAACATATAAATATATATACTTAATATAGGGTTCGTGAATCCGAGGTCAACCCTGCACTTGTTCAATGACGTCATATGTATTTTTACTACGAAATACAGTATTGTGAGTTTCATTTGCTCCCTTTTTAAATGCTTTTGCAATATATATTTTTGGGACTGAGAATACATGCGCTACTTTTATAAATATTTAACGAAATAGACACAAGTACATAAAAACATTCTACGATTGAATTGGTGTTTATTATAATTGCCACCAAGATATGAGTACACCGGATATCACCCTTTTTTGCTGGTAACCTAACAATTAGTGTTTATTATAATTGCCACTAATTGACGCGAATCCTAAAGATAGATCTATGGGCCTTGACAAGCCCCAGTCAGAGAATTTGAACTGCTTTAGTGCTTCGACTTTTAGTATACAACCGTCATCTTTAAAAGCTATGACCTGTTGTAAGGTGTATACAACCGTTATTTTTAAAAGGGATGGCATGTTTGTATGCTGTGAGCATACTAAGTGCGAATCACTTGTATGCGGGGGATATTCTATATGGATTTTTTAATGTCGGTTACCAGGTGTTTGAAAGTATGAAATTAGTATGAATGATTTTTACACTTGCGAGTGTATGATTACTTATATTTGAAATCTTGTGGTCTATTAAAATGATGGAAAAGATTGTTTATGATAAACTAATAAACTCACCAACCTTTTGGTTGACACTTGAAAGCATGTTTATTCTCAGGTATTAAAGAAATCTTCCGCTGTGCATTTGCTCCTTTTAAAGATATTACTTGGAGTTATTCATGGTATATTTCAAAAGACGTTGCATTCGAGTCGTTGAGTTCAACAAGATTATTATTAAGTCATTTATAGTTTGGGTATATTATGAAATGGTATGCATGCCTGTCAACTTTCGATGTAATGAAAGTTTGTATTTTGAAAACGAATGCAATGTTTGTAAAATGTATCATATAGAGGTCAGAACCTCGCAATGTAATCAACTATTATGAATCGTTTATAATCGATATGAACGGGTCCTTTCAATAATCGGGTCATTTCAATTTTTCTTGAACCATATACACTCGTTCAAAGTTTTGTACATTTTATTAAAAGTACTGTTAAAAACTGATTCGACCAGCGGGTATGTTTGCTGTTTCTGGGGCTGTTCTGGGTCGAATGAGACTATACGAAAAATTAGGTAGATTCTCCACTTAAAAACACTGCATCTCCAATTGGCGATGACTGATTTGGAGTTGCGATGAGTTTTCTAAAAATCACAGAATTTACTACTGTAAACCGTGTTTTAAACTCGTGTTTTTACAAATATTTTGTGTTATAAAAATAATGACCAATACTTGAGACTTGAGACTTTTTGTATGAACTTAATACACTTATATTAACTATTTCATATAGTGTGGTGTGTTCTAAAGTGGTAATTTTGTATAAGTATAAACCATCTAATTTAAACCGCCCGTTTAGACACTTGACCCGTTTGAGCCTAAAAATGTCAAAATGGGTAACGGGCAACTTGCGCACGTCCGATATATCAATTTAAGTAAGTTTGAAGATTGTAATGTGTTAAAAATGAGTTTTGGCATGTTTTGGTCAAAATGGGTATTTATGACCCATTTGGGTCATACGCGCATACTTTGACCCGTATGCGGAATTTTGAGAACCAAAGGTATGTAACATGTCTAAAATATCATTTTGGACTTGTGACATGATTTTTACATGCTCAAGTATTATGGTTTAGAATTTGAGTTGTCAATGAAAAAGTTTTACTATTTTAGTGAAAGTGTCAAAATGACTTTCGGGCTCACTTTGTAGGCTCGTAATTTGTTAATGATTAAGTTATGGGAAAAACTATTAATTGGGCCTGAAAGTAGATATGAGAAGCTTTAAAACGATATATTATATGCATGATTTTGTTGAGTCTAAACAAGTTTAAAACAAGCATAAAATGGGTAATCGTTGCTGATTTTGAACACTTAAACAGCATTTTATCAGCAGTTTATGTTTCGGGAGGTTGTTTTCGCGAGGTCATAACTTTAAAATCGTAACTCTGTTTTTGTGACATAAACTGTCTATAGAAAGCTGGGATGACATACTTTCCAATGATTACGATCTAAGGTATGATATCGAATTTGGTGGGACCCTGAATCAGCTACAAAATACCTAAAAATACATATATGTAAATAATAATTTTTTTTTCTAAGTAAAAATGAATAACTTAAGTTTGACCTATGTTTGACTATTTGACCAACTTGTGTAATATTATGAGATTGTTGACTCGTGTTAACCATGTTGACTGTGTTTGACTTGCGTTTGACTTACTTTTGACTTACTTTGACTTGCGTTGACTTTTGCTAAATTTTGCTAAATTTATGAGTCGGACTTGAGCAATAAGACTATACTTACCCTATGGACCGACCTAGCTTATTAGACACTTATTGACCAATATATGATCTCTAGGTTGAGCTCTACGGTTACTTGCATTCCGATATTCGGTCACATCTCTGTGATTTATTTTTGAAGTTGTCAGGTGAGTTTATAGATCCCTTTTTAATTGCTTTTGCAATCTATATTTTTGGCCTGAGAATACATGCACTTTATTTAATATACAATGGACACAAGTACATACTTAATTCTACACTGAGTTTGAACTGAAAATCCCTTAGCTTTGGTAACTAGTAGCTGCCGGTTATAAAAACTGGTGGGCGCGAATAGTTGTATAGGATCCATAGGGCTTGACATCCCCGTCCGTTCCAGGTATAGAGACCCTAGCATGAACTATAAAGTGGACGTATGCTATTTGAGTTTAGTACACGTTGGTTTGCGTGTATTGTACATGTTGGTTTCATGTATGTTAAAACAGGGGTACTTAATATATATTGTAACACCCCGTCAAAATTCCCTTTAACGGAATGTTAACTCTGGTCCCAGTGCTTGGCTTGACTTCTACGTAACGACAATATTCTACAGCGGAAGCAATTAATACCTGAGAATAACAACACGCAAAAACAGGTCAACAAATAATGTTGGTGAATCTACAGGTTTAAAGTAATGTAACAGTATCTGAAAAACAGTTATCGGAAAAATAGTTTAGTTTCCTTGACCACGAGATTCTATCGTTTGCATAAACCGAGCACCTGAATACTAGCAATGACCCGAGTATAGAAGCCACTATACCCGACCTTACCTCGTAAAATGTTATACACTTGTTCAAATGTATTTAATGTTCAAAGTAAATGCACCACTGTTTTTATAGCGGGTGAGGTTGTCAACCTAACGGATCCGTCCATCTAAATTGTGCTTACACTGATGGTATTAAAAGTATTCAAGCTAGAGGCTTTTTGAACAAACTCATTATGCATATGTGTAGTACTCATGTCAATATAAAAGTATTTGAAAATGTAAATATAACAGCATGTATTCTCATCCCTGAAAACATGTAAAAAGCGGGACTGTAGACTCACCTTTGAATAAGCTCGGAATGAAAAGTGAACAAATAACTTGTATGGTTTATAGCCGAGTAATGCAACCTAAGTATACGTATGTAGGTTGGTCAATATATGTATCTTATATAAGTGTGGTTTCATAGTGTACGTTGTCTTATTGCTCGACTCGATGCGTTTCAAAGTAAAAGTCAACTATATCATGCAAGTCAAACAAAGTCAACCAAAAGTCAAACCGAAAGTCAAACTTGGTCAAAGTAGTCAACTAAAGTCAACATCAGTAGTTTCATGTCAAATATTGGTCAATAAGTCAAATCTAAGTCAAATAATACGTTTTAGGTCATGAATGATCATTTTCACAATTCAGTTTATCGTCATGCACAAAATTTATGAACACGTAGCGTACTTAGCACATTATCTCATAGTACAAAATTTCAGTAAATATGAAAAACTCCAGATCAAAAATATACTTAAAATTGATTCCAAAAAGTCCAGCCAAGGACTCATACGACAATTAAAAGTTAGGAATCAGAAGGGATACATTTAGGGTTTGCCAAGTCAGTTTCTGACCGCGCACTGATTTAATTTTAGCTATAACCGGAGTTAGGAACATGCAATTGATACAAGACCAGTGGACATAGTTCAAGGACAAATCAAAGTAACACATATCAAAAATCTAGTAGCTTTTGTTTAGCCAATTTGTACAGTTTATTCGTGCAATTTGAACATTCAGTTTCAGCTCAAATCAGAATTCAAATAAAGTATGACTCTATTGTGCCCAATGCATAAGGTTTCAGATATTGACATAAACTAAAAATAAGTCACATATCATGTTAAGTTTCACTTTCCAGAAGCATACATGCTCATGCAATTCACATAATCCTCAGAGTACAAAATCGTGATCAATTTACAGATTCGATTCTCATTTAGTTAGTCACATTCGTATGCGATTATCCGAAGATCTATATACAATTAGCCAATGATATCTACATGAAAGATGAAGTACTTTTTGTCTAATTTTCAAATATGCAAAGCTTTAATCACATAAGTTAACATATTTTATCATACAAGGTTATTTTAATGCAAGTGCTGTATAAAACTACATTTACACTAATTCTAGCATATCTTGGGCTATAGATAAGCAAACGACATGATATCCTAGTCTAACTTGAGTGTTTTTAAATTATATTTAAAGTGGTATAAGTCTCACATTCCAATTCGTTTTCTATCAATACCATATTTCTGATCAAGCAACAAAAACACAACGATAATTCAAATTGACATAACTTAATCATACGGAAACGAAATCAAGCGAATCCAAAGCCTAAACTCAATAGTTTTTTGCAAGGAATCTGATTATAACATAATAATTAACATTTGAAAAACTTAATTTTTCTGATCAAACAAATACAAATTCGTTTTTAAACCCTAGCGCATCAAACAATCAAAACAACGATAACGATTAACACGTACGCGTATAGACTTGAGCAATTGACAACATAAATATGAAACTCACATGAAAAATCAGATTTTAAGAATTAGGGTTTATGCAATTATACCTTAGATCACAAAATTGTTTATACCAATGGATAGAGAACGAGGAGATGAACGCGATTCGTGTATAACACTCTTGCTAATTTTGAAAGATGAAGGTATGGTGGTGATGGTGATGGTCGATGATGGGAGGAGAGGGATGTAGTGACCCGAACTTTTCTATGTTTATATATATTAATTGAGATTGATATTTACATGATTAAATGTTTCCAACATGTTAAGCAATCAAACTTGTTAAGACTTGATTAATTGAAATATGTTTCATATAGACAATTGACCACCCAAGTTGACCGGTGATTCACGAACGTTAAAACTTGTAAAAACTATATGATGACATATATATGGATATATATATAGTTAACATGATACTATGATAAGTAAACATATCATTAAGTATATTAACAATGAACTACATATGTAAAAACAAGACTACTAACTTAATGATTTTTAAACTAGACATATATGTAACGATTATCGTTGTAAAGACATTTAATGTATATATATCATATTAAGAGATATTCATACATGATAATATCATGATAATATTATAATTTAAAATCTCATTTGATATTATAAACATTGGGTTAACAACATTTAACAAGATCGTTAACCTAAAGGTTTCAAAACAACACTTACATGTAACGACTAACGATGACTTAACGACTCAGTTAAAATGTATATACATGTAGTGTTTTAATATGTATGTATACACTTTTGAAAGACTTCAATACACTTATCAAAATACTTCTACTTAACAAAAATTCTTACAATTACATCCTCATTCAGTTTCATCAACAATTCTACTCGTATGCACCCGTATTCGTACTCGTACAATACACAGCTTTTAGATGTATGTACTATTGGTATATACACTCCAATGATCAGCTCTTAGTAGCCCATGTGAGTCACCTAACACATGTGGGAACCATCATTTGGCAACTAGCATGAAATATCTCATAAAATTACAAAAATATGAGTAATCATTCATGACTTATTTACATGAAAACAAAATTACATATCCTTTATATCTAATCCATACACCAACAACCAAAAACACCTAAAAACACTCTAATTCTTCAATTTTCTTCATCTAATTGATCTCTCTCAAGTTCTATCTTCAAGTTCTAAGTGTTCTTCATATATTCTACAAGTTCTAGTTACATAAAATCAAGAATACTTTCAAGTTTGCTAGCTCACTTCCAATCTTGTAAGGTGATCATACAACCTCAAGAAATCTTTGTTTCTTACAGTAGGTTATCATTCTAATACAAGGTAATAATCATATTCAAACTTTAGTTCAATTTCTATAACTATAACAATCTTATTTCAAGTGATGATCTTACTTGAACTTGTTTTCGTGTCATGATTCTGCTTCAAGAACTTCGAGCCATCCAAGGATCCGTTGAAGCTAGATCCATTTTTCTCTTTTCCAATAGGTTTATCCAAGGAACTTAAGGTAGTAATGATGTTCATAACATCATTCGATTCATACATATAAAGCTATCTTATTCGAAGGTTTAAACTTGTAATCACTAGAACATAGTTTAGTTAATTCTAAACTTGTTCGCAAACAAAAGTTAATCCTTCTAACTTGACTTTTAAAATCAACTAAACACATGTTCTATATCTATATGATATGCTAACTTAATGATTTAAAACCTGGAAACATGAAAAACACCATAAAACCGGATTTACGCCGTCGTAGTAATACCGCGGGCTGTTTTGGGTTAGTTAATTAAAAACTATGATAAACTTTGATTTAAAAGTTGTTATTCTGAGAAAATGATTTTTATTATGAACATGAAACTATATCCAAAAATTATGGTTAAACTCAAAGTGGTAGTATGTTTTCTAAAATGGTCATCTAGACGTCGTTCTTTCGACTGAAATGACTACCTTTACAAAAATGACTTGTAACTTATTTTTCCGACTATAAACCTATACTTTTTCTGTTTTAGATTCATAAAATAGAGTTCAATATGAAACCATGGCAATTTGATTCACTCAAAACGGATTTAAAATGAAGAAGTTATGGGTAAAACAAGATTGGATAATTTTTCTCATTTTAGCTACGTGAAAATTGGTAACAAATCTATTCCAACCATAACTTAATCAACTTGTATTGTATATTATGTAATCTTGAGATACCATAGACACATATACAATGTTTCGACCTATCATGTCGACACATCTATATATATTTCGGAACAACCATAGACACTCTATATGTGAATATTGGAGTTAGCTATACAGGGTTGAGGTTGATTCCAAAATATATATAGTTTGAGTTGTGATCAATACTGAGATACGTATACACTGGGTCATGGATTGATTCAAGATAATATTTATCGATTTATTTCTGTACATCTAACTGTGAACAACTAGTTGTAGGTTACTAACGAGGACAGCTGACTTAATAAACTTAAAACATCAAAATATATTAAAAGTGTTGTAAATATATTTTGAACATACTTTGATATATATGTATATATTTTTATAGGTTCGTGAATCAACCAGTGGCCAAGTCTTACTTCCCGACGAAGTAAAAATCTGTGAAAGTGAGTTATAGTCCCACTTTTAAAATCTAATATTTTTGGGATGAGAATACATGCAGTTTTATAAATGATTTACAAAATAGACACAAGTACGTAAAACTACATTCTATGGTTGAATTATCAAAATCGAATATGCCCCTTTTTATTAAGTCTGGTAATCTAAGAATTAGAGAACAGACACCCTAATTGACGTGAATCCTAAAGATAGATCTATTGGGCCTAACAAACCCCATCCAAAGTACCGGATGCTTTAGTACTTCGAAATTTATATCATATCCGAAGGGTGTCCTGGAATGATGGGGATATTCTTATATATGCATCTTGTTAATGTCGGTTACCAGGTGTTCACCATATGAATGATTTTTATCTCTATGTATGGGATGTGTATTGAAATATGAAATCTTGTGGTCTATTATTATGATATATATATATATATATATATATATATATATATATATATATATATATATATATATATATATATATATATATATATATATATATATATATATATATATATATAGGTTAAACCTATAACTCACCAACATTTTTGTTGACGTTTTAAGCATGTTTATTCTCAGGTGATTGTTAAGAGCTTCCGCTGTCACATACTTAAATAAGGACGAGATTTGGAGTCCATGCTTGTATGATATTGTGTAAAAACTGCATTCAAGAAACTTATTTTGTTGTAACATATTTGTATTGTAAACCATATGTAATGGTCGTGTGTAAACAGGATATTTTAGATTATCATTATTTGATAATCTACGTAAAGCTTTTTAAACCTTTATTGATGAAATAAAGGTTATGGTTTGTTTTAAAATGAATGCAGTCTTTGAAAAACGTCTCATATAGAGGTCAAAACCTCGCAACGAAATCAATTAATATGGAACGTTTTTAATCAATAAGAACGGGACATTTCAGTTGGTATCCGAGCGTTGGTCTTAGAGAACCATAATTTTGCATTAGTGTGTCTTATCGAGTTGTTAGGATGCATTAGTGAGTCTGGACTTCGACCGTGTTTACTTGAAAAATGATTGCTTAACAAATTTTGTTGGAAACTATATATTTTTAACATGTGAATATTATGTGATATATTAATCTCTTAACGTGTTTGATATTATGTGATAGATGTCTACCTCTAGAACAAGTCCCATTGACTCACCTAATAATAATGAAGAGTCAAATGTAAATTGGAACGATTCGTGGACTGATTCACAAGTTCCCGAAGAGGAACCGGAAGAAGAGTCGGAACTGGAAGAAGAATCGGAACCGGAAGAAGAATCGGAACCGGATGAAGAAATAGAACCGGTGGGGGAAATAATAAAACGGTTAAGTAAAAGAAAATCCTCAACCAACCGACCAAGGTTAATTATGGTCAATGGTGTTTCCGCCAAGGAAGCAAAATATTGGGAGGATTACCAATTCTCCGATGAATCGGATTCCGACGAGAATTTCGATGATGTTATAGAAATTACCCCAACTGAATTTAAAAAGGCAAAAGAAAATAATAAGGGAAAGGGCATAAAAATAGAGAAATCTAATTCCAACCCCGATGAACTTTATATGTATCGTCAACCCCCGAAGTCCTTAAGTTGTAACAATGACCCGGGAACCTCTAAACCACCAGGTTTTTCTAAACCAATGTGGAAAACGACGGCTCGTATTAGGGGAACATCATTTATCCCTAGAAACTTGGCAAAACGAACCAAAACCGAAGAAGAAGAAACAAGCGAGTCGGAATAAGATAGTTGTATTCGTGTGGTGTAATATATGTAATATAGTGTGCTTATGCTTTATGATATATGTAAAAATTGCTTGTATTAATAAGTATTTTTTTTTTATGAATCTAACTCTTGTCTATTTTACAGTATAAAAACACAAAATGGATAGACAACCCAATATTTTAAGAGACCTACCCGGAGACATGATCGATGAAATCTTGTCTAGAGTCAGTCAGAATTCTTCGGCACAACTATTTAAGGCGAGATCAGTTTGTAAGACATTCGAAGAACATTCCAAGAATGCCTTGGTTTATAAAAGGCTTTCGTTCGAAAGATGGGGGATATCACATTGGGAAATCCATAAGTTACGATGTGTTTACTTTGACGCATATATTGCGGGGAACTCAAATGCTATTTTACGCAATGGGTTAAGAAATTATTTTGACTCAATATATCCGAATATTGGACTTCGTGATTTAGAAAAAGCGGCTAACATGCAACATAAAGAAGCATGTTATGCTTACGGATTAGTAATGTTCGCTTCTCACCAAAGTGAGAACAAGAACATCGGGCTACAACTATTAAACAAAACGTTCCCACAAGTGACGGAGTCGGTAATTGGGGTAAGAAATGAGGTTTTTAGATTGTTACGGGGCTGTTGGACATTACGTAACCCTCGTCCCTTTGACGACGTTACAACACGCTGTCTTATCAACGGCCATAACGGTTATGTTCCACAAGACCAAGGATGGGAAGTAATCCTAGTAAAACCAGAATGCATGACTTGTTTCTGGACGTATGAATTACGTGTCTTTATTGCCTTTGCTGAACGACTTGTGTACTAGCTAGAATTATCTTCACAACCATCTTGTATCAAATTTATTGTGTGCTATATTTCATGCTATATGTAAAATAAGCGGTATTGTAAGTTTGTAAAATATTGTGTAAAAGTTTGAACGCGAAATATTATTATAATCAGTTTTTCATATAGAATTGTAGTAGTTGAATTGTATATTAGCTACTAAGTATGAACTTAACGGGTAGGTACTACCCGAATTTAAACTTATAAAACGCTAATATGAAGAAAAAGCTTTTATAAATGAGTTCATATTATGCTACAAAATACTATTAACTACTCTTAATATTCTGTATGATTAACTTGTTCCATTTGACTATTTTGAAGGAAATGGCACCGACTACTCGACACACCGTGAATATGAATGAAGAGGAATTCTGTACTTTTCTAGCTTCAAACATAGCCACAGTACAGGCTGCGCTACATACCAACAATAACCTTGGATCTAGCAGTACAGGAAATCGTGTAGGATGCACCTACAAAGAATTCACTGCCTGCAAACCTTTGGAACTTGATGGAACCGAAGGACCGATCGGATTGAAACGGTGGACTGAGAAGGTCGAATCGGTGTTTGCCATAAGTAAGTGTACTGAAGAGGACAAAGTGAAGTACGCTACGGATACCTTCACAGGTTCTGCGTTAACATGGTGGAATACATATCTAGAGCAAGTGGGACAAGACGATGCGTACGCACTACCGTGGTCAGCATTCAAGCACTTGATGAACGAGAAGTACCGTCCCAGAACCGAGGTCAATAAGCTCAAGACAGAACTTAGAGGGTTACGAACCCAAGGATTTGATATTACCACGTACGAAAGACGATTCACAGAATTGTGCCTATTGTGTCCGGGAGCATTCGAAGATGAGGAAGAGAAGATCGACGCGTTTGTGAAAGGATTACCGGAAAGAATCCAAGAAGATATAAGTTCACATGAGCCCGCCTCCATACAACATGCATGTAGAATGGCTCACAAACTAGTGAACCAGATTGAAGAAAGAATTAAAGAACAGACTGCTGAAGAGGCCAATGTGAAGCAAGTCAAAAGAAAGTGGGAGGAAAACGGTGATAAGAATCACCAATACAACAACAACAGCAATTACAACAATAATCGCAACAATTATCCCAACAATCGCAACATCAATCGCAACTACAACAAACGGCCCAACAACAACAACAACAACAACAACAACAACAGCAACTACAACAATCATCCCAATAATAATAATAACCGCAACAACAACAACAATCAGAAGCAGCTATGCCAAAGGTGTGAAAAGTATCACTCGGGGTTCTGCACCAAATTTTGCAACAAGTGTAAAAGAAATGGTCATGGCGCGGCGAAGTGTGAGGTCTACGGACCAGGGGTTAATAGAACGAAAGGAACAAATGGTGTCGGAACGAGTAATGGCGGAGCAAGTAGTGTCGGAGCAAGTTATGCCAATGTAGTTTGTTATAAATGTGGAAAACCGGGCCACATTATTAGAATTTGCCCGAACCAGGAGAACACGAATGGACAAGGCCGCGGAAGAGTTTTCAATATTAATGCGGCAGAGGCACAGGAAGACCCGGAGCTTGTTACGGGTACGTTTCTTATTGACAATAAATATGCTTACGTTTTATTTGATTCGGGTGCAGATAGAAGCTATATGAGTAGAGATTTTTGTGCTAAATTAAGTTGTCCATTGACGCCTTTGGATAGTAAATTTTTACTCGAATTAGCAAATGGTAAATTAATTTCAGCAGATAATATATGTCGGAATCGAGAAATTAAACTGGTTAGCGAAACATTTAAGATTGATTTGATACCAATAGAGTTAGGGAGTTTTGATGTGATAATCGGTATGGACTGGTTGAAAGAAGTGAAAGTAGAGATCGTTTGTTACAAAAATGCAATTCGCATTATACGAGAAAAAGGAAAACCCTTAATGGTGTACGGAGAAAAGGGCAACACAAAGCTACATCTTATTAGTAATTTGAAGGCACAAAAACTAATAAGAAAAGGTTGCTATGCTGTTCTAGCACACGTCGAGAAAGTACAAACTGAAGAAAAGAGCATCAATGATGTTCCCGTCGCAAAAGAATTTCCCGATATATTTCCGAAAGAATTACCGGGATTACCTCCACATCGATCCGTTGAATTTCAAATAGATCTTGTACCAGGAGCTGCACCAATAGCTCGTGCTCCATACAGACTCGCACCCAGCGAGATGAAAGAACTGCAAAGCCAATTACAAGATCTTTTAGAGCGTGGTTTCATTCGACCAAGCACATCACCGTGGGGAGCTCCTGTTTTGTTTGTCAAGAAGAAAGATGGTACATTCAGGTTGTGTATCGACTACCGAGAGTTGAACAAACTTACCATCAAGAACCGCTACCCACTACCGAGAATCGATGACTTATTTGATCAACTACAAGGCTCGTCTGGTTATTCAAAGATTGACTTACGTTCCGGGTATCATCAAATGCGGGTGAAAGAAGATGATATTCCAAAGACTGCTTTCAGAACACGTTACGGTCATTAAGAGTTTATGGTCATGCCGTTTGGTTTAACTAATGCACCAGCTGTGTTCATGGACCTTATGAACCGAGTGTGTGGACCATACCTTGACAAGTTTGTCATTGTTTTCATTGATGACATACTTATTTACTCAAAGAATGACCAAGAACACGGTGAACATTTGAGAAAGGTATTAGAAGTATTGAGGAAAGAAGAATTGTATGCTAAGTTTTCAAAGTGTGCATTTTGGTTGGAAGAAGTTCAATTCCTCGGTCACATAGTGAACAAAGAAGGTATTAAGGTGGATCCGGCAAAGATAGAAACTGTTGAAAAGTGGGAAACCCCGAAAACTCCGAAACACATACGCCAGTTTTTAGGACTAGCTGGTTACTACAGAAGGTTCATCCAAGACTTTTCTAGAATAGCAAAACCCTTGACTGCATTAACGCATAAAGGGAAGAAATTTGAATGGAATGATGAACAAGAGAAAGCGTTTCAGTTATTGAAGAAAAAGCTAACTACGGCACCTATATTGTCATTGCCTGAAGGGAATGATGATTTTGTGATTTATTGTGACGCATCAAAGCAAGGTCTCATTTGTGTATTAATGCAACGAACGAAGGTGATTGCTTATGCGTCTAGACAATTGAAGATTCGCGAACAAAATTATATGATGCATGATTTGGAATTAGGCGCGGTTGTTTTTGCATTAAAGACTTGGAGGCACTACTTATATGGGGTCAAAAGTATTATATATACCGACCACAAAAGTCTTCAACACATATTTAATCAGAAACAACTGAATATGAGGCAGCGTAGGTGGATTGAATTATTGAATGATTACGACTTTGAGATTCGTTACCACCCGGGGAAGGCAAATGTGGTAGCCGATGCCTTGAGCAGGAAGGACAGAGAACCCATTCGAGTAAAATCTATGAATATAATGATTCATAATAACCTTACTACTCAAATAAAGGAGGCGCAACAAGGAGTTTTAAAAGAGGGAAATTTAAAGAATGAAATACCCAAAGGATCGGAGAAGCATCTTAATATTCGGGAAGACAGAACCCGGTATAGGGCTGAAAGGATTTGGGTACCAAAATTTGGAGATATGAGAGAAATGGTACTTAGAGAAGCTCATAAAACCAGATACTCAATACATCCTGGAACGGGGAAGATGTACAAGGATCTCAAGAAACATTTTTGGTGGCCGGGTATGAAAGCCGATGTTGCTAAATACGTAGGAGAATGTTTGACGTGTTCTAAGGTCAAAGCTGAGCATCAGAAACCATCAGGTCTACTTCAACAACCCGAAATCCCGGAATGGAAATGGGAAAACATTACCATGGATTTCATCACTAAATTGCCAAGGACTGCAAGTGGTTTTAATACTATTTGGGTAATAGTTGATCGTCTCACCAAATCAGCACACTTTCTGCCAATAAGAGAAGATGACAAGATGGGGAAGTTAGCACGACTGTATTTGAAGGAAGTCGTCTCCAGACATGGAATACCAATCTCTATTATCTCTGATAGGGATGGCAGATTTATTTCAAGATTCTGGCAGACATTACAGCAAGCATTAGGAACTCGTCTAGACATGAGTACTGCCTATCATCCACAAACTGATGGGCAGAGTGAAAGGACGATACAAACGCTTGAAGACATGCTACGAGCATGTGTTATTGATTTTGGAAACAGTTGGGATCGACATGTACAGTTAGCAGAATTTTTCTACAACAACAGCTACCATTCAAGCATTGAGATGGCGCCGTTTGAAGCACTTTATGGTAGAAAGTGCAGGTCTCCGATTTGTTGGAGTGAAGTGGGGGATAGACAGATTACGGGTCCGGAGATTATACAAGAAACTACCGAGAAGATCATCCAAATTCAACAACGTTTGAAAACCGCCCAAAGTCGACAAAAGAGCTACGCTGACATTAAAAGAAAAGATATAGAAATTGAAATTGGAGAGATGGTCATGATTAAAGTTGCACCTTGGAAAGGTGTTGTTCGATTTGGTAAATGAGGGAAATTAAATCCAAGGTATATTGGACCATTCAAGATTATTGATCGTGTCGGACCAGTGGCTTACCGACTTGAGTTACCTCAACAACTCGCGGCTGTACATAACACTTTCCACGTCTCGAATTTGAAGAAATGTTTTGCTAAAGAAGATCTCACTATTCTGTTAGATGAAATCCAAATCAACGAAAAATTCCAATTCATCGAAGAACCCGTCGAAATAATGGATCGTGAGGTTAAAAGACTTAAGCAAAACAAGATACCAATTGTTAAGGTTCGATGGAATGCTCGTAGAGGACCCGAGTTTACCTGGGAGCGTGAAGATCGGATGAAGAAGAAATACCCACATCTATTTCCAGAAGATTCGTCAACACCTTCAACAGCTTAAAATTTCGGGACGAAATTTATTTAACGGGTAGGTACTGTAGTGACCCGAACTTTTCTATGTTTATATATATTAATTGAGATTGATATTTACATGATTAAATGTTTCCAACATGTTAAGCAATCAAACTTGTTAAGACTTGATTAATTGAAATATGTTTCATATAGACAATTGACCACCCAAGTTGACCGGTGATTCACGAACATTAAAACTTGTAAAAACTATATGATGACATATATATGGATATATATATATATATATATATATATAGTTAACATGATACTATGATAAGTAAACATATCATTAAGTATATTAATAATGAACTACATATGTAAAAACAAGACTACTAACTTAATGATTTTTAAACGAGACATATATGTAACGATTATCGTTGTAAAGACATTTAATGTATATATATATATCATATTAAGAGATATTCATACATGATAATATCATGATAATATAATAATTTAAAATCTCATTTGATATTATAAACATTGGGTTAACAACATTTAACAAGATCGTTAACCTAAAGGTTTCAAAACAACACTTACATGTAACGACTAACGATGACTTAACGACTCAGTTAAAATGTATATACATGTAGTGTTTTAATATGTATGTATACACTTTTGAAAGACTTCAATACACTTATCAAAATACATCTATTTAACAAAAATGCTTACAATTACATCCTCGTTCAGTTTCATCAACAATTCTACTCGTATGCACCCGTATTCGTACTCGTACAATACACAGCTTTTAGATGTATGTACTATTTGTATATACACTCCAATTATCAGCTCTTAGCAGCCCATGTGAGTCACCTAACACAGGTGGGAACCATCATTTGGCAACTAGCATGAAATATCTCATAAAATTACAAAAATATGAGTAATCATTCATGACTTATTTACATGAAAACAAAATTACATATCCTTTATATCTAATCCATACACCAACGACCAAAAACACCTACAAACACTTTCATTCTTCAATTTTATTCATCTAATTGATCTCTCTCAAGTTCTATCTTCAAGTTCTAAGTGTTCTTCATATATTCTACAAGTTCTAGTTACATAAAATCAAGAATACTTTCAAGTTTGCTAGCTCACTTCCAATCTTGTAAGGTGATCATCCAACCTCAAGAAATCTTTTTTTATTACAGTAGGTTATCATTCTAATACAAGGTAATAATCATATTCAAACATTGGTTCAATTTCTATAACTATAACAATCTTATTTCAAGTGATGATCTTACTTGAACTTGTTTTCGTGTCATGATTCTGCTTCAAGAACTTCGAGCCATCCAAGGATCCGTTGAAGCTAGATCCATTTTTCTCTTTTCCAGTAGGTTTATCCAAGGAACTTAAGGTAGCAATGATGTTCATAACATCATTCGATTCATACATCTAAAGCTATCTTATTCGAAGGTTTAAACTTGTAATCACTAGAACATAGTTTAGTTAATTCTAAACTTGTTCACAAACAAAAGTTAATCCTTCTAAATTAACTTTTAAAATAAACTAAACACATGTTCTATATCTATATGATATGCTAACTTAATGATTTAAAACCTGGAAACACGAAAAACAACGTAAAACAGGATTTACGCCGTCGTAGTAACACCGCGGGCTGTTTTGGGTTAGTTAATTAAAAACTATGATAAACTTTGATTTAAAAGTTGTTATTCTGAGAAAATGATTTTTATTATGAACATGAAACTATATCCAAAAATTATGGTTAAACTCAAAGTGGTAGTATGTTTTCTAAAATGGTCATCTAGACGTCGTTCTTTCGACTGAAATGACTACCTTTACAAAAACGACTTGTAACTTATTTTTCCGACTATAAACCTATACTTTTTCTGTTTAGATTCATAAAATAGAGTTCAATATGAAACCATAGCAATTTGATTCACTCAAAACGGATTTAAAATGAAGAAGTTATGGGTAAAACAAGATTGGATAATTTTTCTCATTTTAGCTACGTGAAAATTGGTAACAAATCCATTCCAACCATAACTTAATCAACTTGTATTGTATATTATGTAATCTTGAGATACCATAGACACGTATACAATGTTTCGACCTATCATGTCGACACATCTATATATATTTCGGAACAACCATAGACACTCTATATGTGAATGTTGGAGTTAGCTATACAGGGTTGAGGTTGATTCCAAAATATATATAGTTTGAGTTGTGATCAATACTGAGATACGTATACACTGGGTCGTGGATTGATTCAAGATAATATTTATCGATTTATTTCTGTACATCTAACTGTGGACAACTAGTTGTAGGTTACTAACGAGGACAGATGACTTAATAAACTTAAAACATCAAAATATATTAAAAGTGTTGTAAATATATTTTGAACATACTTTGATATATATGTATATATTGTTATAGGTTCGTGAATCAACTAGTGGCCAAGTCTTACTTCCCGACGAAGTAAAAATCTGTGAAAGTGAGTTATAGTCCCACTTTTAAAATCTAATATTTTTGGGATGAGAATACATGCAGGTTTTATAAATGATTTACAAAATAGACACAAGTACGTAAAACTACATTCTATGGTTGAATTATCGAAATCGAATATGCCCCTTTTTATTAAGTCTGGTAATCTAAGAATTAGGGAACAGACACCCTAATTGACGCGAATCCTAAAGATAGATCTATTGGGCCTAACAAACCCCATCCAAAGTACCGGATGCTTTAGTACTTCGAAATTTATATCATATCCGAAGGGTGTCCCGGAATGATGGGGATATTCTTATATATGCATCTTGTTAATGTCGGTTACCAGGTGTTCACCATATGAATGATTTTTATCTCTATGTATGGGATGTGTATTGAAATATGAAATCTTGTGGTCTATTATTATGATTTGATATATATATATATATATATATATATATATATATATATATATATATATATATATATATATATATATATATATATATATATATATATAAATATATATATATATAGGTTAAACCTATAACTCACCAACATTTTTGTTGACGTTTTAAGCATGTT
This sequence comes from Rutidosis leptorrhynchoides, assembly GCF_046630445.1. NCBI lineage: Eukaryota > Viridiplantae > Streptophyta > Magnoliopsida > Asterales > Asteraceae > Rutidosis > Rutidosis leptorrhynchoides. Next base: position 169,842,432 of record NC_092339.1, read on the forward strand.
TATTCTCAGGTGATTGTTAAGAGCTTCCGCTGTCGCATACTTAAATAAGGACAAGATTTGGAGTCCATGCTTGTATGATATTGTGTAAAAACTGCATTCAAGAAACTTATTTTGTTGTAACATATTTGTATTGTAAACCATATGTAATAGTCGTGTGTAAACAGGATATTTTAGATTATCATTATTTGATAATCTACGTAAAGCTTTTTAAACCTTTATTGATGAAATAAAGGTTATGGTTTGTTTTAAAATGAATGCAGTCTTTGAAAAACGTCTCATATAGAGGTCAAAACCTCGCAACGAAATCAATTAATATGGAACGTTTTTAATCAATAAGAACGGGACATTTCAAGGGAGGAGGGAAAAGCTGCATTCTTTTGTTTCTAATTAGGTTTAGGGAAAAGAATACAAGTACTAATTAATTTATACATGGACTAAATACCCCTAATTGCACTTAAGTCCCTCCATTAGTCAAAAATTAACAAAATAAGGGGAGAGGGGGTGGGGTTTGGCCGAATGGGGCCCTCGTGGGGTTCCCGGGCTCTCGTTTTGCAATCTCGTGTAATCGTGGTCCGTTTTAAGTGCCGTTTAGTCGTACCGAAGGCCCGGAACGTTAACCCGATCGTTAAACGCAACCAATTGTTTAATTTATTAAAAACTCAATAAATTAAATATTTTAAAAAGTTAATAATTAATAAAATTAATTATTAAAATAAACCCGAGCGTTTCGTTGCTCAAAAAGCTATGATCAAAATCGTATCGTTTTTATCGTATTTCATTATCCGAAATATTTATTTGAATTAATATCAACCCATATTAATTATTGAAACCCTCCAAAGATCAGGTACGCATTTAATACACGTAAACACATAAAAGTTAAATAATTGCCGTTAAATAAACTAACGGAAGGTTAACGGAAGTAACGGAAAAATCAGGGTTGTTACATTACCCACCTGTTATTGAAAATTTCGTCCCGAAATTTTAGTGATCGTCCGCTGAAGTAGTTTCCTTGGGAAACAGTTGCGGATATTTCAGCCTCATCTGGTCTTCACGCTCCCACGTGAACTCTGGTCCTCTTCTCGCGTTCCACCGAACTTTAACGATATGAATTCTTCTTTGCTTCAACTGTTTGACCTCACGGCCCAAGATTTCAACAGGCTCCTCAATGAAATGAAGTTTGTCGTCGATACGTAGTTCCTCTAAAGGAATAATCAAATTATCATCGGCTAGGCACTTCTTTAGATTGGATACATGGAAAACGTCATGAATACCGCTGAGTGCTTGTGGCAGTTCCAATCTGTAAGCTATTGGTCCAACTCTTTCAGTTATCTTAAATGGTCCAACATATCTAGGACTCAGTTTACCTCGTTTTCCAAATCGTATAACACCCTTCCAAGGTGATACCTTAAGCATAACCTTGTCACCAACTTGGAACTCTATGTCCTTCCGTCTAACATCGACGTAACTCTTTTGACGACTTCGAGCCGTTCTCAATCATTCCTGAATCTGTAGAACTTTCTCAGTTGTCTCCTGAATAATCTCAGGACCTGTCAACTGACTATCTCCCAACTCGCTCCAACAAACGGGAGATCTACACTTCCTTCCATAAAACGCTTCGAAAGGTGCAGCTTTAATGCTCGCATGGTAGCTGTTATTGTATGAGAACTCAGCTAGTGGTAAATACTTATCTCATCCATTTCCGAAATCAATGACACACGCTCTCAACATGTCCTCAAAAGTCTGAATAGTTCGTTCGCTCTGGCCATCCGTCTGGGGGTGATATGCTGTACTCATATCTAAACGGGTCCCCACTGCTTTCTGTAATGATTACTAAAACCTGGAAGTAAATCTGCTGTCGCGGTCGGATATAATGGATATAGGAACTCCATGCCTAGAGACGACTTCCTTAATGTAGATCTGAGCCAACTTCTCCATTTTATCAGTTTCCCTTATCGGCAAAAAGTGTACGGACTTAGTGAGACGATCTACGATAACCCAAATAGTATCGTGACCTCCCGCCGTTCTCGGCAGTTTCGTAATGAAGTCCATGGAAATACCTTCCCACTTCCACTGGGGAATCTCTGGTTGAGTTAATAATCCTGATGGCTTCTGATGTTCAGCCTTGACTTTAGCACAAGTCAAGCACTTCCCGACATAGGTAGCAATGTCAGCTTTCAAATTTGGCCACCAATAAAACGCCTTCAAATCTTGGTACATTTTATCCGATCCCGGATGAATTGAGTATCTCGACTTGTGTGCTTCTTCCAACACTAGTTCTCTCAATCCACTAAACTTTGGCACCCAAATTCGGTTAGCAAAGTACCGTGTTCCGTCCTCGTTGATGTCAAACTTCTTATCCATCCCTTTGAGAAATTCAACATCAACATTCTCTTGTTTCATGGCTTCTTGTTGTGCTTCGCGGATTTGTGATGTGAGATTCGTACGGACAACTATGTTAAGCGCTTTAACCCTAAGAGGTTTCTCTTGCTCCTTTCTGCTTAAGGCATCTGCCACAACATTCGCCTTGCCCGGATGGTATTGAAGTTCGCAGTTATAATCGTTAAGTAGTTCCATCCAACGTCGTTGTCTCATGTTAAGATGTTTCTGATCGAATATGTGCTGTAAAATCTTATGGTCAGTGAAGATAGTGAACTTGGTTCCAAACAGGTAGTGTCTCCACATTTTAAGTGCAAAGACAACAGCTCCTAACTCAAGATCGTGCGTAGTGTAGTTCTGCTCGTGTATCTTTAACTGACGCGATCCATAAGCAATAACTTTGTTTCGTTGCATAAGTACGCAACCCATTCCTTGACGTGAGGCATCGCAATAAACCACAAAATCTTCACTTCCCTCGGGTAGAGACAATACTGGTGCAGTTGTTAACTTCTCTTTCGACAACTTAAAGGCAGTCTCTTGCGGTTCTGACCACTCAAACTTCTTGCCCTTATGAGTCAACGCAGTTAATGGTCGGGTGATTTTAGAGAATCCTTCAATGAATCTCCGGTAGTAACCAGCTAGACCCAAAAATTTCCTAATCTGCGTTGGCGTCTTTGGAGTTTCTCAATTCTTAACCGACTCAATCTTTGCTGGATCGACCTGTATTCCATTGGCCCTTACAACATGGCCAAGAAATTGTACTTCTGGTAACCAAAAGTCACACTTAGAGAACTTTGCATACAACTGCTCTTCTCTAAGCATAGTCAATATCGAACGTAGATGCTGCTCGTGCTCTTCTCTGTTCTTGGAGTACACCAATATATCATCAATGAAAACAATGACGAATTTATCTAGGTATGGCTTACACACACGGTTCATGAGGTCCATTAACACTGCTGGTGCGTTCGTTAAACCAAACGACATCACTGTAAACTCATAATGCCCATAACATGTTCTAAACGCTGTCTTCGGGACATCAGCTTCTTTGACTCTCAATTGGTGATACTCGGATCTCAAATCAATCTTCGAATAACAACTAAATCCTTGTAGCTGATCAAATAAGTCATCAATCCTCGGTAGCGGATACTGATTCTTGATTGTCAACTTGTTCAATTCTCTATAATTGATACACAACCTCATCGACCCATCCTTCTTCTTAACAAACAAGACCGGAGCTCCAACTCAGAAATATCATGGCTATGTGACCCACCTTCTAGTATCTATCACAAATTAGGGCATTAAAACCCTGATGGTCTTCACCATGGGAAGCTCTTGTAGTTCTGAAGGTGCAAATGTGTATATTGTACGTGTAACGGGTGCAGCTGCTGGCACCAAATCAATCCGAAATTCGACTTCACGGTGGGGTAGACGTGTAACCTCAGGATAATCTCTAATAGTTGGGAAATATTCGGGTCTCTTAAATGTCGGCTCATCTTTACTCACATGTGCCAGAATTGCGAGACATTCTCATCTCCTGTACTTCTGGATCTTCGAGTAATTAGTGTAACATGACGGTGTACTAATCTCTTCTTCGTACACTATTATCGTCAGTGAAAGAAATTAGAATAGTCTTCTGGTCGTAGCTGCCTCGGTTGTATCGTCAGATAACCAGTTTGTTTCAACCACTAAGTTAAAACTTCTCAGTTAAATAGTTTTATAGAGTACACATTGTCTAAAGAAGGTACAGGTTTATAAACGTCGTGACCAATTTCTCTAGCATTAAAGCTTCTCTCAGCACCGGTGTTGATAGCATATATAAACATTATGGTTGATGAGCGAGAACGTGATGATTTTCATGGAAAACGAAGATGAACAAGGTGTAATGGCAACTCAAACAAAATCTGATATTTAATCAAAAAGGGTTGGTTCAAACTCCCAGACGGGTATGTCTCACAGGAACAGATGAAGTGTAGTTCGCGTTGATGTGTTCAAAGTTGGTTGGTAATGTTTGTGGGTATAATGAAAATGATTGTCGCTTAAGAATAATATGTTGGAACAAAATGACGAGGGATATGGTAACGGGTAGTATTACTAGTAGCAATGAGTGGTGGCGTTAGCGATAAGTAGTGATGGGTTATGATAAGCGGTGATGATAGTAGTGACGTATAAGTTGTTAGATAGCATGCTCACATCATAAGTATATGCACATGTACTCTAATGCACCCAATAAGGCATAATGGTCTTCCATCGGTAGGCTCGTGTTGGAAAACAAAATCATGGACGGCGGACGGCTGAATGATAGGTAAGTTGGTAATCGAGTGGACAATATCTACTACGTATTGTGCGGGCGGTTATCAGGAATTCCTCCTCTAAAGACGTATCAGAAATGAGTTGTGATGCACATTAGCGAGTAGTAAAACGCGGAGGTGTTGGTAGTGTCGAGTATTACTCAGTAGTGGTAAGCAGTAATGAGTAGTATTGAGTAGTAGCAAGTAGCAAGGGGTAGTAGTAAGTAGTATTTAGTAATGACAAGCAGTGAGAAGCAATGATCAGTCGTAACTAGCAGTGAGAGGTGGCATTGAGTAGTAGCTATCAGTGATAAACAGTGCTGAGTAGTGGTATGAGATGACGAGTGTGTTCGAGTAGTGTCTTAGTAGTGACAAGTAGTGATTGGTGGTGACAGACAGTGTCGAGCAGTGATGAGTTGGGTCAAGATCACAAGTTACTACAAGCTATATTAACAATTAATTTGCACATGATAAGTTTCTTCTCACATTCGGGGTTATACAGTTTGTGTTCTAAACGTTGTCTATCCAGGTAACCTACTTGACTCAGCCCCAATTCCTTATTTCGCGATGTCGAAACTTCTATATGAGTTACCGTAATGTAATCCCGGTCATTACATTACGCTATCTCACATTTCCATTCGACATCACTCCATAAGTTCAAGATGGCGTAGTCAACTTAATTTAGTTAACTATGGCTTCTGGTGTACGTATGTGTTTCGTGATATAGTGTATTTAGTCCAAGTCCATGTTGCATGGTATAAGGCGTATATGTATGTGGTGTAATGTGTAGCCCTACATGTAGCATTGTGAAGCAAATAGTGCAGGTATGGTGTATAAAAGTCGTCCAAGACACATGGCTATAGACTAGACTTCACTAATGCGCCCTACGATTAGACACACTAATGTATCCTAGTTTCCTATAGCCACAGCTCTGATACCAAATGTAACACCCCGTCAAAATTCCCTTTAATAGAATTTTAACTCTGTTCCCAGTGCTTGGCTTGACTTCTAAGTAACGACAATATTCTACAGCGGAAGCAATTAATACCTGAGAATAACAACACGCAAAAACATGTCAACAAATAATGTTGGTGAATCTACAGGTTTAAAGTAATGTAACAGTATCTGAAAAACGGTTATCAGAAAAATAGTTTAGTTTCCTTGACCACGAGATTCTATCGTTTGCATAAACCGAGCACCTGAATACTAGCAATGACCCGAGTATAGAAGCCACTATACCCGACCTTACCTCGTAAAATGTTATACACTTGTTCAAATGTATTTAATGTTCAAAGTAAATGCACCACTGTTTTTATAGCGGGTGAGGTTGTCAACCTAACGGATCCGTCCATCTAAATTGTGCTTACACTGATGATATTAAAAGTATTCAAGCTAGAGGCTTTTTGAACAAACTCATTGTAACAACCCAACCCGTTAACCAACCAATAACGCAGAAAAAAAAATATTTTGCTGGTACAGCACATGGCGCGGCGCGCCATATGGCCGCGCGGCGCGCCAAAGTGGCCTGTCCAAAAAGTCATGAAATGCGAAAATGTTTGACCACTTCCCGACGTATTTAGACAAAACGCTTTTAACCATACATTAATATATGTAGAACTAACACGTTCCATTAATAAAATTAGTTTTACAAAGACCGGGCCCACATTGGCCGTTTTACGACTTTCGTACGAAAATACAAGTTTTCAACCACATGATTTGTAATACAAAATTAAGGTCGAGCATGGCGATTGGGGATACGCTACCCAATCCTAATCAATCCAAAAGCAAGCCTTCTAAAGCAACTACGCGAGTCCACTAGTCCCCGCTTACCCGATCCTCCGCATCCATGCAATCTATAAAAAAGTCAACAACGAGAGGGTAAGCTAACGCTTAGTGAGTGAAAATATACTACATACATATATATGTATAAAATGGACACGCCACAATAATAATCAAATAGCGCATACCGAAGCATCCAAGTGTAAGGCAAGCTAAACCTAGCATACCGTACATTCACTAAGCACAAGCTAACAACACCAACAATATAGTAAGTTCGCAAACAACGTTGCGTACAATGCCAATAAGCTACAACCAGAAGGTTAGCTACATCACGTCAATACAACATTATACGTATACAATATATATATATAACAACGCGTAAAACTCCCAAGGTTAACCATAACGCTATGGTGCTACCGACTCGTGGTTCACAACATACGCAATCGAGTCATACTCTTTTATAGTGCTACTGGCTCGTGGTTCATACTCGATGCTACCGGCTCGTGGTTCACATCAATTATTTTATAGTGCTACCGGCTCGTGGTTCACACTCGATGATACCGGCTCGTGGTTCACATCAATTATTTTATAGTGCTACCGGCTCGTGGTTCACACTCGATGCTACCGGCTCGTGGTTCACATCAATTATTTTATAGTGCTACCGGCTCGTGGTTCACACTCGATGCTACCGGCTCGTGGTTCACATCCTATCACACACACACACATTATGGCACTACCGGCTAGATGGTTCATACCATAACATTCACAAATAAATACGCCATATACACATACGTATAATTATTCCACTCACAATACTACCCTTCGCCATTGGGGTTATATCTAAGCCCGCATCACAATATTAACCCTTCGCCATTGGGGTTATATAATCCACATCATACCGCGTGTGATAATGTACACACAAATTGTGTACCCCGCCAAAGGTGGCCAACCAAAACGCACAACCGTGCCAATTGAACCTATACATAAGTCCATCAAATCCACCTATCGTGAAGTGAGCTCTATAACCAAGAAACACTTCAACCCGACCCGCACCCATCCTACACATACATATGCACATAGGATATTAACACTCACCTTGTCGCCTTGATGAATGCTTCCAAATAAACCGCCACGCGCCAATGGAAAGTACCTATTCCATTATCACAAATACAATAACACGATTAGGGTTGACTTACAAACCAACCCATGTGACACTTAGTGCAATTTCGACCCAAATGCACTTCCAAGTACAAACCGCGCCCAAAATTAACCAATAATCACTAACACAAGTGAAAATGGTCTTAATACGCTAATTAAACCCGATCATAGGTGTTAAACACCTATCTTGCCCAAAAAGACACTTAAACCCTAATTTGACCAATAAGAAGTCAATATCACGCCATTAGCAAGTTTTGACACCAAAACATATTTAACTCGGTTCTATGCTTCAACTTAATCCATTTTAAGTTTATAAACCTTATTAAATCGACAATTGGGTCATAACCGTCACCAAACCCTAATTTTGACCCATAGTCAAAATTAGTCAACCAAATAACCCTAAATGGGTTCCAATACTTCCATAATCACTAAACCTAGTGATTAAACCCAATTACAAGTCCTAACCATGGCCAATTAGTTCACCAACACAAAATCCACCAACAATAACAATAAACCCGATTACTAGCATCCACAAACTCAATTCAAGAGTTTGAATGGGTTTATTAACAATTTAAGTTCAAACCCTAACTTGAATATCAAATCACTAAGATGAAATTCGGAGTTAGAACTTACCAATACCGCCAAAATGATGTCGTTGACGAGTAGAACAACTTTAATACCCGAGGTTTGACCCGAAACACCCTTCTTCTTCTCCAATTGGAGCTCTCTCTCTCTAAAGCTCTACTCTCACTCTAGGGTTTGAAGATGAGAGTGTTTGATGAGTGAAAATGTGATCCAAACTGATCAAAGGATCAGTTTTGATGACCCCAAACCGACCCCCAGTGAAAAGACCAAAGTACCCTTCATTTAGACCTTTTAAAAAGGCTGAAAATTGCATCAGACGGGTTCGGCGCGCCGCGCCGAAAGGTGGAGCGCCGCTCCAACCTTCAGGTCAGTTTTCAGTTTCTTGTTTTGGCCATAACTTTTTTACCGTAGCTCCGTTTTCGATGAATCAAATATCGTTGGAAACGTGATAAGATTTCCTTTCCAATGGTAAGGCTTTGGAACATCAACACAAACTTTATTTGGGGTTGAAAGGATACATACACACCTTGTCACTTCAGACAACGTCCAGTTTCCTTCGGCGTCCGAGCAAGCAACACGTAAACTTCATACACGCATCGTACACCATAAATACATTATGTACAATAAATATTTGGGTCTTACAACTCTCCCCCACTTAAACTCAATCACGTCCTCGTGATCTTCTCCTCTTAACCAATCCGGACCTACTCAACGATCCTCACTCAAGTCCCAATACGAACTTTCCTAGACAATTCTTCTCAACGGATCACTTTTAACAACTAAAATCGTCAACCGTGATTTATCAAAACCACAATCCGAGCACTAAAACCTACTCAATTTCCCATATCGGGAAAAACTCAACCAACCTCGTACCGAGATATAAATTCCTTAGCGTACCTTTACCATGGACAACGCTAAAAGTGACCAAGTCTCAACCTAAAGTCAACAATCCGAACGTTGAAGATCGAACCACATGAATCCTCACGGATTACTCTTACCACTAAACATCCTTTGTAGTGCGCAATACAACCAATACGCCACTATCCTAACATCATAAGCAACGACTAAAACCAAAAGCGCCCAAAACGACTATGGCAACGCTAATCCTAAGGTGTCCAAAATCGACTATTGTCACACCCGTAACAACACGTGAGCGAAACACGGCTATCGCAATCACTAATCACACAACATGGTCCTCACGATCCCACCATCGGTGTATAAAACAACCAATAGATCACTCAACACCGGATGAAGTCAGCGGACCCCGAAGGTCATGCTCCACCAATCAAAAATGCTATGATGAAGTCAGCGGACCCCGAAGGTCATGCTTCACCAATCACATACGTACTTTTGGCCTCGAACAACGAGTAGTGCAACATCGCACTCTGTTACACTATAGTGAACCCTAACGGATACCACTAACCATCCACACAATCGAGCAAGAACCACCTATATCAAACATATGTACAAAACAATAATTCTCTAAAAGAGAATCCGACACATACATCCCTTAACCGAGGGATTTCACCTTGCTTACCAAACACGTCCATTATCTCTCAACGAGATTTACCACATTACCACCTTGGTGATAATTCAAATCCAAAATCATAAGTACAATTTAACCGAAATTGTACTCTACCACAATCGACCAAATCTAGGTCCCGACACAAGTTTCGGTTTACCAAAACATTGTTCGAAATCTCACACTAAAACCTCCTCGTGCGGGAATGTAACTCCTCTACTTGGAATTACGTTCCATAACCGCATCTCGTACACCCGTACAATGCTACCAAAGGTAGACTTTACCAATAATTAGGTTCGCACGGCCCATCACCATGTCTTGCTCCAACTTTGAGCATACCAAGGATCCTAACCTATCCTTGAACATTTCGAACGAAAAGTGTACCACAAATTACACGAACTATACACTCGCAATCATCCAATTGCTTTAGTTTGTCGAATTTCACCCGATCACTCATGAACCTAAGGGTTTCACTTCGGTACCCTGAGTACAATGTAACCGCAACACAATCGGAGTCGAACACCACGCTAGTAGGTATAAAAAAAGGCACCTAATGTCGCGTCACGTAGAATCCTTTACCAACATACATCGAGATCCAAAACACTCGATTTCTCGGGTTTCATCCCACCCGTCGAACCTCATGGTTCATCAACTTCAACACGAGAGCGAACACGCTCTAACATCCGAACACCAAAACTCATTTCCATGGCTTGGTAGAGACATTTCCCAAATACTAAGGAATGCTTGGTTACGCCAAGTCTTACGCCCTTCGCCCGACAATCCAAAGTCACCATAGGGTACTTCCATTAGGAACGTCACCCATATCAATAACATGCACAACACAATTGAGACCTTAAGGGTCTCACTCGAACGAGCTAAACAACCCGATACCAACCAAAATGCCTAAGCACCCAAGGATTCACACCATAGAGTCAAGGCACAACACACCACTTATACGCTCTGCTGAGAGCAAACCGGAACCATAAACGTAGACCGCCCGCTTGCTACAAATTATCTCCAACGGAGAATAAAGTTTAGCTAAGACTTACGCACATACCGCATGTTATTACAAACGAATGACATATGATTTCGTACTAAAAGTACCTGATGTAGCGCTGTTGGGCTTCCGTGCTCCACTTCCCATCATATATTCGCGCTCTAACCTCCTGACCCGATCGTCATGCGATTCGGAACACTCTGACTTCCGGTGTCCCTCCATTCGGCAAATGAAACATATGATTGTACCTAAAGGCACCACCGTACAATCTTGTGCCAAATGACCCCGTTCCCCACACTTAAAGCACGTAAGCTTATAACCCTTCTTACTCTTCTTCTTCACATTCTCGACGCCTTCAGGCGTACTTCGTGCCCTCTTACCATGAGCACCATGTAATCCTAACCTTGCAAGTACATCTTCATCATCGCTACCTCGAGGTTTGGGAAACCTCTTTTCAAACTCTTCCTTTACAACTTTAGTCACTTGGTCTCGGACCACTTTCGTCATTTGTCCTTCGACCAACTCCTTGGTTACTTCTCTAACTCTGCCGGTGAAAATCGAGACATATCGTTCAAACACAGCCTCAATCTTTAACGTTAACTCATCCTTCCCTTCGTGAATAGGCTCACTCGTTCCGCATCCATCTTCCGTTTTCATTCTAAGGAATGCAAATGATTAGATCACGAACGTATAAACCACACGCACAACACCGTCCCATCTTGCTAAACACTCGTCGTACATCACTTACTAGACACGATTTGCACCCGTAATAAGGTTTGCAAGTCCTTATTACGCATACACGCCGTATCGGCTCGTTAGTACAACGACCGCCTCGCTCGATGATATATGCAACCGCAACATAAACAAAGCACAAACAAAATCCTACGCGATATAAACACACTCGAGAATTATTATCACATCACAATAATATATTAATAATATCTGCATTACTAATATACAAGTTAGTCAATCTATAAACAAGGCACTAACTAAATCCATTCCGACCCGTAATCCTACAAGTCCCGCAACAATTAAGCACACACACAAGTCTAAGTCTAGGCACCTATCTCAAGTCACCTAAATCTCTTAGACCATGCTCTGATACCACTTGTAACAACCCAACCCGTTAACCAACCAATAACGCAGAAAAAAAAAATATTTTGCTGGTACAGCACATGGCGCGACGCGCCATATGGCCGCGCGGCGCGCCAAAGTGGCCTGTCCAAAAAGTCATGAAATGCGAAAATGTTTGACCACTTCCCGACGTATTTAGACAAAACGCTTTTAACCATACATTAATATATGTAGAACTAACACGTTCCATTAATAAAATTAGTTTTACAAAGACCGGGCCCACATTGGCCGTTTTACGACTTTCGTACGAAAATACAAGTTTTCAACCACATGATTTGTAATACAAAATTAAGGTCGAGCATGGCGATTGGGGATACGCTACCCAATCCTAATCAATCCAAAAGCAAGCCTTCTAAAGCAACTACGCGAGTCCACTAGTCCCCGCTTACCCGAGCCTCCACATCCATGCAATCTATAAAAAAGTCAACAACGAGAGGGTAAGCTAACGCTTAGTGAGTGAAAATATACTACATACATATATATGTATAAAATGGACACGCCACAATAATAATCAAATAGCGCATACCGAAGCATCCAAGTATAAGGCAAGCTAAACCTAGCATACCGTACATTCACTAAGCACAAGCTAACAACACCAACAATATAGTAAGTTCGCAAACAACGTTGCGAACAATGCCAATAAGCTACAACCAGAAGGTTAGCTACATCACGTCAATACAACATTATACGTATACAATATATATATATAACAACGCGTAAAACTCCTAAGGTTAACCATAACGCTATGGTGCTACCGACTCGTGGTTCACACCATACGCAATTGAGTCATACTCTTTTATAGTGCTACCGGCTCGTGGTTCACACTCGATGCTACCGGCTCGATGGTTCATACCATAACATTCACAAATAAATATGCCATATACACATACGTATAATTATTCCACTCACAATATTACCCTTCGCCATTGGGGTTATATCTAAACCCGCATCACAATATTAACCCTTCGCCATTGGGGTTATATAATCCACATCATACCGCGTGTGATAATGTACACACAAATTGTGTACCCCGCCAAAGGTGGCCAACCAAAACGCACAACCGTTCCAATTGAACCTATACACAAGTCCATCAAATCCACCTATATGTGAAGTGAGCTCTATAACCAAGAAACACTTCAACCCGACCCGCACCCATCCTACACATACATATGCACATAGGATATTAACACTCACCTTGTCGCCTTGATGAATGCTTCCAAATAAACCGCCACGCGCCAATGGAAAGTACCTATTCCATTATCACAAATACAATAACACGATTAGGGTTGACTTACAAACCAACCCATGTGACACTTAGTGCAATTTCGACCCAAATGCACTTCCAAGTACAAACCGCGCCCAAAATTAACCAATAATCACTAACACAAGTGAAAATGGTCTTAATACGCTAATTAAACCCGATCATAGGTGTTAAACACCTATCTTGCCCAAAAAGACACTTAAACCCTAATTTGACCCATAAGAAGTCAATATCACGCCATTAGCAAGTTTTGACACCAAAACATATTTAACTCGGTTCTATGCTTCAACTTAATCCATTTTAAGTTTATAAACCTTATTAAATCGACAATTGGGTCATAACCGTCACCAAACCCTAATTTTGACCCATAGTCAAAATTAGTCAACCAAATAACCCTAAATGGGTTCCAATACTTCCATAATCACTAAACCTAGTGATTAAACCCAATTACAAGTCCTAACCATGGCCAATTAGTTCACCAACACAAAATCCACCAACAATAACAATAAACCCGATTACTAGCATCCACAAACTCAATTCAAGAGTTTGAATGGGTTTATTAACAATTTAAGTTCAAACCCTAACTTGAATATCAAATCACTAAGATGAAATTCGGAGTTAGAACTTACCAATACCGCCAAAATGATGCCATTGACGAGTAGAACAACTTTAATACCCGAGGTTTGACCCGAAACACCCTTCTTCTTCTCCAATTGGAGCTCTCTCTCTCTAAAGCTCTACTCTCACTCTAGGGTTTGAAGATGAGAGTGTTTGATGAGTGAAAATGTGATCCAAACTGATCAAAGGATCAGTTTTGATGACCCCAAACCGACCCCAAGTGAAAAGACCAAAGTACCCTTCATTTAGACCTTTTAAAAAGGCTGAAAATTGCATCAGACGGGTTCGGCGCGCCGCGCCGAAAGGTGGAGCGCCGCTCCAACCTTCAGGTCAGTTTTCAGTTTCTTGTTTTGGCCATAACTTTTTGACCGTAGCTCCGTTTTCGATGAATCAAATATCGTTGGAAACGTGATAAGATTTCCTTTCCAATGGTAAGGCTTTGGAACATCAACACTGAAATGTCCCGTTCTTATTGATTAAAAACGTTCCATATTAATTGATTTCGTTGCGAGGTTTTGACCTCTATATGAGACGTTTTTTAAAGACTGCATTCATTTTTAAAACAAACCATAACCTTTATTTCATAGATAAAGGTTTTAAAAAGCTTTACGTAGATTATCAAATAATGATAATCTAAAATATCCTGTTTACACACGACCATTACATAATGGTTTACAATACAAATATGTTACAACAAAATAAGTTTCTTGAATGCAGTTTTTACACAATATCATACAAGTATGGACTCCAAATCTCGTCCTTATTTAAGTATGCGACAGCGGAAGCTCTTAATAATCACCTGAGAATAAACATGCTTAAAATGTCAACAAAAATGTTGGTGAGTTATAGGTTTAACCTATATATATCAAATCATAATAATAGACCACAAGATTTCATATTTCAATACACATCCCATACATAGAGATAAAAATCATTCATATGGTGAACACCTGGTAACCGACATTAACAAGATGCATATATAAGAATATCCCCATCATTCCGGGACAACCTTCGGATATGATATAAATTTCGAAGTACTAAAGCATCCGGTTCTTTGGATGGGGTTTGTTAGGCCCAATAGATCTATCTTTAGGATTCGCGTCAATTAGGGTGTCTGTTCCCTAATTCTTAGATTACCAGACTTAATAAAAAGGGGCATATTCGATTTCGATAATTCAACCATAGAATGTAGTTTCACGTACTTGTGTCTATTTTGTAAATCATTTATAAAACCTGCATGTATTCTCATCCCAAAAATATTAGATTTTAAAAGTGGGACTATAACTCACCTTCACAGATTTTTACTTCGTCGGGAAGTAAGACTTGGCCACTGGTTGATTCACGAACCTATAACAATATATACATATATATCAAAGTATGTTCAAAATATATTTACAACACTTTTAATATATTTTGATGTTTTAAGTTTATTAAGTCAGCTGTCCTCGTTAGTAACCTACAACTAGTTGTCCACAGTTAGATGTACAGAAATAAATCGATAAATATTATCTTGAATCAATCCACGACCCAGTGTATACGTATCTCAGTATTGATCACAACTCAAACTATATATATTTTGGAATCAACCTCAACCCTGTATAGCTAACTCCAACATTCACATATAGAGTGTCTATGGTTGTTCCGAAATATATATAGATGTGTCGACATGATAGGTCGAAACATTGTATACGTGTCTATGGTATCTCAAGATTACATAATATACAATACAAGTTGATTAAGTTATGGTTGGAATAGATTTGTTACCAATTTTCACGTAGCTAAAATGAGAAAAATTATCCAATCTTGTTTTACCTATAACTTCTTCATTTTAAATCCGTTTTGAGTGAATCAAATTGCTATGGTTTCATATTGAACTCTATTTTATGAATCTAAACAGAAAAGTATAGGTTTATAGTCGTAAAAATAAGTTACAAGTCGTTTTTGTAAAGGTAGTCATTTCAGTCGAAAGAACGACGTCTAGATGACCATTTTAAAAAACATACTTCCACTTTGAGTTTAATCATAATTTTTGGATATAGTTTCATGTTCATAATAAAAATCATTTTCTCAGAATAACAACTTTAAAATCAAAGTTTATCATAGTTTTTAATTAACTAACCCAAAACAGCCCGCGGTGTTACTACGACGGCGTAAATCCGGTTTTACGGTGTTTTTCGTGTTTCCAGGTTTTAAATCATTAAGTTAGCATATCATATAGATATAGATCATGTGTGTAGTGAATTTTAAAAGTCAAGTTAGAAGGATTAACTTTTGTTTGCGAACAAGTTTAGAATTAACTAAACTATGTTCTAGTGATTACGAGTTTAAACCTTCGAATAAGATAGCTTTATATGTATGAATCGAATGATGTTATGAACATCATTACTACCTTAAGTTCCTTGGATAAACCTACTGGAAAAGAGAAAAATGGATCTAGCTTCAACGGATCCTTGGATGGCTCGAAGTTCTTGAAGCAGAATCATGACACGAAAACAAGTTCAAGTAAGATCATCACTTGAAATAAGATTGTTATAGTTATAGAAATTGAACCAAAGTTTGAATATGATTATTACCTTGTATTAGAATGATAACCTACTGTAAGAAACAAAGATTTCTTGAGGTTGGATGATCACCTTACAAGATTGGAAGTGAGCTAGCAAACTTGAAAGTATTCTTGATTTTATGTAACTAGAACTTGTAAAATATATGAAGAACACTTAGAACTTGAAGATAGAACTTGAGAGAGATCAATTAGATGAAGAAAACTGAAGAATGAAAGTGTTTGTAGGTGTTTTTGGTCGTTGGTGTATGGATTAGATATAAAGGATATGTAATTTTGTTTTCATGTAAATAAGTCATGAATGATTACTCATATTTTTGTAATTTTATGAGATATTTCATGCTAGTTGCCAAATGATGGTTCCCACATGTGTTAGGTGACTCACATGGGCTGCTAAGAGCTAATCATTGGAGTGTATATACCAATAGTACATACATCTAAAAGCTGTGTATTGTACGAGTACGAATACGGGTGCATACGAGTAGAATTGTTGATGAAACTGAACGAGGATGTAATTGTAAGCATTTTTGTTAAGTAGAAGTATTTTGATAAGTGTCTTGAAGTCTTTCAAAAGTGTATGAATACATATTAAAACACTACATGTATATACATTTTAACTGAGTCGTTAAGTCATCGTTAGTCGTTACATGTAAATGTTGTTTTGAAACCTTTAGGTTAATGATCTTGTTGAATGTTGTTAACCCATTGTTTATTATAACAAATGAGATGTTAAATTGTTATATTATCATGATATTATGATATATAATATATCTCAGTATGATGTATATACAGTTAAATGTCGTTACAACGATAATCGTTACATATATGTCTCGTTTCGAAATCATTAAGCTAGTAGTCTTATTTTTACATATGTATTTCATTGTTAATACACTTAATAATATATTTACTTATCATTTAACATAATTAACCAAGTGTATCAATATCTTAATATGATTCATATGTACCTAGTAAGACGTTGTTATAACGATAATCGTTATATATATCGTTTTCGAGTTTCTTAAATTAATAGTCTCATTTTTATGTATATAACTCATTGTTAAAATACCTAATGAGATACATACTTATAATAAAAACATGTTAACTATATATATAACCATATATATGTCATCGTATAGTTTTTACAAGTTTTAACGTTCGTGAATCACCGGTCAACTTGGGTGGTCAATTGTCTATATGAAACATATTTCAATTAATCAAGTCTTAACAAGTTTGATTGCTTAACATGTTGGAAACATTTAATCATGTAAATATCAATCTCAATTAATATATATAAACATGGAAAAGTTCGGGTCACTACAGTACCTACCCGTTAAATAAATTTCGTCCCGAAATTTTAAGCTGTTGAAGGTGTTGACGAATCTTCTGGAAATAGATGCGGGTATTTCTTCTTCATCTGATCTTCACGCTCCCAGGTGAACTCGGGTCCTCTACGAGCATTCCATCGAACCTTAACAATTGGTATCTTGTTTTGCTTAAGTCTTTTAACCTCACGATCCATTATTTCGACGGGTTCTTCGATGAATTGAAGTTTTTCGTTGATTTGGATTTCATCTAACGGAATAGTGAGATCTTCTTTAGCAAAACATTTCTTCAAATTCGAGACGTGGAAAGTGTTATGTACAGCCGCGAGTTGTTGAGGTAACTCAAGTCGGTAAGCTACTGGTCCGACACGATCAATAATCTTGAATGGTCCAATATACCTTGGATTTAATTTCCCTCGTTTACCAAATCGAACAACGCCTTTCCAAGGTGCAACTTTAAGCATGACCATATCTCCAATTTCAAATTCTATATCTTTTCTTTTAATGTCAGCGTAGCTCTTTTGTCGACTTTGGGCGGTTTTCAACCGTTGTTGAATTTGGATGATCTTCTCGGTAGTTTCTTGTATAATCTCCGGACCCGTAATCTGTCTATCCCCCACTTCACTCCAACAAATCGGAGACCTGCACTTTCTACCATAAAGTGCTTCAAACGGCTCCATCTCAATGCTTGAATGGTAGCTGTTGTTGTAGGAAAATTCTGCTAACGATAGATGTCGATCCCAACTGTTTCCGAAATCAATAACACATGCTCGTAGCATGTCTTCAAGCGTTTGTATCGTCCTTTCGCTCTGCCCATCAGTTTGTGGATGATAGGCAGTACTCATATCTAGACGAGTTCCTAATGCTTGCTGTAATGTCTGCCAGAATCTTGAAATAAATCTGCCATCCCTATCAGAGATAATAGAGATTGGTATTCCATGTCTGGATACGACTTCCTTCAAATACAGTCGTGCTAACTTCTCCATCTTGTCATCTTCTCTTATTGGCAGGAAGTGTGCTGATTTGGTGAGACGATCAACTATTACCCAAATAGTATCAAAACCACTTGCAGTCCTTGGCAATTTAGTGATGAAATCCATGGTAATGTTTTCCCATTTCCATTCTGGGATTTCGGGTTGTTGAAGTAGACCTGATGGTTTCTGATGCTCAGCTTTGACCTTAGAACACGTCAAACATTCTCCTACGTATTTAGCAACATCGGCTTTCATACCCGGCCACCAAAAATATTTCCTGAGATCCTTGTACATCTTCCCCATTCCAGGATGTATTGAGTATCTGGTTTTATGAGCTTCTCTAAGTACCATTTCTCTCATATCTCCAAATTTTGGTACCCAAATCCTTTCAGCCCTATACCGGGTTCCGTCTTCCCGAATATTAAGATGCTTCTCCGATCCTTTGAGTATTTCATCCTTTAAATTTCCCTCTTTTAAAACTCCTTGTTGCGCCTCCTTTATTTGAGTAGTAAGGTTATTATGAATCATTATATTCATAGATTTTACTCGAATGGGTTCTCTGTCCTTCCTACTCAAGGCATCGGCTACCACATTTGCCTTCCCCGGGTGGTAACGAATCTCAAAGTCGTAATCATTCAACAATTCAATCCACCTACGCTGCCTCATATTCAGTTGTTTCTGATTAAATATGTGTTGAAGACTTTTGTGGTCGGTATATATAATACTTTTGACCCCATATAAGTAGTGCCTCCTAGTCTTTAATGCAAAAACAACCGCGCCTAATTCCAAATCATGCGTCGTATAATTTTGTTCGTGAATCTTCAATTGTCTAGATGCATAAGCAATCACCTTCGTTCGTTGCATTAATACACAACCGAGACCTTGCTTTGATGCGTCACAATAAATCACAAAATCATCATTCCCTTCAGGCAATGACAATATAGGTGCCGTAGTTAGCTTTTTCTTCAATAACTGAAACGCTTTCTCTTGTTCATCATTCCATTCAAATTTCTTCCCTTTATGCGTTAATGCAGTCAAGGGTTTTGCTATTCTGGAAAAGTCTTGGATGAACCTTCTGTAGTAACCAGCTAGTCCTAAAAACTGGCGTATGTGTTTCGGAGTTTTCGGGGTTTCCCACTTTTCAACAGTTTCTATCTTTGCCGGATCCACCTTAATACCTTCTTTGTTCACTATGTGACCGAGGAATTGAACTTCTTCCAACCAAAATGCACACTTTGAAAACTTAGCGTACAATTCTTCTTTCCTCAATACTTCTAACACCTTTCTCAAATGTTCACCGTGTTCTTGGTCATTCTTTGAGTAAATAAGTATGTCATCAATGAAAACAATGACAAACTTGTCAAGGTATGGTCCACACACTCGGTTCATAAGGTCCATGAACACAGCTGGTGCATTAGTTAAACCAAACGGCATGACCATAAACTCGTAATGACCGTAACGTGTTCTGAAAGCAGTCTTTGGAATATCATCTTCTTTCACCCGCATTTGATGATACCCAGAACGTAAGTCAATCTTTGAATAAACAGACGAGCCTTGTAGTTGATCAAATAAGTCGTCGATTCTCGGTAGTGGATAGCGGTTCTTGATGGTAAGTTTGTTCAACTCTCGGTAGTCGATACACAACCTGAATGTACCATCTTTCTTCTTGACAAACAAAACAGGAGCTCCCCACGGTGATGTGCTTGGTCGAATGAAACCACGCTCTAAAAGTTCTTGTAATTGGCTTTGCAGTTCTTTCATCTCGCTGGGTGCGAGTCTGTAAGGAGCACGAGCTATTGGTGCAGCTCCTGGTACAAGATCTATTTGAAATTCAACGGATCGATGTGGGGGTAATCCCGGTAATTCTTTCGGAAATACATCGGGAAATTCTTTTGCAATGGGAACATCATTGATGCTCTTTTCTTCAGTTTGTACTTTCTCGACGTGTGCTAGAACAGCATAGCAACCTTTTCTTATTAGTTTTTGTGCCTTCAAATTACTAATAAGATGTAGCTTCGTGTTGCCCTTTTCTCCGTACACCATTAAGGGTTTTCCTTTTTCTCGTATAATGCGAATTGCATTTTTGTAATAGACGATCTCTGCTTTCACTTCTTTCAACCAGTCCATACCAATTATCACATCAAAACTCCCTAACTCTACTGGTATCAAATCAATCTTAAATGTTTCGCTAAACAGTTTAATTTCTCGATTCCGACATATATTATCTGCTGAAATTAATTTACCATTTGCTAATTCGAGTAAAAATTTACTATCCAAAGGCGTCAATGGACAACTTAATTTAGCACAAAAATCTCTACTCATATAGCTTCTATCCGCACCCGAATCAAATAAAACGTAAGCAGATTTATTGTCAATAAGAAACGTACCCGTAACAAGCTCCGGGTCTTCCTGTGCCTCTGCCGCATTAATATTGAAAACTCTTCCGCGGCCTTGTCCATTCGTGTTCTCCTGGTTCGGGCAATTTCTAATAATGTGGCCCGATTTTCCACATTTATAACAAACTACATTGGCATAACTTGCTCCGACACTACTTGCTCCGCCATTACTCGTTCCGACACCATTTGTTCCTTTCGTTCTATTAACCCCTGGTCCGTAGACCTCACACTTCGCCGCGCTATGACCATTTCTTTTACACTTGTTGCAAAATTTGGTGCAGAACCCCGAGTGATACTTTTCACACCTTTGGCATAGCTGCTTCTGATTGTTGTTGTTGTTGCGGTTATTATTGTTATTGGGATGATTGTTGTAGTTGCTTTTGCTGTTGTTGTTGTTGTTATTGTTGGGCCGTTTGTTGTAGTTGCGATTGATGTTGCGATTGTTGGGATAATTGTTGCGATTATTGTTGTAATTGCTGCTGTTGTTGTATTGGTGATTCTTATCACCGTTTTCCTCCCACTTTCTTTTTTCTTGCTTCACATTGGCCTCTTCAGCAGTCTGTTCTTTAATTCTTTCTTCAATCTGGTTCACTAGTTTGTGAGCCATTCTACATGCCTGTTGTATAGAGGCGGGCTCGTGTGAACTTATATCTTCTTGGATTCTTTCCGGTAATCCTTTCACAAATGCGTCGATCTTCTCTTCCTCATCTTCGAATGCTCCCGGACACAATAGGCACAATTCTGTGAATCGTCTTTCGTACGTGGTAATATCAAATCCTTGGGTTCGTAACCCTCTAAGTTCTGTCTTGAGCTTATTGACCTCTGTTCTGGGACGGTACTTCTCGTTCATCAAGTGCTTGAATGCTGACCACGGTAGTGCGTACGCATCGTCTTGTCCCACTTGCTCTAGATAGGTATTCCACCATGTTAACGCAGAACCTGTGAAGGTATGCGTAGCGTACTTCACTTTGTCCTCTTCAGTACACTTACTTATGGCAAACACCGATTCGACCTTCTCGGTCCACCGTTTCAATCCGATCGGTCCTTCGGTTCCATCAAATTCCAAAGGTTTGCAGGCAGTGAATTCTTTGTAGGTGCATCCTACACGATTTCCTGTACTGCTAGATCCAAGGTTATTGTTGGTATGTAGCGCAGCCTGTACTGCGGCTATGTTTGAAGCTAGAAAAGTACAGAATTCCTCTTCATTCATATTCACGGTGTGTCGAGTAGTCGG
This sequence comes from Rutidosis leptorrhynchoides, assembly GCF_046630445.1. Lineage (NCBI taxonomy): Eukaryota > Viridiplantae > Streptophyta > Magnoliopsida > Asterales > Asteraceae > Rutidosis > Rutidosis leptorrhynchoides. The sequence continues at coordinate 169,864,636 of NC_092339.1, forward strand.
TGTCATTTCCTTCAAAATAGTCAAATGGAACAAGTTAATCATACAGAATATTAAGAGTAGTTAATAGTATTTCGTAGCATAATATGAACTCATTTATAAAAGCTTTTTCTTCATATTAGCGTTTTATAAGTTTAAATTCGGGTAGTACCTACCCGTTAAGTTCATACTTAGTAGCTAATATACAATTCAACTACTACAATTCTATATGAAAAACTGATTATAATAATATTTCACGTTCAAACTTTTATACAATATTTTACAAACTTACAATACCGCTTATTTTACATAAAGCTTGAAATATAGCACACAATAACTTTGATACAAGATAGTTGTGAAGATAATTCTAGCTAGTACACAAGTCGTTCAGCAAAGGCAATAAAGACACGTAATTCATACGTCCAGAAACAAGTCATGCATTCTGGTTTTACTAGGACTACTTCCCATCCTTGGTCTTGTGCAACATAACCGTTATGGCCGTTTATAAGACAGCGTGTTGTAACGTCGTCAAAGGGACGAGGGTTACGTAATGTCCAACAGTCCCGTAATAATCTAAAAACCTCATTTCTTACCCCAATTACCGACTCCGTCACTTGTGGAAACATTTTGTTTAATAGTTGTAGCCCGATGTTCTTGTTCTCACTTTGGTGAGAAGCGAACATTACTAATCCGTAAGCATAACATGCTTCTTTATGTTGCATGTTAGCCGCTTTTTCTAAATCACGAAGTCCAATATTCGGATATATTGAGTCAAAATAATTTCTTAACCCGTTGCGTAAAATAGCATTTGGGTTCCCCGCAATATATGCGTCAAAGTAAACACATCGTAACTTATGGGTTTCCCAATGTGATATCCCCCATCTTTCAAACGAAAGTCTCTTATAAACCAAGACATTCTTGGAACGTTCTTCGAATGTCTTACAAACTGATCTCGCCTTAAATAGTTGTGCCGAGGAATTCTGGCCGACTCTAGACAAGATTTCATCAATCATGTCTCCGGGTAGGTCTCTTAAAATATTGGGTTGTCTATCCATTTTGTGTTTTTAAACTGTAAAATAGACAAGAGTTAGATTCATAAAAAAAAATTACTTATTAATACAAGCAATTTTTACATATATCATAAAGCATAAGAACACTATATTACATATATTACACCACACGAATACAACTATCTTATTCCGACTCGCTCGTTTCTTCTTCTTCGGTTTTGGTTCGTTTTGCCAAGTTTCTAGGGATATATGATGTTCCCCTAATACGAGCCGTCGTTGTCCACATTGGTTTAGAAAAACCTGGTGGTTTAGAGGTTCCCGGGTCATTATTACAACTTAAGAACTTCGGGGGTTGACGATACATATAAAGTTCATCGGGGTTGGAATTAGATTTCTCTATTTTTATGCCCTTTCCCTTATTATTTTCTTTTGCCTTTTTAAATTCAGTTGGGGTAATTTCTATAACATCATTGGAATTCTCGTCGGAATCCGATTCATCGGAGAATTGGTAATCCTCCCAATATTTTGCTTCCTTGGCGGAAACACCATTGACCATAATTAACCTTGGTCGGTTGGTTGAGGATTCTCTTTTACTTAACCGTTTTATTATTTCCCCCACCGGTTCCGATTCTTCTTCCGGTTCCGATTCTTCGTCCGGTTCCGATTATTCTTCCGGTTCCGACTCTTCTTCCGGTTCCTCTTCGGGAACTTGTGAATCAGTCCACGAATCATTCCAATTTACATTTGACTCTTCATTATTATTAGGTGAGTCAATGGGACTTGTTCTAGAGGTAGACATCTATCACATAATATCAAACACGTTAAGAGATTAATATATCACATAATATTCATATGTTAAAAATATATAGTTTCCAACAAAAATGTTAAGCAATCATTTTTAAAGAAAACACGTTCGAAGTCCAGAATCACTAATGCATCCTAACAAACTCGATAAGACACACTAATGCAAATTTTCTGGTTCTCTAAGACCAATGCTCTGATACCAACTGAAATGTCCCGTTCTTATTGATTAAAAACGTTCCATATTAATTGATTTCGTTGCGAGGTTTTGACCTCTATATGAGACGTTTTTCAAAGACTGCATTCATTTTTAAAACAAACCATAACCTTTATTTCATAGATAAAGGTTTTAAAAAGCTTTACGTAGATTATCAAATAATGATAATCTAAAATATCCTGTTTACACACGACCATTACATAATGGTTTACAATACAAATATGTTACAACAAAATAAGTTTCTTGAATGCAGTTTTTACACAATATCATACAAGTATGGACTCCAAATCTCGTCCTTATTTAAGTATGCGATAGCGGAAGCTCTTAATAATCACCTGAGAATAAACATGCTTAAAACGTCAACAAAAATGTTGGTGAGTTATAGGTTTAACCTATATATATCAAATCATAATAATAGACCACAAGATTTCATATTTCAATACACATCCCATACATAGAGATAAAAATCATTCATATGGTGAACACCTGGTAACCGACATTAACAAGATGCATATATAAGAATATCCCCATCATTCCGGGACACCCTTCGGATATGATATAAATTTCGAAGTACTAAAGCATCCGGTTCTTTGGATGGGGTTTGTTAGGCCCAATAGATCTATCTTTAGGATTCGCGTCTATTAGGGTGTCTGTTCCCTAATTCTTAGATTACCAGACTTAATAAAAAGGGGCATATTCGATTTCGATAATTCAACCATAGAATGTAGTTTCACGTACTTGTGTCTATTTTGTAAATCATTTATAAAACCTGCATGTATTCTCATCCCAAAAATATTAGATTTTAAAAGTGGGACTATAACTCACCTTCACAGATTTTTACTTCGTCGGGAAGTAAGACTTGGCCACTGGTTGATTCACGAACCTATAACAATATATACATATATATCAAAGTATGTTCAAAATATATTTACAACACTTTTAATATATTTTGATGTTTTAAGTTTATTAAGTCAGCTGTCCTCGTTAGTAACCTACAACTAGTTGTCCACAGTTAGATGTACAGAAATAAATCGATAAATATTATCTTGAATCAATCCACGACCCAGTGTATACGTATCTCAGTATTGATCACAACTCAAACTATATATATTTTGGAATCAACCTCAACCCTGTATAGCTAACTCCAACATTCACATATAGAGTGTCTATGGTTGTTCCGAAATATATATAGATGTGTCGACATGATAGGTCAAAACATTGTATACGTGTCTATGGTATCTCAAGATTACATAATATACAATACAAGTTGATTAAGTTATGGTTGGAATAGATTTGTTACCAATTTTCACGTAGCTAAAATGAGAAAAATTATCCAATCTTGTTTTACCCATAACTTCTTCATTTTAAATCCGTTTTGAGTGAATCAAATTGCTATGGTTTCATATTGAACTCTATTTTATGAATCTAAACAGAAAAGTATAGGTTTATAGTCGTAAAAATAAGTTACAAGTCGTTTTTGTAAAGGTAGTCATTTCAGTCGAAAGAACGACGTCTAGATGACCATTTTAGAAAACATACTTCCACTTTGAGTTTAATCATAATTTTTGGATATAGTTTCATGTTCATAATAAAAATAATTTTCTCAGAATAACAACTTTAAAATCAAAGTTTATCATAGTTTTTAATTAACTAACCCAAAACAGCCCGCGGTGTTACTACGACGGCGTAAATCCGGTTTTACGGTGTTTTTCGTGTTTCAAGGTTTTAAATCATTAAGTTAGCATATCATATAGATATAGAACATGTGTGTAGTTAATTTTAAAATTCAAGTTAGAATGATTAACTTTTGTTTGCGAACAAGTTTAGAATTAACTAAACTATGTTCTAGTGATTACGAGTTTAAACCTTCGAATAAGATAGCTTTATATGTATGAATCGAATGATGTTATGAACATCATTACTACCTTAAGTTCCTTGGATAAACCTACTGGAAAAGAGAAAAATGGATCTAGCTTCAACGGATCCTTGGATGGCTCGAAGTTCTTGAAGCAGAATCATGACACGAAAACAAGTTCAAGTAAGATCATCACTTGAAATAAGATTGTTATAGTTATAGAAATTGAACCAAAGTTTGAATATGATTATTACCTTGTATTAGAATGATAACCTACTGTAAGAAACAAAGATTTTTTGAGGTTGGATGATCACCTTACAAGATTGGAATGAGCTAGCAAACTTGAAAGTATTCTTGATTTTATGTAACTAGAACTTGTAAAATATATGAAGAACACTTAGAACTTGAAGATAGAACTTGAGAGAGATCAATTAGATGAAGAAAATTGAAGAATGAAAGTGTTTGTAGGTGTTTTTGGTCGTTGGTGTATGGATTAGATATAAAGGATATGTAATTTTGTTTTCATGTAAATAAGTCATGAATGATTACTCATATTTTTGTAATTTTATGAGATATTTCATGCTAGTTGCCAAATGATGGTTCCCACATGTGTTAGGTGACTTACATGGGCTGCTAATAGCTGATCATTGGATTGTATATACCAATAGTACATACATCTAAAAGCTGTGTATTGTACGAGTACGAATACGGGTGCATACGAGTAGAATTGTTGATGAAACTGAACGAGGATGTAATTGTAAGCATTTTTGTTAAGTAGAAGTATTTTGATAACTGTCTTGAAGTCTTTCAAAAGTGTATGAATACATATTAAAACACTACATGTATATACATTTTAACTGAGTCGTTAAGTCATCGTTAGTCGTTACATGTAAATGTTGTTTTGAAACCTTTAGGTTAATGATCTTGTTGAATGTTGTTAACCCATTGTTTATTATAACAAATGAGATGTTAAATTGTTATATTATCATGATATTATGATATATAATATATCTCAGTATGATGTATATACAGTTAAATGTCGTTACAACGATAATCGTTACATATATGTCTCGTTTCAAAATCATTAAGTTAGTAGTCTTATTTTTACATATGTATTTCATTGTTAATACACTTAATAATATATTTACTTATCATTTAACATAATTAACCAAGTTTATCAATATCTTAATATGATTCATATGTACCTAGTAAGACGTTGTTATAACGATAATCGTTATATATATCGTTTTCGAGTTTCTTAAATTAATAGTCTCATTTTTATGTATATAACTCATTGTTAAAATACCTAATGAGATACATACTTATAATAAAAACATGTTAACTATATATATAACCATATATATGTCATCGTATAGTTTTTACAAGTTTTAACGTTCGTGAATCACCGGTCAACTTGGGTGGTCAATTGTCTATATGAAACATATTTCAATTAATCAAGTCTTAACAAGTTTGATTGCTTAACATGTTGGAAACATTTAATCATGTAAATATCAATCTCAATTAATATATATAAACATGGAAAAGTTCGGGTCACTACAAACACAAACTTTATTTGGGGTTGAAAGGATACGTACACACCTTGTCACTTCAGACAACGTCCAGTTTCCTTCGGCGTCCGAGCAAGCAACACGTAAACTTCATACACGCATCGTACACCATAAATACATTATGTACAATAAATATTTGGGTCTTACACTCATTATGCATATGTGTAGTACTCATGTCAATATAAAAGTATTTGAAAATGTAAATATAACAGCGTGTATTCTCATCCCTGAAAACATGTAAAAAGCGGGACTGTAGACTCACCTTTGAATAAGCTCGGAATGAAAAGTGAACAAATAACTTGTACGGTTTATAGCCGAGTAATGCAACCTAAGTATACGTATGTAGGTTGGTCAATATATGTATCTTTTATAAGTGTGGTTTCATAGTGTACGTTGTCTTATTGCTCGACTCGACGCGTTTCAAAGTAAAAGTCAACTATATCATGCAAGTCAAACAAAGTCAACCGAAGTCAAACCGAAGTCAAATTTGGTCAAAGTAGTCAACTAAAGTCAACATCAGTAGGTTCATGTCAAATATTGGTCAATAAGTCAAACCTAAGTCAAACAATACGTTTTAGGTCATGAATGATCATTTTCACAATTTCAGTTTATCGTCATGCACAAAATTTATGAACACGTAGCGTACTTAGCACATTATCTCATAGTACAAAATTCAAGTAAATATGAAAAACTCCAGATCAAAAATATACTTAAAATTGATTCCAAAAAGTCCGGCCAGGGACTCATACGACAATTAAAAGTACGACAATTAAAAGTCAATACATTTGGGGTTTGCCAAGTCAGTTTCTGACCGCGCACTGATTTCATTTTGACTATAACCGGAGTTAATAACATGAAATTGATACAATACCAGTGGCCATAGTTCAAGGACAAATCAAAGTAACACGTATCAAAAATCTAGAAACTTTTGTTGAGCCAATTTGTACAGTTTATTCGTGCAAGTTGAACATTCAGTTTTCAGCTCAAATTAGAATTCAAATAAAGTATGACTCTATTGTGCCCAATTCATAAGGTTTCAGAGATAGACATAAACTAACAATAAGTCACATATAATGTTAAGTTTCATTTTCCAGAATCATACATGCTCATTCAATACACATAATCCTCGGAGTACAAAACCGTGATCAATTTACAGATTCGATTCTCATTTAGTTAGTCACATTCGCATGCGATTATCCGAAGATCTAGATAAAATTAGCCTATGATAACTACATGAAAGATGAAGTACTTTATTTCTAATTTTCAAATATGCAAAGCTTTAATCACAGAAGTTAACACATTTTATCATACAAGGTTATTTTCATGCAAGTGCTGTATAAAACTATATTTACACTAATTCTAGCATATCTCGGGCTATACATAAGCAAACGATATGATATCCTAGTCTAAATTGAGTGTTTTTAAATTATATTTCCAGTGGTATAAGTCTCACATGCCAATTCGTTTTCTATCAATACCAGATTTCTGATCAAGCAACAAAAACACAACGATAATTCAAATCGACATAACTTAATCATACGGAAACGAAATCAAGCGAATCCAAAGCCTAAACTCAATAGTTTTTCGCAAGAAATCTGATTATAACATAATAATTAAAATTTGAAAAACTTAATTTTTCTGATCAAACAAATACAAATTCGTTTTTAAACCCTAGCGCATCAAACAATCAAAATAACGATAACGATTAACACGTACGTGTATAGACTTGAGCAATTGACAACATAACTATGAAACTCACATGAAAAATCAGATTATAAGAATTAGGGTTTATGCAATTATACCTTAGATCACAAAATTGTTTATACCAATGGATATAGAACGAGGAGATGAACGCGATTCGTGTATAACACTCTTGCTAATTTTGAAAGATGAAGGTATGGTGGTGATGGAGATGGTCAACGAAGGGAGGAGAGGGAGGAGGGAAAAGTTGCGTTCTTTTGTTTCTAATTAGGTTTAGGGAAAAGAATACAAGTACTAATTAATTTATACATGGACTAAATACCCCTAATTGCACTTAAGTCCCTCCATTAGTCTAAAATTAACAAAATAAGGGGAGAGGGGGTGGTGTTCGGCCGAATGGGGCCCTCATGGGGTTCCCGGGCTCTCGTTTTGCAATCCCGTGTAATCGTGGTCCGTTTTAAGTGCCGTTTAGTCGTACCGAAGGCCCGGAACGCTAACCCGATCGTTAAACGCAACCAATTGTTTAATTTATTAAAAACCCAATAAATTAAATATTTTAAAAAGTTAATAATTAATAAAATTAATTATTAAAATAAACCCGAGCGTTTTGTTGCTTAAAAAGCTATGATCAAAATCGTATCGTTTTTATCGTATTTCATTATCCGAAATATTTATTTGAATTAATATCAACCCATATTAATTATTGAAACCCTCCAAAGATCAGGTACGCATTTAATACACGTAAACACATAAAAGTTAAATAATCGCCGTTAAATAAACTAACGGAAGGTTAACGGAAGTAACGGAAAAATCAGGGTTGTTACATATATACGTTAAGTTTAGTTACCAGGGTGCTCAAATTCGTAGAATATTTTGATAAACATTTTGGATGAAACAACTGAAATCTTGTGGTCCACCTTTATATACAGATTATGCGCAATATTAAAACTATGAACTCACCAACCTTTGTGTTGACACTTTTAGCATGTTTATTCTCAGGTCCCTCTGTTTGCTTATACGTTATTCAAGCTATGTGCATGGAGTCATACATGCTTTATTAGAGAAAACTTTGCATTCACAAAATCATCACCATGTATGTTATTTTGACTGCATTGTCAACGGATGTATGATTGTAAACTATTATTTACGGTGATTGTCTATATGTAGAAATCATCAGATGTCGAAAACCTTGGATTTAGATATTCATTTATGGTGTGCCTTTTCAAAAGAATGCAATGTTTATCAAAACGTATCATATATAGGGCAAAATATCGATGTGTGACCGTAGATAACATGTCGCGTCAATATCGATTTTGGCGGGTCGTTACAGCTGTAGACACATTCATGAATGGATATGGACACGTTGTGTAAAGTGTCAGGATAACTTTAGAGTATTTGAAAACTTATTTGTATGTTATTTTTAGTTATTCAAATGGGTTGAAGGGTTCAATTCTTAAAACACCTTGATTCTCGAATATTTGAAATGTGTAATATACCAAGATGAAAATTCAGTCTTCAACATATTTTCATTTATGCATGAGTTTTGTGTTATTTGTTTAATTATCATGAAATGAATTGCACCAAATTGAGGAAGACTGTTGGAGATTAAGTGTAATTAAGAGATTTAATTTACATTTATATATGGGTTATGAGGTAAGGTGTGTACACCCATTAAGTGAAAGATTACCCGGACTCAAAAGTAGTTTTCCTTTATTTACTATTTTGACTTGGTCTACTCGATTTTGAGTTTTAACTTGCTGTCCAAATTATTGTTAGCTTGATGTCCAAGTTGAGTTTTAGTTTGCTTTCCACACCTTAATCCCCAGTAAGCATTCTGACTATCTTGTTCTCGTCTGCTTATTTTTTAATTATGAAGATGTTGTCTCTAAATGTTCGTGGGTTCGGGGTTAAGGGTAAATTTGGGAGGGTTAAGGGCATTTGCTTCAAAGAAAGGCCTGACATTGCTGCGTTTCAAGAAACAAAATGTAAAAATCTTTCTGACAGTTGGGTGTGTACATTGTGGGGAAACAATGACTTTGGTTTCATTCAAAAAGATGTGGCTGGGAATTCCGGGGGGCTGTTACGGATTTGGGATTCGACTAGTTTTGTGGCAGAAAGTGCGTTAGTTAATGAATTTTTTGTGGCTATTCGGGGGAAGTGGCGTGGCAATGGACAGGAAACAATAATAGTTAATGTCTACGGGCCACACATGGACTCGAAAAAAAAGGAGTTGTGGAATGAACTTGATAGCATTATTCAAAACATTGACTAGGCGTGGGTTGTTTGTGGGGATTTCAACGAGGTTAGAGGTCATTCGGAGCGACTAAATTGTACAATTAATCAAGCTCGTGTTGTCCGGTTTAATAACTTTATTGCAAGTAATAACTTGATCAAGATTCCAATAAATGGTAAAAAAAATCACGCGCATTAGTGACGATGGTACAAAGTTTAGTAAGTTGGATCGTTTTCTAGTGAATGACCAATTTATCAAACTTTGGAAAGATCTTTCGGTTGTTGCTCTTGAGAGACGGGAATCGGATCATTGTCCACTTGTTCTTAGAAATAGGATCATTGACTTTGGGCCCAAACCGTTTAAAGTTTTTGATGAATGGTTGAACAAGGATGATGCCTTACGAGTTGTTAATGAGGCATGGGTGAAATCGGTTGGTGGTTCGCGTAAAGATTGTGTGTTTAGAGATAAACTCAAAAATGTGAAAAGGGAGTTAAAAAAGTGGAACAATTGTGAGTTTGGGAATCTTGATGATGAAATAAGGGACTTGAAAGACAAGGCGGGTAAATTGGAATACTTAGCGGAATTAGGAACAATTAGTGAACAAGAAAGAGCGTGTTGGTTGGAGACCCGTAGACATTGGATTAAGAAAGAAAAAAACAAAGTTAAACATGCTAAAACAGAAGGCGCGAATTCGGTGGATTTTGGATGGTGACGAGAACTCAAAGTACTTTCACTCCTCAATTAGATGGAAATACAAGTGTAATATTCGTGGATTAAACATTGAAGGGGTGTGGGTAGAGGAGCCGAAGGTGATTAAGGCTACCGTTCTAGAACATTTTCGTGAGAGATTTGGGACAAAAAACATTATGAGACCATCGCTAATAGGTCGGGCTGATTGGGATGATATTGCATTCAATAAATTAGACACATCAGAAGCTGCAAATTTAGAAGTTAAATTTGAGGAGGCAGAAATATGGGAAGCGATAAATGATTGTGGTAGCTCGAAAGCCCCAGGACCGGACGAGTTTAATATGGGCTTTTATAAAAAAATTTGGGGTACCATAAAAGGATATCTCCTGGAGGCAATTAACATATTCTGGGAAAAGGGGGAGATATCGCGTGGTTGCAATGCTTCTTTCATTACTCTCATTCCCAAGAAATCGGATCCCAAGGGTTTGAATGACTATCGTCCGATTAGTCTAATTGGTAGCTACTATAAGGTAATTGCGAAAATTCTCTCTAATCGACTTAGAAAAGTAGTGCCAAACCTTGTTGGTTTCGAGCAAAGTGCATTTATTAGAGGACGAAATATTTTGGACAGGGCGTTGATTGCTAATGAAACCGTGGACTTCTTAAAACAACGTATCAAAATTTTTTTCTTTAAGGTAGAATTCGAGAAGGCTTTCGACTCCTTAAGTTGGGAATTCCTTCTTGAAGTGATGGAGCTTATGGGTTTTGGGTTGAAATGGAGGAATTGGATTATTTCTTGTTTTAGGTCGGCCTCCATAGCAGTGCTCGTAAATGGGTCACCTACGGATGAATTTAGACTTGAAAGGGGTGTGAGACAAGGGGACCCACTTTCGCCTTTCGTCTTTTTTATCGCGGCGGAGGGACTTAATAGTTTGACGAAATTGGCGGCTAAAAACAGCATGTTCTCGGGGGCGGAAATTGGCGGGGACAAAATTTCGATAACTCATCTTCAATATGCGGATGATACTATCTTTTTCTGGTTATGGAGTGAGAGTAATATGCGGAATCTTTTGAATATCCTCAAATGTTTTGAACTTACCTCGGGACTCAAAATTAACTATCATAAGAGCAACTTATTCGGGGTTGGGGTTGGAAATAGTGATGTGGACCAATTGGCCAATTCTTCTCGGTGTAAGGTTGGGACGTTTCCTTTTATATATTTGGGTCTTCCCGTGGGTAGAAGATTGAAAAATGAAGAAAGTTGGAAGCCGGTTATCAATAAAATTGAGAAAAGACTTTCGGATTGGAGGGCGCGCTCGATGTCGTTCGCTGGACGTTTGACCCTTGTTAAATCGGTGCTAAATAGTCTCCCGTTGTACTACTTCTCGCTCTTCCGTGTTCCGCCTTGTGTGCTAAAAAAACTTGAGTGTGTAAGACGTTCCTTCTTTTGGGGCGAGTCGGGAAATAAATCGAAAATATCTTGGGTTAAGTGGGATGACACAATTTTACCTTTTAGGGAGGGAGGGTTAAATTTGGGTTCACTTAAATGTAAAAATATAGCTTTGATTGGCAAGTGGTGGTGGAGGTTTTTAACCGAAACCACCTCCTTGTGGGTCAAAGTTATTGCGAGCATATATGGCCACCACGGTGGTCTTTTAACTTACGGTGACGTTTGTGGTGTTTCTTATAGTTCGGTGTGGAATTCCATTATTAAGACAGGTCACGAGATTGAGGCATTGGGACTCCCGTTCAAAAGCTACTTTTCTAAAGATATTAGTGATGGAAAATCAACAATGTTTTGGAATGAAGTTTGGATAGGAAATGAAGCATTGAAGACCAAATTCAAGAGATTGTTCCGGCTTGATTCGAACCCGTCTGCTTCGGTCAATGAAAGGATAGTATGGGATGGATCTAAATGTGTCGGTAATTGAGCATGGGTGAGAATTCCAACAGGTCGCGCAGTCAGCGAGCTACAAGAACTTACTGATCTTGTGAACTCCGCAGTCATCGATCCGGAACAGTCAGATTCTTGGCGTTTTACGGCGAGTAACAATGGGGTGTTCGCAACTAAAAATGTTACTGACTTGATCACCACAATGGTATTCCAGCCGAGTGATAACTTTTGTGAGACGATACGCAACAACTTTGTACCGAAAAAAGTGGAAGTCTTTATTTGGAGAGCAAGGAAAAGGAGACTCCCGGCTTTGGTGGAACTTGACAAAAGAGGTATAGATCTCCACTCGGTTCGATGTCCTCTTTGTGATGATGATATTGAATCGGTCGATCATTTTCTTTTTTGATGTAAGTATGCGTTTGAAGTGTGGTCTAAAGTCTTCGAATGGTGGGGTGTTGGGGGAAATACATTAGTCAGCGTGGAAGACCTTGCTAATGATTCGGGTCATGCCCGTTCACACGTGGGCAAAAGTATTTGGCAAGGAATGTTGTAGGTATGTGGATATCTAATATGGAAAAACCGAAATCAAAAGGTGTTCACAAACAAATGTTGGAATGTTCCGGTCGCGGTAAATGAAATCCGAGTAAAGAGTTTTGAGTGGATCACGAAGCGGTGCAAAAAGAAGGTCATCGATTGGCATAACTGGCTTTATAATCCGCAAGTTTTCTTATCTTAGTATCTTAATTTGTTTGTGAGTTCTGCTGAGATACCACCTTGGCATCTCTTCACTGTTTCATAGTCCATTGAGTCTGTTTGTACATGTAGTGACATAGAGGTGTGGAGGTCATGAGTCTACTGACTTGGCCAAAATGGCTGTAAGTGTGCATATGATCCTACTTGTACATTGATTGTGATTTTAATTATTAATACATGTTGCCTTTCAAAAAAAAAAAAAAACAAAGTTTGCTGTCCAAATTATAACCGAGGAGAATTTGTTGATTTGTTAGCGTAATTAGTAAAAAGATTTCGTATTATTTTATGTTTCTAATTTAATATCTTTAATCATTTTTATATATTTATGATGTTATCAATAATTTTGTGAAATTTTCCAATTTTTTATTTTTATTTTTAAGTTAAGAAATATTAAGTTGCCATATTGATGAAGAAGATTTTAATTTAAAAACTCATATTCTGTATTAATTTTGATCGAGAGAGATAATCAACAAAAAATGTTTAATTAATTGAGGCATGCTAATGGATGTGAAGGAATGAATATACATGGATTAAAAGTTAAAAGTGTGATTTAATTATTGTTTTAAATTAAAAATCTAATTAATTTAATTGAATATTTATTAAAAATAAATGGAAGCAGTTAGCAAATGTAAGCGGTTACCAAATGTAACGTGGATTCACATGTCAATAAATTTTGTGTTACCGTTATCTATTTTAATAATTTATAATTAATGTATTTTTTAATTCTTTAAAATCTACACCTACACTCTATACTATCTATTATAGTAGAGTATTATTTACCTAAGATTTTTAAAAAACTAATTACAACAGCCAATCACAACCTTTAGATAAAGTTTTTTGAGGGAAAAAACTGATTAAATTGCTTGAATTACGGATATTAATTCAAAGAACCGCTATTTCCATCTCTACTATCTCAAACTCACTTCTCATTCTCAATCTCAAACCTCATTCAAATAAAAGAAAAAAGAACCGTTGTATTAAGCTTCATACAGTTCTTAAAGGATGTTTCGATGCTTCATTTAACGGCTGCTTATGGGTGTAAGTTAGATTCAATTTTTTTTTTTTTTTGAAAAGCAAAAAGTATTATTATAACTTATAGAATGTATCGTTACAAGGCCCTACATTCAACCTATACAATGTATGAACAATAACGGAGCGAATGGACATATTGGAATATAAACAATTGAAGTAGGAATCGGGAGCATCGAAGCCTTCTTAGCAAAATGAGGGAACGAACTTGATAGAGACAAGCGGGGAAGGAGGATGCAACCGTACCGATCAAGCGGCGACAAAGTTGACAAAACACCAACCCATTTAATCTACCCACATAAGCTAAAGAAAAAACTCCGGCACTACCCGATTTCTGGGGATTCGAATTAGCCAATTCCCACGCGATTTGGAGATGGAACCGAGTAAAACGAAGGGTTTAAGAGCCATTGGTGCCATTCAATAGGATTTTTCTTCCGTGTTCGGGTTGAGATCCAGCTATAGCTTTGCGATTGAATTTCGGAGATGATCATAGCAGGGTTCCACATTTTATTTGAAAAGACTTTTAAGTTTCTATGTTTCCATATAATATAGCATGCTATCCATTTGGTGGCAAGCCATAAAGATGATCCAAAGGCGTTTTGTGGGAAACCTTGATCGGAGATGATGGCCCCGTTTATGTCGGAAATTGAATAGTTATTTTGATTCCACCAGTCAAGTATTTGTGTCCAGATTGAGGAAACCTTAGGGCAAGTGATCAGCGCGTGTTCAATGGATTCGATATGATGTTCGCATAAGGGACATAGGATGGTGTGTAGATCAATTCCTTTTTTATCTAGTTCACTTCTAGCAGGTATCTTTAGCTGTATGACCCTCCAAGTAAAAATGAAGACTTTTTGTGGGACGAATTTGTTGCGAGGTATATCAATGTTTCGAGAATGGATACCGTATTTGAGTGCATTGATCAGATTTGATAATGATGATGTAGTGAATATGCCAGAGGCGTCGAGGGTGAATTTCCATGCATCGGGGCGATCTGTGATACACACGGATGATATTAAATTGTTGAGTTCCGTCAGATCATCCAATGCCCGGCCGCTAGGTGGACGGGACCAATCCCAGATTCCAATAGACTTGGAATTATCATACGATATTCTGTCGGCAACAGATGCTTCTTTTTGAGATTCCAACATGTAAAGTCTATGGAAGAGAGATTTGAGGTTATCGGATCCGATCCATATATCGTGCCAGAAACTAATCGAGGTGCCATTACCGATGCGCTTTGAAATTGATGTTGTGAAGTGAGTTCCTAACTTGTCCGCAGCTTTTCCGGCCTTAATAATCTCCTTCCAAATGGTGCGACCTGAAATATTCCTGCATAAAACATTAGTATCCAACCCCCCTCCCGCCCCATAAATACTTTTTATAATTTTTACCCATAGAGCATTATGTTCATTTTTGAACCTCCACCACCATTTACAAAGAAGTGATATGTTTTTAGCAAAAAGAGACCCCACATTCAAACCCCCATTTTCGTATGGTAAGATAATCTGATCCCATTTAATCCAATTAATTTTGTTATCATTTGAAGAACCTCCCCAGAAAAATTTACGTCTTTTAGATTCAAGTATCTTAAGGATATCGGTAGGTGCATAGAATAGTGAGAAGTAGTATAGTGGAATACTACTAAGGATGGATTTGATGATCGTAAGGCGACCCCCGAAGGAGATGGATTTGGCAGCCCAATCTGAGAGTCTCTTGTCGAATTTTTCGACAATTGGTTGCCAAGAAGATGCGTGGGATGTCGGTACACCAATAGGGAGGCCGAGATAAGAGAACGGGGTAGAACCCGCGGAGCAATTTATGTAGCTAGCCATTAGTTCGGTTTCAGTGATGGATGTTCCAATACCATAAAGTTTACTTTTGCGAAAATTGACTTTGAGTCCTGAAATGTTTTCGAAGCACTTTAAGAGTTTAGAAATATTTTTGGCATTTCTTTTATTCCACTCACCAAAGAATATCGTATCATCCGCATATTGGAGATGTGTGATGACAAGGTTGTCATGGCCGATTTTTAAGCCTTGCAGATGTCCATTGGAAAGTGCTCTTTTGACGAGGATATTAAGACCTTCGGCGACGATGATAAAAAGAAACGGCGATATGGGATCACCTTGTCGAATTCCCCGTTCAGGGGTGAATTCTCTTGTGGGGGAGCCGTTGATTAGTATGGAGATGGATGTAGATGAGAGGCATGCACGAATGAAGCTAATCCATTTAGGGCCAAAGCCCATGAAATGCATGGTATTGAAGAGAAAATCCCATTCGATGCAATCAAATGCCTTTTCGAAATCAACTTTGAAAATTAGGCCTTTTTGTTTTTTACGTTTTAATTCATCGATTATTTCGTTAGCAATTAGTACGCTATCTAAGATATTGCGGCCCTTGAGGAAGGCGGTTTGTTCGGAGCCTATGACTTTATGAATGACTTTGGCTAGACGGTTGGAGAGAATTTTCGTGAGGATTTTATAGTAGCTACTTATTAGGCATATTGGACGATATTCGTGCAGACCGATAGGATTAGGTTTTTTCGGGATTAAGGTGAAGAAAGAGGCGTTGCATCCTTTGGATATTTCCGAATTATCCCAGAACCAATCTAGAGATTTTATGAGGTCGTTTTTGATCAGTTCCCAGTGTTTTTTAAAGAATTTCATATTAAAACCGTCAGGACCAGGTGCCTTTGAACTATCACAATTAGAAATAGCTTCCCATATTTCTTTTTCGCTGAATTTAGATTCTAATATTTGATTGTCTAAAGAGGTGATATAGTCGAGGTGTGGATCGTTATCGAAAGGGCATTCATCACGAAGGTGTTTAGATTTAAAGAGGTTGTTAAAGTATGAGAATGTTTCCTGTTTTATAATGGTAGGATCTTCGGACCATGTACCGTTTATTGATAGACCATGGATGTTATTTTTACATGTTCGGCGCTTAATGCAGTTGTGGAAGTATTTTGAGTTTTCATCACCCTCGAGTGTCCATTTAATTCGTGATTTTTGTTTAAGCATATTAGTTTTCTTTTTTTCTTTATCAAGGTATTGCTTTTTTTCTTCAATCCATTTTTGTTTTTCCGATTCGAGTAGTGGTCTGGTTTCCGCAATGTGTTCCCAGTTATTACATTCGGTTTGATGTTCGCGAATTTGTGAATCAATGTTGTCAAGTTGTATGCTATGTTTTTTAAGTTCAAATTTGACATTTTTTAGTTTATTACGGAAGATGCAATCAGGTCTATTACCAGAAAGAGGAATCGACCAAGCACGTTCTATGACGGTGTCGGCATCATTAAGGTTTAGCCATGTGTCGAATACACGTATAGGTTTAGGGCCAGAGTCAAATGGGTTGTTTCTAAGGACGATGGGACAATGGTCAGAGAGATCGCGATCGAGGGTTTTGGAAGATGTGTTAGGCCAAAGTGTGAATATGCTATCGGAGACAAGAAAACGATCTAATTTACTAAATTTCATTGTTTTCTCACATATTCTTGTAAATCTTTTTCCCCCCAAAGGGAGATCAATTAAACCCGCGTTATTAATGAAATTATTGAAATTATCTGCCCAATGTTGGTTATATTCTGTGTTCATACGTTCAGATATGTTTCGGACTTCGTTAAAATCACCAAAAATAATTTGGGGGATGGTGAGGGAGTTGGTGAGAGATGTAAGTTCGGTCCAAAATCTTCGCTTTTTAGGACTGGAGTGAGGGCCATATACGTTAATGAGAGAAATATCTGAGTCATAACCCGCCCATGATCCACAGATTGCAAGGAAAAATTCCCCCTCGATAGCGTATTTAAAAGAAAAGACGTTGGTATCCCAAATAGTTAGGATACCACCGGATGCACCAACCGAATCCTTTTGGACGAATTTAAAGTCGGAATTTCCCCAGAAAGATTCAATAGTGTTTTCACTAGATTGCCCGCATTTGGTTTCTTGAAGTCCTAAAATCGATGGTCTTTCATTATTACAGATTCGTTTGAGCCAGCTTATTTTACCCGTTTGTCCAATTCCCCGAATATTTAAAGAGATTGTACACATAATAGAAAAATAGAAAAAACTTACAGTAAACAATGCAAGCGGATGGTGAAATCACTGGATGTTGCGTCGGATCCCGATACTTTTTCCGAATTCGTTCGTATCCAAACTGTTACTATTGGAGGGTCCTGCTTTACTGGTGTTTTTGGCGCGTAATGGTTCGTTTGAGATCCCTCTAGTAGAGTGTGATGAGATGCCCCCGACCATAGATGAGGGTTTACAACGTTTAGCCAAGTGTGAGATTCTTAGTTTTTGTCCGCTTCTCGCAAGATGTTTAATGTAGAGCATATTGGATCTTGGTCTAGTTTTTTCGGTTTCATGGGGGGGGTCTCGTGGGATTTTGGAAGTATCGTCTCTGCTAACCCTTTTAAAGGTGGTGGACGCGTGCGTTGAAGTTTTGGTGCGATTGGTTCCGATGTTGACGCTTTTTTTCTTTTTAGCTTTAACGTTGTCGGAGAAAAGTAATGCATCAAGCTCGAATGGATCGGAGTTTGCTTGTTGTGTGTCATTTGGTGCGGGCATAAAATTTAACGGGGAGTTAGGTTGGAGGGTTGAGAGGGGGGCGATTGAACCTTGAACAGTATCCATTGGTGCGGTATTCTCATGTATTAAAGGGTAAGAAGAGGATTGTATCTCGCAACCTTTTGGAGTAGTTTGATCAAAACCAGCCGAGACATCAGACTGCATATGTTCGATGATGTTAGAAGTTTGACCAGGGTTGTTGGGCTCATTAGCATTGGGCTGTGGAGAATCAAATGGCCCATGATTGATAGGATTAGAGGTTGATGGACCAAGGTGAGATTGACCTGCATCGGTTACATGTTCTGGTACATTAACAGCTTCGCTACAGTCTGTATCAGCTTCAGAATAAACAGACTCGGCGTCGACTGTTAGATTATGGGGATTGCACGTTTCATCGTGATCAGAAAAAATAGGTATAGGGGGTGGTTCATGTGTTTCGGGTTCACTTGATGGTTTGTGATTATGTGATAAGTATCCAGAATTTGGAGTATGGATGGGGGTTGAGGGATCTTGTATGTATTCGTTATTGATGGATGTCGAGAGGTTGGATGTCTGTTTTGGTGGGGTATCTATTTTTTGTTGAAGTGGTACGGTATCCATTCGTTTGGAGGAGTTGGTAGACGTGTGTTTTTCGGGTGAATTTGCGTTATGTGATTGACCGGGGAAGTGATAGGATGTATGATTATTCAAATTATTCTTACCTTCAACAAAGTTATCACAATCAAGATGAGATTCTTCGTCCGAAATTTGGTCATCCGATAAACTATCATCATCCCAATTTGATGAGTCGTCTAAATCTCCGTAAAGATTAAACATAGAAAAATTTTGTACTTCATTGATATAAACAGTGGTTTGATTGGTGTCCCCGGGGTTGATAATAGCTTGACCGTTTATCGGGGAGAAATCACTTGTTTTGATGATAACCGAACCATGTGAGAGATCTTGGTTGTTTTCGTTGGTGATGGAACAATTAATCGTTTCAATAACGTCACCCCAATTCTTTGCAATATCTATAAAAGTAGATTCCAACCAACACGTAATAGGAACCCCGAAAATGTTGACATATGCTAAACGCCCCGAAGATTTATAAACTTCAGGGTCCCAAGGGTTAATATCCTCAAGCCATTTCCAAAGAGGGTGTTCCGAGTTATTAATCAAGTCGAGAGCCGGTTCAGATTCGTCAAATATGAGCATAATATCATGACCCCCCAAATATTTAATTGTAAAACCACCAAAGTTTTCACTTTCACAGATTTCATTAAAGTATTCTAAATATTCGAGATCTTTTACCTTAGCGATGACGGCTTGACCAAGGATTTGGATAAGTTCAGCGTTAGAGTTTACCTTGATCGACGGAATGTTGTTTTTCGTGGCCTGCCTGTTAAGAATCACATCCAGAAAGTTCCTGTCATCAACCTGTGAAGTGAAAGCTGCAGACGAATTGGTATAAGGTGCTGTTTTAGTAGATTTTTGTTTCACAACATGATTCTTGTCGATTGGATCATGAGCCTTATAAACCTTGAGCATATAATCGCCAACCACGATGAGACTAAGTCTTCTTGCAAGAGAGTCTTTGTGATAATCGGGCACATCAATGAATCTAACGAAACCAAATTTCCTTCCGCTTTTTAGAGTCTTCTTTGGGATGTATACCTCATGAATGTTTCCATATTTTTTAAATATATCCCAAAAGTCTATAGAACGCCACTCATCAGGAAAATTGTGGAAAAGGTAAGATGTTATTCGTTCCTTATTTATCGTTTTAGGGGTGCGATGGTTGCTAGAGTTATCCGTTTTAGGGGTGCGATGGTTGCTAGGGTTATCCGAAACGTGGTTAGGGTTTCCAAAACGTTTGATAAGGTTAATGGATGATTCCTTGTGTTTGAAATTGTTGTAAATCTGATGGGAAGAGGTATTGAATCTTGGGATATTAGGTCTAGTGTTGTGGGAGTTTCGGTTTAGGTTGTTCTTCACATTTTGCGAATTAGGGTTAGGGTTTTTGGGAGGTGTAGGGTTAGGGTTTTTAGGGGATGATTGCTGTTTGTTACGGTTAACCTCGACCCATATACCCTCATTGATCGGTCTGTAAGTGATGTGTTGGCTAGTACTGGAAGTTGCAGGTATGTGGTGCGATTTAGGGTTTTGGTGTTTGGGGGTGAATGGGGACACAGGAATATTGAACATGATGAAAAACAGATACGACGGTGGGACAAACAGAGAAGAGTAGTGCAGAAAACTAAAATAAATTAGATCTAGTACGAAGATTACAGATTACCAGAGGTGTTAATCGGTGGATTCATGAAGCGGCGGTGTCACCAGAGAAACCAACGGAGCAGCCCATCAAAGCTTTCAAGTTAGATTCAATTCAATTCAATTTAATCCAAGTGTGCAAGTTAAATTCATCAGACGAAGAATCATAACCCTATTATTCTTCTATTAAGGTTGAGTTCGAATAACGGTATGTGTCAACGATTACTTCAAAAAGGTATGAAAATATTCCATGTTTTATTGAAATAATCTTTCGAATAACGATATGTTAATAATGTTTCCATCATATGTTGTTTCTTTGAATTTTTTACTTAGGCAAATGAAGTTGTCTAGACCAACAACCTCTCTGACAAAGTCATTGTTTTATATGGACATGTTGAGGTAATTTTTAATCTTCACCATTACTTTACAAGGTGAATTAATAGTTTCTGAGAATTAAAATAATGATGTGAAGATCAGTTGTAATGTCTTAAAATGATTTTTCCCCCTATGCAGGATGTTCAAATTGATGAAGAGGTTGATGTTATCAATTCAGAGTGGATGCGTTATATGCTTCTCTACGAGGTAATGTTTTTTAGTATTATTGTTCGTGTTTAAGTTTCTGGTTGTATTTAAGATCCAATTTCTTGTATTATAGAGCATGCTTGGGAGTGTTATTGTTGCCGGAGACCGTTGGTTAAAACCTGGAGGTCTTATACTTCCACCGAACGCAGTGGTATACTTTCTTATTCGTATTGCAATAGACATTTATTAACTGTTGAAAAATATGTCCGAGGTGACTTTTTATAGAAATTGATGGCTTTAAGAAAGGGTCAACAAAAAAGCGGGCAACTAGAAGGACGAAAATCCTTCATATCATTATTTGCTTTTCGAATGGCTTTTTGAATGTGTTTAAGTCTTCCTTTCATTCTTATTTGCTTTTCAGATTGTTAAAATTATATTTACCGTCATTCGATTTTAAGAAATTTTAAACAGTAGGGTTTGTTAAATATTAGGTTTTTTTTTTTTTTAAATGGGGGGTTTTTACTGAATTTTGTTAATTTTTAGAAATAGAAATTATGGTTTCTTTTGATGATCCTCATAAATTCTTCTCTTTCCTTATTTTTAATGTTACCTTTCAAATTTTTTGGCTTTGAGAAAAAAGTTATCCTAAATTTAAGACTATATTTGTAATAGGTGGAATCTCTGGAGATAAAGCATATTCAAGTACATGCTTCAAGGTAAACAATTACTCAGTAGTTAACAAGTATAACCTACATAAAAATAACCATCCGGGCATAGCCTGGATGGCCAGGGTGCCCCGCAAATGCTCAGTTGACCTAGTCAATTGGCAATTCACTTCTAATATGGCGAAGGTTCGAATCTCGGTTCTGTTGGAAGCTTCGACGAGCCCAACACACCCACTACAGAGGACCTAGATTATACTACACTCACTACACCAACACTTGACGTTGGTTAGCCTTTAATTTTATGAATCCTTAGTGCACAGTAATGTTTAGGCGACAGTGTCGACCATATATCATTCAGGCGGTATAACCGACCATATATCACTTAGGCGGCAGAGCCGACCATATAATAGATACAACACAAGTGCACTAAGAACTTAAACACAAACTGAGGCTTAAATCGGGAAACTTAACAAAGAACACTTTTATTAATACAAAATGTAATTACAATATTACTCACTCACCACACTTTCTTTCTACTCGCTACTTATAAGCGTTCTTTCTCTAACTCACTCTTTTCTTACTTCCTCACAACTCTCACACACACTACACTACTTAAATGAAATCTCCTCCCATATTTATACTACTCTAAGGAACATTCTAGAACCTAGATATTTCCATGGATATATAAATATCTAGATATTTCTACAACCTACGAATATCTAGATTTTTCTTTTACATTTTAATTTCTAGATTTTTCTCTCATATTCTAATATCTAGATATTTTCTTATACATATTAATAACTAGATATTTTACATATATACATCTATTAATTCCATATTATTTTATAACACCAAATTTGCATTGTATTTTAACACTCCCCCTCAATGCAAATTTTTTTCCAACGATGTCTTGCAGACCATTCCAAGTGCTTCTCTGAATTTTGTAAACTTCGGTTTACTTAGGCTCTTGGTGAATATATCTGCAACCTGTTCATCTGTCTTTGTTGGCATCATCTTGATTTTCCCTTCAAGGACCTTCTCGCGAACATAATGATAGTGCACTTCTATATGTTTTGTTCTCGCATGAAAGACTGGATTTTCTGCTAGACGTATAGCTGATAAGTTATCGCAGAAAAGCTTTACTTGATAATCTGTTGATTGATGAAGATCTTCCATTAGCTGCTTCAACCAAGTAATTTCTTGTGTTGCTGATGCTGCCGATCGATATTCTGCTTCAGTGCTTGACAAGGATACTGTTGGTTGTCTCTTGCTGCACCATGATATTACGCCCGATCCAAGACTAAACATGTATCCAGTTATTGACCGTCGTGTATCATAGTCTCCAGCGTAATCGGCGTCACAATATCCAGTCACCCGACATTCTTTTGTTCTCTTATATAAAATGCCAAAGTTAATAGTACCTTTAACATACCTTAAGATGCGTCGTACAACATCAAGGTGAGGCTTCTTCGGATTGCTCATGTATCGACTAACCACTCCAACTGCATAAGATATGTCTGGACGGCTTAGTGTGAGATAAATAAGACTTCCAACCATCTTTCGATACATGGTAACATCTTGAAGACTTTTTCCTTCATCTGCTCGTAGTTTTGTATTCGGATCCATTGGGGTTGAAATAGGTTTGCAATTAAGCATTCCGTACTTTTGTAAAAGATCTCGCGCATATTTCTGTTGTCCCAGAAATAATCCTTCTCTTTTCTGTTCTATTTTGAGTCCAAGAAAATGTTTGAGTTCTCCAAGCTCCTTCATATGAAATCTGATAGACAGATTCTCTCTTGTTCTTTGAATCTCCTCATAGTGATCTCCCGTGATGATTAAGTCATCCACATATACTAGCACTATGGCTAGTTTTTCTTGATCTTGTTTCACAAATAAACTAGAATCTGAAGGAGCAACTGTGAAACCACTTTTTACTAAAAACTCGCCAATCTTCCCGTACCAAGCTCTTGGAGCCTGCTTCAAGCCGTATAGTGCTTTCTTTAATTTGCAGACATGGTCAGGATGGGACTTGTTCTCAAAGCCTCTTGGTTGCTCCATATAAATTTCTTTGTCAAGTTCTTCATGTAAGAAAGCGTTCTTGACATCCATCTGCCACAGCTTCCAAGATTTGCTAGCGGCTAAAGCTAGTAGAGCTCGAATTGTTGTGATCTTCGCCACTGGACTAAACGTTTCTTCATAATCCAGCCCATATTGTTGAGAAACACCTCTAGCAACAAGTCGAGCTTTATTCCTTTCAATGGAGCCATCTGATCGAGTCTTCACCTTGTAAACCCATTTACAAGATATTGGTTTTACATCTTTTGGCTTTGGAACTAAACTCCATGTCTGGTTTTCTTTTAGTGCATTAATTTCTTCTTCCATCGTTTTCTGCCATTCTTGACTTTGTGCTGCTTCTTCATAAGTGGAAGGCTCAATATGTATTAATTCATCCACATGAGCAGCATTGGCATACCTCGGATTAGGTTTCCTTGACCTTGTTGATCTCCGTAATTCTTGCACATGCTCCTCGGCATCCATTTGGCTTGGACGAACCTCTTCGAATGTAGATTGATGTACCCCAGTTTTCCATGGACTCGTTTCCTTAGAGTACGATCCATCTCCTTCTTTAATTGGATCCGATATGTGCTCTTTATGTTCTTCTTTCTCTTCTGGAACTTCTTCTAATCCATGAGATTCTGGAAGCTCTATCTTTTGAGGTGACCACCATGAAGAAGCTTCATCAAATACCACATTTCTTGAAGTATGACACTTCCCAGTATTTGGATCACAACATCTCCATCCTTTTCTTGATTCATCATAACCGACAAAAATGCACCGAATTGCCTTCTTATCAAATTTGCTTCGTAGATGATCTGGTACGAAGACGTAGCATACACATCCAAAAACCTTGAGATGGTTTACGGTTGGCTTGATCTTCCATAATCTTTCATATGGTGAAATATATCCTAACTTTGTTTGTGGGAGTCTGTTAATCACGTATGAAGCCGTCCTCATACATTCGGCCCAAAATTTTCCTGGTACATTCTTACCATGAAGCATACTTCGACAGGTTTCAGCAATATGACGATTCTTACGTTCTGCCACTCCATTCTGTTGTGGAGTATTAGGGCAAGTTAATTGCCTTCTGATCTTGTGCTTCTTAAGATAGATATTGAACTCGGTTGATAAATATTCTCCTCCATTATCTGTGCGTAAGCATCGAATCTTAGTATTGAGCTCACTTTCTACCTTGTTCTTGAACTCTTTAAACTTCAGAAAAGTCTCCGCCTTCTCCTTCATGAAGTAAACCCACACATATCTTGAGAAGTCATCAATGAATGTCACCATATATTTCATACCTCCAAGTGATGTTTGTTTCACTGGGCCGAAAACATCTGAATGTATGAGCTCTAGTGGTGTCTTGGACTGATGCGCTGACTCCTTGAATGGCAATTGGTGAGCTTTGCCAAATTGACATCCAGCACATATTGTATCTGTTCGGATATCAATTTGAGGAAGCCCATTTACTATGCGTTTTACTATCATCTCCTTTAACTTGTTGTAGTTCACATGCCCAAGACGTTCATGCCAAAGATCAGCCGTCTCATTTTTTCGAGTCTTATCCACATAAGCTGTTTCAGCAGATAATACATATACCGATTCTATTCTTCTTCCATGCATAACTGGATTGCCAACCACCTTTACTCTCTTTAATACGGACACATCTTCTGGTCAAAAGAGCACATAATTCCCTTCTGCTGTCAATTGCAGTACTGAAAGTAAATTCTTCTTTAGGCCAGGGACAAGATACACCTTCTCGAGTTGGAGCTTTTGAGAGTCGCCTTCATTTGGAATTATTGTCTTTCCAATATGAGAAATAGACAACCTTGAATTATTGGCTGTCAACACGACTCTCTTTCCTTTGTAATCCTCCATTTCTTGCAGCTTTGTCCCATCGTTGGTCATATGATTTGAGCACCCAGAATCGATGATCCAATCATCTTTGTAGTTTATTTTTGATTTTAAAGTTGTTGTAAGAGCTTGATCATCTATGTCAGCTTCAACGAAAAGTCCAGCTTCTGCATCCCATGTTTTCTCATTAATGGTTGCTTCGAATGTGACCTCTTTCTTCTCATCTCTTGTGGCGGCCACATTTCCTTCAAAAGTTCGCCTTCTGAGGAATCTACAATCTCGAGCAAAATGACCCTTCTTGCCACAATTGAAGCATTCACCATTCTTTCTCTTATCATTTTCCCCGTATTGTTGGCGATAATCTCTTCTTCCTTGTTGAGCTCCCCGAACTCCCCCTGAAGCGTTGCCTTTTGATTTTGGGTGACCCTTCCACCCATATGTCTTACTTTCTTTCATCGCCTCTTGTCTTTGAGATGTTGCTTTCTTCTTATTGGTGAAAAGTGCCTCTTCTTCGTCTTTTATGGTTACTTCATTCATCTGCTTGGCTAATGCCTCTTGATTAGCCAATAAATTCTCCAGCTCTATTAATGATGGTTGAGTAGGCCATCCTCTCACAACGGCTATCAATCCATTATACTCGGACCTTAAGCCATGGATGATAATTCTCTTCATCCTTGCATCACTCACTTTCTCTTCAGGAGCAAGTTGAGATATCTCACGTCAAATTGATTTCACCTTGGTGAAATACTGAGAAATAGACAGACTTCCTTGTGAGATACCCGCGAGCTCATTTTCCAAGAGCTGGAGGCGTGCTTCATTCTTCTTTGAAAATAATTTTTCAAAAGTTTCCCAGGCTGCCTTTGGTGTTTTCTCGTCACGGATGTGCTCCAATAGATCCTCCTCGATTGTAGTCTTCAATATAAATAAAGCCTTCCCGGCCTTGATGTTCCATTTTCTCAAGGCTTCAGCATTTTCTTTCGGTGGAGGCGTTGTGTCACTGCCAGCAACTATTTCCCATAAATCCTGTCCTTGTAGGTAGGATTCTATGCAAGTCCGCCAATAACCATAGTTGTGGTTATTGAGACTCTTGATTCCACTGCTCGTACTTGCAAGATCTGTCATCATGACGTCCAACGTCCAATAAGCTTGGTCCCTGACCGATGAGCTTTCACAGTTCCTAACTGTGCTCCGACAGAATCTTCCTTAGAGCCTTGGTGAAAACAAGCCGATATAAACGTCCAACGTTTTCCGATTTCCTCCACTAGAAATGGTCCCGAACGACCCGCTCTGATACCAATTGTTGGAAGCTTCGACGAGCCCAACACACCCACTACAGAGGACCTAGATTATACTACAATCACTACACCAACACTTGACGTTGGTTAGCCTTTAATTTTATGAATCCTTAGTGCACAATAATATTTAGGTGACAGTGTCGACCATATATCATTCAGGCGGTATAACCGACCATATATCACTTAGGCGGCAGAGCCGACCATATAATAGATACAACACAAGTGCACTAAGAACTTAAACACAAACTGAGGCTTAAATCGGGAAACTTAACAAAGAACACTTTTATTAATACAAAATGTAATTACAATATTACTCACTCACCACACTTTCTTTCTACTCGCTACTTATAAGCGTTCTTTCTCTAACTCACTCTTTTCTTACTTCCTCACAACTCTCACACACACTACACTACTTAAATGAAATCTCCTCCCATATTTATACTACTCTAAGGAACATTCTAGAACCTAGATATTTCCATGGATATATAAATATCTAGATATTTCTACAACCTACGAATATCTAGATTTTTCTTTTACATTTTAATTTCTAGATTTTTCTCTCATATTCTAATATCTAGATATTTTCTTATACATATTAATATCTAGATATTTTACATATATACATCTACTAATTCCATATTATTTTATAACACCAAATTTGCATTGTATTTTAACAGGTTCGGCCACCAGTTGTATTAGGCGCTGAGACAGGGGTTGGTTCCGACCACACTTGCCCGGGGCTGTGCTGACCCGCGTACAGTTGGCATCCAAAGGGTGCATGGGGTTAAAGGTTCCCCACCATGATAACCTTTTTCACTTCTAATAACCTACATAAAATACATACATGATATTATTATTTTGCATTGACATGTATATTGAGGGGTTTAAAATTGCTTTATTACGTGCAGTGGTTTAAAATTAAGGTAATGGGAAACATGTTATTTATCTCATATTTATAGCTATGTGTATAGTTTCAGTACCTTGAAGATACTGAAAATGAATCTGAGTGTGGTTATGCAAATTGTATTGAAACTACAGCTAGACATTATATCTTCAGCTTGATGCTAAATTTTGATTTATATTTGGTGGTAATATGGTTAAGATGAGTATTGAAAAATGGATACCAACGGCTCATAAAGTACACAAAATGATATATGCTAACCTTAAAGGTATGCGGTTTTACTTATCTTTCACAATAATTAAATTCAAGTTAGTATGCGAACATCTTCGTTATCAATGACAGCAAATTCTTATAACAGAAAAATTAACCATCTTAGTTGGGTAATGTAATTTCGTTAACCAATATTTGTATGTTATTGACTTTAACATATAATAGTCAGCATGTTTTCCAAATTGTTTTGGACAGGAATGTTAAGAAAGTGCCGCCAATGCGCGATTCCACTATTGCTGATGTTGCTGTCGCTTCTTCTACTGCTGCAGTCGTTGCTGCAGCTGTTGATGATCATGCTGGTGCTGCCACAGTTGCTGCTGGTGATGGTAGAAACGAAGACATTTGCTACTATTCAGTAAAAGCGGGCAACTAGAAGGACGAAAATCCTGTGAAAGCGTGTATTGAAGTCATTTGGTACCCAACAAGTCGGCAACGTGGTTGGTCACTCTTAATAAACATGTACTCCGTAGTTACTATTACGATGTTCAGTTTTACATAAATAATCAATCGTTTTGCATATTCACCATCAACTAACCCTTTATTATTATAGACTACTTATTAAACATGCATATGCTATATTATTAATCTTCTAAACTGCATATATAAATATAATGTCAACTTTCAAAATGGCAAAGAAAAAGTGGGTTTCTTCAATGTGATTTAACTGAGATTCATCTTACTTTTTATAAATGGAAAATAGAGACATAAGTTGTGATTTGCTTTTGGCAGTGATAATTCGTAAAAATTAGGGTTTCAAGTTTTTTTGATGATATTTTCTGCTTCTAAGTGAAAAAATCCTCTCTCCCCAACAAATTTACTCACATATTCTTCACTCACTCTTAATCTTTGTCTCTAATCAACAACTCACCTCAAAAATCCTCACTCTCAAATCGCTTTTATCACTGGAACTGCCCGTCGTGTCGGCTATCACCGACCTCAGTGCTGGCGCCCGACATCCGTGGTGGCGACGACTCAGATTCCCATCATCATCATCGACGGTCGTTGATAATCATCATGGGTAAGCAAAATTCATATCGTAAGTACTTTAATTGTGTAGGTTGTATGTTTTTTATAATCGATTTCATTTGTATTTTAAATTTAGAGCATATTATCCTTTATATTTGTTACTAACAATTAAGTTCTGTTTTTATTTTTGCTTCTGGATTATGAAAAAACTAGGGTCTGTTAGCTCTAACTACAATTTTACAAGTTGTCAATAATAGGTAATATGAAATAGGTAACTTATTTGTCATATAGGTAGAAAAAACGACTTTAACCGAATGGTTGACTTCAATAGAATATTCACGGAGGATAGACACTTGACATATTTAGACTTCCCTTCGGAATTTGTTTGGATGGCAAACTACAAAATGTTTTTTTGCATATAGTGGCGCTGCTCTTTAGGGCTGTTTTAGATCAAATGTCGTTGCAAACATATTTGTTTCTTTTTGTTGCTTGCAGGAAGGAGCTGTACGTTTAAATTGCTTTTTAACAGCTCTTTCGTCTACGGTATTTTAATAGTTCTTTATAAGTTTGCTCCTTAAGTTTATTTTTCTGAGTATTCGCTCTTTGCTTTGGTCATCATAATTGATTTGTGCACAATTGACACATTTAATTTAATTTAGGTCATGTTAGGAGTTGGAAATTACTTCTCTATGTATATGTTATCCTAATAACGATTTCAAATAGTATTTTCTGGTTCGAACCCGCAAGGTTGCGGGTATTAAACTAGGATTCAATATTTTACAAACACATAGACATTTAAAAATTAGTCGGCCAGGTTCATGAGTTGGCAAAACGAGTAGATTGTGATCGACGAGATCTTGAGTTGGCACATGATGCTTATCAAGAAATGAACATATATCAACACCATTGTTATTATTCGGCTCTTTAACTCCGTAAGCAATGTGGATGGATTGTGTTTGAATGTTGATTAAATGTTCCTCGTGCAATGTCTTTTGTATATTCATGTTACCATAATGACAAATCCAATTACTAATTTTCTGTTTCAAGCCCGCAAGGTTGCGGGTATTAAGCTAGTAATATGTTATTGAAATGTTTAATGTTATGTTATTTAAATCACTGTCATTTGTATTATTTATGACATTTAAATTATGTAATATTTTAGTTATTTTAAAAAAATTTATTTAAATCTAAGTCTTTTATTTAAAACATAAAATCATAATTAAAATATCAAGTCATAATCATCCTTTCCTACAAAGGCTCCTCATTACAACTCACATATTCTCCCATTATTATCATATCAGCATGATAACTCAAAAAACCTGATAACCCAAACAGTACCTCTTATTCCACTCCATATCAAGTTACCATTATTTATGGAGTTATGTGTTGGATTGTGAAAGAAAGAGATATGTGATACATAAGAGTGATAAATAATCGGTGATTTCTTACATGAAAAGAATATTAAATTAAAAGTATATATCAATCAAAAAACAAGGGAGAAGATATATAGCCTACTTTATTCATTTTGTATTTCTTTCAGCTTATGATCGAGCAAATGTCCATCATTGTATTTTGATGAGTTTTCTTCATTACTTTAATTAAATACTCTACTTTCAATGAAATATAAAAAACTTTCGCCCTTAAAAAAAATCTTGCAAGTCATTGAATGAAATTCTTTTGTAAAAAAAGAGTGGGTATATCAATTCTGGGGTGGGTATATCATTTCCGTAAGATAAATTTGATAAATGTCTATGATAAATTTAAATAAATTTATTTATAGACGGTAAATGACTGAGAGAAATAAATAAATGTAAATTGCAGAGTCAATAATATTTATTAGTTATATTTTTTATAATGTGAATAATTATTATGAAACACATTTAAATAATAAAGTAAAAATTTAGACACGTGATGAATATTAATCTGAGTCACGTGTACTATGTTATGCTTGATCATATGGGGAACATTGCTTTTAAGATCACTTTCATGAATGACATTCTTTCTTATTGTAACAACACGATTTTTTTTCATTAAATATTTAACGACCATTAGTTAAATTCTATGAATTTCTATGTCAATTTTTTTTAAAAGAATATGTTATTTTAATATGTGCTACATATTACATGATTTCATACTTTGGCTTAAAAGTATGCGAGAAACTTGAAAAACGCGAGAAAAACTTACGGTTAGTGAAAATCGAATTAAAGACAACGAAACGAATGATAATTTATTTACATAATTATTAAGTTTTAAAAATACTTTTGATTTATTAGAAACATTATAAATTAAAAGCGCGAAGAATTTGTTAAACGCTCGATTAACGTTCCGGTTCTCGGTTTCGGTTAATGACACTTAGAAACGTCTTAAATAATTATTAAGTAAAATAATTATTCCATATAATTTATAAAAAGTAAAATTCTTTTATCAATTTAGAGAAACAAATTTAATTTAAGAATCTTGAAAGAATTAACGTTTAGCGATTCGGTTCACGTTTTCGGTTAACGATTTATGGGAACGAGCTTATGAATTAATATAGCTAGCCAAAAGAGTCCATGGACTCCCTTCCTATAACCCATTCGGCCAAACCCCTTAGTAGGCAACCATATGATCCAAGTTTTGGGATTTTTGTGTATTTAATCCAAACGTAAACCTAGTTAAGTCACATATTTAACAAAGTAGAAAATCAAGTCATTCCCTACTCCCTCCTAAAGCTACGACCAACAGCCCCAAACCTTCCCTCCATCATCAAAAAGTCATCATCTCCCATGATCAAGAACACCTCACCCAATTGCTTGATCGTCTAATTGTTTACGAATCTGTGATCCTCGCGTCGTGCTCTACGCAACCATACCTATAATTGCTTGCTTAGGGTATGATCTAAAAACTTTTTTCCCCAAATTTTATTATCATTATACATGTATAGGTATAGGGTTGCAATAGTGTCCATGCTCAAATCTTTGATTGATTGTACTTAATTGCTCGATTAAATGCTTTTACCGAAATCACAAATTTGAATCTGATCAAAACTGAACTATTCATTCTACACTGAGATAATATAAGTATATAATTGGATTGCTCTCGAAAAATAGATAATTTTTCATGTAGATAACACTTGATTTCGATAAACGGTTAACAAGAAACGTACAATTAGGTTATTTAATGCAAATTCGTTATTGAATCTGATTATTATGGAATGTTATGTTCTGTTACTGATCTTAAAATGTTCTTAATTAAATATATTTTAAAAAATTATTAATTTTTCATTTAGATATCGCATGTTTTCGATTTACGGATCGAAAGTTAGGAGTATAACGATTTCGGTATGAATTGTGTATGAATCTAATTTTCTGAAAATACATGCATTGGAATTAAATCACGAAATGTTGACAAATGAATTTCTTATGAAAAACTAATAAGTTTTACATCTAGATATTGTGTGATTTTGATTTGTGAAACTCAAGTTATGATCAAAACAATGTTTTTTAAAATTTATTCGACGTTTGCATGAGCATTACGTGACTGTGACTAACTGGTAAGATGAATAGTAATGATTTTCTGAAATATGAACTAAAACATGATTTGGAAGACTTTCTAATTGGCGGTATGTTAAATCGTTGTGTTATATGGCGATAATGCTTTACAAGATAATATGCTTCCAAAATTTCTTTGAAAACTGAAGGACCGACTTGCAAGAATAAACTATACCAATTGGCTAAACCAAAAATTATTATTTTTCTACATTAGGTAGATGAAATTTTTTGTAAAATACTCCAATTGGCCTAGTAGTATTTTTGAATATTTATGCTCAACTTATAGTCTTCTCTGATTGCGCGTACGGAAAAAGAAGTGGTTATACTTGTTTGTATCTAGAGTTCTAGAAATCGTATGATAGCGTGGTTAGACTTTTAAAAAGCTAATAAGTTAATCTAGTGATTTGGAAAGAATCATTTTGCCATGTTATGTATTTTGTGATTTATGCTCAATTGTTTGAGTGCTGTTGACATGAACACTTAGGCGAATAATTAAAACGCTAATATGTAACTAAAACTTTATCGATTGACATGTGTTGAATTGTTTGACCAACATGAGTGACCTACTAATGTGGTTGACTTATGTTGACCATATTGATGGTGGTTGACCATCGGTTGACTTGCTTTGACTTTTGTTGACTTTTACTGTAATTGTGAGTCGGACTTGAGCAATAGGACTATGTGTACCCTATGGACCGACCTAGCTTATTAGACACATATTGATCAATTTATATTCTTTAGGTTGAGTCTACGGGTCAAGGACCTACAACATGTTTATCTATTATGCTATTTGTAGTTGCGCTAAAGGTGAGTTATAGCCCCCATTTTTCTCTACTATTTTGGGGTGAGAATACATGCTTACTAGATTTTTCAAAAGTTTATTTTATGAAAGTTCGCAGTCCTACTTTCTTTTTAAACATTTACTGTTTATACTTGGGATGTGGATTTTTTCTTTTTAAACGTTTACTGTTTATACTTGGGATGTGGATACATACTGTTTGAAACAGATTTTACAGCTAGACACGATGATTTAAAACTATGTACTGTGTGAGTTCAGACTAAAAAACTCTTAGCTCGAATATGTTAAATTACATATGTAATCGTGAATCCTAGGGACAGATCTGTTAGGTTTGACAGCCTCAGTGCTACATACTGTGGTGCTTATTACTTCGTAAACTGTACACTTAGTCAGTGTATACAAAAGTATATGGTAAAGGATTGCATAGTTCGATATGCATTAGTTAAGCTTCATATTTCGAGTGCTCGGGAAATGCATACACTTTAGAAACTATGGCTGATAAATATCGTAGTTTACAAACATTTATAACAGGACATGGTGTTGTGTACAAAAACTTGAAACAGGACATTTTGTTGTCTACAAAATATTTAAACTAAGACACTTTGTTGTCTACAAAGATTTGAAAACATGAGATTACGTTGTCTACAAACTTTTGAACTATGAAACGTTTTACGGTCTATCTTTATTACTATTTTGGAACTAAATCTATAACTCACCAACCGTTGTGTTTACCTTTTAGCATGTCTTATTCTCGGGTACTAGATGATTTGCTTCCACTGTTTGCTTAGTGGTCGCATGCCGCATAACTGGAGATCCGGTTATTGTTTTAAACTTTGATTATTCGCATTTAAAATATTTAATACTCTATTTTCATTAAGTGAATTGTTTTGACTTTCGAGTCATCTTCTTCCATTGGAAACCTTTTTAAATAATAAATGCGAATATTTTTAAAAACGTCTCATATAGAGGGCGTAACCGTTACTGTGGGACCGATGATTAACGTTCTGTCAAGAGAATTTTAGCGGGGTATTACACTTACTTTGACAGACAGTAACATCAGTGTCACATCAGAATAATATCTCCATTTCCTCCTCAAGACATATTCATGACTTCCTTCATCACCATCACATAGGCTCACCAAATTAATTTAATAAACTAGTTTACAATTGTTAAGTTTTGCAAGTGTTAAGTACAACATACAGAGTAATAAATCATAAACATCTATCCTGGGTTATGTTTTGTGAAGAAAAAAGTGAAGGCGAGTGAGGACATGGTGAGGGCAGGGATACTAACATCGGTGCCCTCGGACGGATGTGAGGGCGAGACCGATATGAGTGGTCTAAATTCAATTCATATACTAGCCTCCTTTAATTGAACTTCTTCTCATTCCCTCAACACCAAAAACTCTAACATTTCTTTAATAAAACCTTCGTATTTTTCACTAATTATTACTCACAATTATACTCTTAAAATATAACATGTACGTACGATTAAACATAAAGTATAACAAAAAAATATATTTGGTCCCATCACTCCGAAAGTCAACCAACGCCAATTCGGTTGGCGTTTGATTTAACATTTCACGACCTATCTATGTTAAACATTTAACGCACGCCGAACTCATTGACTAGCGAAGATCCCTAATAACTTCATGTGATATTCATACAGAATATGTGATATAATATGAATCTAACTAGCAAAAATCGGATCGCACTTTGCTGCGGTTGTATTTGGATATAGGTTGGTTGATACTTAATAGACTTAATGAGCTACACGTTTTGAGTGTCTTTTATGAAGCTAAGATCGAGGTAGAACCGAGGGGAGAAATTAGGGAAAAAATGAGCGGTAATGTCTAACTTATCAGGTGCTCTCGACATCCACATGGTTAGCATTTTCTAAAAAGAGTCTATTTTGAATATATTTAGTTGCGTTTTGTGTGTAAAATTATTTTGAGTTTAATGGTCATGACAGTGAAAAATAGCTCGAAGCGAATAGGAAGTGTATATGTTTAAAAGTTAAGGGAAAATGGTTAGTTTTTTAAAAAATCGTACGTTACGATCGCCGTGAGTTGCGTTGTGTTTGTAAAACTATTTCAATTTTAACGATGAAGTTGGGGGAAAATAACTCTCGGCGGATAGAAAGATAAAGTCCGTTAAAAATTTAGGTGAGTTGTTAGATTAAATTTAAATTAGAAAATTGAATTTTCAATTTGACCCCCAAATTGAGGGGTAAGTGTATAAATTGTATTAAAATTTGGGGGGCAAAATGTTAAATTATGTTTTTTTCTTGGTGTCGTTTGCAAAGCCTTGAGGGGTCAAAACGACCAAAAACCCCATGGCTATTAGTATATACTAGAAAAATATCGTCAGCGCAATGCGGCGGTGCATTTGGTGTTACATATTTATATTTAACATACCGTTATTTATTTACAGAATTAAAAATGTGTTGCTACGGGTATGGTTGAAAACACATGGTTAGTTCATAGTATACGTAATAAACTCCACTTTTTTAGCGCCATAAAAACCGCATAAAAAAAGAAAACAGGACTATCGATATGATGTGGTTAGTTTTGGTTGTTTATTATATGTATATGTAAATGTATAATTTAAATTATATCCCGAAATATATAGTATTTTTTAAAAGTAGTCCGTTTCACGCATAACTAGTTGCGTTGTGTTCGTAAAATTATTTCGAGTTGAACGGTGATTTCGGAAAAATTTTACTCGAACCGAGCGGGAAGATACGCCCCGTTAAAAATTTGCGTGGAGTTTGTTTAAATTTTTTAATTAAAATAACGAAGTTACATTTTACACCCCAATGTGGAGGGCCGAATTTTTATAATGGTTAAAGTTTGAGGGTTGAATTTTTATTTTTTATTTTGCTTTGTCGTTTTGAAAGAATTTGGTAATCCAATGACTAAATTCTTGGTGCCAATTAGTATATAAATATAAATATAAATATAAATATAAATAGGTAATTATTCTTCAATTTTTTGGTTTGAGCAAATTGTATGGTTACAACTGATAAATCACCCATATTTGATACGGTTAGTGAGATTAGAAACAACAACGATTAGGGGTCAACTTCTGGTATTTAATCAGTTTATAACGACGCTGTAGTGGCGGGGAAAAGCAAATTTTCTTACAAGGAGGAACTTCATAATTTTGATATTTTGATGGAAAAATTGGCGGTGGAAGAGTTGCCAAACAAGTTGTCAAAAACATAGATAAAGGTCGTACGGTGTATTCTATGGTCCATCATTTTCAAGTTCAATTGTTAGTAATTCGAGAATCTTTGGTTGGATAGCAAATATGATGAGAGCAAGATGTGCATTATACAAAAGAAACCTACAAAAGGCTAAAGAATATAAAAAACAGGAAGCACGTTATGAGTTTCCTTTGGCGATTTTATTACATGGAATTATGGTAGTTGATCAAGCATAGAATAATCGTGTCGGGTTCGGTCCATGCTTGACATCAAAGAAGGGGGATTTAAGAGTCAATTGGGTTTAACTCTCCGGTACGGAGTACCGTGAATAACCCCTTGCGAGATGAGGATCTCAGCAGGGGTGGTTAAACATAGACCCACCATCGACGGGTTGTCCGGTTAGTGATGGCTCGCGCTGGGTTGTAGGGTTTATGTTCATAGAACGTTACCTGTATATCAAGAGTGTCTAGTGGAATGTTATATGTCCGGTAGTGCGGGTAGAGATGCGCTAAGTAGTAGGCGCTTACTGTTAACGATATGGTATGTGTATGTGTGAGTGGAATAATCCTCCCTTTTGTTGTGGATTGAGTCCGTTATTTATAGGGTAATCCTTTTTTGTCTTCTATTGCCACATAATAAGGCTAAAATGATCGTGGCCTGCGAATAGTACGTCCTTGAGTGAGCTGAACCGACAAAAGTAAAAAGTGTTTTGTCGGACCTGACCCTTGTCTGCCAGGTGCCTTCTGCCAGCTACAGGATCGCCTGACATGTATACGTCACCTTGGTGCTTTCATGGGATCTGCGCCAGGTCTGTGACTTGAGCGCTTATTCCTTCAGCGCGCGTCATGCATGGCTCATATGGTAATGTTGTTTGTTGCGATACACGAGCTGATCGGGTATGCGTATCATTAGTAGTGATTGGGTTATAATGACAGAAGACATATGGTTGGGAGTTCCATTGTTAATTTTCAAGTTTTCTTATTGCAACTCAATAATCTAAATACTAAAGTGGATGACGTTTCAATACGAGTTCTTAATGAAAGGTGGAAGGTTGTAATTTCTAATGGGTCCTAGTTACCTCGCACGGAAGGTAGGGTGGTTTAAATTCAAGTTGGATGGATGATGTCTGCAAATCAATAGAACATTGGCAATGTCCCAATTAAATTGCTTCTTGTTTGGAGTATTTGCCTTCATAGAGCGGTTGACCCAATTAATATGATGAGATTTAATGCCTTGATCTCAAGATTCTCAAGTGTTAATCAGTGGAACATAGATGTGGTTATGTGCTGCGTTTCTGTTTGATAGAAGTTGTGCAAGAAGTTGCATTTTTATTTTGAGGGTTCATGGGTCAATTTTTGTATTGCAGATCATGTTTTGTTTCTTATATAGGCTTTCTTGTTTTGGTCTGTTATTGTACTCTTTGTCCTTTCATGTTTTCGATAACTTAGGATTATTTATATCAAATTCTATTTAAAAATTGTATGGATTTCATATTGTTTTGTACGGAGTACTTTCTCTCTATTAAATTATCATTATCTAGCACTTTAAAAAAAAAATCTTTCTTGTAGTACTTATAAATTTCGACAATCAAACAAAAGGAGCATATATTAACACTTAGCATTAAAGTTAACAATACGAATAAACATTTTAACTTGATTATGTCTATGCTAGAATATTGATGTGGCATGACCGCTATACTCCAAGCTTGCCGCTAATTAAGAATATGCATGTACAGAATGCATATACCATATATGGTAAATTTATTTTCATATTCTTGTGGTGAAAAATATTATTAGCCGATATATTTTCTATATATACGGATGTTTATATTTAGTGTATTATATTGATAAGTTTAGTAAAGATATTGTAAACCAATTCCCAAAATAAGAGGAATGGTTGTTAGGATTATAGTTCTAGATTATTTCTTTGAGTTGTATATATACCGAATGACAAATCAATATACAGACACGGTTTTATACTCTATTATGGTATCAGATACCCTACCGATCCAACCCTTCTAATTCGCCTCTTCTTCAACACAAAACTTCTTCATCTCTTTTCTTTCTTCAACACGCTTAATCACCAACAACATGTCTGACAATCAAAAGCTTCATCCCGCTGTCACCGTGAATAACATCCACAATTTTGTGCCTCTCATCCTTGAATTCAAGAACGGCAAGTATGAATCGTGGGCAGAACTATTTCAGATTCACTGTCGTGCTTTCATGGTCATCGACCACATCATACCTCCTGCCGAACAGGTTTCTTCTTCTTCTTCTTCTGCTTCGACAGACGACACCATCAAATAAACTGATCCAGAACAATGGAAGCGTCTCGATGCTATTGTCCTTCAATGGATATACGGTACGATCTCCGCTGAACTTCTTGGTACCGTTCTTGTGCCTGGATCGACTGCTCAAGAGGCTTGGGATCGCCTCAAAAATATTTTTCATGACAACAGACATACACGGGCAGTCCATCTCACTCATGAATTCACTAACACTCGACAAGACAATTTTCCAAATATGTCAGCTTACTGTCAGGAGCTCAAGAATCTCGCAGATCAACTCTCTAATGTTGGCCCGAAGATTGATGATGATCGCTTAGTGTTACAGTTAGTTTCTGGTTTGAACGAGTCCTATGATACTATCGCATCTCAAATTAATCATATGGACAAACTTCCATCATTTTATGAAGCACGTTCAAAACTTATACTCGAAGAGAGTCGTAAATCGAAGCAAGTAGCTATGCAAACAGCCCCTAATTCTGGAACAGCTTTACTCTCAGTTACTTCTTCCACGCCTGCTAAATCTGCTTCCTCTTCGAACAACAATCCGCGTAACAATAACCAATATAGTCGTGGAAGGAACAACAATCGAGGAAATTATCGGGGTCGGGGTGGTTTTGGTCTAGGTCGTGGTAGTCGAAATTACTCATATAATAATCCAGCATCATTCGGGCCTTATCCACCTAATAATGGGCCGTATAATCCTTGGCAGGCCAACGTATGGGCTTGGCAGCAACCCACCTGGCATTCGGCTCCATGCCATACCCTACTAATGCTTGGCCCAAGCCCAATTCTTCTAATGGGCAAGCTGGGATACTTGGTCCACGACCACAAAATCCTGCATATGCATCATCAGCGACTTCCAGTACTCCCACAGATATCGAGTCTGCCATGTATACGATGAGCTACATCCGCCCGATGACAACAACTGGTACATGGATACTGGAGCTTCATCTCATATGACAGGATCCCAAGGTAAACTATTGTCTTATTTCCACTCAGGCCACCCCAAGTATATTTTAGTTGGCAATGGCAATCGGCTTCCTATAAATGGTTACGGTCATTCCTATATCTCTTCCCCTAACAAACCTTTAATTTTATCTAATGTTCTTTATGCTCCACAACTTATTAAAAA
The DNA here is from genome assembly GCF_046630445.1 of Rutidosis leptorrhynchoides. Lineage (NCBI taxonomy): Eukaryota > Viridiplantae > Streptophyta > Magnoliopsida > Asterales > Asteraceae > Rutidosis > Rutidosis leptorrhynchoides. The sequence goes on from NC_092339.1 coordinate 169,904,670, forward strand.
TTTAATTTCTGTTCGTCGTCTTACAACTGATAATCATATTTCTATTTCTTTTGACCCTTTTGGTTTTACTGTGAAGGATTTTCTGAAGGGGACCACAATCCTACGGTGTAACAGCACCGGTGATCTTTATCCTCTCCACTCTTCCATGCTGCAACAACTTTCATCTCCATCAACTTTTATTGCTTTCAGTCAAGATTTATGGCATCATCATCTTGGACATCCGGGTCGTGATGTTTTAAAATCCCTTAGGAATAATGCTTCAATTGAATGTAATTTGAATTCTAGTAATAAAGTTTGTCAATCATGCATTTTTGGCAAACACATTAAATTACCTTTTTATGCATCTTCTTCTTTTACATGTTCTCCTTTTGATATAATTCATAGCGATTTATGGACTTCGCCTATTGTGAGTAGTAGTGGTCACAAATATTACGTTCTATTTCTTGATAACTTTACAAACTTTCTTTGGACATTCCCTCTTAGCCACAAGTCCCAAGTCTTCTCTATCTTTAAAGCCTTTCATGCCTATATTCATACACAATTTAACACCAAAATCAAACAATTACAATGCGATAATGGTACGGAGTATAATAACAACTTGTTTCATAATTTTTGTGCCCAACACGGCATGTCTTTTCGCTTCTCTTGCCCCTATACATCCTCTCAAAATGGCAAAGCCGAACGTAAAATACGAGCCATTAACAATGTCATGCGCACCCTTCTCTCACACTCTCATGTGCCTCCACATTTTTGGCACCATGCTCTAGCTATGGCCACCTATCTACTTAATATTCTTCCAAGTAAACTCCTAAATAACATCTCCCCTACTCAAAAACTCTACAATCGTCTCCCCTCCTATGATCATCTTCATGTTTTTGGGTGTCTATGTTACCCACTTTTCCCATCCGTCAATATAAATAAACTCGAATCTCGTTCCACTCCTTGTGTCTTCCTCGGTTACCCCTCGAATCACCGTGGTTATAAGTGTTATGATTTATCCACTCATAAAATAATTATTTCAAGACATGTTATATTTGATGAAAGTATATTTCCATTTGCAAAGTCTACTGTCTCTTCTCATGACTCATATAAGTGTTTCACCAATGACCATAATCCTCATCTATATACCACTCCACTGATGTCACCAACAAATTCGCCTACTCCTACCACCACCGTACAGCTCACTTCTCCAACTCAATTCGGCCCAACTTCTCCTACTTCGCATGAGCCCAATACGCCTTCATCAACTAATCCACCAACCTCACCTAATCCTAGTCCTTCTACACCTAGTACTATTTTCGATTCTAGCTCCTCACCACCTTCTGTTACCACCTCGTCGCCATCTACCTCTCCTCCTCACATTCCTACTCGTACTATTCAAACACGTGCAATGTCCGGTATTTATAAGCCAAAAATACCCTTTAATCTCTCCGCTACTACTACTCTTTCTCCTATCCCAACTAATCCTAAAGATTCTCTCGCCGATCCTAACTGGAGTCGTGCCATGGCCGACGAATATAAGGCTTTAGTGGATAATAATACATGGGTTCTTGTTCCTCGTTTACCTAACATGCATGTTATTAGATCCATGTGGATCTTTCGGCACAAAATAAAATCTGATGGATTGTTTGAGCGTTACAAAGCTCGGTTGGTTGGCGATGGTCGTTCTCAACAACCCGGGGTTGATTGTTTTGAAACATTTAGTCCTGTCGTTAAACCTGCTACCATTCGCCTGGTACTTAGTATAGCTGTTTCCAAAGCTTGGCAGATTCACCAACTTGACGTTAAAAATGCGTTTTTACATGGTCACCTTCATGAGACAGTTTATATGTATCAACCGACAGGTTTTCGGGATCCTAATCATCCGACTCATGTATGTTTATTAAAACGTTCGCTTTATGGTTTGAAACAGGCACCCCGCGCATGGTATCAAAGGTTTGCTGATTATGCTTCTTCGATTGGGTTTCATAATAGCAAATGTGATCACTCTCTTTTTATATTTCATCAAGGTTCTGACATGGCGTATCTCTTGCTTTAAGTTGATGACATTGTTCTTGTTACTTCTAATGATCAGTTACGGAAACGTCTTCTCGTTTTATTCTCCCATGAATTTGCTATGAAAGATTTGGGACCTTTACACTCTTTTTTGGGCATATCTGTTACACGCTCTGCCGACGGTTTGTTTCTCGATCAACACGCTTACGCAAAGGAAATTATCATGCGTGCTGGTCTTTCTAATTGCAATGCTGCCTCCACACCAGTCGACACTTGTGGTAAACTTAGTTCGACTTCAGGCAATCCTTATCCAAATCCCACGAAGTATCGAAGTTTAGCAGGTGCCTTGCAATATTTAACGTTCACTAGGCCGGATATTTCTTACGCAGTACAACAAGTTTGTTTGCATATGTATGACCCGAAAGATGTTCACATGTTAGCTCTTAAACGAATCGTTCGTTACTTACAAGGTACACCTACACTCGGTCTTCACATTCAAAAATCACGGACAACTTCACTCGTTTCTTTCACTGATGCGGATTGGGGTGGTTGTCCTGATACTCGGCGTTCTACTTTGGGGTATTGTGTCTATTATGGTGATAATTTGATATCATGGTCGTCAAAACGACAAGCTACTCTATCTAGGTCAAGTGCGGAGGCTGAGTACAGGGGCGTAGCAAATGTTGTGGCTGAATCATGTTGGCTTCGAAATCTCCTACTCGAGTTGCATTGTCCAATTCATAAGGCAACATTGGTATATTGTGACAATGTAAGTGCTATCTACCTCGCCGGTAACCCTGTCCAACATCAAAGGACAAAACATATAGAACTTGATATACATTTTGTACGGGAAAAGGTTGCCAAGGGTCTCGCTCGTATTCTTCATATTCCAACCCGATATCAAATTGCGGATATTTTCACTAAAGGTTTACCTCGCATTCTATTTGAGGAATTTCGGTCCAGTCTCGGCGTTCGTTCACCTCAGGCTTCGACTGCGGGGGAGTATTAGCCGATATATTTTCTATATATACGGATGTTTATATTTAGTGTATTATATTGATAAGTTTAGTAAAGATATTGTAAACCAATTCCCAAAATAAGAGGAATGGTTGTTAGGATTATAGTTCTAGATTATTCCTTTGAGTTGTATATAAACCGAATGACAAATCAATATACAGACACGGTTTTATACTCTATTACATATGATATTTGAAATATTAAATACGGAGTAGTATTTATGACTTCATGATGCAAATCGAAGTACTTGACTTCTATTTGGTGGGGGACTTATTATTCTTTAACTGTCTCTGTGTGTGCAATCTTCGGTCTACGTTGTATAATTCTTTTAAAAGAAAAGGCTCATATGAATTGAATTTGAGATTGGTTAAAGATTGGTTTTAACGAACCACCAAACAAACCCCTTAGGGTCTACGTTGTAAAAACTTGTATGAAGTTATTCACACTTGTCATAACTAAATATTGTAATTGTACGTACGTGTCATCAAAATACATACAATAGTAACGTGAAAGTTCATTGCACAAATATTACCCCAAGTACTTGATGTATATAATGAATGTCAATGCATAAAATGTTAGGGGATCAATATTTTCACACCATTGGTTTTACCTCTTTTACTTTAATTGTCTAAAATACCCTTAAGGCCTTAATAATAGACTTATACAAATTTTTTAAAACTTTTTATTGTAATTCATCAAGGAATATTTTAAGGAAAAAAGCTTGAAATGATAGTAAAACAAGTAAAATTAATGATGAAAGTGTCATCTCGCCAAAAGTTACTTTTCTGTTTGTTAATCATATATAATACTCCGTACATAACGAATACTTATACTTTCTAGGATGGATCAAACCTTGCAAGATTCTAGATTCTTAGGCTCCATCAAAATTGTCCCCTTGTGAGCGTTGTACACAACTATTTATATTAGTATTGAAGTTTCAATATCATCATCAAGTGATCAATAAGGAGATTACTTTTTACTTTGATCATGGGCTTACAAAAGCTTCCTAAACTAATCATTCATGCAAAACAAGGAAAGCAAGGGATTATTTCCTCCTCATGTTCCATTAAAACGCCCAAAGGCTATTTCTCTATTTATGTTGGTGAAAGCCAAAAGAAGAGATTTTTAGTTCCATTATCGTATTTAAAACATCCTTCGTTTCAAACGTTGTTGAATATGTCAAAGGAGGAGTTTGGTTATACTCATCCTATGGGAGGTCTTACATGTCCATGCAAAGAAGAGACCTTTATTGAACTCACTAGAAACATGTTTATGCCGTCAAATGCGAAAAGAAGAGATGACTTTACTTTGTCGTGTATTTAGACACTTAGCTAGCAACCTTGTATTTTGTCAGTAATTTTATGAAAAGATCTTAGTTAAGGTATAGTGAGTATATAATGTGTTTTGTTAAGATTTCGATCTTGATCCGAAGTACTTGAGATTTTTGTTGGTGATTTTACTGTCATCCAACATCATTTTGGTTAATTGGGATTTACTTGAAAGCAAAAGTGAGCTAGTTAACCACGCAGGCTTGCCTGAGTGGCCACCGAGTTGCCCAATGAAGCACACCACCCATGTTCAATTATTGGCTATGTCAAATTGTTCAAAAGGGGAGTGTGACTAGAGGGTGCACATAATGTGCAATTCACCCGGTACCAGGGCTCGCGCTCGGGGGGCTTGATTACCCGATGTTTTACCTTCTATGGGGAGCCAATGTGCACGTTCATAGGAGGGTTTCCTCGCTTACCTAAAAAAAAAGTGAGCTAGTTATACTTAACAACATATTTGGAGAGTGTGGAGTACACACCCGTAAGAGTTGGCTAGACACTGTCTCGAATATAGCGGGGGTCAAGGGGGCCCCCTTGTGAAGGGGTGCATCCTTTCAATTTTAACTGCCGAATTAATATTTCCGTTTTGGGCATACTTGCTTTCATATACGAAAAAATATACAGAAAAATACATTCTTACATACACTTAGATTTGAATCTTCTTGTCTGGAATCAAATCGCGTTCTTGTCTTATCCCGATTAGGATTTCGTGATACTCAAGGCTTTTAGGGTCGAAATATTGAATCGAGAAAGTGATTACACGATTCAAGAACCATTCGGATTATCAATTACAATCCTATTTTCTAACAATTTTGTGATCTCTGTGAATGAAAATAATCCCATTATATTATAATGATATTTATAAATAAATATAAACTATAAAATTCATAGGATCTCCTTATGATTTCGATTCAAAGAAATTCTAAGCAAGGATCTTACAATGGTATCACTCTTCTTCACCATCATAATTTATCTTTGCTTACTTATATGCGATAATACAATATAATCTTAGAACCCACCTCATAGAAAATTATATTAAGCAAGATTGGATGCAATAATTGTTTGAATTATGAGGCATATTAACGCAAGCTTCCTTTTTATGGAGAAATAAAAATAAGGGCTCATGTATTTCAAATTTGGAAAAAAAAGGTCTACGTTGTTCTATCTTTTAGCTCGTGTTATAAAACTTTCAAAAATCAGTTTAGGTTTTACTCGAAATTTTTGTAACTCTTTTTCCCAACTCAACAGCGGGTCTGTTCCAGACTATCATTGTTTCGTTTTGTATATGTATTTTTGGTGCCTAATGAAATCATGTTTGCTAGGGTTTATTTATACCTCATAAACTTATCCTTTCTGAATTTTGTTATAAAGTTTAGATTTAGTATTTTATTTTTAAGTAAAAACATAGAGCTTTAATTTGCTTTCAGTTTTTTAGGCCATGATATACTTCTTAATTTTTTTATAAAATTACAAGGTAGCAATCTGGACCCATACAGATAGTTTTGCAGAAATTGTGCTTGGATTATTTTGAAAGACCTATACACTTGCGGCATTATTGGGCATCAAATTCTTACTTTTTAATGCATAAATTGATGGTTTGATGTTGCATCAATATACCAAGGAATATAAGTATTAAGTACTGCTAATTTATAGGCTTGGGGAATTTAATTTTGAATCTTCTATTACAGGTTTAGAAATATATTTATTTTATATACTACTGAGTATTCTTTTATAAATATGTAGTATGAAGTTGGGATCTACAAAAGTTCCTTCTCAATAAGCTAAACTATTAAAGTTGCTACAATAAATTATGAGTTTGGTTCTAAGAATGTTGATTGAATGTATATACTATTATTACTTAGGCTTAAAGCCATAAATAGGTCATATACTTTCATTTTTGTCCCAATGTAGATTATATACCCCGAAAAATACCATTGTAGGCTATATACTTTCATAAAGTGTACTAATATGAATGGACAAAACTTATTAACCGGATAAACAACTAAACGATGACGTGACATCCTACATGGAGAATGACGTTGGTGATACATCGGAACAAAACTGAAAGTATATAGCCTACATCGGAACAAAACTGAAAGTATATGACCTATTTGTAGCCATATAAAATGCAAAAAAATGTTAAAATAATTAACTTTACCGGTTCAGCAGGTAACTTGTTAAATTTGTGTACATCGATACAACTTTTAAGAGTATATAACTTGCATTGGTATTTTTTAGGGTATATAGCCTAGATTGGGACAAAAATAAAAGTATATGACCTATTTATGACTTTAACCCTATTACTTAACAACTAACTATGGTTTATTTTAAACCATTTAGTAACTTTGATAACGTTTGTTAGTGTAATGGTTGGTGCTTATGGTGTTGACTCATGGATGGGTTCATTGCTAATCTTAGGTGGGAGTTTTCTAAGAATCTTAGTATGAAAGCTAATGATTAGGTAAAATGGTTCCTTAAATAATATCATAATTTGGTTGTTAAATTATCTCACTTATGCAAATTTTCTTTCAGGAAAGATGATAACCTTCGAAACCTTGGATTTGTATTGAAAATCATACAAGAGTATCTATTATACAAATAACAAGTATCATCTCTTACAATGCGACACCAGATTATTACGTTTTTCTTTGCACATTATACTTAACATCTTTCCGGGCACATCATACTTAACATCTATTGTAAGCAATTGTCATCTATATCGATTGCCATCTTTTTATTACTCTGTAATAAAAGGATACATATTGTTCCATGAATGTATTATTTATTTGTAACAAATTCTCTTAAAAGTCTAATTTGCGCGTCTTTGACTAGTTGACTAGCAATATTAATAGAAAAACATAAAAGGGTTGCTGCCCTTTTAAATCTTTCGCACAAGAACACATATGTGGTGTTTTAATTACAGGGCAACTGACCCAAAAGGATAACATAAATTACCCAATTTAACAATCGAGGTAACCCTTAATTTGCCTTAGCCTGAAAAAATTTTAATTTTAATTTGTTCAAGAAAAGGACTGCGATTTAAGAAAGTCTTAAATTGGGTTAATAATCATTAAATTCGTTAACAACCGTTGATCAAAAGTACACGAGTGGTCCCTAAAATTTCTTAAAAATTGCACCTATCGTCCTCTTCATCATTTCGTTCCCACCACCACTACCACCACACTTTTTTTATCATTCAACCCAAAAAACATAAACCATAACTTCAGCCTTTAGAAAATAAATTTTCCTTTCATGTCCTACCTACCTTTCTAAAAGTGTTTCGAGTATTTTGAATCTCTCATTATATGTAAAGTTTTAAAAATATATAAACCTATAAACTTCGCGAATAGATGATATTTCATACTCAGTATCATGTAAACCCGATTCCTGTATATGAGATCAGAACATGGGTCATGTTATGTTTGAAGTTTGATAAACATATAAATATGAAAACTTCTTTGACTTTCTTTGACTTTTTGGTGGGTTTTGATTTCGAAGTGTGTTAATGAAATCTGAAAAAGTAGAAAGATCCATCATCATCTCGTGATCATTTCCTCAAAATTTCAGAATCTAACTCTAATTATTAATCGAGATCTCAACAATTTTTTGTCCGAAAATATCATACAAAAAATCGATTTGTTCTTCAATTTTGGGTTTAACTAGTCCGGACCGGCCCGCGGGTTGCAGCGGCTGCTTTCGGCCTGCGTATTCATATATAACGTAGCGTTGTGTATTTACAGAGGGGAACACGGCCCATTTGTTAAGCGTCGTTTTAGATGTCGTTGTGTTAAGCGTTTTTTAAAAAGTATCCGTTTCTAACGTAGTTAGTTTTGTTTTGTTCAATAAATTTTTCCGAGTGTAACGGTGCTGTCGGAAAAATTTAACTCCCGGCGAACAGAAAGATACGGTCTGTCGTTGTGTTTAGAGTTTTTTAAAAAGTGTTCGTTTCGAACGTAGTTAGTTTCGTTTTGTTCATAAAATTATTTCGAGTTTAACGCTGCCGTTGAAAAAATTTAACTCGTGGCGAGCGGGAAGATACGGGTTGTCGTTGTGTTTAGCTTTTTTTGAAAAGTGTTCGTTTTGCGTATAGTTAGTCCCGTTGGGTTCGTAAGATTTTTTCGAGTTGAAAGGTGGTTTCTGAAAAATTTAACTCGCACCGAACGAGAAGATAGAGCTCGTTATAAATTCGGGTGGAATTAGTTTCTTTTGTTTTTATAAAATTATATATTTACACTTTTTACCCATGAAAAAGTGTAAGCTTGAGGGGCTATTGTGTAAATATAGTCGAAGTAGAGGGACCGTTTATAATGTGAACGCAAACTCAAAAAGACAATCCGATATAACTGAAAAGACGACATTCGCCACCACTTTTAGCATGTAAGTGTTAGTGTTAATTTTGGAAAATATAAAAATGGAGGTGTTTGAATGTTTTAACCGCAACAATCTGCAAATTTTCATAAATTTTCGTTGAGTTTTGAGCTCGTTTCCTTAACCGCCGCCATGAGCCACTATCGACCACCACCTTTGGCCACCGGATTCCGAAAAATTGAAGAACACGTCGACCACCACCACATTCCACCTCCACCGTCGTTCTATTACTGATCGGATCTGACCTCGCTTCTTGCCCGACTCCGAACCTGTTGGTCGTATGGTGGAAAATTAAACGTATGATAATCTGTATATGATTTTAGCAAAAACTAGTTGTGGAGCCCTCGCTTCGCGCCGGGGGCTCCATTTTGAATGCGAGTTAAAAAAAAGTCTAGATCTATTTTGTTAAAAAAAAAATTCGACATCTAACATTGAAGGGTTGTTCCTTTTGTGAAAGTTGCTTCTTTTATCGTTGAGGAAGAAAAGAGAAAAAAAAAAGTTAGTTGATTTTTTTGTAAAAAAGTATTTTTTCGACATCTTTTGGTAACATTGAAGGGTTGGTTCTTTTACGAAAGTTGCTTATTTTATCGTTGGGGACAAAAAAAAATTGTAAAAAAAGAATGTTTTTTGACATCTTTTGGTAGCATTGAAGCGTTGTTCATTTTATGAAAGTTGCCTCTTTTATCGTTGAGGAAGAAAAGAGAAAAAAAAAAGTTAGTTATTTTTTTGTAAAAAGGTATTTTTTCGACATCTTTTGGTAACATTGAAGGGTTGGTTCTTTTACGAAAGTTGCTTATTTTATCGTTGGGGACCAAAAAAAATGATAAATGACGAAAATACAATTGGTTACTATTGGTGAATAATGAAATAGAGTTTTGTCTATTAGTATATATATAAATAATTGTAGTACTAATAACAAAAATAATGAATAGTTATTAGGTAGTAAAAAGTATGTGGTCGATTTATAATGGATGAGAAGTGTAATGGTGAATTTATGAAATGTGAAAAGTTTGTGGTAAGTTTATAAAAGTTATAAAGTTAATTATTATAGAGGTGTGGTTGAATTATAAAAAAGTAAAAGGTTTGGTGGTTGAATTATAAAAAAGTAAAAAATTGGTGTGCATTTGTAAAGTTTGAAAAGTAAACTATTCATTTTAAGTATGTCTTTTAGATATATAGGTATAAGTGTGGTTGAATTGTAAAAAGTAAAAGGTTTGGTGGTTGAATTATAAAAAAGTAAAAAATTGGTCTGCATTTGTGAAGTCTGAAAAGTGAACTATTCATTTTAAGTATGTCTTTTAGATATATAGGTATAAGTGTGGTTGAATTGTAAAAAGTAAAAGGTTTGGTGGTTGAAATATAAAAAAGTAAAAAATTGGTGTGCACTTGTGATGTTTGGAAAGTGAACTATTCATTTTAAGTATGTCATTTAGATATGTAGGTAGGGGTGGTCAGTATTTGGTTTGAAACCGTAGAACCCGAGAACCAAACCGAAACCAAACCGGAAAAAACCAAACCGAATTTGATAAACGGTTTTCGGATCGCGTCAAACCGAAACCGAATTTGAATTCGGTTTTCGGTTTTAAAAATTCTGAATTCGGTTTAACCGAAAACCGATTTCAAAACCGAATTCAAAATTTTTATATATTTAATTTGTATATTTATATTTTAGTGTCATTATAATTTGAGATCCAATCAATAAAATATATTCTCACATATATGAAGATTTGGTAGCTCACATTATAATTATGTTACTTAAATTATTATGTTCTTCTTCTCAATAACAGAAGCAGTAAACGTCATAATTAAGCTATAAATATTAATAAATCATCGAATTCTTGATAATTTAATAATAAGTCATTGTTTTAGAATATAAATAACTAAGACATCAGTAACGCCACAATTAAACTACCAACGTTCTCAGTTTTTTCATAATATTCGGTTTTAACCGAAAATGGAACCGAATCCGAATTTGAATTCGGTTTTCGGTTTAGTTCGGTTTTAACTTTGAATTCGGTTTTCGGTTCGGTTTTCGGTTTTGCCTAAAAAAATTTCAAAACCGAATACACCGAACCGAATAAACCGAACAAACCGAAAACCGAACCGATGATGTGACGACCCCGTCAAAACACTTAACGGATCCGTCAGTTGGTCCCATAGCTTGATCGGACTTAAATGAATTAAATAAACAAAGTTGCATTCTTTTATTTCAAAATGTTGCCCAAAAAGGAAACAAATCCAATTAAGTAGTTTAAAATCAACCAACCATAGTAATGAGACAAAAGTTGACACAAAACATTGCCAACAAACCCACAATTTAAATTATCCAAAATAGAATGCAAACTTAAGTTTCATAAATTGTTTCAATAAAATCTGCTCAAATGCATGCAGACTCTTCTAAAGACAGCGGAAGCATCATATAACTCAAGTACCTGTGAAAACATGCAAGTAAACTGTCAACACAAAGGTTGAGTGAATTATAGGTTTAAATAAATAAGTAAACCTTAGACCACAAGATTTAAAAATGTTAGAAAACATTAAACATTATTCCATTATCAATGAGCCACCTGGTAACCACTTAACCCTTTATTTACCCTTGCCAAACACAATAAAAATATACACTTGGACAGTGTATCTACAACAAATTACGAAGTACTAAACATTCCGATTATAAATTGCTAGCGCGACTAGCTCGAAATGGGGTTGTCAAACCCGATAGATCTATCCGTAGGATTCGCGTTCACTGGTAGAAACCAATGATTACAGTTACCAGACTAGGGAATATTTTTGTCCAACTCACAATGAATAATTAAATTTAACTGTTACTTGTGTCTAACCGTAAATAAAAATCTGCATGTAATCACATCCCAAAAAGTATACTTTGAAAAGTATGTAAAAACGGGACTATAACTCACCTTAAATAGCAACTGAAGAAATCTCACAAACAAGCGAACAGCAAGTAAAGTAAAGTGATCAAGAAAGATCACAACGCCGACCTATAAATAAAGCAGGTCGAAATAAATAACTAACTTAGGTCAAGTCTTAGTATGATAGCTATTGTACATGTTGCAAGTAGACATAGAACATTACTCAGTAAGCATCGGTTTGATTGGAACAGCATAAGGACACACGCTTTCTATTTTTAGAAAGTTTCTATTTTTGGAAAGTTTCTATTTTTGGAAAGTTTCCAAATTTAGAAAATTCTATTTTTAGAAAGTTTTGAAGTTAGGAAAGTTTCCTTATTTAGAAAGTCAACAGAAGTCAACTGAAAGTCAAAGTCCACCGAAAGTCAACTCAAAAGTCAACCTTGGTCAAACATAGTCAACATTAATTTTAAAAGTGTAAGTTATAATAATAACATAGGTTATAATGTTATTTAAAGTCAAAAGTGTATAATAATGTCTTAACATAAGTTTAATTAAATAAAATGAATTATTAAAGTTAATATAAGTTGAAATGTTATAATTAGTACGACATAGGTATTTAAATAAATTAATTAAATACTAATCATAATATAAGTATTATTAATAATAATAATTTTTAAATTATATCATAAGTATTTTTTTAATTAATAATGAATTATTAATCATATCATAAGTTTCTAATTAAAATTATTAAATCATAAGTATTTAATAATTAAATCATAATTAAATAATAATTAAGTCTTATAATAATTAAATAATTATTTAATCCTTATTATAAGTCTTTTAATAATTTCTCAAAAACAAATTAATACTTATCATAAGTATTTTCCTTTAATAATAAAAGTATTATTAATCATAAGTTTAATTAAAATGTTAATTAAATCATAATTAATAATTAAATGATATAATAAATATTTATATCATAAGTTTTAAATAATAATAATTACTTCTTTTATCATAAGTAATTAATTAATAATGAAATCCATTAATTTTAACATAAGTTTAATCATTAACCATAAGTTTTAAGTTTAAAAGTTCATCGGGTCGTATCTTGAGCCCCGGGTGTCGGTTTCGGGCAAGCCACATATGCAACTTCACCTACTCAAACCACCCGACACAATTATGAACTCAAGAACACTCCAAGAACAGTCCCTAGGTCGTGGATATTAGCCATGACAACATTTGGGAAATCAATTTACTCAAAACAGTAATTCGGGCACAACGGGTGAACCGTGGCTCGGATTTAGGTGACCCGAACATGAAAATTCGTCCCACCATCAGTCCTAACCAAATGACACACCCTAAAGACACCAAGGATGGTCACAAAGTCGGACCCAACCTTGTTCATGCCAAGAACACCTTTCAATCTTTAACAAAAAATCAAATTAAGCATATCTAGGGCTCCGGGAATCGAAACGACATGAATCCGGAGTCTAAAATTAATGTCTTGATGAGAGGAACTCATTTATGTACTTTATTTTAACATTCATATCAGTTACAAAGTCAGAAAATACGAATTATGCTGCTGTCCAAAATTTACAAACCGAAATCATAAGCAAACGAGTAATTCTACGCCTCCAAACAACATTACAACAACTAATATACATCATACTAATAATATAACATACAAAATCAGTAATATATATGAAAAATCAAAAAGCTAGGGTTAGAGTTTATACCCAAATCGAGAATCAAAGTATATGATCGCGTAGAGAACGAAGAGAGGAACACGATTGTATAAACGATTTGATGATCCAAGTAATATTTTGATTGATGGTGATGATGTTTATGGTGGTGGTGGTCGTCGCCCAAAAGAGAGAAAGGGAGGAAGAAAGCAAAAAATTAGGTTTTAGGTTTAGATAAGATTTTGTAAAAATAAAATAAATCAAAATATGGGAAAACAAGGGAGTGTATCCCCCCTCCCTTGTGGCTTCGGCCGAAAATGGGTAGGGTGGGCCCCATGGTGGGCCAAATTTTCTAAGTGCTTAAAGTCTGATGGCCCGAAAGCCCGAACGAATCCCGAAACGCGAAAACACGCTTACGCGATTAAAAATCCGGAAAAATAACAAACGCGCGACGAAAAATAAATATAAATACACCTAATAATAATATGATCATAAAATATCATATTTAAAATATTTAGGATTTAAAAATCCCGAAAGCTCGACCGTTGGTTTAAAAACCGAAAAGATTCGCCGGATGGAAATCCGCGAGACGTAGGAACGTACAAAATAAAATATGAATACATATATTCATATAACACATAATAATTATTATATATATATTATTACAAAAATAATAATATAGGTCATAGAAATGACGTGGCACACTAACAGTTAACGGTCGTTAAATAATTAACGGAAAAAGATAACGGAAAAAGTAGGGTCGTGACAGTACCTCCCCGTTACGGAAATTTCGTCCCGAAATTTAAGCAGGCGCAGGGGTTGACTCGGCATCTGAGAACAAATGCGGGTACTTCTGCTTCATTTGGTCTTCACGCTCCCAAGTGAACTCGGGACCGCGTCTAGCGTTCCATCAGACCCGAACAATAGGAATTCTGCTCTGTTTAAGAGTCTTAACCTCTCGGTCCATGATCTAAACTGGCTCCTCAATAAAATGCAATTGCTTGTCAACTTGAAGTTCCTCCAAAGGAATAGTCTGATCAAATTCAGCCAAACACTTCTTTAAGTTCGAAATATGGAAAACATCGTGAACAGCACTGAGTTCTTGTGGCAACTTCAAACGATAAGCCACCGGTCCAACTCTTTCAATGATCTCAAACGGTCCCACGAAATGAGGACTTAACTTCCCTCTTTTACCAAAACGAATAACACCCTTCCAAGGCGAAACTTTTAACATAACACGATCACCAACTTGAAATTCAACATCTTTCCTTCCTTTGTCGGCATAACTCTTTTGCCGACTTCTAGCAATTCTCAACCTTTCTTTAATTTGCACAATCTTCTCAGTAGTCTCGTGAATAATCTCTGGACCTGTAAGTTGAGCATCCCCAACCTCATTCCAACAAATAGGAGACCTACATTTCCTACCGTACAAAGCTTCAAACGGTGCGGCTTTAATACTTGCGTGATAACTGTTGTTATAAGAAAACTCAGCTAACGGCAAATACTTATCCCACCCATTTCCAAAATCAATCACACAAGCTCGCAACATATCTTCTAATGTCTGAATGGTCCTCTCACTTTGACCATCTGTTTGAGGATGATAAGCGGTGCTCATATCCAATCTAGTGCCCAAGGCTTCTTGCAACGATTGCCAAAATCTCGATACAAATCGACTATCTCTGTCGGAAATAATAGAAACGGGAACACCATGCCTCGAAACAATCTCTTTCAAATACAAACGGGTGAGTTTCTCCATGGAATCGGTTTCCCTAATCGGCAAAAAGTGAGCCGACTTAGTGAGTCGATCTACAATCACCCAAATCGCATCATAACCACCCGAAACTCTTGGTAACTTAGTGATAAAATCCATAGTGATACCTTCCCACTTCCACTCGGGAATTTCTGGTTGTACCAACAATCCGGACGGTTTTTGATGTTCAGCTTTGACCTTAGAACAGGTCAAACACTTAGACACATACATAGCTATGTCACCCTTCAAATTATGCCACCAATACAGCTCCTTAAGATCCTGATACATCTTCCCTGAACCAGGATGAATAGAGTATCTAGACTTATGAGCCTCATCTAAAATCAACTGTCGAAGACCTCCAAACTTCGGAACCCAAAGACGTCCCGCAAAGTATCTAGTTCCATCAGCTCGAACTTCAAACTTCTTAGCTACTTTGGCTACATTCTCTTTCACGAAATTCTCCTCCTTTAAGGCTTCTTGTTGTGCCTCAAGAATCTGCCTAACGAGGTTTGATCTAACTGTCATATTCAAAGCTCTAACCCTTCGTGGTTCAGCCCTTTCTTTACGACTCAAAGCATCAGCCACAACATTGGCTTTACCCGGATGATACAAAAGGTCACAATCATAATCATTCAACGTCTCAATCCATCTTCGTTGTCTCATGTTCAAATGTTTTTGATCGAGAATATGTTGAAGACTCTTATGATCGGTGTACACAGTACTCTTAACACCTAAATGATAGTGTCTCCAAATCTTCAGTGCAAAAATAACAGCTCCCAACTCTAAATCATGAGTTGTATAGTTCTGTTCGTGAACCTTCAACTGACGTGACGCATACGCAATAACCTTCTTTCGTTGCATCAAAACGCAACCATAGCCTTGTCGTGATGCATCGCAATAAACAACAAAATCATCATTACCCTCCGGTAGAGGCAATATCGGAGCGGTAGTCAGTTTCTTCTTCAAAATCTGAAAAGCATTCTCCTGTTCATCCTTCCACTCATACTTTTTCCCCTTATGCGTTAAAGCAGTCAGAGGTTTCGCTATACGAGAGAAATCCTAGATGAACCTTCGATAGTAACCTGCCAATCCTAAGAACTGACGAATTTGAGTAGGAGTTTTCGGAGTTTCCCACTTTTCAATCGCCTCAATTTTAGCAGGATCAACTTGTATTCCTTGTTTGCTAACAATGTGACCAAGGAACTGAACTTCTTTTAACCAAAATGCACACTTAGAAAACTTAGCGTACAACTCTTCTTTCTTTAACAAATCAAGCACTAACCTCAAATGTTCTTCGTGCTCTTCATCACTCTTAGAATAGATAAGAATGTCATCGATGAAAACTATAACGAACTTGTCCAGATAGGGTCTGCACACACGGTTCATGAGGTCCATGAACACAGCAGGTGCATTCGTCAATCCGAACGGCATAACAAGAAACTCAAAATGATCGTAACGGGTGCGAAAAGCAGTTTTTGAAACATCAGATTCCTTAACGCGTAACTGATGATAGCCAGAACGAAGATCAATCTTTGAATAAACAGAAGAACCTTGGAGTTGATCGAACAGATCATCGATTCTCGGAAGAGGATAACGATTTTTAACAGTAAGTTTATTCAACTCACGATAATCAATACATAAACGAAAAGAACCATCCTTCTTTTTAACAAACAGAACAGGAGCTCCCCAAGGGGACGAACTCGGACGAATAAAGCCTTTGTCTAACAACTCACTGAGTTGGCTCGACAATTCTTGAAGTTCAGAAGGCGCAAGACGATAAGGAGCACGTGCTACAGGAGCAGCACCGGGAACAAGATCAATTTGAAATTCTACCGCGCGTTGCGGCGGAAGGCCAGGTAAATCATCAGGAAACACTTCGGGAAAATCCCTAACAACGGGAACGTCATCAACGTTCTTCACTTCTTTACTAGAATCAACAACATGAGCAAGAATAGCATGACAGCCCTTGCGGAGATGTTTACGAACTTTCATACAGCTAATAAGGTTTAACTGCGCGCATTTCTTATCTCCATAGACCATCAGTGGCTTTCCAATAACATCAGTAACACGAATAGCCTTATCATAACAGACGATCTCGGCACGGTTCGCAGACAACCAATCCATACCAATAACAACATCAAAACTACCAAGTTCAATCGGTATTAAATCTATGTCAAAATCCCTACCACCCAAATTAATGTTACACTTACGGTGTACAGTCTTAGCAGTAAGTTCTTTACCATTAGCTACTTCAACAACATAAGTATTGTCTAAGAGAGTTAACGGCGTTTTGATTCTCGGACTTAATTTACTCGACACGAAACTTAAATCAGCCCCTGAATCAAATAGAACATAAACTGATAAATCGTTGACTGAGAACGTACCAGTAACAAGCTTAGGATCCTCTTCAGCATCCTTTGCATTAATGTTGAACGCTCGGCCGCGTGCAGTCTCGGCAGTCTTCTTATTCGGACAGGCATCTCGAAAATGCCCCGACTTCCCACACTCATAACAAACCCTTGGATTACCTCCATTATTAGACTTTCCATTACCATTACCGTTACCACCTCTATTACCAACATTATTATTATTACCACCAGTCGCGGGAGTAGCAGACCCCGGTAAAAGCACTGTACAATCTTTAGCAATGTGCCCTTGCTTAGAGCACCTCTTACAAGTAACTGTGCAGTAACCATCATGAGCTTTATAGCAACGAGGACACACACGCTGATTTCTGTTATTAGCACCTGAGGTATCCTGTTTCTTCTGCTGACCCTGGTTTTGATTGCGGTTGTTATCCCACTTTCGTTTCCCATTATCAGCCTTCTTGACAACCTCCTCACTACTTTCAACAACTGTAGTCTTGCTTCTTCTCAACACCTTGTCATTAAGTTTGTGGGCCATAGACATAGCTGCCTCAATAGTCTGGGGTTCACTGGACTCAACCCCGTGTTCAATCTTCTCGGACAAACCATCAATGTAAGCCTCAATTTTGCGGTCCTCATCCGCATAAACCCTAGGACACAGCAAAGTTAACTCAAAAAACCTTCGTTCATAGGCATCTAACTCGGTGCCATGCATTTTCAAATTCTTGAGCTCAACCTCTAGCTTCTTAAGCTCACCCCGAGGTCTATAGCGGGTGATCAATCTTTCCTTAAAATCATTCCAGGCCAAACCATAAGCTACATCGCTTCCCAAACTACTAACCAGATTGTTCCACCATGTCAAGGCACTATCCTTGAGAGTGCAACTAGCGAAACTAACTTTGTCCTCTTCACGGACCCGACTGACCCTGAAAATAGATTCGATTTTCTCGAACCAACGAGTAAGCCCTATTGGTCCTTCCGTACCACTGAATTCTTGGGGTCGACCAGCCATAAAAGTTTTGTGGGAGCATCCCACGTTGTTGTTCACATTGGCGTTAACATTAGCATTTGCTGCCATAGCAGCAGCAATTCCTTCATTGATCAGGCGTTGCATACGCGCTTCAGTGGACTCTCTTGGAGGCATGATCTTCAAAATAGAATAACACATCCGTTAGTACCAAGAATAATACTAGTGTCATAAAGGAATAGATCAAAACACGAAAAGACTAACCATTAAGATATTAGTCAACTAACACTATGAGTAATAACATGACAGTTATGATTGTTATAGAAATAACCATCACATGCATACATATTTTATGATAACATCATACAACATACATAATACCTAACATACATGAACATATATTACGCATAATATAACATGCCAAGAGCCATAATATCAGAAATAAAACATGATAATAGACGTCATAAAAATAACCATCCATACATAATGAAAAAAATATCCCATAACAAAATCTTAATAAAATCCTCGGCAAAACGCCGTACATAACCCAAAATGTATGTATGAAAAGGACATTAAGTATGATGAAATAGATAATCAAAATGAATAATCATATCACATTCGCTTAGAGTGGGTGTGATGAGCTGGTCCAGCATGAGTCTCAGGAGGATCCTCATACTTACGCAACTTCCCTTTCACAACTTCCAACTCTTCCTTCAACACACGAACAGTGCTCTCGAGAGCCTCGAACTTAGCATTAACTTCTCGATCACGCTTACGGTTCGCATCCTCAACCCTATGCTTGAAAGTGATAAAGTTACCCATGTCGGCACGGATCTCGTCCATAACTTCATTATGTGGCAAAGTGCGCAAACAATCACTAAGGGCGTTAATACGTGTCACCTCATTATAAGCCCGGTTCATATGAGTAATGGTAGAAAAATAGTAATGAACAGGAACATCGATCTCTGGTTGATTAGCACGACGTCTAGCAGGAGACGGTGGAGTAGGAACAGCAACAGAGTTATCGCTCGAAGTCGACATCTGCAAACAGCAAAACCGCAAACCACATACTAAAAAGATATGAAAGCTAATAATATAACTTATACGAAATGAAATGCATAATAATGCTATAGCAAAAAGGTCGGGCTGTAGACTAGACTCTAATGCACCCTAATAACCACGGGTTGACCACATTAAGACCGCCTAGTTCCCTACAACCAGAGCTCTGATACCACATGTGACGACCCCGTCAAAACACTTAACGGATCCGTCAGTTGGTCCCATAGCTTGATCGGACTTAAATGAATTAAATAAACAAAGTTGCATTCTTTTATTTCAAAATGTTGCCCAAAAAGGAAACAAACCCAATTAAGTAGTTTAAAATCAACCAACCATAGTAATGAGCCAAAAGTTGACACAAAACATTGCCAACAAACCCACAATTTAAATTATCCAAAATAGAATGCAAACTTAAGTTTCATAAATTGTTTCAATAAAATCTGCCCAAATGCATGCAGACTCTTCTAAATACAGCGGAAGCATCATATAACTCAAGTACCTGTGAAAACATGCAAGTAAACTGTCAACACAAAGGTTGAGTGAATTATAGGTTTAAATAAATAAGTAAACCTTAGACCACAAGATTTAAAAATGTTAGAAAACATTAAACATTATTCCATTATCAATGAGCCACCTGGTAACCACTTAACCCTTTATTTACCCTTGCCAAACACAATAAAAATATACACTTGGACAGTGTATCTACAACAAATTACGAAGTACTAAACATTCCGATTATAAATTGCTAGCGCGACTAGCTCGAAATGGGGTTGTCAAACCCGATAGATCTATCCGTAGGATTCGCGTTCACCGGTAGAAACCAATGATTACAGTTACCAGACTAGGGAATATTTTTGTCCAACTCACAATGAATAATTAAATTTAACTGTTACTTGTGTCTAACCGTAAATAAAAATCTGCATGTAATCACATCCCAAAAAGTATACTTTGAAAAGTATGTAAAAACGGGACTATAACTCACCTTAAATAGCAACTGAAGAAATCTCACAAATAATCGAACAGCAAGTAAAGTAAAGTGATCAAGAAAGATCACAACGCCGACCTATAAATAAAGCAGGTCGAAATAAATAACTAACTTAGGTCAAGTCTTAGTATGATAGCTATTGTACATGTTGCAAGTAGACATAGAACATTACTCAGCAAGCATCGGTTTGATTGGAACAGCATAAGGACACACGCTTTCTATTTTTAGAAAGTTTCTATTTTTGGAAAGTTTCTATTTTTGGAAAGTTTCCAAATTTAGAAAGTTCTATTTTTAGAAAGTTTTGAAGTTAGGAAAGTTTCCTTATTTAGAAAGTCAACAGAAGTCAACTGAAAGTCAAAGTCAACTGAAAGTCAACTCAAAAGTCAACCTTGGTCAAACATAGTCAACATTAATTTTAAAAGTGTAAGTTATAATAATAACATAGGTTATAATGTTATTTAAAGTCAAAAGTGTATAATAATGTCTTAACATAAGTTTAATTAAATAAAATGAATTATTAAAGTTAATATAAGTTGAAATGTTATAATTAGTACGATATAAGTATTTAAATAAATTAATTAAATACTAATCATAATATAAGTATTATTAATAATAATAATTTTTAAATTATATCATAAGTATTTTTTTAATTAATAATGAATTATTAATCATGTCATAAGTTTCTAATTAAAATTATTAAATCATAAGTATTTAATAATTAAATCATAATTAAATAATAATTAAGTCTTATAATAATTAAATAATTATTTAATCCTTATTATAAGTCTTTTAATAATTTCTCAAAAACAAATTAATACTTATCATAAGTATTTTCCTTTAATAATAAAAGTATTATTAATCATAAGTTTAATTAAAATGTTAATTAAATCATAATTAATAATTAAATGATATAATAAATATTTATATCATAAGTTTTAAATAATAATAATTACTTCTTTTATCATAAGTAATTAATTAATAATGAAATCCATTAATTTTAACATAAGTTTAATCATTAACCATAAGTTTTAAGTTTAAAAGTTCATCGGGTCGTATCTTGAGCCCCGGGTGTCGGTTTCGGGCAAGCCACATATGCAACTTCACCTACTCAAACCACCCGACACAATTATGAACTCAAGAACACTCCAAGAACAGTCCCTAGGTCGTGGATATCAGCCATGACAACATTTGGGAAATCAATTTACTCAAAACAGTAATTCGGGCACAACGGGTGAACCGTAGCTCGGATTTAGGTGACCCGAACATGAAAATTCGTCCCACCATCAGTCCTAACCAAATGACACACCCTAAAGACACCAAGGATGGTCACAAAGTCGGACCCAACCTTGTTCATGCCAAGAACACCTTTCAATCTTTAACAAAAAATCAAATTAAGCATATCTAGGGCTCCGGGAATCGAAACGACATGAATCCGGAGTCTAAAATTAATGTCTTGATGAGAGGAACTCATTTATGTACTTTATTTTAACATTCATATCAGTTACAAAGTCAGAAAATACGAATTATGCTGCTGTCCAAAATTTACAAACCGAAATCATAAGCAAACGAGTAATTCTACGCCTCCAAACAACATTACAACAACTAATATACATCATACTAATAATATAACATACAAAATCAGTAATATATATGATAAATCAAAAAGCTAGGGTTAGGGTTTATACCCAAATCGAGAATCAAAGTATATGATCGCGTAGAGAACGAAGAGAGGAACACGATTGTATAAACGATTTGATGATCCAAGTAATATTTTGATTGATGGTGATGATGTTTATGGTGGTGGTGGTTGTCGCCCAAAAGAGAGAAAGGGAGGAAGAAAGCAAAAAATTAGGTTTTAGGTTTAGATAAGATTTTGTAAAAATAAAATAAATCAAAATATGGGAAAACAAGGGAGTGTATCCCCCCTCCCTTGTGGCTTCGGCCAAAAATGGGTAGGGTGGGCCCCATGGTGGGCCAAATTTGCTAAGTGCTTAAAGTCTGATGGCCCGAAAGCCCGAACGAATCCCGAAACGCGAAAACACGCTTACGCGATTAAAAATCTGGAAAGATAACAAACGCGCGACGAAAAATAAATATAAATACACCTAATAATAATATGATCATAAAATATCATATTTAAAATATTTAGGATTTAAAAATCCCGAAAGCTCGGCCGTTGGTTTAAAAACCGAAAAGATTCGCCGGATGGAAATCCGCGAGACGTAGGAACGTACAAAATAAAATATGAATACATATATTCATATAACACATAATAATTATTATATATATATTATTACAAAAATAATAATATAGGTCATAGAAATGACGTGGCACACTAACAGTTAACGGTCGTTAAATAATTAACGGAAAAAGATAACGGAAAAAGTAGGGTCGTGACAGATGAACACCCCTATATGTAGGTATAACTAGTGTTCGAACCCTCGCTTCGCGCCGGGGTTCGATTTTCAATGTATTATATTGCGTTTAGTTTGTAAAATTATTTCGTGGCTAACGATGATATCGTTGAAGCGCAACTCGAGTCGAACTAAAAGGTATAATCCGTGAAAGATTTAAATGTTATTTTAAATTAACAATATATGTACATCTCCGCGTTTTACTATGGAATTGTCGACTTTTAAAATTTTAACGCAAAATCGACGTGTATGAAAAGTACCTCAAATATTTAGCGTTTTTTAAAAAGTGTATGATTTGCGTATAGTTAGTGACAGTGTACTCCTAAAATTGTTTCGAGTTTAACGATGGTGTCAGAAAAATTTAACTCGGTGCGAGCTAGAAGATATGGCCCGTTGAATATTTGGGTGTAGTTTTTTTTAATTTTTTTATGAAAATGAGTATTTGACACTTTATCCTCTGTTTGGGAGGTCGATTTTAATATTTGAACAAACTATGGGGTTCTTTTTTAAAAAAAAGGTGGAAAAGGGGGAAAAAAGTGAAAGAGCGAAAGCACCCCTGGTGACTATTAATCGTTTTTGTCTAATAGGTAGTATCAGTGTTGTAAATCTCCCGAGATCTCTCCGAGATCTCACCCGAGATCTCGTTTTTAGAAGACAACCGAGACGAGATGTTCATCTCCCGAGATTTCTCGGTCAACAGGGTCAAACTTAGTCAAAGTTACAATTTCTCAGATTTTCTTGCTAATTTGTAAGATTTCCTTGTAAAAATTCGTAATTTCTAAGATTTTCTCACTCATTTTCGGATATTTTTGTAAAATCTCGTAAAACGTATATAAATATACATATATTTATGTTTTTATGTATCTTTTTATTAAAAAAAACTATAAAGTCTAACGTAAGTCAACGTCCGAGATCTCCCCGAGATTATTCCGAGATGCCGAGATCTCCCTAAAAAAGTCCAAACGAGATCTCTCCGAGATCCGAGTTCTCCAACCTTGGGTAGTATATAAAGTATGTAGTCGATTTATAACGAATTGGAAGTTTAATGGGTAAAGTATAAAATGTTAAAAGTTTGGGATAAGTTTGTAAAAAACAATAAAGTTAACTATGGAGTATGTATTTTTTTTTGGGGCTAAAATGTAATTAAGTAAAAAAGTGGGGGTGTTTGGTGAAACTTTGGAGGTTACTTTTCACGTGTGCTATGCCTTTTAGATATAAGGTATAATTTTTGTCTAATAGGTAGTATATAAAGTATGTAGTCGATTTATAATGAATGGGAAGTTTAATGGGTAAAGTATAAAATGTTAAAAGTTTGGGATAAGTTTGTAAAAAACAATGAAGTTAACTATGGAGTATGTATTTTTTTTTGGGGCTAAAATGTAAGTAAGTAAAAAAGTGGGGGTGGTTGGTGAAACTTTGGAGGTTACTGTTCACGTTTGTTATGCCTTTTAGATATAAGGTATAATATAATGATTACTCTCAAGTCTCATCTATTAAAGTACAAAGTAAACGGCGGTGTGTCTATGTGTGTAATCAGTGGTTGTATGATGAGATTAAAACATAATTAGCCAGAGTGAGGATCTAAGAATCTAAAACGATAAGTAATAAAGGGAATTTGGGAGTGAAAGAAAAATCAAAATTAAATGATCCAAAATATTTCTGTTTTAAATTTGATGCTAATTGAAGTTGATTTTTTGTTTCACCAGCCAGATCTGAAAAGGATGAAGATGATATGGGAAATGAATATGATATGGGAATGAAGATGATGAAGAGGATAAGCGGTGAAATTTTTAAAAAAATTAGAGAGTGCAGACGTGTTTTTGACTAACGATCGTTAATGAATTTAACAATGATTACCCTATTTTAACACTTTTTTAAATCGTATTCCTTTTCTTGAACCAATTAAAAATCGAAATCCTTTTTGGGCTTAGACAAATTGAGGATTGCCTTGATTGTAAATTTGGGTAACTTTCTTCACTTTTTCGGGCCATTTGCCCTTGATTATATTGGGTAGACAACCCAAATTTTTATAACTCACGGTGAAGGGACCCATTCATATACATTATAAACGATTCACAATAGTTGATTACATCGCGAGGTATTTGACCTCTATATGTGTCATAACCCGTCCTTAACCGTAAGAACGTGTTAGATAACGTATGATTTCATTGCGAGGTATTGACCTCTATATGCGACATTTTTAAAAGAAAAACTGCATATATTATACATTACAAACCATGATTCTTATTTTTGATACAAGCTTTGGACGAAATAAAGATGATTATCGTTTAGCGATAATCTTCGACTTACAAACTTTACAAATGATGATAACAACACGATTTCTAGCATATTTTACAACACAAGTTCTTGGATATGCAGTCTTATTTTTGACACAAATATGCGTACGCAAGATCCTGCTCAAATTCAACATAATGCAGCGGAAACTTCTAATTATCACCTGAGAATAAACATGTTTAAAACGTCAACATAAAGTTGGTGAGATATAGGTTTAGTGCCGGCAGCGATATATATATAGACCACAAGATTTCATATATAAACAGTTTAATAAAAATATTCTAAGTGGTTGAGCACTTGGTAACCATACTTAACATTTAATCACGTCGCATATTCCCTTTATTATGAAATCTTACTACACCGTACCAAGTGTAGTCACGAAACGAAGTACTGTGCAACCGTTGAATACTGGTCGTCCAGTCCGGTTGGGGTTGTCAGGCCCGATAGATCTATCAACAGGATTCGCGTTTACAATACCGCTGTAAATATTAGTTACCAAGCTACAGGGAAGTATGCCAGTGGTACAACTCAACGTAGAATATATTTTTCAGTTACTTGTGTCCATAACGTAAAACATAAAATACATGTATTCTCATCCCGAAATATTTAGAGTTTAAAAGTGGGACTATATACTCACTTTCGTCTTGAAGATATATATATTTTGACTTGGTCTCCCGGTTGATATCACGAACCTATCCATATATAATATATCAATACCTTTTCTTTTTAAACAACGTCACATATATATTCTTGTTATACTTTTAATACTTTTTATAATTCCTTAGTCCGTAGTTAGCAGTTCGTTGTTAGTAATTCAATTTTAATGGTTCATATTTAGATGTTTAATAAACCCCCAACGAAATAAATAAAACCCCCAACGTATATGTATTGGTCGAGATTAATCTTGACCCACGGTACCGGTGTTGTCAAATGACGTGTTGCGTACATAAAATACCGGTGTTGTCAAATGACGTGTTGCGTACAAACATGGGATCTTATGATTAATCTTCTCGTGTTGTTTACGGGTGATCCTGAACCATATAAAATTGAATTATGAGTACATATATATAAAATATCATGTTATCTTAAAAAGATGTGATTTATTTAATTTTCTCCAATTATTTTCGTAGCCAAACTAGTCTTAGATATCCGATCTCGTTTTGGTCATAGTTTCTTCGTTACAACTCCGTTTTCGTTGATTCAACTTGCCACTTCCTTGGATCGAGTCCCTCTTTAAGACTATGAACTGTAAATACCTTAGTTTGTATTCGAAATCACAGGTCATAGGTCAAACTTTAGTGAAACTTATGAAGTTAATCATTTTCCATCATGTAAACAACCTTAAATGATTATTTTTCTAAAAATACTTATACTTTGAGTTAAATCATGAAATTTTTATGTGTTATCATATTCATAGTAAAAATCATTTTTCCAGAAAATAAACCTCCAATTCAAAGTTTAAGATGGTTTTTAATTATCCAACCCAAAACAGCCCCCGGTTGCACTCCGACGTCGTAAAAACAGTTTTTAAGGTGTTCTTTGAAAAACCAAGTTATACCTTGTTAAATTAGCATATTTTTAAGTTATATTACAGGTCGTGAAGTATTTTAAAAGTTAAGTTATAAGAATCTATTTAGTTTGCAAACAAGTTTGAAAACATTCAAACTATGTTCTTGTTGTTAAAATTGTATACCACAAAATATGATAGCTATATATATATGAATCGAATAAGGTTATGAACATAGATACTACCTCAAGTTCCTTGGACAAGGTTTCTGTAAAAGAGGAGTAAGAACCTAGAACCAAAAGGGTGATGGAATTGGATGAAAGATTGGAAGTAAGTGTGTGTTCTTGGAAGGATTTCTTGAAGTGTTTTTGTAAGGTTTTCTTATGAGATTTAAGTGTTGTTTTTGAAGCTAAATGATGGAGAAAATGCTTGGAGATGATCAAGTATGAAGTTAAGAGTATTTTTAGAGAGAAATGGAAGTGTAAGTATGAGAAAATGGGGTGAAGAAATGGTGTGCATGCATAAAAACGTTTTTAGGTTATAAAGGAAAAAAAAAGATACCTAACTTTGTTTTCTTGCTAAATAATTCATGCTACTTGACAAATGGTTGGTTCCACATGTATCTTAATAATTTAAGGCTGCTAAGGAGCAGATTTTTATTGGTATATACCAATAGTAAATACATCTAGAAGCTGCGTATGATACGGGTACATATACCCTAGGTATACGTATAGAAATCTTTGAGAAAACGGAACGAGGATTCAAATATAGCTATCTTTTGTAAATATACTTATATTGTTTTATGTATTTAAGTCTTTAAAAGTGATTAAATACATTACTTATACGATATATGTATAAACATTATAGGTCATAAGTATTTAAGTCAAATAACGTTACGTATGGTTATCGTTTTGAAAACTTAAGTTAGTAGTTTCAAAATATACTTATAACTTATTGTTATTAATACAAAATGAGATATTAAAACATTCTTAGATCATGTTAAATATGTATATATACATATATATACACAAACGTATAATTATCATATATTGTATAGTTCGTGATATCATCGGTCAAACTAGACGGTCAAACGTTGTGTAAAACTCTTTTCGAAAACATAAGTCTCAACAATTTGGATTACTTATCATGTTGGTAAGGTTTAATTTATATAAATATTAATCTTATAAGTATAGAACGATCGAAAAAGTGCGGGTCATTACAGTACCTACCCGTTAAATAAATTTCGTCCCGAAATTTTAAAATTGTACCTATTTTGCGTCATCGGAAAACAAGTGTGGATATTTTTGTTTCATTTGATCCTCTCGTTCCCAAGTAAACTCGGGACCCCTTCGAGCATTCCAACGAACCTTAACGATCGGTATGTTGCTCTGCTTGAGCCGTTTAACTTCACGATCCATGATTTCGATTGGTTCTTCGATGAATTGTAGTTTCTCGTCGACATGGATGGTGTCGAACGAGGTGTATATAAAATAGTTATTATTTTACTAGAAAAACTATTAAATACGATACAATTTTACACAAGATATTTATTTATTTATAGAATGGATATACTTAAACCTTGCTACAACACTTATAGGCAGTGTACCTAATCGTACAGTAGTGTAGTTTTTAGTAAGTCCGGTTCGTTCCACAGGGAAATCTTTAAACGAAGCTCAACGCTATATTAGTTTACTTTTATAAAAATACAAATATATATATAGGTAATATTATTATTATAAAGGGGGGTTTTTACCGTTTAATGACCGGTTTGTCGATTTTAAAACTTTTAGTCGCAGTTAAAACCTAATGTAAAATATAAAATAAATACAAGACTTAAATTAAAGCGTAAAGTAAATAATGAAATTGCGAATAATAAAAATGCGATAAAATAAAATTGCGATAATTAAAAAGTACGATAATTAAAAGTGCGATAAAATAACAATAAATAAAAGTGCGATAATTAGAAGTGCAATTAAATATAAAATAAAGGAAATTAAATATGAAATAAAAGAATTATGCTTATTTAAACTTCCGTAATCATGATGTTTGACGTGTTGATTTTAGTTTTATGCCCATGGGTTAATTGTCCTTTGTCCTGGATTATTCAATATGTCCGTCTGGTTTTTGTCCATAACAGTCCATCAGTCATAAATATAAATTGCAAGTGTCCTTGTCAAATTATTATTATACCCGAAGATAAATATTCCAACTAATTGGGGATTCGAATTGTAACAAGGTTTTAATACTTTGTTTAATGAATACACCAGGTTATCGACTGCGTGTAAACCAAGGTTTTACTACTTTGTTAACAATTACACCAATTACCCTTGAATGTAATTTCACCCCTGTTTTAATTATTCTAGTGGCTATTAATCCATTCCCGTGTCCGGTTAAATGAACGATTATTCGTACAAATAAATACCCCGCCCATCGTGTCCGATCGAGTGTATATGGTAATTTATAGGGACGCCCAATTGTAAATCTTTATATTAACATTAACAAACTTTCATTTAGTTAAACAAATATAAAGCCCATTATTAGCCCATAGTCTAATTTCCACAAGTGTCGTTCTTTTGTCCAAACCCCAATTATGGTACAAAGCCCAATTACCCAATTTTAGTAATTAGCCCAACATCATGATTACTTCGTTTTAAATAAGCATAATAATAACTTAGCTACGAGACATTAATATAAAAAGGTTGAACATAACTTACAATGATTAAAAATAGCGTAGCGTTACACGGACAGAATTTCGACTTACACCCTTACAACATTCGCTAACATACCCTTATTATTAGAATTATAATTAAAATTAAAATATAAATTATAAATATAAATATATTTACGTATGAAGAGGAAGAGAAAAAAGATATGAAATTTGATCAGAATTCGGTTGGCTTTATAGCCAGAAGTGAAATTTGGGGCTCCGCGACTCGCGGCAAAATGGCCTTAAAACTCCGCGAGTCGCGGAGAGGTATTTACAGCTCACACCCTTGGAGTTTCTGGCTGCCGACGGTTTTTAATATATATATATAATATATATATAATTAATATAATTAATTATATATTATATTATATTTATATACATAGTTAACTTGTAATTTTTAGTCCGTTGCGTCGAGCGTTAAGAGTTGACTCTGGTCCCGGTTCCGGATTTTCGAACGTCCTTGCGTACAATTTAATATCTTGTACTTTGCGTTTTGAATCTTGTACTCTTGTGATTTCGAGACGTTTCTTATCAATAATTGGAACCTTTTTGATTGTCTTTTGTACTTTTGAGCTTTTTGGTCGTTTGCGTCTTCAATTCGTCGAATCTGTCTTTTGTCTTCACCTTTTATTATTTAAACGAATATCACTT
The DNA here is from genome assembly GCF_046630445.1 of Rutidosis leptorrhynchoides. Classification (NCBI taxonomy): domain Eukaryota; kingdom Viridiplantae; phylum Streptophyta; class Magnoliopsida; order Asterales; family Asteraceae; genus Rutidosis; species Rutidosis leptorrhynchoides. Next base: position 169,934,628 of record NC_092339.1, read on the forward strand.
GTAAATAGAACAATTGCAACTAAAAGCTTGTCCTTCTTGAGGAATAATGCTATGAAATATATGTTCGTTTTTAGCATTATCAAATATTCCCACACTTGAGCGTTGCTTGTCCTCAAGCAATATTGTCTTGAAATACTAGAATCACTTCTTTATTCTTCACACTTTGTACATCAGTGATTTCTATACGGCGGTATAAACAATGGTAGTAACGATATGGTTTACAGTCCCACATGACTATAAAAATTTAGATCCATTAAAGAAATTGGATCTTTATGAAAACATTTGATCTTTTGAAAATTAAATCTAGTTTTTACCCTAGATAAGTTTTCCGGGATAACCCTTTACCGGTGTTTGCAAAATATTTTTGTGGGTTTTGTGGGTTTCAGATTTGAAAATTTTAGCTCAAAACTTGCGGTTTTGTGTCACCCACTTGCTAACCTTGTATTTGGAAAGCAACACGTCTAGTTTACTTGTTCCGTATATTACCTTTCGGCAAACTACCGTCCGGTTGAAAGGAAAGCGTTGAACAAGCAACTGTTAAGGCAATGTCCCGTGACATGCTTTTGATTATGGTCTATAACGTGTCGGACGCAATTACTATCCTTGGTAGGAGCAATAGTAAAGCTCACCCTTATAATTTGTCGGTTTGGCACAAAGTCCTGTCTTTGACCATGCTATGCAACCACCGTTCTTACGGTTGACACCCGATTTAGTTCAGGTGACCTAATGAATTCCAGGTGAATTCCTAGGATTTTACGTTCAATGGTAATGAACGCATTGAAAATAGGGTTTTCAGAAAACAAATCGGTTTGTAATTTTGATCAAAATATTTTCTCGTTTAAGCTCGAGTTTAGATATCATCGAATTCCATGAGTTTGTAATTCTCAATCTTTAAGGTCAATCTCTAGGATTGAGTAATATCAGTCTTAAAAGCTGATTTTTAATCTTTAAGGAGATTATCCTTTCTGGGGATCTGATTCATTAGTCTTATCCAGCTAATTTGCATGGTGCCCCCCCATTGTACGAGATAAATCCTTCTCATGGTTAGGATAAATCTGACCACTTGGCGACCCTGTTTAATGCTGAGGTCCGTGGATTTCCAGCCGATTTTAGAGATGACTTTTCTAGATTTTTCGTCAACCTACAGCTGGTCTGGACGACAACTTCATGACCTAAATCAAGAAGCGCGTGTCTTTTTCGGAAGACTTTACTTCCTTTTAGTGATGGAATTGATTCATCGTGTAGATCCATCTCTTCTTTTATTTCATCGGGTAAAACAGTTTAGTTTAGTTCAAAGCAAAAGTATTTTCAGTTATTTGTTACAGATATATGTGACATATGTTTAAAATAATTTGGTAAATTTTCCCACACTTGGCTTTTTATTTTTCTTTTTATCGTCCTCTATTCCATTTTAAATGAATTTTAACATTTTAGTTTGTTTCTCAATTTATGTCCTTTCCGAGGTAACAATAATTTCGGTGTTAAAACCTAGTTTTATCGTTCATAAATATGTATAAACATGATTTTAATTCATTTAATTGAAAATTTTGAAAAATTTTACTAGAATTGGGTAGTCAGTATATAAGACTAGGGCTGTTCTTTTTTATCAGAGAGCACTAGATTCTAATACAACTACTGCTTTACTAGTATTTTTAATGGTAACCAAGTGTATAAAGAAAAAAAAACTAGTAAAATCCGAAAGAATTTAACCCCTTCCCACACTTAAGATCTTGCAATGCCCTCATTTGCAAGAAATCAGTAACAATTTAAATTATTGAGGGTGATTTGTGTGAAAATGATTAAATTTTTACCAAAGTTTCCAAATATATTGGTGTTTGTTTGCTGAATGATAAATGGTGCACATCATTTGTTCATCCCGTCTTGTTGTTATTTCACATATATTTTGCATCTTGTCGTCAAAATTAGTTGCTTTTGCTGAACTTAATGCCAGTCTTTGAAAATGCGTTGTTTTACCCTGTTGTGTACATAAGATAAACTGCAAACATATATACATATTTTTGAAGTTTGGTTTATTACCCCACATTCAAAAATTATTAAAATCTAAGAATAAAAGTTAGATAATTATAAAAATGATTACAATATTAACAAAAATATTAAATGTATCAATAATTACAAATTACAAAATAATAAAAATAATAAGTAAACTAAGGATGATATTGGTACCAATAGGGGTTCCACGCATAACCATAAGTGCTATAGAATGCTTCGGCAGGGTCATACGTAGGATATGGTGGCTGCATCTCTATCGACCAAGGAGGGAAGACGGGTTTCGGTGTAGGAATATAGTTTCTACCTATATGTTGGCAATGCGCTATGATCTGGTTCTGATGAACTTGCCAATCTTCAAATGCTCTCTGTCTAGCATTTTCGTATTCCTGAGAAGCTATAAACCTATGCATTTCTTGCATCTCATTCCCCCCTCCTACATTACCTTGTTCCTGGTTTCTCTCTACTTGTGGATGTCTACCATTGTATCGTACTGCGGTGTTATTTCGCCGCTTCAAAACTTTCGCACCATGGTATACATTTAAACCTATAGTGTCGCGGGGTTCCGGCTCTTCTACTAATAATCCCCCCCGACTTATATCCACACCGAGATATTCACCAATCAAAGTAATAAAAATACCACCTCCTATTATGCTATGTGGACGCATCCCTCGAACCATAGCTGATAAATAATATCCCACACAATATGGTATACTTACAGCGCTGTGTGGGTCTCGAATACACATATGGTAAAACAAATCTTGTTCATTTACCTTTTCTTTGTTTTTACCCCTTTGTGTAATCGAATTAGCTAAAAACCTATGTATTACTCTTAATTCGGCTCTATCTATATTCAAATAAGAGTAGTTTCCCCCCTTGAAACGGTGATGGCTTGTCATTTGACTCCACACACCGTGTGTATCAAAATTCTCATCTATCTTTCTACCGTTTAGTATCAATCCTCTACAATCGGCAGACGCTAACTCCTCAGGCGTATATATACGTAAAGCCTGAGCCATGTCCAGTAAAGACATGTGGCGCATCGAACCGCCTAACAAAAATCTAATAAAAGAACGATCGGTTAAACTAGCTACCCGATCATTCAACTCTATACTACATAACAACTCTTCACACCATACTTTATATACAGGTCTGCGTATGGTGAATAAACATATCCAGTCATTAAAAGAAGAATTACCATACCTCTGTACCAGTAATTCCCTAATTGGCCCGGCCAATTCTACAGCTTCCAAGGGTCCCCATTCTATGACCCTCGGTACCTCAACAACCTTGGAATGAAGAGTATGCAAACCCCGTTGATATTTTGGATAATCTATCCAAAGTCTGTCAAATCGCAGGTTCGGGTGCAACTGTTCCAAGTGCATATCTGAAAAGGTCATGACTGGATGAGGTACATCCTGCTTGTAGTAGTTATCTACCTCCTGTTGTTCCAAGTTCTCAGCAGGAGCATGGCGGGCTTGGGATGAAGATTCACCCCTTTCATTCTGCAAAACACATCAAACACAAATTTTGTGCATCCAAATATGCATTAGTGTCAGCAAAATCATCAATCAAAATAATTACAATGACATTATCAATTTATATCAAACTTAAGCTTATTTTCACATTTTTATCAAATCTACACTTTTTCAAATAAGCATATACGAAAATTTTCGCCAAGTTCATAAGCATTCAACTCAAATAACATGTCAAAATAATCATTACTAGCAAATAAACAAGTCTCAAATGGCATTATCTTTCAAAAATCAAGTTCATGAATTTTGGACTTGAAAAAGTCCACTTTAATTCTCAAAATCATGTTTAGGCTCAAAGTTTGGATCAATTAACTACCTAGACATGTTACACTACTCAATTTAGCAACAATTCATGACAAAAATCGGCCATAACCTGTTTATATCAAAAAGCCCCAAATTGCTCAAGAACACAAACCCTAGATTATTCAAAATTTGAAGTTTAAGGCTTCTAATCATGTTAAACAGCATCAATCTAGGTTATACAAGCATAATACATAAACAATTTAAGTCTAATTACACTAAAAAGCATCAAAATCAAATTGGGTAAAAATTAGCTCAAGAACACTAAAATTCGAATTAAATGGTGTTTAGGTGTAGAAATTTACCGTTTTTCTTGAGTAGTTCCTAGATATCATCCTTCTCAACATGATTTTAGCAAAAAATTTGGTGATTAACGGTTAAAAATTAAGATTTTTGGGGGTGATTTTCGTGGGTTTTCGGGGTTTTTTTTTTCGCTGTTAAAATTGCAGTGTTTTTGTGTGGGAGTGAACTGATCGTTCAGCTCCTTATATTTTTTTTCTGATTTTCGGTCCCTCCGCGAGTCGCGGAGTTTTGAACTTCAAACTCCGCGAGTCGCGGAGTTTTTTTTTTTTTTTTTTTTTTTTTTTTTTTTTTATAATCTTTAACTTATTAAAACAATTAAGTAATTAATTTTAAAATTTTGTTTCCCTTGTATTTAGGACGAGGTCGTTTCGGATCGATGTCCTAGTCCGTCCCTCGACAAAATTTTAAAATTTGTCTTTTTGTAGCGATTGTTTTAAAAGCTAAGATTTTTGGGTTTTTTAATGTTTTTGGCACACTTTAAATCAATAAGATTAAAAATAATGATAATAAAAGTTCTCGTCCCTCCCTCGGGTAAAGCAATTTCGGTTCAAAGACCTAGTCTTCAACTTACGACGAATTTTAAAAATCATATTCTTAACTTAATGAGATAAAGTAAATTTTTGTTTTTAAATTCACACAACATAAATATAAAATTCAAAATTAATATTAAAAATTCACACCAAACTCAAAATTTAAAATGCATAAAATTAAAAATTTCATATTTTAAAAATAATTAAAAATTCACACCAAACTTAATTTAAAAATTTATAAATTCATATCAAACTTATATTAATTTTTCAAATATTTACAATTTTAAATATATTGTTTTTACAAAGTTTACAATATTAATTTAAGATTTAAATATCAAGATTAAAAACATAATAAAATTAAAAAATCTTTTTGTCTTTTTATCCCACTTTAATCAATCAAATATTATCAAAAATATGCGCCCCTTTTTTCGGTAAAGTAATTTCGGTTCCAAGACCTAATTTAACTCATGACGAATTTTTGAAATATTTTGGGTTGATTGTTTAAAGATATTTATACCTTAAGAATAAACGTTAAATTTCGCAGTGATGTAATAAATTTTTGAAGGATATCAATAATTTCGGTCGCCAAACCTAATTTTATTCAATACCAATTTAATACTTTTTAGCGAACAAATTAGCGTTTATTATCAAAAGGTTAAAAATAAAAATAAAAATAAAAACTATACAGACATACCTGTGAAATAGATTTCTTAGTTATATGATCTATTATATTCATAAGATAGTCGGTTTAATTGGTTTTCCATGGCTGCATAGGCGTAACCTCGAGCATTCATTGTCTTTTCTTCTAAACATATGAACGGTCCGTCTCTGCATAAAGTAACAAATTCGGTATTTGAATAGGTTTGATTATTTGAACATTTACCTCCATGTGACCATTTTCCGCATTTGTGACATCGTTCTAGGTGTCGTGCTCTTCTTTTCGCTGCGGATTTTGATTTTCCTTTACCAAATTGTAACTTATTATCTTCGCATCTGGATCCTTTTCTAACTCCGTCCATTCTTTCTCTGATTACTGATACTATTTCACTCGGTAGTATGTCATTATTTCTTTTAGTGATCAAAGCGTGTAGCATTAGACCATGGTTTAATTCACAGGCAGTCTTCATTACGTAAAAACCTAAAAAAATAAAAATTCAGAATGGGGGGAGAAGACTAGTTCTTTAGGGTCTGCTAGGGAAAGACCATACGTGTTCCATTTTCGAGAACTACACGAAAACAGACAATCTAACTCTAACAGAAATATATATTATCCTTTAAAGACTTGATTCTCCCCACACTTAGTTAGCTGTGGTGTCGAAATTGTGATTAACTTCGTTGTCGACTTCCATCGGACCATGTATGTAATGTTTAACTCTGTGACCATTAACTTTAAATTCAATCCCAATTGAATTTATTAATTCTATCGTTCCGTATGGGAAAACTCTTTTGACTATGAATGGTCCAGACCATCTTGATTTCAATTTTCCAGGAAATAGCTTGAATCGTGAATTGAAAAGAAGAACTCTGTCTCCTTCTTTGAATTCTTTTGAACTTCTGATTCTTTTATCATGCCATTTCTTCGTTCTTTCTTTATAGATTAACGAATTTTCGTATGCTTCATGTCTTAATTCTTCTAATTCGTTTAGTTGACTTAATCGTAGACGTCCGGCTTCATGTAAATCAAGATTACATGTCTTCAAAGCCCAAAATGCTTTGTGTTCAATTTCTACTGGAAGGTGACATGCTTTTCCATACACAAGTCTAAAAGGTGTGGTTCCAATTGGAGTTTTGTAGGCTGTTCTAAAAGCCCAGAGTGCATCCTCCAATTTAATGGACCATTCCTTTGGATTTGATCCTACGGTTTTCTCTAGAATACGTTTTAAAGCTCGGTTGGTATTTTCAACTTGTCCACTTGTTTGTGGATGATATGCGGTGGAGATTTTATGAGTTACTCCATATCTTTTAAGAACTTTCTCAAGTTGATTATTACAGAAATGAGTACCCCGATCACTTATTAAAGCTTTCGGTGTTCCAAACCTTGCAAAAAGACGTTTTAAAAAGTTGACTACAACTCGTGCATCGTTAGTTGGGAGAGCTTGTGCTTCCGCCCATTTAGATACATAATCAATGGCTACGAGTATATATAGATTATTATGAGATTTTGGAAATGGACCCATAAAGTCAATACCCCAAATGTCAAATACTTCACATACTTGGATGACATTTTGTGGCATTTCATCACGTTGACTTATTTTTCCGGCCCTTTGACATGCATCACAGGATTTGCAAAGAAGGTGTGCGTCTTTGTAAATTGTAGGCCAATAGAATCCAGCTTCATAAACTTTTCTTGCTGTTAGTTGAGGCCCATAATGCCCTCCTGTTGGTCCTGTGTGACAATGGTTTAAAATTTTACTAGCTTCATCTCCAAATACACATCGGCGTATTATTCCATCGGGACAACTTTTAAACAGATGTGGATCTTCCCAGAAATAGTGTTTTATATCACTGAAGAATTTCTTTCGTCTTTGGTACGATAATCCTTTTTCAAGGAATCCACAAACTAAGTAGTTTGCATAGTCTGCAAACCATGGGATTTCTTTATAATCTATCTTCAATAGATATTCATCAGGAAAGTTGTCTTGTATGGCCGATTCATTTAGAACTTCTAATTCGGGATTTTCAAGACGAGAAAGATGATCAGCGGCGAGATTTTCTGCTCCTTTTTTATCTCGGATTTCAATATCAAACTCTTGTAAGAGTAAGATCCAACGGATTAATCTTGGTTTAGCATCTTGTTTTGAAAATAGGTATCTAAGAGCAGAATGGTCGGTATAGACCACCGTTTTTGCTAGAACGAGATATGATCGAAATTTGTCAAAAGCAAAGACAATAGCAAGGAGTTCTTTTTCAGTAGTTGTATAGTTCGTTTGTGCTCCTTGTAATGTCTTACTAGCATAATATATAGGTTGAAATCGTTTTTCAATCCTTTGTCCTAAAACGGCTCCCATTGCAAAATCACTTGCATCGCACATTAGTTCAAATGGTAGATTCCAATTTGGTGTTATCATGATCGGTGCATTAGTGAGTTTTTCTTTAAGAATATTAAAAGATTTGATACATTCATCTGAAAAGATGAATGGCGCATCCTTTTCTAGGAGTTTATTCATAGGAGTGGCAATTTTAGAAAAATCTTTTATGAAACGTCGGTAAAAACCGGCATGCCCTAGAAAACTCCTAACTCCTCTAACATTGGTGGGATGTGGAAGTTTAGCAATTACATCTACTTTAGCTCTATCCACTTCGATTCCTTCTTTTGAAATTTTATGTCCAAGAACGATGCCTTCTTTAACCATGAAATGGCATTTCTCCCAATTAAGTACTAGATTTGATTTTTCGCATCTAATTAGCATTCGTTCCAGATTAACTAGACATGATTTAAATGTATCACCGAAGACTGAAAAGTCATCCATGAATACTTCCATGCATTCTTCTATCATGTCGTGAAAAATTGCCATCATACACCTTTGAAAGGTTGCAGGGGCGTTACAAAGTCCAAATGGCATGCGTTTGTAAGCAAAAGTACCATAAGGGCACGTGAATGTGGTTTTCTCTTGGTCTTCGGGTGCTATTGGAATTTGAAAATATCCGGAAAATCCATCTAGGAAACAATAGTAACTATTTCCGGCTAATCTTTCCAACATTTGATCTATGAAAGGTAAGGGAAAGTGATCTTTTCTGGTGGCGTCATTTAATTTTCTATAATCAATACATACACGCCATCCTGTTACAGTCCTAGTAGGAATAAGCTCATTTTTCTCATTTGTAATGACAGTCATACCACCCTTCTTAGGCACGCATTGAACTGGGCTTACCCATGGACTATCAGAAATTGGATATATCAAACCTGCATCTAGCAGTTTAATAATCTCTTTCTTAACTACATCTTGCATATTAGGATTTAGTCTTCGTTGGCGTTGCACATACGTTTTATGACTTTCTTCCATAAGGATTTTATGTGTGAAATACGAAGGACTTATTCCTTTAATATCATGAATCTTCCATGCAATGGCTGGTTTATGAGCTTTCAACACAGAAATGAGTTGTGATTTCTCATTTTCAGTAAGAGAAGACGATATTATTACAGGTAATTCAGATTCACCATGTAAATAAGCGTATTCCAAATGGTTTGGAAGTGGCTTTAACTCTAATTTCGGAGGTTCTTCTATCGATGATTTATATCGATATCTGTCTTCTTCTTTTAGCATTTGAATTTCTTCTGTTGTTGGTTCATATCCATTAGCTATAAGTGTAGCTAACATTTCAGCTTCATCAATTGGTTCATTTCCTTCTCCTAAAGAACATTCTCCTGTTCCTTGTAATTCTGGAAATTCTTCTAATAATTCCGCATGTGCATCTATAGTTTGAATATAATAACATGTATCATCTGCAGATTGTGGTTGTTGCATTGCTCTATCAACTGAAAAGGTAACACTCTCATCCTCTATACTTAGGGTCAGTTTCTTACCGAATACGTCTATCATTGCTTTAGCCGTGTTTAAGAATGGTCTTCCTAATATGAGAGGAACTTGAGAATCTTCTTCCATGTCCAAAACAACAAAATCTACTGGAAATACTAAAGTACCAACTTTAACTAGCATGTTTTCCATTATCCCTCTAGGATATTTTATTGATCTATCGGCTAGTTGTATGCTTATTCTTGTTGGTTTCAATTCTCCAAGGACTAGTTTAGCGTATAGTGAATACGGCATTAGATTTATACTAGCACCTAAGTCTGCCAATGCTTCTATTGAACTAAGACTACCCAGAAAACATGGAATTGTGAAACTTCCTGGATCAGATAGTTTTTCTGGTATCTTATTCAACAGCACTGCTGAACAATTAGCATTCATAGTAACAGCCGAGAGTTCTTCCATTTTCTTTCTATTCGTGATTAGATCTTTCAAGAATTTAGCATATCTAGGCATTCCTGAAATTACATCAATGAAAGGAAGATTTACATTTATCTGTTTAAACATATCCAAAAATTTGGATTGCTCGGCTTCAAGTTTCTCTTTCTTCATTTTACTCGGGTAAGGAAGTGGTGGTTGGTATGGTTTAACATAAGGTTTATCCTTAACTGTGTTATCTTCATTAACCTTTTCAACTACCGGTTCTTTTTCCTTATCCTGATCAGGTTGTGGTTCCTGTGGAGTAGGAATAGTTTCATCAGAAGTTACAGGTATTTCAGGTGGTTTAAGTGTTGTACCACTTCTTGTGGTAATAGCTTTAGCTGTTTCATTCCGGGGGTTAGCATTTGTATCGCTTGGTAAACTTCCCGGTTTTCTTTCACCTATTAACCTTGCTAGGTTACTTACTTCTTGTTCCAGATTTTGAATAGAAGCTTGTTGATTTCTAAATGCTTGAGCATTTTGTTCATTGGTTTGTTTTTGAGATGTGAAAAACTGCGTTTGAGTTTCAACTAGCTTTGTCATCATATCTTCTAAATTCGGCTTTTTATCATCGGTTTGTTGTGGTGGTTTGTTTTGAAAATTCGGTCTTTGCTGATTATAAGTATTATTGGATACTTGTTGATTGCTAGGACCTTGTTGGTTGTTGTATGGAATATTTCGGTTATAATTCTGGTTTTGATTGTAAATCGGTCTTGGCGGTTGATAATTATTCTGATAATTATTTCCAGGCCTTTGGTTTATGTATGAAATATTTTCTCTTTGTTCCATTGTTAATTCAATACTGAGACAATCTTTTGTCAAATGTGGTCCTCCACACTGCTCACAACTAATTCGTATAGCATGAATATCTTTAGTCATCTTTTCCATTCGTCTCTCGAAAGCATCTATCTTTGCCGAAATGGAATCTAAGTCATGGCTAGAATCGGCTCTAGCTGCTTTAGATGATCTAATGATATCTTTTTCTTGATGCCACTCATGTGAGTGGGAAGCAGTGTTATCAATAATTTTGTAAGCATCAGTTTCGGTTTTCTTCATAATCGAACCACCAGCTGCTATATCTATGTCTTTCCTTGTAGTGATGTCGCATCCTTGGTAGAATATTTGTACTATTTGACAGGTGTCTAAACCATGTTGCGGACATCCTCTTAACAACTTTCCATATCTTGTCCACGCCTCATATAGAGTTTCATTTGGCTTCTGTGTGAACGTAACAATTTCTGCTTGAAGTCTTACGGCTTTAGATGCAGGAAAAAATTGTTTAAGAAATTTATCAATTAAAACATCCCATGTATCAATCGCCCCTTCAGGTAACGATTCCAACCAATCTTTGGCTTCTCCCTTTAAAGTCCAGGGAAATAACATGAGATATATCTGTTCATCCTCCACTTCTCGTATTTTAAATAGTGTGCAGATCCTATTAAAGGTACGTAGATGTTCATTTGGATCTTCCTTCGGCGCACCACTAAATTGGCATTGATTAGTTACCATGTGTAGAATTTGTCCTTTGATTTCATAATCTGGCGCATTAATGTCTGGATGAGTAATTGCGTGACCTTGGCCAGTGCGTTTAGCTCTCATTCGGTCTTCCATACTTAAAGGTTCCAGATTCTCCATAATTGAATTTGTTGAATCGGTATCAATAGATGATTCTGATTTAATGGTTCGTTCCTCAACAATCTCTGTTTGAATGATTGGTGGTTCCGGAGGAAAGTTTAATGGTTCAGGATCTATGAACCGTTCCTGAATATTTTCTGGATTCTCAATTGTGAGGTTGGGTTCAAAAAATGGATTATCGGAAATTTGAACTGAAGTACTTGGTCGACTGGATGATGATTCTAAAGAAAAATCAACGGCGGTTATATTTGTTAAACGATGTCTTGATCGAGTTACAGGTGGTGAACGTACAAAAGGTGATGAACGTCTTGCTCGGTGCATTCACAGAATATCCTATTAGTTTTTAAAAGGAAAGAAAAATTATAATAAGTTATCCAATCAATAGACTTTTCTGATTTTGCCCACGTTTCGAATAGCCAAAAGATGCAGCAGAGGGGCAGGATTCGTTTGGTCTCAATATAATTGAGGACTGTTTGGCTCCAATAACCCGGTCCACGTACAAATCCAACTATTACTACGAACCAGAAAATTTTGATGTCTATTAATTTAACCACTCAAAATAAATTTTCGTAATTTTAAGAAATTTAGATAAGAAGTATAATAAAATTCTAAGTCCTAAAAACTAGAATAGCGAGAAATAAGAGAGAAAAAGAGTTTGTCGATAAAGGTCGAAAAAGAAAAAATGGTTGAAAAATAAAAGACGACGGAAAAATAAAAGAAACTTATAAAAACTTAAAAATACTTTACTAATTTAACCTTATTACTACAACTAACTTAAAATTATAATCGCAAATTGATATTACTAATTGGAATGATAATTGATACATAGTAAAAGGTCTCTAAAAATATTAAAGCTTACAGGAAAAACTAAATCCCAAATGAAAATAACTTAAAAAGAAACTAAAACTTAAAAAGGCGTCGCAAAATTCTAAAGCACCTAAATCTTAGTCTAAAGAAAAAGCACTTAAGGAATTCTACGGCAAAGCCTAAAAATCTAGGAGTAAAAATAATTATAGCAAAAACTAATTTTAAAATTAATTATGAGCTAAAAATACAAATATTACGCTACAACGATTAAAAAGGTACAGAATATAAAAATATACAAAAAGTTGTAAAAAGTACAATTTTTATAAAAATATTATTTTTATATTATTTATTTTATAAAATTACTAATTTTACAATTTAATAAAACTAATTAAACTAAAATATATAAATAAAAAGTAAAAGTAAAAATAAAACTAATAATAATAATAATAATAATTAAGTTTTAATAATAATAATAATAAATTAAAACCCGTAATCAATGCTTGATTAGGGTTTTTGTCCGTGTGTCAGAAACCCTCCGCGAGTCGCGGCAAATAAAGAAGAAATCCCCGCGAGTCGCGGGGATCCAGAATTCAGTTGACAGGTTTTACTTTTTACGCGTTTTTCTTTATTTTTATTTTTTTTATTTTATGTTTTCTGTTTTTTTTAAAATAAATAAAAGATGTTTAATAAAATTTATATTTTTATAAACTAAAATAGCAATAAAGAAACTTATAAAACTTAAATATTTAACAAAATCTTAAAAATACTAATATTTTTGTTTTTCTTTTTTATATTTTTCGAATATTTAAAACGTATTTTTACAAAAACGACTTTTAATAAAAGTAACTAAAAAATCTTTTTTTTATTTATTATATTAGCGTTGCGCTTCCGGCGTTTAAGAGTTGTTTCCCCGGCAGCGGCGCCAAAAATACTTGGTGTCGAACGAGGTGTATATAAAATAGTTATTATTTTACTAGAAAAACTATTAAATACGATACAATTTTACACAAGATATTTATTTATTTATAGAATGGATATACTTAAACCTTGCTACAACACTTATAGGCAGTGTACCTAATCGTACAGTAGTGTAGTTTTTAGTAAGTCCGGTTCGTTCCACAGGGAAATCTTTAAACGAAGCTCAACGCTATATTAGTTTACTTTTATAAAAATACAAATATATATATAGGTAATATTATTATTATAAAGGGGGGTTTTTACCGTTTAATGACCGGTTTGTCGATTTTAAAACTTTTAGTCGCAGTTAAAACCTAATGTAAAATATAAAATAAATACAAGACTTAAATTAAAGCGTAAAGTAAATAATGAAATTGCGAATAATAAAAATGCGATAAAATAAAATTGCGATAATTAAAAAGTACGATAATTAAAAGTGCGATAAAATAACAATAAATAAAAGTGCGATAATTAGAAGTGCAATTAAATATAAAATAAAGGAAATTAAATATGAAATAAAAGAATTATGCTTATTTAAACTTCCGTAATCATGATGTTTGACGTGTTGATTTTAGTTTTATGCCCATGGGTTAATTGTCCTTTGTCCTGGATTATTCAATATGTCCGTCTGGTTTTTGTCCATAACAGTCCATCAGTCATAAATATAAATTGCAAGTGTCCTTGTCAAATTATTATTATACCCGAAGATAAATATTCTAACTAATTGGGGATTCGAATTGTAACAAGGTTTTAATACTTTGTTTAATGAATACACCAGGTTATCGACTGCGTGTAAACCAAGGTTTTACTACTTTGTTAACAATTACACCAATTACCCTTGAATGTAATTTCACCCCTGTTTTAATTATTCTAGTGGCTATTAATCCATTCCCGTGTCCGGTTAAATGAACGATTATTCGTACAAATAAATACCCCGCCCATCGTGTCCGATCGAGTGTATATGGTAATTTATAGGGACGCCCAATTGTAAATCTTTATATTAACATTAACAAACTTTCATTTAGTTAAACAAATATAAAGCCCATTATTAGCCCATAGTCTAATTTCCACAAGTGTCGTTCTTTTGTCCAAACCCCAATTATGTTACAAAGCCCAATTACCCAATTTTAGTAATTAGCCCAACATCATGATTACTTCGTTTTAAATAAGCATAATAATAACTTAGCTACGAGACATTAATATAAAAAGGTTGAACATAACTTACAATGATTAAAAATAGCGTAGCGTTACACGGACAGAATTTCGACTTACACCCTTACAACATTCGCTAACATACCCTTATTATTAGAATTATAATTAAAATTAAAATATAAATTATAAATATAAATATATTTACGTATGAAGAGGAAGAGAAAAAAGATATGAAATTTGATCAGAATTCGGTTGGCTTTATAGCCAGAAGTGAAATTTGGGGCTCCGCGACTCGCGGCAAAATGGCCTTAAAACTCCGCGAGTCGCAGAGAGGTATTTACAGCTCACACCCTTGGAGTTTCTGGCTGCCGACGGTTTTTAATATATATATATATAATATATATATAATTAATATAATTAATTATATATTATATTATATTTATATACATAGTTAACTTGTAATTTTTAGTCCGTTGCGTCGAGCGTTAAGAGTTGACTCTGGTCCCGGTTCCGGATTTTCGAACGTCCTTGCGTACAATTTAATATCTTGTACTTTGCGTTTTGAATCTTGTACTCTTGTGATTTCGAGACGTTTCTTATCAATAATTGGAACCTTTTTGATTGTCTTTTGTACTTTTGAGCTTTTTGGTCGTTTGCGTCTTCAATTCGTCGAATCTGTCTTTTGTCTTCACCTTTTATTATTTAAACGAATATCACTTGTAAATAGAACAATTGCAACTAAAAGCTTGTCCTTCTTGAGGAATAATGCTATGAAATATATGTTCGTTTTTAGCATTATCAATGGATTTCTTCAAGAGGAATGGTGAGGTCTTCCTTTGCAAGACACTTCTTAAGGTTTGAGACGTGAAAGGTATTATGTACTCCGGTGAGTTGTTGTGGTAACTCGAGTCGATAAGCTACCGGTCCAATGCGTTCGATAATCTTGAACGGGCCTACATATCTTGGGTTCAGTTTACCCCTTTTTCCGAAGCGTATTACACCTTTCCACGGTGACACCTTTAACATAACCATGTCACCGATCTGAAACTCTAATGGTTTCCTTCGAACATCGGCGTAGCTCTTTTGGCGACTACGGGCTGTTTTCAATCTCTCCTTGATTTGTACTATCTTCTCAGTCGTTTCGTGTATGATCTCGGGACCAGTTAATTGTCGATCTCCTACTTCATTCCAACAAATAGGAGATCTACACTTCCTTTCGTACAATGCTTCGAATGGCGCAGCTTTAATGCTCGCATGATAACTATTATTATACGAGAATTCTGCTAATGGTAGATATTTATCCCATCCGTTTCCAAAATCGATCACACATGCCCTGAGCATGTCTTCAAGAGTCTGAATCGTTCTTTCACTCTGCCCGTCAGTTTGCGGATGATACGCGGTACTCATATCCAAACGAGTTCCTAGGGCCTCCTGTAGTTATTGCCAGAACTTTGATGTAAATCTACTATCACGATCGGATATAATGGAAATAGGTATTCCATGCCTTGAAACAACTTCCTTTATATACAATCGTAATAGTTTCTCCATTCTATCTGTTTCCTTTATAGGCAAGAAGTGTGCAGACTTGGTGAGACGATCAACAATCACCCAAATGGTGTCGTATCCCCAGGCAGTCTTTGGTAACTTCGTGATGAAATCCATGGTAATACCATCCCATTTCCATTCTGGGATTTCTGGTTGTTGAAGTAACCCTGACGGCTTCTGGTGTTCAGCTTTGACTTTGGAACAAGTTAAACATTCCCCAACATATGTTGCAACGTCTGTCTTTAAATTAGGCCACCAATAATGTGTCTTAAGATCTTGGTACATCTTTCCAACTCCAGGATGTATCGAGTATCTTGTCTTATGTGCCTCATTTAATATCAACTTCCTTAATCCACCCAACTTCGGTACCCAAATACGATTTGCAAAATATCGAATTCCATCTTCCCGCATAACGAGTTGCTTCTCATACTTCTTCATTATTTCATTTCCTATATTTTCTTTAGTAAGTGCTTCTCGTTGAACTTCTTTGATTTGTGAGTTGAGATTCATGCGAATTTTTATGTTCATCGCTCGTACTCGAATTGGTTCTCGTTCCTTTCTACTTAGAGCGTCGGCCACCACGTTCGCTTTCCCGGGATGATAACGAATTTCACAATCATAGTCGTTTATTAACTCGACCCACCTACATTGTCTCATGTTCAGCTGTTTCTGATCAAAAATATGTTGAAGGCTTTTATGATCAGTAAACACAGTGCATTTAACCCCATACAAGTAGTGTCTCTATATCTTCAATGCAAACACGACTGCTCCCAGTTCTAGATCATGCGTCGTATAATTCCGCTCGTGAATCTTCAATTGTCGGGATGCGTATGCAATAACTTTCTTTCGTTGCATAAGAACGCAACCAAAACCTTGTCGCGAAGCGTCACAATATATTTCAAAATCATCGTTCCCTTCTGGTAACGATAAAATAGGCGCCGTAGTCAACTTCTTTTTCAGTAACTGAAATGCACTCTCCTGCTCAGAAGTCCATTCATATTTCTTCCCTTTTTGCGTTAACGCTGTCAACGGCTTAGCTATTCGGGAAAAATCTTGAATAAACCTTCTATAATAACCGGCTAAACCCAAAAATTGGCGTATCTGCATTGGTGTCTTAGGAGTCTCCCATTTTTTAATGGCTTCAATTTTTGCTGGATCAACCTGAATTCCTTTGCTACTAACAACGTGGCCAAGAAATTGCACTTCTTTCAACCAGAAAGCACATTTAGAAAATTTAGCATATAGCTGTTCTTTTCTCAACAACTCTAATATCAACCTTAAATGCTGCTCATGCTCTTGCTCACTCTTGGAATAGATAAGAATATCATCAATGAAAACGATAACAAACTTATCTAAATATGGACTACAAACTCGATTCATGAGGTCCATGAATACAGCTGGCGCATTTGTCAACCCAAACGGCATGACCAAAAATTCGTAATGACCATAACGTGTCCGAAAAGCAGTTTTCGGAATGTCCTCTTCTTTGACACGTAATTGATGATAGCCCGACCTTAAGTCAATTTTTGAGTACATACATGATCCTTGGAGTTGATCAAATAAGTCGTCAATTCTCGGTAGTGGATACCGATTCTTGATAGTTAACTTATTTAATTCACGATAATCTATACACATCCTAAAAGATCCATCTTTCTTTTTAACAAATAGAATCGGAGCTCCCCACGGTGAAGTACTTGGTCGTATGAATCCATGATCCAGTAATTCTTTTAACTGACTCTGAAGTTCTTTTAACTCGGACGGTGCAAGTCTATATGGAGCACGAGCCACTGGTGCAGCTCCTGGTACTAAATCTATTTGAAATTCTACAGATCTAAATGGAGGTAATCCCGGCAACTTTTCCGGAAAGACTTCAGGAAAATCTCTTGCCACAGGCACGTCATTGATGCTCTTCACTTTTTCCTTTGTTTCGACTTTATTAACATGTGCTAAGATAGCATAGAACCCTTTCTTCAAGCACTTTTGAGCTTTCAAATAACTAATGAGTTTTAGCTTTGAGTTACCCTTCTCTCCATAAATCATTACTGGCGTTTTATCCTTACGAGGAATGCGAATTGCCTTCTTGGCGCACACAACTTCAGCTCCTATTTTGGACATCCAGTCCATGCCGACTATTACATCAAAACTTCCTAATTCTACGGGTATCAAGTCAATTTTAAACGTTTCTCCGGCTAAATTTATTTTACAATCACGGCAAATTTTATCGGCTTTAATTAGTTTACCATTAGCTAACTCAATCATGTACTTAGCATCGAGAGGTAATGATGAACAATTCAATTTAGCGTGAAAGTCTCTACACACGTAACTTCTATCAGCACCAGTATCAAATATAATAGATGCGGATAAGTTATTAATGGTAAACGTACCCGTAACAAGCTCCGGGTCTTCACATGCCTCTTTAGCATTAATAACAAATGCTCTTCCACGTGCAGGTCAGATATTCTTCTCTGGATTCGGGCACTGGCTCTTATAGTGACCTTGTTTTCCACACCCAAAACAAGTAATGGTAGCCAAAGCAGTTCTATTTGCATTGGTGGCAGGAGTCTTGGTACCATTTGTATTTGTAACGAGAGCCCTACAATCTTCAGCAAGATGACCCTTTCGATTACATTTGTTGCATACCACATTACAGTAACCAGAGTGATGTTTGTGGCATCGGTTGCATAAAGGATTTTGTCCTTTATAACCAAAGCTTAAACCACTACCCGTGCCTTGCGTGTTTTCTTGTTTCTTAAAAGATTGTTGTTGGTTACCTCGATCATAATTTCCATTCCACTTTCTTTTGTTACCTGATACCTTCACATCAGTATTGGATACTTTCTTATCCATGATGACCTGATCCATTAGCTCGTTTGCCATGGTTATAGCTTCATGAATTGTCTTAGGTTTCGATGCTGTAACATTTGCCTTGACCTTTTTGGGCAAACCATCTTTGTACATTTCAATCTTCCGTTCTTCGGTTGGAACCAATTCAGGACATAGCAAAACTAATTCCATGAATCGCTGATTGTAGTTAGTGATTTCAGTACCAATAACCTTCAGACTTCGTAACTCATCTTCCAACTTCCTAACCTCGTTCCTTGGACAATATTCATTGATTAACATTGTTTTGAATTCTTCCCACGGAGTATCATAAGCTACATCTCCTCCTACAGCCTTCACATAATTTTTCCACCACGTGAGTGCACTATCTTGTAAAGTGCACGATGCGTATTTGGTCATGTCCTTTTCAACACAACCACTGATTTTGAACACAGTTTCCATCTTTTCTATCCACCGGGTTAAACCGATCGGTCCTTCTGTTTCACTGAATGATGAGGGCTTGCAAGCTTGAAAAGTTTTGTAAGTGCACCCCACACGAGGATTTGGGTTAACTGCAGCACCTCTTGCAGCCTCGACCCATAACATTCTGTCGTTCACTCGCTGATTGATGAGTTCCTGGATTTCTTGTTCCGTCATTCGGTTCAATCGCGCCATATTCTTCTATAAGAATGAAAAGAAAATAATTATTCACATGGAATATTATAGATGTAGTGTATATTTACAGTACATTATAGCTTATTAATAATATGAACCAGGTATTATTATAAAAGCCTTTTCTTCTTATTAGCGTTTTATAATTATATCTAGGGTAGTACCTACCCGTTAATGTCCATACTTAATAGCTTAGTACAGAATCAATTACTACTATCTAAATAATACTTAACCATGGAAAATTATTGCATTTCACACTTCACTATTTTTACATATGCTTATCTTACATCGAACATTAAGCAAACCACACTGATAATATTATACAAAACATTATATGATCCCATGGTTTAATACGGCAGCGCATCGTTTGGTCTATTTTCTAGGACGTTTAGGTTCAGAGAATCGCTTAACGCTTATCCTGGCTATCTGCCTATATTTTGGCTGTGGGACTGAGGAACTGGATGCCGGGATAGAATGAATAGGAATAGCGGGAATAGGGGTGGTAGTGTCTAGTGGAGTTGGTGCCACATCATCCTTATTAAACTCAGGATTTGAATTTTCTAATTCATTAGCCTTTCGTTTCTTTCCTAGTTCGAACTCTTCTTTTGTAATTTCCTGTATTTCTTCCTCGGGTTCACTTTCCTCCTCGGGTTCACTTTCCTCCTCGGGTTCACTTTCCTCCTCGGGTTCACTTTCCGGGTTCTCTATAGTCGGTTCATCCGGAATTTGTGAGTCTTCCCCAAAGATATTATTTTCGTCATCGGATAGGTTAATGACTGGAACACCATCTGAAGATTCTGGTTCGGAGTCGCTGAATGTGATAACAAGTTTTGAGCCCGACATCTATCACACAACAACTAACCCATTAGTACTACATATATAAATTTTAACCAACAATAATAAGCAATGGTTTTTAAATCAGACCCGGTCAAAGTCCAGACTTACTAATGTATCCTAACGACTTATCAGTTAGACACACTAATGCAAACCTGGTTCGCTAAGACCACCGCTCTGATACCACATGTCATAACCCGTCCTTAACCGTAAGAACGTGTTAGATAACGTATGATTTCATTGCGAGGTATTGACCTCTATATGCGACATTTTTAAAAGAAAAACTGCATATATTATACATTACAAACCATGATTCTTATTTTTGATACAAGCTTTGGACGAAATAAAGATGATTATCATTTAGCGATAATCTTCGACTTACAAACTTTACAAATGATGATAACAACACGATTTCTAGCATATTTTACAACACAAGTTCTTGGATATGCAGTCTTATTTTTGACACAAATATGCGTACGCAAGATCCTGCTCAAATTCAACATAATGCAGCGGAAACTTCTAATTATCACCTGAGAATAAACATGTTTAAAACGTCAACATAAAGTTGGTGAGATATAGGTTTAGTGCCGGCAGCGATATATATATAGACCACAAGATTTCATATATAAACAGTTTAATAAAAATATTCTAAGTGGTTGAGCACTTGGTAACCATACTTAACATTTAATCACGTCGCATATTCCCTTTATTATGAAATCTTACTACACCGTACCAAGTGTAGTCACGAAACGAAGTACTGTGCAACCGTTGAATACTGGTCGTCCAGTCCGGTTGGGGTTGTCAGGCCCGATAGATCTATCAACAGGATTCGCGTTTACAATACCGCTGTAAATATTAGTTACCAAGCTACAGGGAAGTATGCCAGTGGTACAACTCAACGTAGAATATATTTTTCAGTTACTTGTGTCCATAACGTAAAACATAAAATACATGTATTCTCATCCCGAAATATTTAGAGTTTAAAAGTGGGACTATATACTCACTTTCGTCTTGAAGATATATATATTTTGACTTGGTCTCCCGGTTGATATCACGAACCTATCCATATATAATATATCAATACCTTTTCTTTTTAAACAACGTCACATATATATTCTTGTTATACTTTTAATACTTTTTATAATTCCTTAGTCCGTAGTTAGCAGTTCGTTGTTAGTAATTCAATTTTAATGGTTCATATTTAGATGTTTAATAAACCCCCAACGAAATAAATAAAACCCCCAACGTATATGTATTGGTCGAGATTAATCTTGACCCACGGTACCGGTGTTGTCAAATGACGTGTTGCGTACATAAAATACCGGTGTTGTCAAATGACGTGTTGCGTACAAACATGGGATCTTATGATTAATCTTCTCGTGTTGTTTACGGGTGATCCTGAACCATATAAAATTGAATTATGAGTACATATATATAAAATATCATGTTATCTTAAAAAGATGTGATTTATTTAATTTTCTCCAATTATTTTCGTAGCCAAACTAGTCTTAGATATCCGATCTCGTTTTGGTCATAGTTTCTTCGTTACAACTCCGTTTTCGTTGATTCAACTTGCCACTTCCTTGGATCGAGTCCCTCTTTAAGACTATGAACTGTAAATACCTTAGTTTGTATTCGAAATCACAGGTCATAGGTCAAACTTTAGTGAAACTTATGAAGTTAATCATTTTCCATCATGTAAACAACCTTAAATGATTATTTTTCTAAAAATACTTATACTTTGATTTAAATCATGAAATTTTTATGTGTTATCATATTCATAGTAAAAATCATTTTTCCAGAAAATAAACCTCCAATTCAAAGTTTAAGATGGTTTTTAATTATCCAACCCAAAACAGCCCCCGGTTGCACTCCGACGTCGTAAAAACAGTTTTTAAGGTGTTCTTTGAAAAACCAAGTTATACCATGTTAAATTAGCATATTTTTAAGTTATATTACAGGTCTTGAAGTATTTTAAAAGTTAAGTTATAAGAATCTATTTAGTTTGCAAACAAGTTTGAAAACATTCAAACTATGTTCTTGTTGTTAAAATTGTATACCACAAAATATGATAGCTATATATATATGAATCGAATAAGGTTATGAACATAGATACTACCTCAAGTTCCTTGGACAAGGTTTCTGTAAAAGAGGAGTAAGAACCTAGAACCAAAAGGGTGATGGAATTGGATGAAAGAATGGAAGTAAGTTTGTGTTCTTGGAAGGATTTCTTGAAGTGTTTTTGTAAGGTTTTCTTATGAGATTTAAGTGTTGTTTTTGAAGCTAAATGATGGAGAAAATGCTTGGAGATGATCAAGTATGAAGTTAAGAGTATTTTGAGAGAGAAATGGAAGTGTAAGTATGAGAAAATGGGGTGAAGAAATGGTGTGCATGCATAAAAACGTTTTTTGGTTATAAAGGAAAAAAAAAGATACCTAACTTTGTTTTCTTGCTAAATAATTCATGCTACTTGACAAATGGTTGGTTCCACATGTTTCTTAATCATTTAAGGCTGCTAAGGAGCAGATTTTTATTGGTATATACCAATAGTAAATACATCTAGAAGCTGCGTATGATACGGGTACATATACCCTAGGTATACGTATAGAAATCTTTGAGAAAACGGAACGAGGATTCAAATATAGCTATCTTTTGTAAATATACTTATATTGTTTTATGTATTTAAGTCTTTAAAAGTGATTAAATACATTACTTATACGATATATGTATAAACATTATAGGTCATAAGTATTTAAGTCAAATAACGTTACGTATGGTTATCGTTTTGAAAACTTAAGTTAGTAGTTTCAAAATATACTTATAACTTATTGTTATTAATACAAAATGAGATATTAAAACATTCTTAGATCATGTTAAATATGTATATATACAAATATATACACAAACGTATAATTATCATATATTGTATAGTTCGTGATATCATCGGTCAAACTAGACGGTCAAACGTTGTGTAAAACTCTTTTCGAAAACATAAGTCTCAACAATTTGGATTGCTTATCATGTTGGTAAGGTTTAATTTATATAAATATTAATCTTATAAGTATAGAACGATCGAAAAAGTGCGGGTCATTACAATATGATACATTTTACAAACATTGCATTCGTTTTTAAAAGACAACCTTTCTTTACATCGAAAATTGACAAGCATGCATACCATTTCAAAATATCCACTATCCAACTATAAATTGACTTAATAATAATCTTTGATGAACTCAATGACTCGAATGCAACGTTCTTCGAAATATGCTATGAAAGACTCCAAGTAATATCTTTAAAATGAGCAAATGCACAGCGGAAGATTTCTTTAACACCTGAGAATAAACATGCTTTAAAGTGTCAACCAAAAGGTTGGTGAGTTCATTAGTTTATCATAATCATTTATTTCCATCATTTTAATAGACCACAAGAATTTCATTTCCAGTTCTCATAAATATACGTCCCATGCATAGAGACAAAAAATAATCATTCATATGGTGAACACCTGGTACCCGACATTAACTAGATACATATAAGAATATCCCCTATCATTCCGGGATCCTCCTTCGGACATGATATAATTTCGAAGTACTAAAGCATCCGATACTTTGGATGGGGTTTGTTAGGCCCAATAGATCTATCTTTAGGATTCGCGTCAATTAGGGTGTCTGTTCCCTAATTCTTAGATTACCAGACTTTAATAAAAAGGGGCATATTCGATTTCGATAATTCAACCATAGAATGTAGTTTCAATTACTTGTGTCTATTTCGTCAATCATTTATAAAAGCGCATGTATTCTCAGTCCCAAAAATATAAAGGGTAAAAAAGTAAATGAAACTCACAATACTGTATTTCGTAGTAAAAATACATATAACGTCATTGAACAAGTGCAAGGTTGGCCTCGGATTCACGAACCTAAATTAATTATATATATTTATGTGTTGGTCAATATTTGTCTAACAAATTAGGTCAAGTCATAGTGTACCACAATCCTAATGCTCGAGACTAATATGCAAAAGTCAACAAAAGTAAATTTGACTCAAAATAATTTCTAAAAATCTATACATGATTAATATATAGTTTAAATATCGTCGTTTTATATTTTTAAATATTTTTAAAAGATTTATTAGAGTAAATAATATAATTTATTTATTAATAAATAAAATTTTATATTATATTTATATAATAAAATATACTTTTATATATATTAAGTAATAAAATTTATAGGGTTCATTTAATATTATAAAGATAATATGATAGGTATTATTAAAGTAAGTTATTACACGTAGTAAAATATGTTTGTAACAAATATTTATTTGATAAAATAATATCCATAATGATAGTAAGTAAACGTTGTATTATTTTGTAATAATAATTATTATTATAAAAATATCAATATTTATAATTACTAAGATGACATTATGATAAAACGATAATTCTAATTATGATAACTTTAATATTTACGATAATTTTTAATATTATCTTTAAAATAATAATTCTATTTAAAATAATAATAATAATGATATTTTATAGTAACAATGACATTTCTATTAAAATGATAACTTTTGTTAAAATGATAGTTTTAATACTAACGATAATTTTAATAATAATAGTAATGATAAAAATAATAAGAACGATAATTTTATCTAAATCAATATCTTATAATATTTTAATTTCATCATGATACTCTTACCTATTATTTCCTAATCGTTTCGTTTAATAGCTTTTAATCGTCTTTTATATCGTGTTCGTAATAATGATAATAATAGTAATCAAAATAATTAGGTGTTACAAATATTTGTTTTAATTACACTAATATTAATAATGATAGTTACTATAATATTATTAACGATAATACTAATAATTATCTTAATGATAATATATATAGTAATAATAATAATAACAATAACAATAACCATTTTTAAATAATGATATATATATATATATATATATATATATATATATATATATATATATATTAATAATGATAATAATAATAATAATAATACCAATAATAATAATAATAATAATAATAATAATAATAATAATAATTGGATAATAATAATAATACTAATTATAACTTTAACGATAATAACTATAGAAAAAAAAATAACAATTTTTAATGATAAATCCTTTTATTGATAAAGATAATAATAATAATAATAATAATAATAATAATAATAATAATAATAATAATAATAAGATAAAACTAGAACGACGATAATAACGACGATAATAATAATCATTTTTAATAATAATACAAAAATTTGATGGACTATAACTTCAAATCCGTTCATCGAAATCATTCGATATCTAAATGAAAAGTTCTTAATTTTTCGCTAGCTTTCCAACGACATGCATATCTTATACCTTATCTCAGTCGCATATATAACTAATTCAGGATTCAACATAACCTAACTAAAGGCAATATCAAAAGTACAAACATGCATAATCCTATATACTCGAGCACTAGTCAGGGATACACTATTATTATGTAAAAATTAATTTATGAGTACTCACGTATCAATATTGAGATTCAATATTGCAGGAAAGGTACGTAAACACAATGGAGATGACCCACACTAAATTTGTCCTCATGAGTATACCCATGAACCATACCCATCACCTCCATAGCTACAACTCATAATTTCCTTAGCCCTATCCCGCTTCCAAAACGTGTTTGAAAATAACTCGCGCGTACCCTTGTCGTAGTATTTTATGTATAATACTAATAATAATACTACTACTAATATTGCTAATATGATTAATAATAATAATAATAATCTTAATAAAAAGAATAATAATAATAATAATATTAATTACAATATATATTTATGTATATATGTTGCAGAGAGATAGATGGAATGATTTATGAATTCACAAACTGCACAGATCCATTTTTAAAAGCGTTGAGCCACCTAACTACTTCGTTCTCTATTCATGATAGCAATTACAACTTATAATAATAATAATAATAATAATAATAATAATAATAATAATAATAATAATAATATTAATAATAATATTAATAATAATAATAATAATATTAATAATAATAATAATAATTAATAATCAAAAAACATGAACGTGACTAAAGTAGGGATCCCATCCCCTTTTTCTTTTTCTTTTTCTTTTTCAATCCGTGATTTGTTGTCTCTCTTTTTTTTTTTGTAATATAATAATATAACATATTAAATAAATAAAATAAAAAAAACGTGTAAGAATAGGAAATCTTTAGCCACCGTACCTTCATATTACATATGTCATCTTATTAATTTAATATATTCATTATAAATTATTATTTAATCTATACAATTAATTATATATTATATTATATTTACGTGCATGGTAAAAATGTAATTTTTGTTCAAATGACTCGTACGTTGTCACTTGACTCATCTACCACTTTCGGTTTTTCGAGCGCACTTTCGTACGTTTAGAAAACTAGCCTTTTACGTTATGCGACGTGTACCTTTAATGATAGTTTGATTTATTCATCAATAAATTACTTTGTAAAAATGTACCTTATAAAATTTGAGCGTTGTGGTCATTTGCTTATATAAATTAGTGACTCGTTGTTTACCCAGCTATATTATTCTAAATTGGGACGTTTTATGACTAAGTTAAAAAATATATATATTTTTATTTAAAATTGTAAATTTGTACCTAATAAACATATTTGAAATAATTTAACTAATGATATAATATTCAGCCTTTCAAAACCAAATAGATTTCAAAGTTAGTTTTAACTCGTTTTTAAATAATAGTAGTTATTTTACCAAATAATGTTTTTAATATGAAAACTAAAGGGTTGCTTTATCTAGGGACACGAGTTAATCAAGTAAAGTATATTTTTGAAATTTAAACGGAAATGATTACTAACTTTTGACTAACTCTTATTAATGACACTTTTGTAAATCACTTTTATCAAATATTCCGGATATCGTTAAAATGAAAGGTTTTCTAAATCAAAGTGGACCTCTTAACAGATACTCGTAATTCTAATTCAATGTATCTGTTAAGTCAATTATTTGATACCATCTATTAATCCCATCGATAACTATTTGAATATATATTTCGAAACAATTACGTTTATGTAAAGTATTATACGTCTAATACTTTGTTAATATTTTCAAGTTATAATATATACACATATACATACATAATCATGTATGTTCATTTAATGGTTCGTGAATCATTGGAACTTGGTCGAGGTTAAATGAATGTATGAACATAGTTTAAAATCTTTGAGACAAATTTTTGCTTGTCGTGTCGGAATAATATAAAGATAAAGTTTAAATTTGGTCAGAAATTCCCGGGTCATCACAGTACCTACCCGTTAAAGAAATTTCGTCCCGAAATTTGAGTGAGGTGGTCATGGCTAACAATAGAAATGTTTTCATGACGAATATGGGTTGATAAATAGAGTTTTGTCGCTATAGAGTAATAAGGATAAATAATTCAATTCTTCGAAATGTACGAATGAAGCTATCACAAACAAATGAAAATGAGTAAATACAGATTTGAATTAATTGGTGACGTTGTCCTGGTTGAATTCTGGAATTCAAGGTATTTAAAGAAAATCTTCGAAATCTAAAAGATTTGATTCTTCGGCGAGTAAGGGAATTAAGATCTCTATAATTAAATACGGTGATCTGCCTCGATTAATCTGTCTGATATTTCCATTATAAATTAAACTCTTTCGTTCCATTATTCTCACCATTCCTATATTTTCTTTCTTAATTCATACCTCCAAAAGATTATGAAAATGCTTAATCCAGTTCTAATCCTTGTCCTTATCCTTACTATCACAACAATTATTCTCCTTTTTCAACTTTCACCAGAGGAATCTGCTTATTTCTACTTTGCCCTTGGGGTTATAGTACTTATAGTTCTCCCGTGTCTTTATGTTGCGATAAACATTGATATACTTGGTTTGTAACTTATGTGTTGTTATCGGCTTTTATATCTCCCCTTATATTTCAATGTCCCTATTTCTGTTTCTTATAATCATTGTCATCCACAGTTAATACTCCCTCCTATTTGCTGCGATTTATACTCTAAATTCTATTTCGGAGCTTTGTCCCTCCGTTTCTTCTTCTTGTGATTAGGCATCTCTCGTAATGGTCCAGAATTCGCAGATATAAGTTTCAGAATGAACGTTGTTAATTTTCTAAGAAGGGAATGGTAATGTCACGATTTTGATTTGTTAAATTACCAGAATACCCTGGAAAAGACCGAATCATCAAGAAATATTTTCTTGATATTCTAGAAGTTTAAATAGAATACAAGAGTCGTGTAACATGGCACATGATGACATTAGAGTCTGTGAATCATCACGTTTCATTAGAACTCAGCATGACTTACTGTAATATAATTACGTTGATCAAGTGTCATTATATTATACTAACTCATGCATCAGTTCCCAACACTACTTCAAAACATTCATAGTTTAAACTCGAAAGTTTACAGAATATAGAAACTAATAGTTTCTTATATGATGTAACACCGATAGCGCAAAAAGGTAAATGACTTCAGATAAGATTTGTTGTGAAAATATCTTCAGAAATGTCGAGGATATTTATAATGAAAGATATGATAATATCTTAGGATTTCAATTATAAGAGGATGATGAAGAATATTGTCCGCAGGGGTAAAAGGTCAGGAGCAAGGTATTCGTTAATGACTTCAGCAGATATTGAATCATTTAGATTCTTTGAAGGCAGGTTCAGCCTTTGTAATTTTGTCCACAGTCTCCTTCATACTTTGCTCAATCCGTTTTCCAGTTCCAAAACTTCTCTTTTTCTGAGTTTTGCCAATACACTATTCTTTATCATCAAACTTTTTACTGCTAAGGTCGTTTACAGTTTTTGTTGCTTCATCAGCATTTCAAGAACTAGTTCGCGGTTCAGAGTATTTTTCAGAAACTTCACATTCGAAGTATTTAAGCCTTGGAAATAGACGTTATGTATAACTGTTGGCGTCAACATGCTGTGAGATTTCAAAATACTGATTGCTAATTCCCAATGATTCGTATGGCAATTCTCGTTACAAGAGGCAGATGAGTAAATGATGAGGTTTCGATAAATATAAAGATTCTTCGGAATGCCCAAGATCAGTGAAGTTGTTGGTAAGTTTATTGCTAATGTGGTGGAATATGAAAGGTTCTCCGGTAACAAAAGGGTAATCACATATATCAAAATTATGATAAGGCTACTCCGAATGAAAAAATTAAAGTTGTCTTGCTGGAGCTGTGATATAATTTGCTACTTTGCAAAGGAATTGCAAGGTTATTTTTGCTAATAAATGCCGAAAGATCTGACACAGATATGTGTTAAATTATGACTTTGGTTTCGAGAGCTTTTCAAGTACATAACTGTGGGTAATATGTGGTTGGATCATCATCTCGATTGCTCATTATTTGAAGTGTCTTCAGAGATTTTCGAAGGGTTTGAACACATATTGTAATCATTTGTATACATTTGATGTTCTAACACACTTTTGAAGTCAAAGTATAGCTTTGAAAGATGTAGGAATCTAAAAGTGATGGTACTGGTTATATCTCGAATTGAATTCTGAGATTTTAAAATCAGAATATGTAATTGGGTTTGAATGAGTATGGTTGTTTTGATTTCTATGAAAGAATGTATATTATTGTGAAAGTAGGAAGTATAATTGATAATTTGCTTAATCTGATTCGAAGAATGTAACATATTAATTGTGAATTTATATATATCTCTCGGGTATTACCTACCCGTTAAAAAATTTTCACAATTAATATTTTGTACATAAGAATTTTATTACAGTCTTTATGAAAATATATATGTATATATTCTCCTCAGATGTAACATAGATTTTAATGAGTTAATACTAAATTAAACTCATTCAATTTATGGTTGGAACTAGAATTAAATAATTCCTTGAAGGCTTTAGAGGTTACATACGTATTTCTTCAATAATATTGAAATTATGAATCAATACTTCGTTATTTGTTGAGATGTGATGTTGGTTTTCGTTAAATTCTTGTGAACTTCGCAAAGTACGAATGATGTTATCTGAAAAGTTTCAGTTACATCAATGATGAAGTGTAAAATCAAATCTATACTTGATTTATTAGGAATTGGAATTTGTTGAATTGAGACAGAGATTGTAGTTAACGATGGTTAAGTCGCGGGCGAGGGACGTACATTATTGCATATTTGTAATATGAATTAACCGAGTAGTTAAGATTCACACACAATAGCTTAGCACGGAAAGATTTATTTTTTATTTCAAAATATATATATATATATATATATATATATATATATATATATATATATATATATATATATAAAATATATATATATAATTTCTTCAGAGGGAATGAGTTAATTTTTCATAACTTGTTGATACAATATACACGTTATTGATTCGTAATGATGTCCACAGTGATTCTTGAACTGACGGAGTTTGTGATGTTATAGGTGTTGTTGATTCTGATGTTGACTGTACAGACGATGCTGGTGACGTTGACGGTACTGTTGATGCTGTTGGTAAAACAAGTTTAACTTGTTAATCACACACCATTTTTGTCAGGGTTTCTACTATTTCTTCTATCATTTTGGTCCATTCATCTGAGTTATGGTTAGGGCTAGAATAGTTAATCTCTAAGACTTTGGAGATTACATAATCGCCGCGGAATGTTTCTCCAATGAAGTTATGAATCAATACTTCATCGTTTGTTGTTGTTGGTCTTCCTTATTATCTATAGAGCTTATGACGTTGATGCTCGTGGGACAGATTGTGAAGTTGAGGTTTACAACGCGGTGGTGGTTGGGGGTGGTAATGATACTATTGGCGTTGATGATGGCGGTACTGGTTATGCTGCTGGTGCTGCTGTTGGTGTTTGTAACCTTTGCACCATATTCTCCAAAGCTACTACCCGAGCGCGAAGCTCGTTGACTTCTTCTATTACACCGGGGTGATTGTCGGTTCGGACGAGCGGATAAATAAAATCTAGAATTTGATGTAGTATATAATCATGACGAGATACTCTGAAAATGAGAGAGAAAATGGTGTTTCGGGCAGGTTCGCCTGTAAGTGCTTCAGGTTCTTCGCCAAGAGGACAATGTGGTGGATGGAAATGATCACCTTCTTCTTGTCTCCAATGATTAAGAAGGCTACGAACCCATCCCCAATTCATTAAGAATAGATGATGGCTGATTGGTTGATCCATTCCGGTCACACTGCTTTCGGAGCTTGAGTGGGATTCTATTTCGGAATCCGAGTGACTTGAACTAATGACGAATTCCATTTTGTACGATTGAATAAAGGATTTTTCGATATGAAATAATTTTTTTTTTGTGGCTATCGGGTGATATTCTAATTACATAGAATATCTATATATATAGAGCAAAAGATTTCGTAGATTACGGAGGAATTTACGGGATATGTCGGGCAAAGTTTACAGTAACAGATACGCTAAGATATGAATTAACAGATACGCTAAGATATAAATTTTGTCTATACACTATTCATGCAATCAATGCAATAAGATGTGTCTAGACTAAGAATGATAAGCAGGCAATTTTCCGACAAAAATGATAAGCAAAATTTTTGACAGGCAGACACGGTCGAAGTCCAGACCCACTAATGCATCCTAACGACTATCAGTTAGACACACTAATGCAGACCTGGTTCGCTAAGACCACCGCTCTGATACCAACTGAAGGGACCCATTCATATACATTATAAACGATTCACAATAGTTGATTACATCGCGAGGTATTTGACCTCTATATGATACATTTTACAAACATTGCATTCGTTTTTAAAAGACAACCTTTCTTTACATCGAAAATTGACAGGCATGCATACCATTTCATAATATCCACTATCCAACTATAAATTGACTTAATAATAATCTTTGATGAACTCAATGACTCGAATGCAACGTTCTTCGAAATATGCTATGAAAGACTCCAAGTAATATCTTTAAAATGAGCAAATGCACAGCGGAAGATTTCTTTAACACCTGAGAATAAACATGCTTTAAAGTGTCAACCAAAAAGTTGGTGAGTTCATTAGTTTATCATAATCATTTATTTCCATCATTTTAATAGACCACAAGAATTTCATTTCCAGTTCTCATAAATATACGTCCCATGCATAGAGACAAAAAATAATCATTCATATGGTGAACACCTGGTAACCGACATTAACTAGATACATATAAGAATATCCCCTATCATTTCGGGACCCTCCTTCGGACATGATATAATTTCGAAGTACTAAAGCATCCGGTACTTTGGATGGGGTTTGTTAGGCCCAATAGATCTATCTTTAGGATTCGCGTCAATTAGGGTGTCTGTTCCCTAATTCTTAGATTACCAGACTTTAATAAAAAGGGGCATATTCGATTTCGATAATTCAACCATAGAATGTAGTTTCAATTACTTGTGTCTATTTCGTCAATCATTTATAAAAGCGCATGTATTCTCAGTCCCAAAAATATAAAGGGTAAAAAAGTAAATGAAACTCACCATACTGTATTTTGTAGTAAAAATACATATAACGTCATTGAACAAGTGCAAGGTTGGCCTCGGATTCACGAACCTAAATTAATTATATATATTTATGTGTTGGTCAATATTTGTCTAAAAAATTAGGTCAAGTCATAGTGTACCACAAACCTAATGCTCGAGACTAATATGCAAAAGTCAACAAAAGTAAATATGACTCAAAATAATTTCCAAAAATCTATACATGATTAATATATAGTTTAAATATCGTCGTTTTATATTTTTAAATATTTTTAAAAGATTTATTAGAGTAAATAATATAATTTATTTATTAATAAATAAAATTTTATATTATATTTATATAATAAAATATACTTTTATATATATTAAGTAATAAAATTTATAGGGTTCATTTAATATTATAAAGATAATATGATAGGTATTATTAAAGTAAGTTATTACACGTAGTAAAATATGTTTGTAACAAATATTTATTTGATAAAATAATATCTATAATGATAGTAAGTAAAAGTTGTATTATTTTGTAATAATAATTATTATTATAAAAATATCAATATTTATAATTACTAAGATGACATTATGATAAAACGATAATTCTAATTATGATAACTTTAATATTTACGATAATTTTTAATATTATCTTTAAAATAATAATTCTATTTAAAATAATAATAATAATGATATTTTATAGTAACAATGACATTTCTATTAAAATGATAACTTTTGTTAAAATGATAGTTTTAATACTAACGATAATTTTAATAATAATAGTAATGATAAAAATAATAAGAACGATAATTTTATCTAAATCAATATCTTATAATATTTTAATTTCATCATGATACTCTTACCTATTATTTCCTAATCGTTTCGTTTAATAGCTTTTAATCGTCTTTTATATTGTGTTCGTAATAATGATAATAATAGTAATCAAAATAATTAGGTGTTACAAATATTTGTTTTAATTACACTAATATTAATAATGATAGTTACTATAACATTATTAACGATAATACTAATAATTATCTTAATGATAATATATATAGTAATAATAATAATAATAATAACAATAACAATAACCATTTTTAAATAATGATATATATATATATATTAATAATGATAATAATAATAATAATAATACCAATAATAATAATAATAATAATAATTGGATAATAATAATAATACTAATTATAACTTTAACGATAATAACGATAGAAAAAAAATAACAATTTTTAATGATAAATCCTTTTATTGATAAAGATAATAATAATAATAATAATAATAATAATAATAATAATAATAATAATAATAATAATAATAATAATAATAATAATAATAATAATAATAATAATAATAATAATAATTATACTAAGATAAAACTAGAACGACGATAATAACGACGATAATAATAATCATTTTTAATAATAATACAAAAATTCGATGGACTATAACTTCAAATCCGTTCATCGAAATCATTCGATATCTAAATGAAAAGTTCTTAATTTTTCGCTAGCTTTCCAAAGACATGCATATCTTATACCTTATCTCAGTCGCATATATAACTAATTCAGGATTCAACATAACCTAACTAAAGGCAATATCAAAAGTACAAACATGCATAATCCTATATACTCGAGCACTAGTCAGGGATACACTATTATTATGTAAAAATTAATTTATGAGTACTCACGTATCAATATTGAGATTCAATATTGCAGGAAAGGTACGTAAATGCAACGGAGATGACCCACACTAAATTTGACCTCATGAGTATACCCATGAACCATACCCATCACCTCCATAGCTACAACCCATAATTTCCTTAGCCCTATCCCGCTTCCAAAACGTGTTTGAAAATAACTCGCGCGTACCCTTGTCGTAGTATTTTATGTATAATACTAATAATAATACTACTACTAATATTGCTAATATGATTAATAATAATAATAATAATCTTAATAAAAAGAATAATAATAATAATAATATTAATTACAATATATATTTATGTATATATGTTACAGAGAGATAGATGGAATGATTTATGAATTCACAAACTGCACCGATCCATTTTTAAAGGCGTTGAGCCACCTAACTACT
The DNA here is from genome assembly GCF_046630445.1 of Rutidosis leptorrhynchoides. NCBI lineage: Eukaryota > Viridiplantae > Streptophyta > Magnoliopsida > Asterales > Asteraceae > Rutidosis > Rutidosis leptorrhynchoides. Next base: position 169,969,293 of record NC_092339.1, read on the forward strand.
TCGTTCTCTATTCATGATAGCAATTACAACTTATAATAATAATAATAATAATAATAATAATAATAATAATAATAATAATAATAATAATAATAATAATAATAATATTAATAATAATAATAATAATTAATAATCAAAAAACATGAACGTGACTAAAGTAGGGATCTCATCCCCTTTTTCTTTTTCTTTTTCTTTTTCAATCCGTGATTTGTTGTCTCTCTTTTTTTTTTTTTGTAATATAATAATATAACATATTAAATAAATAAAATAAAAAAGAAAACGTGTAAGAATAGGAAATCTTTAGCCACCGTACCTTCATATTACATATGTCATCTTATTAATTTAATATATTCATTATAAATTATTATTTAATCTATACAATTAATTATATATTATATTATATTTACGTGCATGGTAAAAATGTAATTTTTGTTCAAATGACTCGTACGTTGTCACTTGACTCATCTACCACTTTCGGTTTTTCGAGCGCACTTTCGTACGTTTATAAAACTAGCCTTTTACGTTATGCGACGTGTACCTTTAATGATAGTTTGATTTATTCATCAATAAATTACTTTGTAAAAATGTACCTTATAAAATTTGAGCGTTGTGGTCATTTGCTTATATAAATTAGTGACTCGTTGTTTACCCAGCTATATTATTCTAAATTGGGACGTTTTATGACTAAGTTAAAATATATATATATTTTTATTTAAAATTGTAAATTTGTACCTAATAAACATATTTGAAATAATTTAACTAATGATATAATATTCAGCCTTTCAAAACCAAATAGATTTCAAAGTTAGTTTTAACTCGTTTTTAAATAATAGTAGTTATTTTACCAAATAATATTTTTAATATGAAAACTAAAGGGTTGCTTTATCTAGGGACACGAGTTAATCAAATAAAGTATATTTTTGAAATTTAAACGGAAATGATTACTAACTTTTGACTAACTCTTATTAATGACACTTTTGTAAATCACTTTTATCAAATATTCCGAATATCGTTAAAATGAAAGGTTTTCTAAATTAAAGTGGACCTCTTAACAGATACTCGTAATTCTAATTCAATGTATCTGTTAAGTCAATTATTTGATAACATCTATTAATCCCATCGATAACTATTTGAATATATATTTCGAAACAATTACGTTTATGTAAAGTATTATACGTCTAATACTTTGTTAATATTTTCAAGTTATAATATATACACATATACATACATAATCATGTATGTTCATTTAATGGTTCGTGAATTATTGGAACTTGGTCGAGGTTAAATGAATGTATGAACATAGTTTAAAATCTTTGAGACAAATTTTTGCTTGTCGTGTCGGAATAATATAAAGATAAAGTTTAAATTTGGTCAGAAATTCCCGGGTCGTCACACACGGAGCCAAATTTTGTGTACTACGGAGTATTATTATGCTTGACGAAAATCGTAAATCAAAAGAATTTTGGTTTGGTTATATTATTTTCAGGTTATACGGACTAACATTCGATTGGTGTTGTTCGACGTGCTATGTGGATCAACTTTAGAGGTGTTCTACTTTGGACACTCATTTCAATCTAGACGTCGACACTTGTTTCTACCGTTTTTGCATCACTTATATATCTAAACTCCACTTTATGAATTATTTATTTGACAATTATTAGTGGTGTAATTGGATCTTCGTGGAACCATTAATCGTATGAATTTTAATTGTATGTTTATTAATAATAAAATAAAAGATTTTATTTTAATGTTCCGTTGCGTTTATAAAATTTAAAGATACACACGGTATTCCATCAATTACACTTGGCAGTTTAAGGTAATTTTTAATACGAAATGTTATGACCACATTATGGGTGTGCATGGTACAGAAAAAAAAACTCAAAGACTGGATCGAAACGGTTCGGAACCAAGCATTCCCAAGAAGTTTCGGTATGGTCCATGGTTCTCAATTTTTATATTTTTCGGCCCTTGTTACGCAGCGAATCAAACCTGAAAAAAGTGAAACGGATCGGAACGAAATATACGAATATTGTAGATCTAACTTGTTCACTTTATCTTGATTCTTTTAATAATCAATATATAAATCTTTATGCTTATACTTTAACTAACCAATAATTCAGTGGTAGATCGGGGCGCTAAAATGATCCCAACGTAAACTATAACTTATAACTAGAAAGAATTTGGACCGCGATTTACGGCGGTTGCATTTGGATATATGTTGTTTGATAGTCGTTTATAGTATCAATCAATATTTATGTAAATAATGCTTACGTATGTTTATTACTTATTACATCTGTACATTTGAAAATTTAAAAAACACGATATTTAAAGAGAATACGATATTTATGAATGTAACGTTCTTTTTAGTGAATCTTTCACTTCTTTATTTCTATCAAAACCAAATACTAACACCATGATGCATTATAGTGTTTGCTTTAACCCTGCCCAAAAGAAACAAAACATTTTGATGTCTTTTTTGAAACTAATGTTGAGTGAAAAATGATACAATTTTTTATTTTTTTTGTGAAAATAAGAAAAGAAGGGGGAGGGGGGAGGAGGACTCGAACCCAAGTCTTTTTTCTTACAAACTCACGAATTTACCGCTTGCTCTAACCATTTATTTGATCTAATTATATATATATATATATATATATATATATATATATATATATATATATATATATATATATATAGTTTATCAAATATGTTCCAGCTCAAAAAAAGCTCCGTTTCGAATATAAGTAGGGGCGTTTTGTTCGTAAAATTATTTCAGGTTGAACGATGATGACGGAGAAACCTAACTCTCTGCGAAAAAGATAAATCTCGTTAAAATATTAGGTGGATTATGTTGGAGTGCGAAGCGAGTTAAACAAGGATGTGAACGGGGATCAAGTTGAAGGAAAGTTGTTGTTTTGGATTTAGCCCTTCCTGGGCGCGGCGCGGCTTGCCTTCTAACGACCCGTCCTAATCCATCTGGACGAATACATTACATTTGGTTACATCGCGAGGTACTTGACCTATATATGATACATTTTACAAACATTGCATTCGTTTTTAAAAAAACAAACTTTCATTACATCGACAGTTGACGGCATGCATACCATTTCATAATATAACTAACTATAATTGACTTAGTAATAATCTTGATGAACTCGACGACTCGAATGCAACGTCTTTTGAAATATGTCATGAATGACTCCAAGTAATATCTCTAATATGAGCAAATGCACAGCGGAAGATTTCTTTCATACCTGAGAATAAACATGCTTTCAAGTATCAACCAAAAAGTTGGTGAGTTCATTAGTTTATCATAAACATTCATTTCCATCATTTTAATAGACCACAAGATTTTCATTTCCATAAATATACGTCCCACACATACAGACAAAGATAATTATTCATATGGTGAACACCTGGTAACCGACATTAACAAGATGCATATAAGAATATCCCCTATCATTCCGGAAAATCCTTCGGACAAGATAAAAATGAATTCGAAGTACTAAAGCATCCGGTACTTTGGATGAGGTTCGTTAGGCCCAATAGATTTATCTTTAGGATTCGCATCAATTAGTAGATCGATTTACTAATTCTTAGGTTACCAATCAAAAGGGACATATTCAGCTTCGATCATTCACCCATATAATGTAGTTTCAATTACTTGTGTCTATTTTGTAAAACATTTATAAAAATTTCGCATGTATTCTCAGCCCAAAAATATAAAGGGTAAAAAGGCAAATGAAACTCACCATACTGTATTTTGTAGTAAAAATACATATGACGACATTGAACAAGTGTAGGGTTGGCCTCGAATTCACGAACCTATATCATTTGTGTATTTATTAATATACATAGTTGTAATCGAACAAATATATATGCATATAAATTTGTTAGTTATATCCTTTTTATATTAATAGTACATATATGTTTCTTATATTCAATTTGTTATATAAAAATATAAATTTTTGTTATGTTATATGTATTATATATATATATATATATATATATATATATATATATATATATCATTTGTATATTAATAATAATAGTTATATAAAATTTATACTAAATTCCATTTAAAATCATATACTAAATTATATCTTAAATTATGTTTTTTTTATATATATGTTTATTTGTATATATATATATCTAAGGTGATTAATATAGTTATCTTAATTTCTATATATATTTAGTATTATATTAAAAGTACCTAATTTTATATATATATATATATATATATATATATATATATATATATATATATATATATATATATATATATATAAAAGTATTTATATAAATAATGTTAATACGTTTCATATATAGTTATATAAACTATTAATATAATTATAATATATGTAATAAGTATATTTTAGATACAAAATATTTATCTTTAACAAAAATGATAGTATTGATAATAATGATATATTAATAATAATTTTCTTGATATTGATAATACTAATAATAATAATGATATTGTTAAAAAAAATGGTACTTATGTTAATAATAATAATAGTAATACTAATAATTTTAAAAATGATATTAATACTACTATTAGTAAAAACAGTAGTAACTTGTATTATTTTTATAATAACAATAACAATGATCCTAATCATAATCATTTTGCTATATCAATTTTTCATTATAAATATAAACTTGATAATCTTTTTGTAATTATACCATTAATATTTAACATATCGAATCCTAGTAACATATCAAATGTTTATATCTAACCCTAATAATAATAATAGTAGTAATAAATGAAAATAATAATAATAATAATAATAATAATAATAATAATAATAATAATAATAATAATAATAATAATAATAATAATAGTAATAGTAATAGTAATAGTAATAGTAATAATAATAATAATAATAATAATAATAATAATAATAATAATAATAATAATAATAATAATAATAATAATAATAATAATAATAATATTTGGAAAATAAAATACTACCTCCATGTAATAGCCCCTTAAAAAAGAAATGTCTCAGCCTAAGCTCGAACCCAAGACCACTCGCTAACCCGACAACCCTTATAACCATTCCTCTGATGTTACATATCTGACTTCAACCTCCTATCGAAACTATTTATCTTGTTTTCTGTTTTCATCATCTTCTTCCCTCATTATCAAACTCAAATCGACCCAATATCAAACCAACATAATAATCAATCATCTAAATGGTTTTGGAACATATAATCAAAACAGAATGGATTCGTGGTGATTGGGATTTAACAGAAACAAATAAAAACAGAAGCAGTCAAGAAAAGATCGAAGGTTTTCAAATGGGTATTGATCTTGGTGGCTTTGGAACTGAAACACAAGAATTAAGCAGCAGCAGCAGCTATGTTCGATCACAGCAAAAACACCCAATGGCTATATGACTAGCAGGAGCAACCAATTGTATTCCTGAACCCAGTATCCGTCTTCACCTTCATCATCATATTCAATCAATTGAACGAATTAAGACTTGGAATTGATCACAAGTGTTTCCAATAGTAACGATGAAGATTATATGATCATAATTGTTGAGTCCCCAAAATAATTAAGGATTTAATTATGACAAAACAATATTTATTTGCACTAAAGTGTTATGTGCAGCCAGCACAAGTTTGTTTATGTATAGTCAGCTAATATAGCTGTGTCGAGTGTTTAGTATGCTGCCTAGTCTATCAGCACAAGGTAGAAATGTATTCTTCGAATCAGCACAGGATGTGCACCCAGCAAATCAAGAATATCAAGTGACTCAGCATATGAAGGACCAGTAAGTCTGGATATCAGCATACAACACAAGACAGCCATGCTCCATTACAAGCATGGTAAGTTTCCCTGAGTGGTCTACATCAAATGCACTATTCAACCTAAGTCGAAGACAAAGTTGAACAGAGAAGGACACGCGTCGGCGGCTGACAAGTGACCTTACAAGACCGTATGGGAATGCATAAGTTTAACTTATGTGCAGACATAAGTTATCCGTTGTCAACACCTAGGGAACACAACATTCTATTTGTTTAATCAAATAGTGGTGCCAAACCGAATTGGGGTGTTCCTGCAAATAGCTACTAAAGAGGAAAGAAAGGGAGCACGCCTCCTTACACAATTGTCCCCTCAAGTACAGACATCCTATGTACTAGTGGACAAAAGATCAATTACACAGTTAATAGAACTACTATATATATTGTTGTATCCACTATTGTAAAAACTAGTGGTGTGGGTTTATCTGTTAGAGTCCAAACCGTGTAATAGCTTTAGTTTATCTCTTAGCTATAATCTAGGTAATCTGTATCAACCAACTATCATTTCCGCCAAGGATAGTTGTGATTCTTTCTGATTCAATCAATAAAGAATAACCGTTGAAAATTACCTGTGACTCTATCTTATTTACTACAGAATACTTAACGTGCTTAACTGACTAGTTTATTAAGAAAAGAATTGTATTCACCCCCCCTCTACAATACTCCTGTTGTTATTAAGGGACCAACAACTGGTATCAGAGCTTCAGTCTTGATAATTAATATCTTGGATCTGAATTCTCTTATGGCTTCGTATTCAAACTCAGCTTACCTTGAGAATGGCTCGTCTCACAGACCACCTAAGTTTGATGAAGATGAGTATGAAACCTGGAAGGCAAGGTTCATGCTCCATCTTGAGTCTGTGGATCCACTCATGCCTGGAATTGCCAAAGATGGCCCTTTTGTTCCCACTGAGACAGTTGGTAGTGCACCAGCAACAGCTGACACTCCTGCCATCCCTGGCAGAGAGGTTATTCTCACTCCCTCTAGATGGGATGATGAGGATAAACGTCGAGTTGGTCTTGATCCTAAAATCAGAACGCTGTTAGCCATAACTTTGCCTAACCCACTGTTCAAACTGATCAAGGGAAAAGAAAATGCTAAGCTTATGCTTGACTACCTAGATGTCACCTATGAGGGTATGGGAGAAGTTAGGCAGAACAGGATGATTGCTCTTAAAAGAGAATATGAAATGTTCTTTGCCTATAAGAATGAAACTCTTAAGCAAACCTTCATTAGGTTTAACTCTTTGATACACTTTAAATGTGACCTACACTGAATTTGAACAAGTGAACAAATTCATTGATTCACTGCCATGTAAATGGAGACCTGTTACTGACCCATTAAGAACCACACAGACCCTAAAGAATTTTAACCTGTCTTCTCTCTACAGTTCCCTTTGGAATCATGAGAAGGCAGAAGCCAAGTTTGAACTTAACATGAAAGAAAACTTTAGGTCTGCCCCCACCATTTCAAAATCGTCTAAAAATTATGATACTGCTCTTATTGCTGCTGCTAAATGGAAGAAAGCTCAAAAAGCTTTACTGGTTCAAAAGTTACTGGCAGAACAAGAGTCAGCTGATAGTGTTGAGGAGAGTGGTACTGGGTATGAAGAAAGCAGTACTGATGAAAGTGATGTAGAAGGGTTTGCTGAAGGTATGGCTCTGCTGGCTAGGCAGTTCAAAAGGTTCAATCGTAGTAGAACCAGCAAGTCATACAAAGGGAGCAAAAAGCCAAGTGCTAGGTACAACAGCAAGTCAGTCAAGGGTCCTAAATCTGAGTGCTTTAATTGTGGAAAGGTTGGACATTTTGCTGCTGAATGCATGTCCAAGAAACCTTCCATGTCACATGCTAACTCTTTCTCAAAAGCTGATAAGTACAAAAACAAGTACAAAGCTATGAAAGCTCAGATGAAGGAAAGTGCAAAGACTGACAAGAAGGGTAAACAGCCAGAAAAGGTTCTAGTTGCTGAACATCATGACTGGGATGAAGCCAGCATGTCTTCATCTTCTGATAGTGATACTGATGATGAGGGTGCTGGTTACGCTACTGGTAAAAAGCTGTGTTTGATGGCCAAAGAGGTCGAGGAGTCTGATGAGGATGATGGTGGTAGTACGTTTTTGGCTGATATGAGGGAAGCTGATCAAAACAGAGATTCTCCTCAATGGAAAACTGAAATGATGTATAAGGTTGATAATTTTCGAACTTATACTAATGATGAAAAAGCTGAAATGTTTGACTACCTAAGAATCGACTTATGCAGAAGCTGCAAACGTGAAGAGAGTTTGAAATCTAATAACAAATCTTTAAATGAAAAACTCAAAGGCAAAAATGATGAAATTAAGATCTTAAAAGATACAATTTCCAAACTTGAAAAACAAAACTTTGCTTTAGAAACTCTTCACGTTGAGGCAGCAGAAGTCAAGACCCAGCTGGACAATCTCAAAAGAGTTGTTGCTTCATGGTGCACATCTGCTCAATGCACAGCTAAATGTGTTAACGAGCAGGTGCCTGCCCAAGTTCAAGCCTTCTTTGCTGGTGACTATGCTGCTGCTGCTGCTATTGCAGAAGTTACTTTCATGGACCCGATTCTTGAAACTGATCCTGAAGCTGTCTTGCCAAATACTTTTGCCAAGATAGTTGAAGGTAAAAAGGTTGTGACAAACAAATTTGTTAGACCTACTGTGTCCCCACCACCTGCCATGAAAGAAATTTTGGAGGATGAAGTTAGAGCAAGAGAAGCCAGTAACTCAATTGATGAGACTACTGACCCCTCAAGCATCTACTACATGACTCCGAAAGAAAGACGTATTAAAAGGGAAATCACTGAAAACAATTTGAGAAAAGTTAAACCAACTGATTCCCCTTCGTGTTCGAGTTCTACCAGTGCTAAGCCAGCTGATGACCAATCTACTGGTCACCCAGTAGCTGCAGACAAGCCAGTGAAACGAAATACTGGCAAATCTAAGGCAGCAGTTAAGATACCTACTGGTTCATCAGAATCAGAAGACAAGCCAGCAACTTCCCACGCTAACTTGTCAAATGATAAAGGAAAGACAGTTCGCCATGGTCATGGTACTGGTTCCAAAAGGAAAGCTGCCCATAAGGGAAAAGCAAAAATTGACTCGACTGATGAGCTGTCTATCACTGAGATAATGACAGTCAAGCTTGACCAGCTAATTGAGGCAGTAACCAAAAGTCGACCCGATCTTACTGCCCCTATTAGATCTGTGCATGACCAGCCACAAAAGCCAAAAGTGAGAAAATGCTACAAATGTGGCAGCAAAGCTCACTTGGCTAACCAGTGTACTCAAACCCAAACCCCATCTGCTGCTTCTTCTAGCAAGCCAGTAGAAAAGAAGAAGTCATCAAAGGTGACTCCTTCAGAACCCATCCTTGGATGGGTTCCCAAAAAGAACTAATCTCTAAGCTATTGTGCAGGGCATTCAAAACAAGCAAATCTGGTATCTCGATAGTGGTTGTTTGAGACATATGACCGGAAGTAAGTCCCTGCTGATGGACTATCAGGAAAAGGATGGTCCAGTTGTTTCGTATGGAGATAATTTGTTGGGTTACACAAAGGGTTTTGGTACTTTGACAAATGGGAATGTCACATTCTCAAATGTTGCATATGTAGTTGGGCTTAAACATAACTTACTCAGCATAAGCCAACTGACAAGCAAGAATAAGATAGTCCAATTCAGAAAGAAAATTGGGACTATTTTTGATAAGACAGGGAAGCCACTGCTGACTGCAAAACGTCATGAAAACATGTATCAAATTGACATGAACACAGCAGTCACAACAACTGATACTTGTTTCTATTCAAAGGCAGCAGACAACCTGAAGTGGTTATGGCACAAGAGACTCTCACATCTCAACTTCAAAGACATTCACAAATTATCCAGTAGAAGTTTGGTGTCTGGGCTACCCACAATGTCTTATGTGAAGGACAGATTGTGTCCTGGTTGTGAAAAGGGGAAACATCACCATGCCTCGTTCAAATCAAAGCAAATCTCATCTATTGAGAAACCATTTCACTTACTTCATATGGATCTATTTGGTCCAGTGAATGTGGCCAGCTGTAGTGGGAAGAAGTATACACTGGTTATTGTTGATGAATACTCGAGATACACTTGGGTGTTCTTTTTGAGGCAAAAGAGTGAAGCTGCTGAAGAAATCATCAATTTTATCAAAAGAATGGAGCTTTTGAATGGGCAACTGGTGAAGCAACTAAGAAGTGATCATGGTACAGAATTCAGAAATGCTACATTAGAAGAATTTTGTGCTGACAAAGGTATTTCCCAAAATTTCTCTGCTGTGAGAACACCTCAGCAAAATGGTGTTGCAGAAAGAAGAAACAGAACTCTCATTGAAGCAGTAAGATCTATGTTGGCTGAGTCTGGGTTGAAGAATTCCTACTGGGCAGAAGCTGTGAATACTGCCTGTTTTACCCAGAATAGATCTCTTATTGTGAAAAGACATCAGAAAACTGCTTATGAAGTTCTCAAAGGAAGAAGACCCTCAATTTCATTTCTTCATGTATTTGGCACTCCCTGTTACATTCTAAATAATAGGGATCAGCTGGGCAAATTCGATGCTAAAGCTGATGAAGGTATATTCCTTGGATATTCTAACATGTCAAAGGCATATAGGGTCTACAACAAAAGAAGGGGTTGTTTTGAAGAATCCATTAATGTTACATTCGATGAAACTGCCTCTGCTTCATCTACTGATCGTGAAGATGAAGTGTTACTGTTTGAAGAGCCTACTCAGCAAGCTCTTGATGATGAAGAGCCAGCTGCACAACCCTCACCAAACCATGCTGCTGGGTTCTCTAATGATGAAATGGAACATTCTGTTCCATCTGTGTCTAAACCAAGTGGACCTACTGGCTCTACTGAAGTGCTGCAACTTGAGCCTAGGTCTGCTGGTTCTGAGAGATCACAAGCTGGTACTGTTTCTACTGATATTGATCAGCAACCTTCTGTTGCTGCTCACTCATCTGAACCAGCTGATGATCAAGATGCTGTGTGTTCTACAACCAGCTCACCTGTTCGTAACACCAAATGGACAAGGGAGCATCCGATTGAGCAGATTATTGGTAATCTTGCGAGTGGTGTTAAAACACGGAGGCATGCAACCAGCAAATTTTGTATGCATGTTAATTTTGTGTCTACCATTGAGCCCATGTGTCCTGAGGAAGCACTTCAAGATCCTAGCTGGGTTGGTTCAATGCAAGAAGAAATTACTCAGTTTGATAGGAACAAAGTGTGGACATTGGTACCTGAACCTGAGGATAAGTCAAAGAAGATCATTGGTACTAAGTGGGTGTTTAAAAACAAGATGGATGAAGATGGTGTTGTTATCAGAAACAAAGCAAGATTGGTTGCTCAAGGTTTTAGACAGGAAGAAGGATTGGATTATGGGGAAACTTATGCACCAGTGGCCAGGATGGAAGCTATCAGATTGTTCTTAGCATATGCTGCTAGGATGAACTTTAGAGTATTTCAGATGGATGTTAAATCTGCATTTCTGAATGGGAAGCTGCAAGAAGAAGTTTATGTCAAACAGCCTCCTGGTTTTGTAAGCAGTAAATATCCAGACCATGTCTACAAGTTAGACAAAGCTCTTTATGGCCTTAAACAGGCTCCAAGAGCATGGTATGAGACACTTCATGTGTATCTCACTGGTATAGGTTTTAAAGTTAGAACAATTGATACCACTCTATTCTCAAAAGAGATAGATGGTGATCTCTTGTTGGTACAGATATATGTGGATGATATTATTTATGGTTCTAAAAATGAAAAATATTGTCAAGATTTTTCAAAACGTATGTCAAAGGCATATGAAATGAGTTTACAAAGAGATCTGCAATACTTTTTAGGATTGCAGATCAAACAACTTGATGATGGAATATTTATAAGTCAAGATAAATATATCAAAGATATGTTAAAGAAATTTGGTCTGACCTGTTTAAAAGACATAGGGACTCCAATGGCAGCATCCATTAAAATAGATGCTGATCCAAATGGTGAACCAGTCAATATCACTGAATATAGAGGTATGATTGGATCCCTACTTTATCTCACAGCCAGCAGACCAGATATTATGTTCGCCACATGTCTCTGTGCCAGATATCAAGCTGATCCTAAAGAGTCACACTTGCTGGCAGTAAAAAGAATATTCAGATACCTAAAAGGTACTGCTAAACGTGGTCTTTGGTATCCCAAAGACCAGGATTTTGAACTAATTGGGTATTCAGATGCTGACTTTGCAGGGTGTAAAATAGACAGGAAAAGTACTACTGGTGGTTGCCAGTTACTGGGTAGTAGGCTAGTCAGCTGGACAAGCAAAAAGCAAAATACTGTGTCCACATCTACTGCTGAGGCAGAATATGTCTCTGCTGTTAGTTGTACTGCTCAAGTACTGTGGATGCAAATCCAGCTAAAGGACTATGGTGTTCATGTTACAAAAACTCCAATCTACTGTGACAACACCAGTGCAATTGCTATCACCAACAATCCTGTGATGCACTCAAGGACTAAGCACATCGATGTTCGGTATCATTTCATAAGGGATCATGTTCAAAAGGGTGACGTTGAGTTACATTTTATTTCTACCGACCAGCAATTAGCAGACCTATTTACAAAGCCATTAGATGAGAAACGTTTTAACTATCTCATCTCTGAGCTGGGTATGCTTGAACTTTAAATAAAAGACAACTTTTGTTGGTGTGCTGGCTCTACAACGTGTAGGGCAAACCAGTAAGTCACATTTATTTACTTACTGCCTACATGTCAAACAACCAGCACAGCAAGGTCTTTTATATTTTGGTTACTTAAATGGTTTCAATGAAATAATAAATAGCTCTCCAAATTTAATGATTCCTTAAAACTGGAAACTCATTTACTTCCAATGATTTAAATTAAACTCATGACATATTAAATGTAACAAAAGTATTTTGTATTTAATGCAAAAATTATTTTTGAGGTTTTAAATCAATTTGTTTGAAATGAAATCTGATGCATTTAATGCTGAATGGGAAGAATGAGTGTTTAAGCCGTATAAATGTCATGTCAACAGTCTGTGTCCCCTTGAAAACGTGCCAGTCTGTCACATCTGCCCACGCGCCTGCAGATGACAGTAATTTTCTCTCTCCTGCACTTTTTTACCCAATTACAACGGATAAAAGTGTGTTTCATCTTACATAATAACCTTCGGTTATTCATTATTCAAAACACACACACTTTTACTCTCAAAATCTTTTCAATCTTCAATCTTCAAATCTTCATCCTACATTCATCAATGGCAGAACAACAACAGCAATCACCACGTGCTGCAAGCCAGCAAGAGGAACAACAGCAACAACAACCTCAAACAGTCGAACCACAACCTGCCCCACAACCGGCACCGGCACCGGAGGAACCGGTGGTTCAAGAACAAGTCGTTCAAGGACCACTGTTCAATCTCCACCCCAACCTGATTAGGGCTCCCAATGCACCTGATCACTCACTGATTCGCCTATCTAGAGGCAATGCTGCACATGCCCTCTCTATCCCCAAATCGAAGGTTAACAAAGGGTATGAGGCCCTAATCGAATATATCCGTCAATCACCTCTGGCAAGAGCAATCACCGGTGTACCTTGCCGATTCTATGCTGCCTGTTTGGCACGATTTTGGTATACTGCCACTGTTGCCACCACTCCCGGCAACGTTTCATGTATTCGTGGCATGGTGACTGAAACCCTAAATTGCTCTGTCACCGTCGAAGCTATTAGACGTGCTCTTCAATTGCCCGGTGGACCATTTGTTGATTCACCTACTAGTGACGAATTCAGAAGGGAGGTGTTGGAGACCATTGGGTTTGCTGGACCAGTGGCACATACACCGTTGAGAAAGCATATGCCACCACTGTGGTACTACTTCTTTGGGTTGATGACTCAGTGCATGAGTCAAAAGTCAGGGAGCTTTGACCAATGCTCAGATTTTGAGCTCAAGCTTGGTCATGGGTTGTTGTTCAACAGGAACATCGATTACGCCCTTGAAATTTATTTGAGGCTAAGGAAAATGGTGACTGCTAGAGTAAGAACCAACTTGATTCCATTTCCACGATTCTTAAGCCTGGTATTTGAAAGTGAACTGGGTGAAGCTTATCAGCAAATTGCTGATCAATCATTTGAGGTCCCAGTAAAACAAGGGGGCATGCCAAAGGATGTACATGCTGCTCCATATGCTGAGTTGACACCAACAATGAACGAGTATCTTGCTGCTCGTCGTGGAGCCACCCAATCGAATGCCTCTGGTTCTGCACCAGCTGAGGGGGAGGGTCCTCAGCGAAAGCCAGCAACGCGAAGGAAGCAGCCAGCTACCTCAACTAGTACAGCCACCGTCTCATATACTGCTAAAGCAGTAGTTGTATTAGAATCTAGTGCTCTCTGATCATAAAGAACAGCCCTAGTCTTATATACTGACTACCCAATTCTAGTGTTGGAATCTGTTGCTCATCTATTTCTTGGTTACAGGCAAACCTAAGCGTGCTAAAGCTGGCTCCAAGCGAACCACAGGGGAGATTGCACCAGTCTCAGCTGCTGCTCCTGCAAAGGATGTAGCTATGGAACCTGGTGCGTTTCTAGACCAAACAGCAGAATAATCTAACTTATTTGAAAAATTTTTAACTGCTGACTTGAAAAATGTTGAGGGAGTTAACGGTATAACCCTGGCTCCCAAGCTGACTGGTTTTAAAACAGGTGTCAAGAAGAGTAGCAACCCATACTCTTCTAACCAGGCACTTCCACATTTTTCTGAAATGAACTTAATGCAATACTTTCTGCTGACTGTACAACCAGCAGAGAACATAACTGACCCCCAAAGCAGGCTTGAGCTGGGTCTTCATCGTGTTGAACCAGCTCAGGTGACTGCACAGCCAGTATGTCACTCGGATACTGATAAGAGTCACACTCCTACATCATTACCAGCCAGATCTCTTACACTATCTGGGTCAACATGTGTTGCCAATGAGTCAGCAGAGTCACCGCTGTACTTACAGACACCTTCTTCTGTCTCATTCGAGGGGCTGACCAAATCACAAGTCTGTCCCCAGAGACCAAAAACAGATGCAATTGTTGAGTCAAATTTATTTGGTTCTACAGTTGTTAACATAACTTGTTCTATTGTTTCAGTTCTTAGCAGGGTAGATGAACAGGCAGAGGGGGAGCAAAATAAAGATGTTGTTATTCCTACTGGTGATATTGCTGCCTCTGCTACTGGTGTTGGTGCCACTGATTCTGTTACTGGTGGTGCTGATGCTGGTACAGTTGATTCTGCTGCTGCTGGTGTTACTGATGAGTTGGTTACTACCACTGTTCCTCCTCAAACTCTCAGTACCACTACTTCCACTACTGAGCATGATGTGGAAGATGTTATCATGGAAGAACCTCCTGTTCTTGAGAAGGTTATTGACAATATTGTCAAGGATGTTCTTCTTGATGAACCTGTCACCCAGCCAAGAGTGGACTCTGCATTAATGTCTGATGAGCCTGCTGATTCTTCGGATTCTTCTACTATGGAACGTCAAGTTCTTACAGAATCTGCAGTTCGTCATCCTATTGGTCTAATTTTGGTTGCTACTGAACCAACTGCTGAGATGGAGTTTGAAACCATTCAGTCGAATGCAGCTAATGTTATTGTCATTCCTGGTTCTGATTCTGGTATTGTTACAGCTGATGCTAGTGCTAGTGCTACGTTTCCATCTGATTCTGCTATGGATACTGGTACTAGTGCTACTTTTCCTTCTGATACTGGTGCACAGGTTGCTGATGTTAAGGATGCTGGTACCTCTGCTGACATAACTACTGATTCGACTACGGCTCCTGTTACTGAGGAAACAAAGCCATATGTTGTGCAGGTACCATATCCAGATGAAGTTGTTCCTAACTTCATCTTCAAGGGAGCTTCAATCTCTCCCAAGATTGCTATGCTGGTCGATCAGCTGACCATTGATCCCGAATCTGCAATAGTCTCAGCCAGCAGATTACCTCGTGAAGAGATGGTTGAGCTATTATCTCAGCTTGATAGACCAGCTAGAGAAGAAATTTATGAGAGGATAGCCCTGCTGGAGCAAATCAATGAACAGCCTTACTATCATGTCTTTAGTATGGCTCCAGCTGCTTCGCCATTTCCTGGTACATGGAGGCCTCTCAAGTTTGTCATCGATCCTACTACTGGTAAGTGTGTTATGCAAAATGTCCCTGATTCGCTAGTACCTTCTTCTTCCTCAGCTTCTTCCTCCTCATCTTCTTCTGATGGGGATGCTGATGAAGGTACTGGTAAGGGCGAATCAGTCATTCCTGATAACGTGACTGGTTCCAAAGACAAACCAGTGGATCTTACTGATGACAATGCTGATAATAATGCTGACAAGGATATCAGTGGTTCTAAGCCTTCGGGCGAAGGTAAAAACGATGGTGATCATGGTGATGAGTCAGCTCCTGACCTTCCACCTTCACCACCCCACTGTGATACTCCTCTGTTAGCTGGTGCTGACCAACCTTCAACCTCTGCATACTTAAAGTTCAATGCAGATGAGGTTGCTGATATTTCCACCTTTGCTGTCTATAAGACACTGCAAGGGATCACACCAAATTTGGAGGAAACTATTTGCAGAGCTATTGTTGATAGTGTCTCTGCTGCTGTGAGATCTGCTGGAGAGGCTGTTACAACTCCTATTGATCTTAAACTCCAGCAGGTGTGTGCTTTTGCTGATGTGGCAGTCGAAGCAATCACAAAGCACCATGAAGATGAAGAGGAGCTTGAAAGGCGAATTATCTCTCACAATGAGTACTGTGAAAATATCACCCGACTCCAAGCTGATTTGGATGCTGCTAACCGCAGAAATACTTTCTTAAATGAGGAGAACAGGGTGTTACATGAGAGATTGGAATCGCAGGAAGATCAAATGGCTAACATGATTCCTGCTGCTGCCTATGTTCAGATGGTTGAAAACATGCAACGAATGGCTGCTTTGCAAGGTGATGTTCGAGCCATCATTGAACAAATGGCTATGGGTGTAGCCAGGAATGAAGTTAGATCCTCCAATCTTCTGCTAAGACAATTTAGTGTGGATCCTGGTGCCCATCTTACTCCAGAGGTTGCTGAGTGGAACAATTTTGCCTTCTCTGCTCCTCAGTCAGACAGTGATCTTGATGCTACTGTCTCCCCTTCTATTCACCCTACTGCCCGTGCTGATGACAAAAAGGGGGAGAAAAAGTCCAAAAAGAAATCTAAAAAGAGAAAACAGTCTGAGGGGGAGCATGAGCATGAAAAGGCTCCTAAACAACCCAGGAGAGATGGAGATGGTGATGGTGATGGTCAAGACACTGGACCTAAGCCCAGCAACGCTCATACTGAAGCTGGTGGTGCACAGGCAACTGGTGGTACTCAACCCAGTGTGTCTGCCACACCAGTGGATGATATTGGTTCTGGCAGTAAGCCCAGTGATGTTTCTGATATGGCTGTAGCTGAAGCTTTTGTGCTATCTCAATCTATTGAACGTAAAATGAAGAGGAAGTTAGAGAGACATCAAAAGCGACAGCAGAAACTAGATGATGCCTTCAATGCCAAGTTTGAGGCCTTTGCTGAACTTAAACGTCGTAAGATTATGCACAGAAGATGGCTGAGTCCAAAAGCAATGGAAATCGATGATGACCTGACTGCCTTTGATAAACACAGAAAAGAGGCAAGAAAAAGAAATGCCAAGTTCATGGTCAAATACGACAAACAGAGGGCAAAGCTGTATGCACAGAGAGCAGAAAGAATCAGGAACATGACTCCTGCTGAGATGAAGGATTACCTTGATTCTACTGAGTCAACTGGTGGAGTTAGAGCTGATATTTTCATGAAATGGGTTGATGCTATGTTAGAAGCCAGATCTACTCCTCAACCAGCATCTGCTGCTCAGCCAGCTACACAACAAACACAGCCAACAGAAACAATCATTCTTGATGATGATGATGCTATTAGTCAGGGGGAGCATCTTGCTACTGTTCCTTACCTGCCTCCTATTCAACCAGTATCGACACAAGAACCATCAGCTGAACCCAGGCCTATTGACAAACACAGGGTGAAATCTGCTCCTAGGGACAATCAGCCCCTGAGGAAAGGACCCCTATTCGAAGCAGCTGATGAAGGTACTGAAGTGGTTGAGCCAGCTGATACTAATCAGTCAGCTGGCATTGAAGACACAACAAGGAGTGCTGTGATAGAAGACCCAGCCAGAAGTGTGCTGCTGGGTAGTACAAGTGTTGAAGACCCAGCAAAGTCGGTTGAGCTGGGTGCTAAACAAGTAGATGATGAAACGGTTGATCCTGCTGACTTCACAGTCTGGGGAAGAGACAGCCAAACATTTGTTCTATCTCCTCTTCCTCCCCAGATTCAAGTTTACTTTGATAGAA
This sequence comes from Rutidosis leptorrhynchoides, assembly GCF_046630445.1. Classification (NCBI taxonomy): domain Eukaryota; kingdom Viridiplantae; phylum Streptophyta; class Magnoliopsida; order Asterales; family Asteraceae; genus Rutidosis; species Rutidosis leptorrhynchoides. The sequence goes on from NC_092339.1 coordinate 169,987,547, forward strand.
CACAGGATAACCGGGTCAATCAGCATCCAGTTAGTTCATCTGGCAGCTATGAATCATCTATGTATCCTCCATTTTCCCCAAGGGTTCATGACAAACATATTACTTGGGAAGATGACTCAGTAACCCATGGTGAGCCGAACATCAGAAAAATGAACCCAGATGAAAGAGATGCCTACAGACTTCAGATTACTGTTCCAGAGCTGCTTGAACAAAGATAAATTGAGCTTAATGAAAGAATTCGTCAAGTCAGGCTGCTGCATCATCCTCTTGATCAGCCACGCTATATTGCTGCACTAACCTTTGGCGTTGACATTAGGGTGTACTTGAATAACAGTGGTCTCAGGCTCTCCACTACTGATGAAAGAATTCATTTTGAAGATGCTCTCCAGCTGGGTATGGATATAAGGGAGTATTGTGCTGCCCTTAGTACTGAAGAGGGTAAAAAGATGGTTGAAGCAGTAAGATCCCTGAACATTTCTTATGATGATTATCTGATGGGTTTAGCTGCTGAAAGGGAAGCCAGAGAAGCTGCTGATCCTGAACTTGCTGAACGATCAAGGCTTTAGGATATTGAAGACAGATTGGCTGCTGACAGAAAGCAACAGGCTGAGTCCTTCAAACTAGCCAAAGCCATTGTCAAAGAACAGGATAAGGTTTTTGATAAGATAGAAGCTGCTGAGAAAGTACCTACCACTGCTCCTGTAGTACCTGATCACAATATTGAGTTTCCTGATACTTATTATAAGAGCAGGTATGGTAATGTGATGAATAGAAGATCTAATCCCTGCAGAATTATCAAGGTAAACAGAGGGACAAAAAGGGCTTTCAATGTTGTCAGGGATAACAATGTTCAAGAAAGTATTAGTTTTGATGACTTAAGAACTCTTGGATTCAGTGAATGGATAGAAATCTTGGAGTATTTCATTGGTAAACGTGAGAGTGCTATCAAGAGTGCTCTTAAGACTGAACTCCAACAGCTGTTCAAAAAGGCAACTAAGTTTGAGAATGCACCAGTAGTTGATGTTGATGAATTTCTTGCTCAAAAGCCTAAAGGGAAGCAACCTACTGGTGAAGGACCAACTGGGAGAAGCCGAATTGTTCTACCTCCTTTCATCCCTGTTTTTGACCCTGCTGAATTACCTCTCCTGTTCCCTGAAGCCTGGAAGATTAAACAAGAGGAGCTATCTGATGAAGAAAGAGAAAGAGAAAGGGATAAAGATAGATAGTCTCCTATGTGCTTAACTTGTATCTTTTGTAATTTACTTTTCATTACGAATTATCTTGTAATTATTGTATATATCTGATGTAACGAAAGTAAAGTGAGTTTATCTTCAAAATCATATCAAATTATATGATATAGATAACTCAGCAAAAGATCCCAAAACAAACTTAAAGGGACGAATTTACTGTCTACTCTCACTTGGTCCCTAAGTGCTGGCTTTAGTGTTTTCTCTTCAAGTCATAGGTTTTGTCATCATCAAATAGGGGGAGATTGTTGAGTCCCCAAAATAATTAAGGATTTAATTATGACAAAACAATATTTATTTGCACTAAAGTGTTATGTGCAGCCAGCACAAGTTTGTTTATGTATAGTCAGCTAATATAGCTGTGTCGAGTGTTTAGTATGCTGCCTAGTCTATCAGCACAAGGTAGAAATGTATTCTTCGAATCAGCACAGGATGTGCACCCAGCAAATCAAGAATATCAAGTGACTCAGCATATGAAGGACCAGTAAGTCTGGATATCAGCATATAACACAAGACAGCCATGCTCCATTACAAGCATGGTAAGTTTCCCTGAGTGGTCTACATCAAATGCACTATTCAACCTAAGTCGAAGACAAAGTTGAACAGAGAAGGACACGCGTCGGCGGCTGACAAGTGACCTTACAAGACCGCATGGGAATGCAGAAGTTTAACTTATGTGCAGACATAAGTTATCCGTTGTCAACACCTAGGGAACACAACATTCTATTTGTTTAATCAAATAGTGGTGCCAAACCGAATTGGGGTGTTCCTACAAATAGCTACTAAAGAGGAACTTGATGTTAAAGCTAAGGTATACAAAATAGTTTATATTTTACTAGGAAAAACTATTAAATACGATACAATTTTACACAAGATATTTATTTATTTAGAGAATGGATATACTTAAACCTTGCTACAACACTTATAGGCAGTGTACCTAATCGTACAGTAGTTAGTTTTTAGTAAGTCCGGTTCGTTCCACAGGGAAATCTTTAAACAAAGCTTAACGCTATATTAGTTTACTTTTATAAAAATACAAATATATATATAAGTAATATTATTATTATAAAGGGGGGTTTTTACCGTTTAATGACCGGTTTGTCGATTTTAAGACTTTAGTCGCAGTTAAAACCAAATGTAAAATATTAAAAATAAATACAAGACTTAAATTAAAGAGTAAAGTAAATAACGATAATGAAATTGCGAATAATAAAAGTGCGATAAAATAAACTTGCGATAATTAAAAAGGACGATAATTAAAAGTGCAATTAAATAACAATAAATAAAAGTGCGATAATTAGAAGTGCAATTAAATATAAAATAAAGGAAATTAAATATGAAATAAAAGAATTATGCTTATTTAAACTTCCGTAATCATAATGTTTGACGTGTTGATTTTTGTTTTATGCCCATGGGTTAATTGTCCTTTGTCCTGGATTATTTAATATGTCCGTCTGGTTTTTGTCCATAACAGTCCATCAGTCATAAATATATAGTGCGAGTGTCCTCGTCAAATTATTCTTATACCCGAAGTTAAATATTCCAACTAATTGGGGATTCGAATTGTAACAAGGTTTTAATACTTTGTTTAATGAATACACCAGGTTATCGACTGCGTGTAAACCAAGGTTTTACTACTTTGTTAACAATTACACCAATTACCCTTGAATGTAATTTCACCCTGTTTTAATTATTCTAGTGGCTATTAATCCATTCCCGTGTCCGGTTAAATGAACGATTATTCGTACATATAAATACCCCGCCTATCGTGTCCGATTGAGTGTATATGGTAATTTATAGGGACGCCCAATTGTAAATCTTTATATTAACATTAACAAACTATCATTTAGTTAAACAAATATAAAGCCCATTAATAGCCCATAGTCTAATTTCCACAAGTGTCGTTCTTTTGTCCAAACCCCAATTATGGTACAAAGCCCAATTACCCAATTTTAGTAATTAGCCCAACATCATGATTACTTCGTTTTAAATAAGCATAATAATAACTTAGCTACGAGACATTAATGTAAAAAGGTTGAACATAACTTACAATGATTAAAAATAGCGTAGCGTTACACGGACAGAATTTCGACTTACACCCTTACAACATTCGCTAACATACCCTTATTATTAGAATTATAATTAAAATTAAAATTAAAATTAAAATATAAATATAAATATATACGATATATTGAGAGAGAGAGAGATATATATTTTGTGAATTTTTACGATCAGAATGCGCGAGCTTTATAGGTATTTTCGATTTTTGGGGCTCCGCGACTCGCGGCATTTTTGCCTTCAAACTCCGCGAGTCGCGGAGGTTACTTTTACAGCTCAGAGGAGTTTGGCTCTTTGTTTACCGACGGTTTATAATATATATATAATATATATATAATTAATATAATTAATTATATATTATATTATATTTATATACATAGTTAACTTGTAATTTTTAGTCCGTTGCGTCGAGCGTTAAGAGTTGACTCTGGTCCCAGTTCCGGATTTTCGAACGTCCTTGCGTACAATTTAATATCTTGTACTTTGCGTTTTGAATCTTATACTCTTGTAATTTCGAGACGTTTCTTATCAATAATTGGAACCTTTTTGATTGTCTTTTGTACTTTTGAGCTTTTTGGTCGTTTGCGTCTTCAATTCGTCGAATCTGTCTTTTGTCTTCACCTTTTATTATTTAAACGAATATCACTTGTAAATAGAACAATTGCAACTAAAAGCTTGTCTTTCTTGAGGAATAATGCTATGAAATATATGTTCGTTTTTAGCATTATCAAATATTCCCACACTTGAGCGTTGCTTGTCCTCAAGCAATATCGTCTTGAAATACTAGAATCACTTCTTTATTCTTCACACTTTGTACATCAGTGATTTTTTATACGGCGGTATAAACAATGGTAGTAACGTTATGGTTTACAGTCCCACATGACTATAAAAATTTAGATCCATTAAGGAAATTGGATCTTTATGAAAACATTTGATCTTTTGAAAATTAAATCTAGTTTTTACCCTAGATAAGTTTTCCAGGATAACCCTTTACCGGTGTTTGCAAAATATTTTTGTGGGTTTGGTGGGTTTCAGATTTGAAAATTTTAGCTCAAAACTTATGGTTTTGTGTCACCCACTTGCTAACCTTGTATTTGGAAAGCAACACGTCCAGTTTACTTGTCCCGTATATTACCTTTCGGTAAACTACCGTCTGGTTGTAAAGGAAAGCGTTGAACAAGCAACTGTTAAGGCAATGTCCCCTGACATGCTTTTAGTTATGGTCTATAACGTGTCGGACGCAATTACTATCCTTGGTAGGAGCAATAGTAAAGCTCACCCTTATAATTTTTCGGTATGGCACAAAGTCCTGTCTTTGACCACTATGCAACCACCGTTCTTACGGTTGACACCCGATTTGGTTCAGGTGACCTAATGAATTCCAGGTGAATTCCTAGGATTTTACGTTCAATGGTAATGAACGCATTGAAAATAGGTTTTCAGAAAACAAATCGGTTTATAATTTTGATCAAAATATTTTCTCGTTCAAGCTCGAGTTTAGATATCATTGAATTCCATGAGTTTGAATTCTCAATCTTTAAGGTCAATCTCTAGGATTGAGTAATATCAGGCTTAAAAGCTGATTTTTAATCTTTAAGGAGATTATCCTTTCTGGGGATCTGATTTATTAGTCTTATCCAGCTAATTTGCATGGTGCCCCCCCCATTGTACAAGATAAATCCTTCTCATGGTTAGGATAAATCTGACCACTTGGCGACCCTGTTTAATGCTGAGGTCCGTGGATTTCCTGCTGATTTTAGTGATGACTTTTCTAGATTTTTCGTCAACCTACAGCTGGTCTGGACGACAACTTCATGACCTAAATCAAGAAGCGCGTTTCTTTTTCGGAAGACTTTACTTCCTTTTAATGATGGAATTGATTCATCGTGTAGATCCATCTCTTCTTTTCTTTCATCGGGTAAAACAGTTTAGTTTAGTCCAAAGCAAAAGTATTTTCAGTTATTTGTTACAGATATATGTGACATATGTTTAAGATAACTTGGTAAATTTTCTCACACTTGGCTTTTATTTTCCTTTTTATCGTCCTCTATTCCATTTTAAATGAATTTTAACATTTTGGTTTGTTTCTCAATTTATGTCCTTTCCGAGGTAACAATAATTTCGGTGTTAAAACCTAGTTTTATCGTTCATAAATATATATAAACATGAATTTGAGTTCATTTAATTAGAAATTTTTAAAAATTTTACTAGAATTGGGTAGTTAGTATATAAGACTAGGGCTGTTCTTTTTTATCAGAGAGCACTAGATTCTAATACAACTACTGCTTTACTAGTATTTTTAATGGTAACCAAGTGTTTAAGATAAAAAATTTTAAAATCCGAAAGAATTTAACCCCTTCCCACACTTAAGATCTTGCAATGCCCTCATTTGCAAGAAATCAGGAATAATTTAAATTATTGAGGGTGATTTGTGTGAAAATGATTAAATTTTTACCAAAGTTTCCAAATATATTGGTGTTTGTTTGCTGAATGATAAATGGTGCACATCATTTGTTCATTCCGTCTTGTTGTTATTTCACATATATTTTGCATCTTGTCGTCAAAATTAGTTGCTTTTGCTGAACTTAATGCCAGTCTTTGAAAATGCATTGTTTTACCCTGTTGTGTACATAAGATAAACTGCAAACATATATACATATTTTTGAAGTTTGGTATATTACCCTACATTCAAAAATTATTAAAATCTAAGAATAAAAGTTAGATAATTATAAAAATGATTACAATATTAACAAAAGTATTAAACATATCAATAATTACAAATTACAAAATAAATAAATATACTAGGGATGATACTGGTACCAATAGGGGTTCCAGGCATAACCATAAGTGCTATAGAATGCTTCGGCAGGGTCATACGTAGGATACGGTGGCTGCATCTCTATAGACCAGGGAGGGAAGATGGGTTTCGGTGTAGGAATATAGTTTCTACCTATATGTTGGCAATGAGCTATGATTTGGTTCTGATGAACTTGCCAATCTTCAAATGCTCTCTGTCTAGCATTTTCGTATTCCTGAGAAGCTATAAACCTTTGCATTTCTTGCATCTCATTCCCCCCTCCTACATTACCTTGCTGTTGGTTTCTCTCCACCTGTGGATGTCTACCATGGTATCGTACTGCGGCGTTATTTCGCCTCTTCAAAACTTTCGCACCATGGTATACATTTAAACCTATAGTATCGCGGGGTTCTGGTTCTTCTACTAATAATCCCCCCCGACTTATATCCACACCGAGATATTCACCAATCAAAGTAATAAAAATACCACCTCCTATTATGCTATGCGGTCGCATCCCCCGAACCATAGCTGATAAATAATAACCCACACAATATGGTATACTTACAGCGCTTTGTGGGTCTCGAATACACATATGGTAAAACAAATCCTGTTCATTTACTTTTTCCTTGTTTTTACCCCTTTGTGTAATCGAATTAGCTAAAAACCTATGAATTACTCTTAATTAGGCTCTATCTATATCCAAATAAGAGTAATTTCCCCCTTTGAAACGGTGATGGCTTGTCATTTGACTCCACACACCGTGTGTATCAAAATTTTCATCTATCTTTCTACCGTTTAGTATCAATCCTCTACAATCGGCAGACGCTAACTCCTCAGGCGTATATATACGTAAAGCCTGAGCCATGTCTAGTAAAGACATGTGGCGCATCGAACCGCCTAACAAAAATCTAATAAAAGAACGATCAGTTAAACTAGCTACCCGATCATTCAACTCTATACTACATAATAATTCTTCACACCATACTTTATATACAGGTCTACGTATGGTGAATAAACGTACCCAGTCATTAAAAGAAGAATTACCATACCTCTGTACAAGTAATTCCCTAATTGGCCCGGCCAATTCTACAGCTTCTAAGGGTCCCCATTCTATGACCCTTGGTACCTCAACAACCTTAGAATGAAGAGTATGCAAACCCCTTTGATATTTTGGATAATCTATCCAAAGTCTGTCAAATCTCAGGTTCGGGTGCAACTCTTCCAAGTGCATATCAGAAAAGGTCATGACTGGATGAGGTATATCCTGCTTGTAGTAGTTATCCACCTCCTGTTGTTCCAAATTCTCAGTAGGAGCATTGCGAGCTTGGGATGAAGATTCACCCCTTTCAGTCTGCAAAACACATCAAACACAAATTTTGTGCATCCAAATATTCATTAGTGTCAGCAAAATCATCAATCAAAATAATTACAATGACATTATCAATTTATATCAAACTTAAGCTCATTTTCATATTTTCATCAAATCTACACTTTTTCAAATAAGCATATACGAAAATGTTCGCCAAGTTCATAATCATTCAACTCAAATAACATGTCAAAATAATCATTACTAGCAATTAAACAAGTTTCAAATGGCATTATCTTTCAAAAATCAAGTTCATGAATTTTAGACTTGAAAAAGTCCACTTTAATTCTCAAAATCATGTTTAGGCTCAAAGTTTGGATCATTTAACTACCTAGACATGTTACACTACTCAATTTAGCAACAATTCATGACAAAAATCGGCCATAACCTGTTTATATCAAAAAGCCCCAAATTGCTCAAGAACACAAACCCTAGATTATTCAAAATTTGAAGTTTAAGGCTTCTAATCATGTTAAACAGCATCAATCTAGGTTATACAAGCATAATACATAAACAATTTAAGCATAATTACACTAAAAAGCATCAAAATCAAATTAGGGAAAAAATTGCTCAAGAACACCAAATTTCGGATTAAATGGTGTTTAGGTGTAGAAATTTACCGTTTTTCTTGAGTAATTCTTAGATAGCATCCTTCTCAACATGATTTTAGCAAAAGATTTGGTGATTAACGGTTAAAAATTGTGATTTTGGGGTGTATTTTTTGGGTTTTTCGCGTGCAGTTTTTCGCAGGTTTTTATTGTTTTGGGGTTGGGACTGATCTGTTCCAGCTCTTTATTTTTTTTTCTGATTTCCGACCCCTCCGCGAGTCGCGGAGTTTGATATTTTTTTTTTTTTATAATCAATAACTTATAAAACAATTAAGTACTTAATTTTAAAATTTTGTTTCCCTTGTTATTTAGGACGAGGTCGTTTCGGATCGATGTCCTAGTCCGTCCCTCGACAAAATTTTAAAATTTGTCTTTTTGTAGCGATTGTTTTAAAAGCTAAGATTTTTGGGGTTTTTTAATGTTTTTGGCATACTTTAAATCAATAAGATTAAAAATAATGATAATAAAAGTTCTCGTCCCTCCTTTGGGTAAAGCAATTTCGGTTCAAAGACCTAGTCTTCAACTTACGACGAATTTTAAAAATCATATTTTTAACTTAATGAGATAAAGTAAATTTTTGTTTTTAAATTCACACAACTTAAATATAAAATTCAAAATTTATATTAAAAATTCACACCAAACTTAAAATTTGAAATGCATAAAATTAAAAATTTATATTTTTTTTTTAAAAATTAAAAATTCACACAAAACTTAATTTTAATTTTTCAAATATTTACAATTTTAAAAATATTGTTTTACAAAGTTTACAATATTAATTTAAGATTTAAATATTAATTTTAAAAACATGGTAAAAATAAATTTAAAAATCTTTTTGTCTTTTTATCCCACTTTAATCAATCAAATATTATCAAAAATATGCGCCCCTCTTTTCGGTAAAGTAATTTCGGTTCCAAGACCTAATTTAACTCATGACGAATTTTTGAAATATTTTGGGTTGATTGATTAAAGATATTTATACCTTAAGAATAAACGTTAAATTTCGCAGTGATGTAATAAATTTTTGAATGATATCAATAATTTCGGTCGCCAAACCTAATTTTATTCAATACCAATTTAATACTTTTTAGCGAACAAATTAGCGTTTATTATCAAAAGGTTAAAAATAAAAATAAAAATAAAAACTGTACAGACATACCTGTGGAATAGATTTCTTAGTTATATGATCTATCCCATTCATAAGATAGTCGGTTTAATTGATTTTCCATGGCTACATAGGCATAACCTCGAGCATTCAGTGTCTTTTCTTCTAAACATATGAACGGTCCGTCTCTGCATAAAGTAACAAATTCGGTATTTGAATAGGTTTGATTATTTGAACATTTACCTCCATGTGACCATTTTCCGCATTTGTGACATCATTCTAGGTGTCGTGCTCTTCTTTTCGCTGCGGATTTTGATTTTCCTTTACCAAATTGTAACTTATTATCTTCGCATCTGGATTCTTTTCTAACTCCGTCCATTCTTTCTCTGATTACTGATACTAGTTCACTCGGTAGTATGTCATTATTTCTTTTAGTGATCAAAGCGTGTAGCATTAGACCATGGTTTAGTTCACAGGCAGTCTTCATTTCGTAAAAACCTAAAAAAAATAAAAATTCAGAATGGGGGGAGAAGACTAGTTCTTTAGGATCTGCTAGGGAAAGACCATTCGGGTTCCATTTTCGAGAACTACACGAAAACAGATAATCTAACTCTAACAGAAATACATATTATCCTTTAAAGACTTGATTCTCCCCACACTTAGTTAGCTGTGGTGTCGAAATTGTGATTAACTTTGTTGTCGACTTCCATCGGACCATGTATGTAATGTTTAACTCTGTGACCATTAACTTTAAATTCAATCCCATTTGAATTTATCAATTCTATCGTTCCATATGGGAAAACTCTTTTGACTATGAATGGTCCAGACCATCTTGATTTCAATTTTCCAGGAAATAGCTTGAATCGTGAATTGAAAAGAAGAACTCTGTCTCCTTCTTTAAATTCTTTTGAACTTCTGATTCTTTTATCATGCCATTTCTTCGTTCTTTCTTTATAGATTAACGAATTTTCGTATGCTTCATGTCTTAATTCTTCTAATTCGTTTAGTTGACTTAATCGTAGACGTCCGGCTTCATGTAAATCAAGATTACATGTCTTCAAAGCCCAAAATGCTTTGTGTTCAATTTCTACTGGAAGATGACATGCTTTTCCATAAACAAGTCTAAAAGGTGTGGTTCCAATTGGAGTTTTGTAGGCTGTTCTAAAAGCCCAAAGTGCATCCTCCAATTTAATGGACCATTCCTTCGGATTTGATCCTACGGTTTCCTCTAGAATACGTTTTAAAGCTCGGTTGGTATTTTCAACTTGTCCACTTGTTTGTGGATGATATGCGGTGGAGATTTTATGAGTTACTCCATATCTTTTAAGAACTTTCTCAAGTTGATTATTACAGAAATGAGTACCCCGATCACTTATTAAAGCTTTCGGTGTTCCAAACCTTGCAAAAAGACGTTTTAAAAAGTTGACTACAACTCGTGCATCGTTAGTTGGGAGAGCTTGTGCTTCCGCCTATTTAGATACATAATCAATGGCTACGAGTATATATAGATTATTATTAGATTTTGGAAATGGACCCATAAAGTCAATACCCCAAATGTCAAATACTTCACATACTTGGATGACATTTTGTGGCATTTCATCACGTTGACTTATTTTTCCGGCCCTTTGACATGCATCACAGGATTTGCAAAGAAGGTGTGCGTCTTTGTAAATTGTAGGCCAATAGAATCCAGCTTCATAAACTTTTCTTGCTGTTAGTTGAGGCCCATTATGCCCTCCTGTTGGTCCTGTGTGACAATGGTTTAAAATTTTACTAGCTTCATCTCCAAATACACATCGGCGTATTATTCCATCGGGACAACTTTTAAACAGATGTGGATCTTCCCAAAAATAGTGTTTTATATCACTGAAGAATTTCTTTCGTCTTTGGTACGATAATCCTTTTTCAAGGAATCCACAAACTAAGTAGTTTGCATAGTCTGCAAACCATGGGATTTCATTATAATCTATCTTCAATAGATATTCATCAGGAAAGTTGTCTTGTATGGCCGATTCATTTAGAACTTCTAACTTAGGATTTTCAAGACGAGAAAGATGATCAGCGGCGAGATTTTCTGCTCCTTTTTTATCTCGGATTTCAATATCGAACTCTTGTAAGAGTAAGATCCAACGGATTAATCTTGGTTTAGCATCTTGTTTTGAAAATAGGTATCTAAGAGCAGAATGGTCGGTATAGACTACCGTTTTTGCTAGAACGAGATATGATCGAAATTTGTCAAAAGTAAAGACAATAGCAAGAAGTTCTTTTTCAGTAGTTGTATAGTTCATTTGTGCTCCTTGTAATGTCTTACTAGCATAATATATAGGTTGAAATCGTTTTTCAATCCTTTGTCCTAAAACGGCTCCCATTGCAAAATCACTTGCATCGCACATTAGTTCAAATGGTAGATTCCAATTTGGTGTTATCATGATCGGCGCATTAGTGAGTTTCTCTTTAAGAATATTAAAAGATTTGATACACTCATCTGAAAAGATGAATGGAGCATCCTTTTCTAGGAGTTTATTCATAGGAGTGGCAATTTTAGAAAAATCTTTTATGAAACGTCGGTAAAAACCGGCATGCCCTAGAAAACTCCTAACTCCTCTAACATTGGTGGGATGTGGAAGTTTAGCAATTACATCTACTTTAGCTCTATCCACTTCAATTCCTTCTTTTGAAATTTTATGTCCAAGAACGATGCCTTCTTTAACCATGAAATGGCATTTCTCCCAATTAAGTACTAGATTTGATTTTTCGCATCTAATTAGCATTCGTTCCAGATTAACTAGACATGATTTAAATGTATCACCGAAGACTGAAAAGTCATCCATGAAAACTTCCATGCATTCTTCTATCATGTCGTGAAAAATCGCCATCATACACCTTTGAAAGGTTGCAGGGGCGTTGCAAAGTCCAAATGACATGCGTTTGTAAGCAAAAGTACCATAAGGGCACGTGAATGTGGTTTTCTCTTGGTCCCCGGGTGCTATTGGAATTTGAAAATATCCGGAAAATCCATCTAGAAAACAATAGTAGCTATTTCCGGCTAATCTTTCCAACATTTGATCAATGAAAGGTAAGGGAAAGTGATCTTTTCTGGTGGCGTCATTTAATTTTCTATAATCAATACATACACGCCATCCTGTTACAGTCCTAGTAGGAATAAGCTCATTTTTCTCATTTGTAATGACAGTCATGCCACCCTTCTTAGGTACGCATTGAACTGGGCTTACCCATGGACTATCAGAAATTGGATATATCAAACCTGCATCTAGCAGTTTAATAATCTCTTTCTTAACTACATTTTGCATATTAGGATTTAGTCTTCGTTGGCGTTGCACATACGTTTTATGACCTTCTTCCATAAGGATTTTATGTGTGCAATACGAAGGACTTATTCCTTTAATATCATGAATCTTCCATGCAATGGCTGGTTTATGAGCTTTCAACACAGAAATGAGTTGTGATTTCTCATTTTCAGTAAGAGAAGACGATATTATTACAGGTAATTCAGATTCACCATGTAAATAAGCGTATTCCAAATGGTTTGGAAGTGGCTTTAACTCTAATTTCGGAGGTTCTTCTATCGATGATTTATATCGATATCTGTCTTCTTCTTTTAGCATTTGAATTTCTTCTGTTGTTGGTTCATATCCATTAGCTATAAGTGTAGCTAACATTTCAGCTTCATCAATTGGTTCATTACCTTCTCCTAAAGAACATTCTCCTGTTCCTTGTAATTCTGGAAATTCTTTTAATAATTCTGCATGTGCATCTATAGTTTGAATATAATAACATGTATCATCTGCAGATTGTGGTTGTTGCATTGCTCTATCAACTGAAAAGGTAACACTCTCATCCTCTATACTTAGGGTCAGTTTCTTACCGAACACGTCTATCATTGCTTTAGCCGTGTTTAAGAATGGTCTTCCTAATATGAGAGGAACTTGAGAATCTTCTTCCATGTCCAGAACAACAAAATCTACTGGAAATACTAAAGTACCAACTTTAACTAGCATGTTCTCCATTATCCCTCTAGGATATTTTATTGATCTATCGGCTAGTTGTATGCTTATTCTGGTTGGTTTCAATTCTCCAAGGTCTAGTTTAGCGTATAGTGAATACGGCATTAGATTTATACTAGCACCTAAGTCTGCCAATGCTTCTATTGAACTAAGACTACCCAGAAAACATGGAATTGTGAAACTTCCTGGATCAGATAGTTTTTCTGGTATCTTATTCAACAGCACTGCTGAACAATTAGCATTCATAGTAACAGCCGAGAGTTCTTCCATTTTCTTTCTATTTAAGATTAGATCTTTCAAGAATTTAGCATATCTAGGCATTCCTGAAATCACATCAATGAAAGGAAGATTTACATTTATCTGTTTAAACATATCCAAGAATTTGGATTGCTCGCCTTCAAGTTTCTCTTTCTTCATTTTACTCGGGTAAGGAAGTGGTGGTTGGTATGGTTTAACATAAGGTTTATCCTTAACTGTGTTATCTTCATTAACCTTTTCAACTACCGGTTCTTTTTCCTTATCTTGATCAGGTTGTGGTTCTTGTGGAGTAGGAATGGCTTCATCAGAAGTTACAGGTATTTCAGGTGGTTTAAGTGTTGTACCACTTCTTGTGGTAATGGCTTTAGCTGTTTCATTTCGGGGGTTAGCATTTGTATCACTAGGTAGACTTCCCGGTTTTCTTTCACCTATTAACCTTGCTAGGTTACTTACTTCTTGTTCCAGATTTTGAATAGAAGCTTGTTGATTTCTAAATGCTTGAGCATTTTGTTCATTGGTTTGTTTCTGAGAGGTGAAAAACTGTGTTTGAGTTTCAACTAGCTTTGTCATCATATCTTCTAAATTCGGCTTTTTATCATCGGTTTGTTGTGGTGGTTTGTTTTGAAAATTAGGTCTTTGCTGATTATAAGTATTATTGGATACTTGTTGATTGCTAGGACCTTGTTGGTTGTTGTATGGAATATTTCGGTTATAATTCTGGTTTTGATTGTAAATCGGTCTTGGCGGTTGATAATTATTCTGATAATTATTTCCAGGCCTTTGGTTTATGTATGAAATATTCTCTCTTTGTTCCATTGTTAATTCAATACTGAGACAATCTTTTGTCAAATGTGGTCCTCCACACTGCTCACAACTAATTCGTATTGAGTGAATATCTTTAGTCATCTTTTCCATTCGTCTCTCCACAGCATCTATCTTTGCGGAAATGGAATCTAAGTCATGGCTAGAATCGGCTCTAGCTGCTTTAGATGATCTAATGATATCTTTTTCTTGGTGCCACTCATGTGAGTGGGAAGCAGTGTTATCAATAATTTTGTAAGCATCAGTTTCGGTTTTCTTCATAATAGAACCACCAGCTGCTATATCTATGTCTTTTCTTGTAGTGATGTCGCATCCTTGGTAGAATATTTGTACTATTTGACAGGTGTCTAAACCATGTTGCGGACATCCTCTTAACAACTTTCCATATCTTGTCCATGCCTCATATAGAGTTTCATTTGGTTTCTGTGTAAACGTAACAATTTCTGCTTGAAGTCTTACGGCTTTAGATGCAGGAAAGAATTGTTTAAGAAATTTGTCAACTAAAACATCCCATGTATCGATCGCCCCTTCAGGTAACGATTCCAACCAATCTTTGGCTTCTCCCTTTAAAGTCCAGGGAAATAACATGAGATATATCTGTTCATCCTCCACTTCTCGGATTTTAAATAGTGTGCAGATCCTATTAAAGGTACGTAGATGTTCATTTGGATCTTCCTTCGGCGCACCACTAAATTGGCATTGATTAGTCATCATGTGTAGAATTTGTCCTTTGATTTCATAATCTGGCGCATTAATGTCTGGATGAGTAATTGCGTGACCTTGGCCAGTGCGTTTAGCTCTCATTCGGTCTTCCATACTTAAAGGTTCCAGATTCTCCATAATTGAATTTGTTGAATCGGAATCACTAGAGGATTCTGATTTAATGGTTCGTTCCTCAACAATCTCTGTTTGAATAATTGGTGGCTCCGGAGGAAAGTTTAATGGTTCAGGATCTATGAACCGTTCCTGAATATTCTCCGGATTCTCAATTGTGAGGTTGGGTTCAAAAAATGGATTATCGGAAATTTGAACTGAAGTACTTGGTTGACTGGATGACGATTCTAAAGAAAAATCAACGGCGGTTATATTTGCTAAATGTCTTGATCTAGTTACAGGTGGTGAACGTACAAAAGGTGATGAACGTCTTGCTCGGTGCATTCACTGAATATCCTATTAGTTTTAAAAAGGAAAGAAAAATTATAATAAGTTATCCAATTAATAGACTTTTCTGATTTTGCCCACGTTTCGAATAGCCAAAAGATGCAGCAGAGGGGCAGGATTCGTTTGGTCTCAATATAATTGAGGACTGTTTGGCTCCAATAACCCGGTCCACGTACAAATCCAACTATTACTACGAACCAGAAAATTTTGATGTCTATCAATTTAACCACTTAAAATAAATTTTCGTAATTTTAAGTAATTTAGAGAAGAAGTAGAAAAAAATCTAAGTCCTAAAAACTAGAATGGCGAGAAATAAGAGAGAAAAAGAGTTCGTCGGAAAAAGGTTGAAAAAGAAAAATGGTTGGAAAATAAAAGGTGACGGAAAAATAAAAGAAACTTATAAAACTTAAAAGTACTTTGACTAACCTAACCTTATTACTACAACTAACTTAAAATTATAATCGCAAATTAAAATTACTAATTGGAATGATAATTGATACATAGGTAAAAGGTGTCTAAAAATATTAAAGCTTATAGGAAAAACTAAATCCCAAATGGAAATAACTTAAAAAGAAACTAAAACTTAAAAAGGCGTCGCAAAATTCTAAAGCACCTAAATCTTAGTCTAAAGAAAAAGCACTTAAGGGATTTTACGGCAAAGCCTAAAAATCTAGAAGTAAAAATAATTATGGCAAAAACTATGAATTAAAACTAAATATGAGCTAAAAATACAAAAGTTACGCTAAAACGATTAAAAAGGGACAAAATATAAAAATATACAAAAAGTTGTAAAAAGTACAATTTTTATAAAAATATTATTTTTATATTATTTATTTAATAAAACTACTAATTTTACAATTTAATAAAACTAATTAATACTAAATACATAAATTAAATAAAAAGTAAAAGTTAAAATAAAATTAATTATAATAATAATAATAATTAGGGTTAATAATAATAATAATTATTAAATAACCCGTAATTAATGCTGAATTAGGGCTTCCTGTTCGCGTGTCAGAGCAGCTCCGCGAGTCGCGGTATTTATTGCATCAAACCCCGCGAGTCGCGGGGTTCAGAATTTCAGATCTGGAGCAGTTTGAAATTTTACGCGTTTTTTCTTTTTTTTATTTTTTTATTTTTAAATTCTGTTTTTAATTTTCTGTTTTAATAAAAGTATTTATATAATAACAACTTATATATAAAAACTAAAATAGAAATATTTTATAATTTTATAAATAAAAATCTTAAAACTAGATTTATATATATATATATATATATTTTTTATTTATATGTTTTTAAATAAAAATAAAATACTTAAATAAAACTTATGTTTTTATAAAAACAAAGAAACTTTATAAAACTTAAATATTTATCAAACTCCTAAAAATATTTATATTTTTTCTTTTCTTTTTGTATTTTTGAATATTTAAAACGTTTTTTTTTATTAGCGTTGCG
This sequence comes from Rutidosis leptorrhynchoides, assembly GCF_046630445.1. NCBI lineage: Eukaryota > Viridiplantae > Streptophyta > Magnoliopsida > Asterales > Asteraceae > Rutidosis > Rutidosis leptorrhynchoides. The sequence goes on from NC_092339.1 coordinate 170,004,446, forward strand.
CTTCCAGCTTTTAAGAGAGTTCCCCGGTAGCGGCGCCAAAAATACTTGATGTTAAAGCTAAGGTATACAAAATAGTTTATATTTTACTAGGAAAAACTATTAAATACGATACAATTTTACACAAGATATTTATTTATTTAGAGAATGGATATACTTAAACCTTGCTACAACACTTATAGGCAGTGTACCTAATCGTACAGTAGTGTAGTTTTTAGTAAGTCCGGTTCGTTCCACAGGGAAATCTTTAAACAAAGCTTAACGCTATATTAGTTTACTTTTATAAAAATACAAATATATATATAAGTAATATTATTATTATAAAGGGGGGTTTTTACCGTTTAATGACCGGTTTGTCGATTTTAAGACTTTAGTCGCAGTTAAAACCAAATGTAAAATATTAAAAATAAATACAAGACTTAAATTAAAGCGTAAAGTAAATAACGATAATGAAATTGCGAATAATAAAAGTGCGATAAAATAAACTTGCGATAATTAAAAAGGACGATAATTAAAAGTGCAATTAAATAACAATAAATAAAAGTGCGATAATTAGAAGTGCAATTAAATATAAAATAAAGGAAATTAAATATGAAATAAAAGAATTATGCTTATTTAAACTTCCGTAATCATAATGTTTGACGTGTTGATTTTTGTTTTATGCCCATGGGTTAATTGTCCTTTGTCCTGGATTATTTAATATGTCCGTCTGGTTTTTGTCCATAACAGTCCATCAGTCATAAATATAAAGTGCGAGTGTCCTCGTCAAATTATTCTTATACCCGAAGTTAAATATTCCAACTAATTGGGGATTCGAATTGTAACAAGGTTTTAATACTTTGTTTAATGAATACACCAGGTTATCGACTGCGTGTAAACCAAGGTTTTACTACTTTGTTAAAAATTACACCAATTACCCTTGAATGTAATTTCACCCTGTTTTAATTATTCTAGTGGCTATTAATCCATTCCCGTGTCCGGTTAAATGAACGATTATTCGTACATATAAATACCCCACCTATCGTGTCCGATTGAGTGTATATGGTAATTTATAGGGACGCCCAATTGTAAATCTTTATATTAACATTAACAAACTATCATTTAGTTAAACAAATATAAAGCCCATTAATAGCCCATAGTCTAATTTCCACAAGTGTCGTTCTTTTGTCCAAACCCCAATTATGGTACAAAGCCCAATTACCCAATTTTAGTAATTAGCCCAACATCATGATTACTTCGTTTTAAATAAGCATAATAATAACTTAGCTACGAGACATTAATGTAAAAAGGTTGAACATAACTTACAATGATTAAAAATAGCGTAGCGTTACACGGACAGAATTTCGACTTACACCCTTACAACATTCGCTAACATACCCTTATTATTAGAATTATAATTAAAATTAAAATTAAAATTAAAATATAAATATAAATATATACGATATATTGAGAGAGAGAGAGATATATATTTTGTGAATTTTTACGATCAGAATGCGCGAGCTTTATAGGGATTTTCGATTTTTGGGGCTCCGCGACTCGCGGCATTTTTGCCTTCAAACTCCGCGAGTCGCGGAGGTTACTTTTACAGCTCAGAGGAGTTTGGCTCTTTGTTTACCGACGGTTTATAATATATATATAATATATATATAATTAATATAATTAATTATATATTATATTATATTTATATACATAGTTAACTTGTAATTTTTAGTCCGTTGCGTCGAGCGTTAAGAGTTGACTCTGGTCCCGGTTCCGGATTTTCGAACGTCCTTGCGTACAATTTAATATCTTGTACTTTGCGTTTTGAATCTTGTACTCTTGTAATTTCGAGACGTTTCTTATCAATAATTGGAACCTTTTTGATTGTCTTTTGTACTTTTGAGCTTTTTGGTCGTTTGCGTCTTCAATTCGTCGAATCTGTCTTTTGTCTTCACCTTTTATTATTTAAACGAATATCACTTGTAAATAGAACAATTGCAACTAAAAGCTTGTCTTTCTTGAGGAATAATGCTATGAAATATATGTTCGTTTTTAGCATTATCAGAAAGAAAGGGAGCACGCCTCCTTACACAATTGTCCCCTCAAGTACAGACATCCTATGTACTAGTGGACAAAAGATCAATTACACAGTTAATAGAACTACTATATATATTGTTGTATCCACTATTGTAAAAACTAGTGGTGTGGGTTTATCTGTTAGAGTCCAAACCGTGTAATAGCTTTAGTTTATCTCTTAGCTATAATCTAGGTAATCTGTATCAACCAACTATCATTTCCGCCAAGGATAGTTGTGATTCTTTCTGATTCAATAAATAAAGAATAACCGTTGAAAATTACCCGTGACTCTATCTTATTTACTACAGAATACTTAACGTGCTTAACTGACTAGTTTATTAAGAAAAGAATTGTATTCACCCCCCCTCTACAATACTCCTGTTGTTATTAAGGGACCAACAATAATTATGAACATAAACATCACCAGTTTTCAAGAATTGCTGATGAACAGCTTCGTATCAAGGATGAACAAGAAATTTTTAAAAAACGAAATTCAAACACTCTCAGGGTATGAATCCTACATGAAGTGTGTTTCATAGCATCCAACAAACGATCGACAATCGTTCTCTACACCTATAACAACACAGATTTCTTGAATTTGATCCCTGACACTGCTGTTGACTTTTTGATTACAAGGTTTGACTCCAAAATTATCAATCAATGTGATAAATCGAGGCTTGAAAATTTACAGAGATCTTCACTATAGGATTCCTAACCACCCTGCATTTATGGATTTTGTCAGTTTATTTGAAATTTGAGTTTTTGATTTTTACAATCAGTCGTGACAGAGGATACAGCTTTTGTTCCTCTTAATTTCTGTCTTTAAATCCCACGATTAGCAGCCCTGTATATATAAAGTGATACGAACGATTTTTACAGCATACATGAATTGATTGATTATGTTTTGTAGTGAAGATGAGGATCGATCGATATCACGAGTGGAATAGAGAAGAAAGAAAAAGAAAGAAGGAGACAATGATATATAGATCTATATCTGATTCCGTTTTATTTATTTTTATTATCTATTATATATAATATAATCTATAAATATATATAATAATATTAATTATAATTACATTAATAATAATAATAATAATAATAATAATAATAATAATAATAATAATAATAATAATAATAATAATAATAATAATACTAATAATAATAAAAGTACTAATAATAATAATAATAAGAAATTTTAATAGAGTTGATAATAATAATATTATTAATGATAATGATAATAATAATAATACAACTTATATTATTATTGATACTAATATTAGTAATGATAACATTTATATATATCAAATTTTATATATTTATATATATTTTATATCAAAAATAATGGTATTAATCATGCAAATATTACTGTTAATATTAATAGTTATAATGAAAGTAATAATAACATTATTAATATAATATTTATGTTTTAATTTGTAATTACATTTAATATTAAAATTTATTAGTTATGTAATAACATACAATTAGTATTTAATATTTATACATTATAATATATATACTAATAATAACAATCTATTTAATAACATTATCGACAATATTTCTTAATAATAAAAATATTAGTAATGATAATAGTATTAATATAATATTTATATTCAACTTGTAATTAAGTTTAATATATTACCATTTATTATATAATATTTATCAGTTATATAATTTATTGAACCTTTAATATTTATTATATATATATATATATATATATATATATATATATATATATATATATATATATATATATATATATATTACATTTTTATTTATTCATCGGGGTACGTGAATTGTCGGGAATGGTCAAAGGTTAATTGAACACATGAACATAATTTTCAAAGTTTCTTTGAGATTTCAACATTACAGACTTTACCTATCATGTCGGAAACATATAAGGATTAAGTTTAAATTTGGTCGAAAATTTCCGGGTCGTCACAGTACCTACCCGTTAAAGAAATTTCGTCCCGAAATTTGATTGAGATGGTCATGGCTGACAATAAGTATGTTCTCATGACACATATGAGCTAGAAATTAGAGTTTTTATCATCAGTGAGTAATATGGATAAAACAATTCATTTATGTGAAGAGTACGAGTGAAGCTATCACAAAAGAGTGAAATGAGTAAATGTAAGTTCGTCTTAACCAGTGACGTAGTCACGGTTGATTTTAGAGAATAAGGTGCGTCTTAACTTTTGACGTTGTCTTGGTTGAATTCCGGAATTCAAGGGATTTAAAGAAAATCTTCAAAATCTAAAAGATTTAATTCTTCGACGAGTAAGGAAATTGAGATCTCTATAATTAAATACGGTGATCTGCCTCAATTTACACTGTCTGATATTTCCATTATAAATTAAATTCTTTCATTCCATTATTCTCGTCATTCGTATACTTTCTTTCTTCGTTCATACTTCCAAAAGATTGTGAAAATGCTTAATCCAGTTCTAATCTTTGATATTTTCCTAATTATCATTTATGTCATCCTTCTTTTCAATCTTCCACCAGAAGAATTTGTTTACTTCTACTATTACTTTGGGGTGATACTATTTTTAATTCTACCGTGTCTTTATATTGCTATTTGTATTAATATCCACGGTTTGTAACCTCCGTGTTGTTATTGGGCTTTATATTTTTCCTTATATACCGGAGCTCTTTGCCTTTTTATTCTCTTCTTAACTCTAAATACAACAAGTAATGGTCCAGAATTCGTAGGTATGGAGTTTCGAATTATCATAATGTAATAGTAGAAAGGAAAGGTAGTAGCACGATTTGATTTGTCAAACTTCCAGAATTCAAGAGAAAAGATAGAACTATCAAGAAAATATGTTCTTGATATATTTTGAGATTAGGTAGAATGTAAGAATCGTGTAACATGGCACATGATGACGTTATGGTCTGTGAATCATCACGTTCCATTAGAAACTCAGCATGACTTACTGTAATATAATCACGTTGATCAAGTGTCATTATATTATACTAACTCATGCTTCAGTTCCCAACATTACTGCAAAAGCATTCTTATTTTAAACTCGAAGGTTTACAAAATATAGAAACTAAAACAGTTTCCTTTTATGATATAACACAGATAGCGCGAAGAGATAATTAATATTGGACGAGAATATTTATGAAGATATCTTCAGAAATATTGAGGATGTTTACAATGAAAGATATGATAATATCTTAGAATTTTAGAATCAAATTGTGATGAATAAATTCATTCACGATGATTTAGAGCGATTAAGGAGCAAGGTATTTGCTAAAGATTTCATCAGAAACAGAATCATCAAGATTCTTTATGTACAAGTTTAGTCCTTGTGATTTGTCCACAGTCTCCTTCAGGGTTTGCTCAATCCGTTTTCCAGTTCCAACTTTTCTGAGCTTTGCCAACATACTATTCTTTATCATCAAACTTTTGACGGTTAAGGTCGTTTATCGTTTTTGCTGCTTCATTTAGCTTTTCAAAATTCAGAGTATTGATTCGCAGTCTGGGTGCTTTTCAGAATTTCAGAATGGAAGGTCATAATTCTAAGAGATAAAGGTTATATGTACACATATAACTGTTGATGTAGAAACGCTGCGAGATTTAAAATACTGATTGCTGATTTCTAGTAATGGGTATGACAATTCTTGTTACAAGATTCGGATAAGTATATGATAAAGTTTTAATGAACAAATATAATGGTTATTCGGAGAGACTTAAGCCAATGAGTAATGAAATTGCTGGTAAGTTTACTGCTAATGTGGTGGAATATAAACGGTTCTCCGGTAACGATGACGAAAGGCAGACTTATATATCAAAGTTATAATAAGTTTAATCCGAATGAAAATCAAAGTTGATTTGCTGGAGCTGTGACAAAATTGGCTACTTTTGAAAAGAGATTACAAAGTTATTTTCGTAATAACATCGCTAAAGAAATTAGCACAGTTACGTGTTAAACGTTTACTAGGGTTCCAAGACTTTTTCAGGTGCATAACAATATGCATCAATCTTTTCTTCCGTAGATGAAGTGCGGTTGGTTCATCCTCTCGATTGAGGTGTTTTCAAGGATCATAAAAGGTTTGAACGCAGATTATGTAACATCCCGCGTTTTTCCGTTAAATTTATTTTAACGCCGTCTTTTTTTTAGATAATACCTTTCGTTATCTAAATTCGTATCTTTCGTTGACTAGCGTTTTAATATTTTTGTTATTTAATTATAACATCACTCGTTTACTCTAGCGTTTTTAAAATATTCGTTCGGTTAATTCACGCACCCGCTTTGAAACATGAGGGATTAAACTTGTCAAAGTGCCAAAGATGTCACTAGGTCAAAGGGTCAACACCCTTCTCATCCATTCATTCATCACCACCACCATCCTTACTACTTCCTTTTTCTCTCAAATCCTCTCAACAAAGAATCATCATCCAAATCTTTTCGAGGAAGTAAACATCAAAACAAATTACATATTCGTGATCCTCTCTTCATCCTCTACATTTTGATACCCATTTCATCACATTTGGGTAACATTTCTAAAACACTATATTTCTCTAAATTCATTTTATATACTTGAAATGGTGTTAGTTAGTGTCTATGGCTCGTGTCTAGCATGAATATATGATTTACTTGCTCGATTTGTTGTTTTGAGTAACTAGTTTGAACATTTGAAATGGGTTTGCTTAATCTTGAATTTTGGGTGATTAAATTTTGTTTAAATGTTAAAGTTCATGTATTAAATGTGTTACTAGCATCATTAGCTTCAAATTGATGTGTAGGTTGATTTAGAAAAGCTTCATTTACAAAATTGTTGAATTCATGATTTTGGTTAGGGTTTGATGAACTTTAAAATGGGATTTTGATGCATTGAATGCTTGTTAATGTTGTTAGTAAGTGTTTAATTGTATTGTATGTTTCATTACCTTCAAAACGGCGTATCGTATGTGTAAATTGGATTCCCGAGTCAAGAAATACGTTTTATAAACTTGAAACTGCGATTTTGAATATTTAACGATCATTTATTGAGGTTTTCATTGTTGTTAATGATGCAATTGATTCATGAAATGTGTTTAGTTGTATTCCTCTTTAAATTACCTTTCCAACGATATAAGATACGTGTTTTGAATGTTAACGAGTCAAAAGTTATGATCATTTGAAGTTGAAATCGTCTAAGTGTTAAACTGCCCCAGAATTGCTGCACCAGACACAGATGCGGCGCATCTGCCTTGGATGCGGCGCATCTGAGGCAGACTGCCCAAAAATGTCAATTTTCGCTTAATTCTAAGTATGCTACGCACCCCCGATCAACATGAAACTTGGCCAACATGCTCATATATGATTTCTAAGCTTAGGAAAATAGTTCGGGACCCGACCCGACCCCGTTGACTTTTTGCGTTGACTTTGACCAAGTTTGACTTTTAGTCAAACTTAACAAAACACTTATGCAATCGTTCTAACATGCTTTCATACTTGATTCTTGCATGAAACTTGACAACGTGATTCACATGCTATATATTCGAGTCGTAACGAGCCATAGGACTAATTGAACACTTTGACCTATCCTGTTTACTGATATTGATACAAACCTATTTGTTTAGGTCAAGACTAGCATTCGTTCTTGCACACGTTTACTTGTTGAAGTACTTTTACATACGTGCACTCAAGGTGAGATCATAGTCCCACTTTTTCAACAACTTTTATATTTTTAAATCGTGGGCTGAGAAACATATACGTTACATACTTATATACATTTCATATGTATATATACCTTTCATACTTTTATACATCGAACACGAATACGAATACAAAGATACGGACGAGTTTGAACGAAAACCCTCAATTCAATTATCATTAATTACATCAGATGGTGTAAGCGAGACTATGTTGTGTGGATCCATACGGGTTTGACTAACCCTCATTCGGACGGTTCGCTACCGTTAAGCGAATGAAATATATTCTGGTACGGTGTATGTTCTAACACTTTTATGCTGAGGTAAATGATACGGTTAAGCTTTGATAATTGGGTGCTCGGTAAACAACAATACTTATGGAATTCAAACGATTCGGAAAATCGACTTATACTATAACTTGTGGTTCAACTTATTTTACTTACATACTCATTTACTAAACCTATGATTTCACCAACGTTTTCGTTGACAGATTCTCTATGTTTTCTCAGGTTCATACATGGCTATTTGATACATGCTTCCGCGTACTTTCATACTTGCTTGAGGTCGAGCATACATGCATACACTCTGATTTCTTGCTTGGAGTCAAGCATACATACATACATACGCTATTTATAGCAACTGTGATTTTCAACTAATTATGTCGCAAGTTATTTCATTTATACATTACTACTTTTGTAAACTTAAACTTGTTGTCAATCCGTTTGGTAAACTAAACTTTGCAAGTCTTGTACTTTTCAAATGAATGCGACATAGTTTTGGTCAAATGAGTCTCATATAGGGACTACGACCACGTAACGAGACCTAAGTTAGCGGCGCCGTCAATGACGGTTTTGTCGAGTCGCTACAGATTATAATTGTCAAGATACAATGAGATTTAAAATGAAATCAAGTGGCAAACTTGAAGAAATGTTTAGTTTCATATGTTATAATCAATATTTTAATTCATTTTAATTGTCTAATGTTATTAGTCCATAGTCGATAGTCCACAGTTAACAGTCCAATAATTCATATATAGTTTAATATATAATATTCGAATTAATTAATATGTATCGTAACCCGTGTACATGTCTCAGACTCGATCACAACTCAAAGTATATATATTATTATAGAATCAACCTCAACCCTGTATAGCTAACTCGATCATTACTGCATATAGAGTGTCTATGGTTATTCCAAATAATATATATATAGATGCGTCGATATGATATGTCAAAACATTGTATACGTGTCCCGATATTTAAAAAGCGTAAATGACAGTATTTAAATGACAATAATTAAAGTGCGTAAAATAAATAACAGAAATTCAATGACGATAAATAAAGTTGCGAGAATATAAATTGCGATAAATAAACTGCGATAAATAAATTGCGATAATAAAATGTAATAAGGAATTAACAGTTAGCTAGGAACAGTTAGCTAGGATTTTGTTATCGTGGATTCTTAACAAAATTTTCTCATGGTTAATTTGTTTGTTTCTAACAAATTTTATTTTTGTCTAATGTTTTCTTCATTATGCCACTTGTTGGATTCTGATAGATCAAAATCCAAATATGAAATTGAATGAAAATGGTTATTCTGCGGTGAGCGGATACGTATATCTGTGGATGTAAGTAAGATAGTAAATGACTATTGAATCTGACTTGAAGAATGTACAGTGTAACTTATTAATGTGAAATTTAAATATTCCTCGGGTATTACCTACCCGTTAAAATATTTTCACCATTAACAGTTTGTACAAAAGAATTTTTAATTACAATCTTTATGAAAACATATATACATATATATTTTCTTCAGATGTAATCATGGATTTAATGAGTCAATATGATATTAGACTCATTTGATTTACCGTTAGAACAAGAATATATAATCTCTAAAACATTACAGATTACATAATCGCCATGTCGAACGAAGATAAATGATGTAGAACGTCATCTAGAACGATGATTATGTTCGAGGTACAGAATGAGATGTTGATGCATGGATTGTTGATGGTACGGGTGCTGTTACTGATGGTACTGTTGGTGTTGCTGATGTTGCCAAAGTTGTGAAATTTTACACCATATTCTCCAAGACTACAACTCGGGCGCGAAGCTCGTTGACTTCTTCCATTATTCCGGGATGATTGTCGATCGGAACGAGTGGATGAATAAGGTTTAGAATTGTGGGTAGAATATAATCGTGGTGAGATATTCGAGAAATGAGGGTGAAAATGGTGTTTCGAACTGGTTCACCGGTAAGTGCTTCAGGTTCTTCATCAAGAGGTGAATTCGGTTAGTGGAAGGGATCGCCTTCTGTGCGTCTCCATTGATTAAGAAGACTACGAACCCATCAGATGAATTGGGGAAGGCTGATTGGTTGATTCATTCTGGTGACGCTGCTTTCGGAGCTTAGGTGAAACTCCACATCGGAATAGCTGTCGGAATCCAAGGAATTCGAACTGGTTGAGGGATTCATCTTTTATGATCAGATGAAGGATTTTTGATAAGAAATAGATTATAGGATGTAGATTAGTACCCTGCAATACATAATTTACATATGCATATATAATACTACAATCCCATAAGTTACGGAGGAATCTACGGAAGCTGTCAAGAAAAGTCTTCAGTAATAGATACGCTAAGATATGAATTATCAGATACGCTAAGATATGAATTTTGTCTATACACTATTCATGCAGTCAATACAGTAAAATGTGTCTAGACTAAGAATGATAAGCAGGTAATTTCCGACAAGAAATGATAAGCAAAACTTTTGACATGCAGACACGGTCGAAGTCCAAACTCACTAATTCATCTAAACAACTATCAATTAGACACACTAATGCAAGACCTGGTTCGCTAAGACCACCGCTTTGATACCAACTCTAACGACCCGTCCTAATCCATCTGAACGAATACATTACATTTGGTTGTACTTGACCTATATATGATACATTTTACAAACATTGCTTTCGATTTTAAAAAAACAAACTTTCATTACATCGACAGTTGACGGCATGCATACCATTTCATAATATAACCAACTATAATTGACTTAGTAATAATCTTGATGAACTCGACGACTCGAATGCAACGTCTTTTGAAATATGTCATGAACGACTCCAAGTAATATCTCTAATATGAGGAAATACACAGCGGAAGATTTCTTTCATACTTGAGAATAAACATGCTTTCAAGTGTCAACCAAAAGGTTGGTGAGTTCATTAGTTTATCATAAACATTCATTTCCATCATTTTAATAGACCACAAGATTTTCATTTCCATAAATATACGTCCCATGCATAGAGACAAAAATAATCATTCATATGGTGAACACCTGGTAACCGACATTAACAAGATGCATATAAGAATATCCCCTATCATTCCTGGAAATCCTTCGGACATGATAAAAATGAATTCGAAGTACTAAAGCATCCGGTACTTTGGATGGGGTTCGTTAGGCCCAATAGATCTATCTTTAGGATTCGCGTCAATTAGTAGATCGGTTTAATAATTCTTAGGTTACCAAGCAAAAGGGGCATATTCGGAATGTAGTTTCAATTACTTGTGTCTATTTCGTAAAACATTTATAAAAATTTTGCATGTATTCTCAGTCCAAAAATATAAAGGGTAAAAAGGCAAATGAAACTCATCATACTATATTTTGTAGTAAAAATACATATGACTACATTGAACAAGTGTAGGGTTGGCCTCGAATTCACGAACCTATATCATTTGTGTATTTATTAATATACATAGTTGTAATCGAACAAATATATATGCATATAAATTTGTTAGTTATATCCTTTTTATATTAATAGTATATATATGTTTCTTATATTCAATTTTTTATATAAAAATATAAATTTTCATTATGTTATATATATATATATATATATATATATATATATATATATATATATATATATATATATATATATATATATATATATCATTTGTATATTAATAATAATAGTTATATACAATTTATGCTAAATTCCATTTAAAATCATATACTAAATTATATCTTAAATTATGTTTTTTTATATATATGTTTTTTTGTACATATATATATATATATATATATATATATATATATATATATATATATATATATATATATATATATATATATATATATATATATATATATCTAAAGTGATTAATATAGTTATCTTAATATCTATATATATATTTAGTATTATATTAAAAGTACCTAATTTGTTATATATATATATATATATATATATATATATATATATATATATATATATATAACAAATTTGGTACTTTTAATATAATACTAAATATATATATAGATATTAAGATAACTATATTAATCACTTTAGATATATATATATATAAGTATTTATATAAATAATGTTAATACGTTTCATATATAGTTATATAAACTATTAATATAATTATAATATATGTAATAAGTATATTTTAGATACAAAATATTTATCTGTAACAAAAATGATAGTATTGATAATAATGATATATTAATAATAATTTTCTTGATATTGATAATACTAATAATAATAATGATATTGTTAAAAAATGGTACTTATGTTAATAATAATAATAGTAATACTAATAATTTCAAAAATGATATTAATACTACTATTAGTAAAAATAGTAGTAACTTGTATTATTTTTATAATAACAATAACAATGATCCTAATCATAATCATTTTGCTATATCAATTTTTCATAATAAACATAAACTTGATAATATTTTTGTAATTATACCATTAATATTTAACATATCGAATCCTATTAACATATCAAATGTTTATATCTAACCCTAATAATAATAATAGTACTAATAAATGAAAATAATAATAATAATAATAATAATAATAATAATAATAATAATAATAATAATAATAATAATAATAATAATAGTAATAATAATAATAATAATAATAACAATAATAATAATTGGAAAATAAAATACTACCTCCATGTAATAGCCCCTTAAAAAAGAAATGTCTCAGCCTAAGCTCGAACCCAAGATGTAGTGACCCGAACTTTTCCATGTATATATATATTAAATAAAATTGTTAGTTACATGATTAAGTGTTTCCAATATGTTAAGCAATCAAACTTGTTAAGACTTGATTAATTGAAATAGGTTTCATATAGACATTTGACCACCCAAGTTGACCAGTGATTCACGAATGTTAAAACTTGTAAAAACTATATGATGACATATATATGGTTATATATATAGTTAACATGATTTTATGATAAGTAAGTATCTCATTAGGTATTTTAACAATGAGTTATATACATAAAAATGAGATTATTAAATTAAGAAACTCGAAAACGATATATATAACGATTATCGTTATAACAACGTCTTACTAAGTACATAATAATCATATTAAGATATTGATACACTAGGTTAATTATGTTTAATGATAAGTAAATATATCATTAAGTATATTAACAATGAACTACATATGTAAAAATAAGACTACTAACTTAATGATTTCGAAACGAGACATATATGTAACGATTATCGTTGTAACGATATTTAACTGTATATATATCATACTAAGATATATTATATATCATAATATCATGATAATGTAAAAATTTAACATCTCTTTAGATATAATAAACATTGGGTTAACAACATTTAACATGATCGTTAACTTAAATGTTTCAAATCAACATTTACATGTAACGACTAACGATGACTTAACGACTCAGTTAAAATGTATATACATGTAGTGTTTTAATATGTATTCATACACTTTTTAAAGACTTCAAGACACTTATAAAAATACTTCTACTTAACAAAAATTCTTACAATTACATCCTCGTTCAGTTTCATCAACAATTCTACTCGTATGCACCCGTATTCGTACTCGTACAATACACAGCTTTTAGATGTATGTACTATTAGTATATATACTCCAATGATCAGCTCTTAGCAGCCCATGTGAGTCACATAACACATGTGGGAACCATCATTTGGCAACTAGCATGAAATATCTCATAAAATTACAAAAATATGAGTAATCATTCATGACTTATTTACATGAAAACAAAATTACATATCCTTTATATCTAATCCATATACCAACGACCAAAAACACTTACAAACACTTTCATTCTTCGATTTTATTCATCTAATTGATCTCTCTCAAGTTTCATCTTCAAGTTCTAAGTGTTCTTCATAAATTCTACAAGTTCTAGTTTCATAAAATCAAGAATACTTCCAAGTTTACTAGCTCACTTCCAATCTTGTAAAGTGATCATCCAACCTCAAAAAATCCTTGTTGTTTACAGTAAGATATCATTCTAAATCAAGGTAATACTCATATACAAACTTTGATTCAATTCCTATAACTATAACTATCTTAATTCGAGTGATAATCTTACTTGAACTTGTTTTCGTGTCATGATTCTACTTCAAGAACTTTCAAGTCATCCAAGATCCTTTGAAGCTAGATCATTTCTTATCACTTCCAGTAGGTTTATCTACTAAACTTGAGGTAGTAATGATGTTCATAACATCATTCGATTCATACATATAAAACTATCTTATTTGAAGATTTGAACATGTAATCACTAGAACATAGTTTAGTTAATTCTAAACTTGTTCGCAAACAAAAGTTAATCCTTATAACTTGACTTTTAAAATCAACTAAAAACATATTATATATCTATATGATATGCTAACTTAATGATTTAAAACCGGAAAACACGAAAAACACCGTAAAACAGGATATACGCCGTCGTAGTAACACCGCGGGCTGTTTTGGGTTAGTTAATTAAAAACTATGATAAACTTTGATTTAAAAGATGTTCTTCTGGGAAAATGATTTTTCTTATGAACATGAAAATATATCCAAAAATCATGGTTAAACTCAAAGTGAAAGTATTTTTCCAAAATGGTCATCTAGACATCGTTCTTTCGACTGAAATGACTACCTTTACAAAAATGACTTGTAACTTATTTTTCCGACTATAAACCTATACTTTTTATGTTTATATTCATAAAATAGAGTTCAATATGAAACCATAGCAATTTGATTCACTCAAATCGGATTTAAAACGAAGAAGTTATGGGTAAAACAAGATTGGATATTTTTTGATTGTTGTAGCTACGGGAAATATTGTAACAATTCTATACAAATCATATCCTAGCTAACTTATATTGTATTATACATGTATTCTAATGTAATCTTGGGATACCATAGACACGTATGCAAATATTTTGACATATCATATCGACCCATGTATATATATTATTTGAAACAACCATAGGCACTCTATATGCAGTAATGTTGGAGTTAGCTATACATGGTTGAGGTTGATTCCAAAAATATATATACTTTGAGTTGTGATCTAGCCTGAGACGTGTATACACTGGGTCATGGATTGATTCAAGATAATATATATCGATTTATTTCTGTACATCTAACTGTGGACAACTAGTTGTAGGTTACTAATGAGGACAGCTGACTTAATAAATTTAAAACAGGTAAACGTATTAAAAATGTTGTAAATATATTTTGAACATACTTTGATATATATGTAGATATTTGTTATAGGTTCGTGAATCGACCAGTGGCCAAGTCTTACTTCCCGACGAAGTAAAAATCTGTGAAAGTGAGTTATAGTCCCACTTTTAAAATCTAATATTTTGGGATGAGAATACATGCAGTTTTATAAATGTTTTACGAAATAGACACAAGTAAATGAAACTACATTATATGGGTGAATGATCGAAGCCGAATATGCCCCTTTTGCTTGGTAGCCTAAGAATTAGTAAACCGATCTACTAATTGACGCGAATCCTAAAGATATATCTATTGGGCCTAACGAACCCCATCCAAAGTACCGGATGCTTTAGTACTTCGATGTTGTTTTTATCATGTCTGAAGGATTTCCCGGAATGATAGGGGATATTTTTATATGCATCTTGTTAATGTCGGTTACCAGGTGTTCACCATATGAATGATTTTTTATCTTTATGTATGGGATGTATATTGAAATATGAAATCTTGTGGTCTATTATTATGATTTGATAATATATAGGTTAAACCTATAACTCACCAACATTTTTGTTGACGTTTTAAGCATGTTTATTCTCAGGTGATTATTAAGAGCTTCCGCTGTTGCATACTAAAATAAGGACAAGATTTGGAGTCCATGCTTGTATGATATTATGTAAAAACTGCATTCAAGAAACTTATTTTTGATGTAATATATTCTTATTGTAAACCATTATGTAATGGTCGTGTGTAAACGGTATATTTTAGATTATCATTATTTGATAATCTACGTAATTCTTTTTAAATCTTTATAGAAAAAAATAAAGGTTATGGTTGTTTTAAAAATTAATGCAGTCTTTGAAAAACGTCTCATATAGAGGTCAAAACCTCGCGACGAAATCAATTAATATGGAACGTTTATAATCAATATGAACGGGACATTTCAGTTGGTATCCGAGCGTTGGTCTTAGAGAACCAGAAAATTGTATTAGTGTGTCTTACCGAGTTTGTTAGGATGCATTAGTGAGTCTGGACTTCGACCGTGTTTTTTTTCAAAAACAATTGCTTAACAATTTTTTTTGTTGGAAACTATATATTATTAACATGTAAATATTATGTGATATATTAATCTCTTAACGTTTTTGATATTGTGTGATAGATGTCTACCTCTAGTACAAATCCCATTGATTCAACTAATAATAATGAAGAGTCGAATATATTTTGGGAAGATTCACAAATTCCCGAAGAGGAACCGAAAGAGGAGGAACCGGAAGAGGAGGAACCGGAAGAAGAGGAACCAGAAGAGGAGGAATCGGAAGAGGAGGAACCAGAAGAAGAGGTTCCGGAGGAAGAAATATTGATACCTATAGTAAATCGATTAAATAAAAGAAAATCCACAACCAACGGACCAAAGTTAATAATGGTCAATGGTGTTTCAGCCGAAGACGCAAAATATTGGGAAGATTACCAATTTTCCAATGAATCGAATCCCGATGAGGATTACGATGATGTTATAGAAATTACCTCGACCCAATTTAATAAAGCGAAAGAAAATAATAAGGGAAAAGGTATAAAAATAGAGAAACCCGATTCCAACCCCGATGAACTTTATATGTATCGGCAACATCCGTATTTCCTAAAATGTAACAATGACCCGGGAACCTCTAAACCACCAGGTTTTTCTAAACCATTATGGAAAACGACGGCTCGTATTAGAGGAACACCATATATTCCTAGAAAATTAGGAAAATGAACCAAGTCCAAAGAAGAAGAAACCAGTGATTCAGATTAGAGGGTTGTAATCATGTTGTGTATTATATGTATTGTAGTGTGCTTGTACTTTTATGTTCTATGTAAAAATTGCTTGTATTTTTTGTTATTACGAATCTAATCCTTGTCTATTTTACAGTATAAAAACAAAATGGACGTTAAGGGTAGACAACTGAATATTTTAGAAGACCTACCAGAGGATATGATTGAGGAAATCTTGTCTAGAGTCGGTCAGAATTCATCAGCACATTTAGTTATGGCGAAATTAACTTGTCAAACATTTAAAAGACTTTCCATAAATGCCTTAGTTTATAAAAGGCTTTCCTTTGATAGGTGGGGTATATCACATTGGGGAGACCGTAATTTACGCCGTGTTTTCTTTAAAGCATTAAATGCGGGGAACCCAAATGCAATTTTACGCTACGGGTTAAGAATCTATTTTGACTCAACATATCCCAACATAGGATTTCATGAATTAGAAAGAGCTTCTAACATGCAACATAAAGAAGCATGTTATGCTTATGGGTTAGTGATGTTCGCTTCTTACCAAAGTGAGAAAAAGAACATCGGATTGCAACTTTTAAATAAAAACTTCCCACAAGTGACGGATTCAGTAGTTGGGGTGAGAAACAAGGTTTTTAGATTATTACGGGGCTGTTGAACATTAAGAAACCCTCGTCCTTTTGACGACATTACAACATGCTGCCTATCCAATGGTCATAACGGTTATTTTCCGCAAGACCAAGGATGGGAAGTCGTCTTAGTAAAACCAGAATGCATGACTCGTTTCTGGACTTATGAATTACGTGTCTTTATTTCCTTTGCTGAACAACTTGCATATTAACTAGATTTATCTTCAAAACTGTAATATATCAAAGTGTACTATATTTCATGTTATATGTAATATAGCGATGTTGTAAGTTTGAAGAATATTTATATGTGATATATTATTATAATCAATTTTTCATATGGAATTGTAGTAGTTGAATTGTATATTAGCTACTAAGTATGAACTTAACGGGTAGGTAGTACCCGAATTTAAACTTATAAAACGCTAATGTGAAGAAAAAGCTTTTATAAATGAGTTCATATTATGCTACGAAATACTATTGACTACTTTTAATATTCTGTATGATTAACTCGATTCAGTGGGCTATTTTGAAGGAAATGGCACCAACTACTCGACACACCATGAATATGAGCGAAGTGGAATTTCGTACTTTCTTGCTGCAAACATAGCCGCAGTACAGGCTGCGCTACATACCAACAATAACTCTGAATCTAGCAATGCAGCTAACGGCGCAAGAAATCGTATAGGATGCTCCTACAAAGAATTCACTGCCTGCATACCTTTGGAATTTGATGGAACCGAAGGACCAATTGGATTGAAACGGTGGACCGAGAAAGTCGAATCGGTGTTTGCCATAAGTAAGTGTACTGAAGAGGACAAAGTTAAGTACGCTACGCATACCTTCACAGGTACTGCGTTAACGTGGTGGAACACCTATCTTGAACAGGTAGGACAAAATTGTGAAGACCCGTCCTAATCCATCTGGACGAAGTCCACATCGATTATAAACGATTCACAACGGTTGATTATATCGCGAGGTACTTGACCTCTATATGATACATTTTACAAACATTGCATTCAATTTTAAAAGACAACTTTTATTTCATCGTAAGTTGACAGACATGCATACCATTTCATAATATATCTAAACTATAAATGACTTGATAATATTCTTGATGAACTCAATGACTCGAATGCAACGTCTTTTGAAATATGTCATGAATGACTCCAAATAATATCTCTAAAATGAGCAAATGCACAGCGGAAGATTTCTTTCGTACCTGAGAATAAACATGCTTTCAAGTGTCAACCAAAAGGTTGGTGAGTTCATTAGTTTATCATAAATAATCATTTCATAATTTTAATAGACCACAAGATTTCATATTTCCATTTCTCATAAACATACGTCCCATGCATAGAGACAAAAATATCATTTATATGGATTGAGCACCTGGTAACTGACCTTAACAATATGCATATAGAATATCCCCTATCATTCCGGGATCCTCCTTCGGACATGATATAATTCGAAGTACTAAAGCATCCGGTACTTTGGATGGGGCTTGTTGGGCCCGATAGATCTATCTTTAGGATTCGTGTCAATTAGGGTGTCTGTTCCCTAATTCTTAGATTACCAGACTATAAAGGGGCATATTCGATTTCGATCATTAACCATATAATGTAGTTTCGATTACTTGTGTCTATTTCGTAAAACAGTTATAAAAAGTTGCGCATGTATTCTCAGCCCAAAAATATAAAGGGTAAAAAGGCAAATGAAACTCACCTAATGTATTTTGTAGTAAAAATACACATGACGATATTGAACAAAAGTAGGGTTGGCCTCGGATTCACGAACCTATATCATTTGTTTATTCATTAATACATATATAATCATAATCGAATATATATATTATTATTAGTGAATTAATTGTTATTTTAACTATGTTTTTCATTAATAATCTAATTAATTACATTTATTAATATTTATATATAAATAATAATATTGCTACGTTATATGTAGTAAATATGAATTTTTATATTACCAATAGTTGTTTGAGGAAGTAATGTTGATAATAATAAATAAAAAGTTGTTTCATCCTATAATACTAGTAATCTTAGTTATAAAATGATAATTTCTATAAAAATGATACTTTTAATAATACTAAATACTAATAATAATAAATACTATAAAAATAAATGGTTTTATTAATAGTAATAAAACTACTTATTTATAATAATAACTATAATGATAATAATGTTAATAATGAGGTTAACGATAATAATCAAAAAAACAATTATATATTATCTTATACTTATAATTTTTATCCTTATCTTTTAAGTCATAATATTGATAATTTCCTAATTATTTTATTTAGTATATTCCTTTCATTATCTTTTATATTCTAATTATAATTATATTTATAACAATATTATCAATAATCACTACTGGTAATAATAATAATAATAATAATAATAATAATAATAATAATACTTAACTTAATAATAATAATATTTGTAGCCATAATTGTAATTTTATTTATTAATATTAAATGATGACTATTATTACTAGTAATAATAATACTAATATCTATATCATCAATCATAATAATACTTCCTAATAATAACATAACAATAATAATAATAATTTGTATTAACAATAATATATAATAATAATAATGATAATAATATAAATAATGATTTTTAAAATAAAGAATTACCTTAGAAACCCTTTTTAAAAAGAATTGCACCAAGACGCACCAAGCGGGACTCGAACCCTAAACCTCCCGGATACCCATCATCACTCTAAACCAACTGAGCTGCTACTTATTTCCTGATTTATTATACTCCTAAAATATACTTAACCCATTTTGACTATCCATCATCTTCTTCATTGAGAAACTGAAAAGCAATCGATCAGGGAGTTTTGGAAGTCTGACTAACGAATTCAGTTTCCCTTAAAGACACATAAACAACCACTAATATATATTTATAGTTGTGTTTTTAAAAAAAAAATAAAGGAAACCTGCTGTATCTGTATAGCGTAAAAAAAATAAGAACACATTAATTGATTTCGATTTTTACAAAGTTTTAGCCAAAGGTTATAACACAACTTGTGTTTCAAATCACTCCTAGAAGCTATAAAAATTATTAATTTAACTCAAATTGTAACAAAAATTTCGAATTTAGCTATAGAACAAAAGTTGACTTTTTGCTTCTAAAACTTTGACTCACAAATTCGGATTCGATATCAAAATTTGAAACTTGAAACTTTGCAGGTAGATTAGACACAAGATTTCTGACTAAACTACAATTTTAGATTTTTAAAAGTTACTCGAATTCGTGATTTTGCTAAAATTATGAACATACAGAGTGTGAAACTTTATTTTCAAAAATTCTGATTAATTTAACTCTAAAAAATATACGATTACAGTTCTAATCTGTTTTGATAGTGAGAAGGTTTTAGGAATGTATTTTAATTCAAAGGGAGATCAATTATTATATATCAATTGTATAAAAGAATGTCGACTTCACCTCCCAGACATAAACAGGAAAAATAAAATAAATAAGTACAAAGTGATTACGATTCCTAACAGAATTTGTTATTTTGTGATTAATCATGGAATCAAATGGTACTGACTTCTGATAGA
The DNA here is from genome assembly GCF_046630445.1 of Rutidosis leptorrhynchoides. Taxonomy (NCBI): domain Eukaryota; kingdom Viridiplantae; phylum Streptophyta; class Magnoliopsida; order Asterales; family Asteraceae; genus Rutidosis; species Rutidosis leptorrhynchoides. Next base: position 170,025,646 of record NC_092339.1, read on the forward strand.
AAATAATTTTACCTTTAGCTTAGATAATGACTTGAAACATAAATACGTATTCTTCTTATATTTATTTATTTATTTAATTATTTTTTTTATATATACCGTAATAATATTATATATAATATTTATATATGTAATTATATATATATATAATTCTGTATTCTGAATATGTATATGTATTTATCTGCATTTCAATTTTCATATATCTGTATTTATATTTTTACTTGTATTTCACTTATATTTATATATTCATATATATAGTTTGTAATTAATCTTTTAATAAATATAATAATGTTAAATAAGAATGATTATGAAACATATAACTATGATAATAATAATAATAATAATAATAATAATAATAATAATAATAATAATAATTATAATAATAATAATAATAATAATATTACTAATAATCAATAAATGATACATGTATTAATTTTATTAGCTAATACTATCTAAATTACAACTAAATAATAATTTTAATCATTCTTATAGTAATATTTATATTTTAGGTATTTATCATAATCTTAAATTTATTAAAAAAAATTAATATTTAACATTTGTTAATATTACTAATAATGATATTATTAATGATAAAAGTAGTAATAATATAATTTGTCACTTCCATTATATTTTTAACTTGTATTTACATTGATTATATCTACATTACAATTTATTTCTTATGTAATATTTACTAATTATAATCATACTAATATTAATAATGATAATTATATTAGTAACAATAATAATATAACAATATTTATATCTTAAATTCGTATCTATAGATTATAAATAATATCAATAACACTAGTATTGATATTCATATTGAAAGTAATAACAATATTATTGTAATAACTATAGTTATACTTGTATTATATATATGTATTATTACCTTTGTAATTTTTATTATAATATATCATATAATAATGATTATTGATTATTTCTAATATTTCTATATATTACAATATAGACACATTTTATTTACAATTAATTGTTCGTGAATCGTCGAGAACAGTCTAATGTCAATTGAATAAATGAAGTAGTTCAAAATTTTTGAAATTCAACATAACAGACTTTGCTTATCGTGTCGAAATCATATAAAGATTAAGTTTAAATTTGATCGGAAATTTCCGGGTTGTCACAGTACCTACCCGTTAAAGAAATTTCGTCCCGAAATTTAATCGTGGTCGTCATAGCTAACATCAAAAATGTTTTCATGACGAATTTGAGCTGATAAATAGAGTTTTATTATCATTGAGTAATATGGATAAGATAATTCGATTACTCGAAGAGTACGAGTGAAGCTATCACTAAATAGTGAAATGAGAAAGACATGTTTCATCATGACTTTTGACTAGTCATGGTTGAATTTAGAAATTTAGGTGCGTCTTAACTTTTGACGTTGTCTAGGTTGAATTCCGAAATTCAAGGAACAGAAAATCTTCATAATCCAAATAAGATCTGATTCTTTGGGAATAGGGAAATTAAGATCCTCTTTAATTACGATCATCTGTTTTGATTGATCTGTCGAATATTTTTCTCTAAATCCACCCCCTTTGTTTCCTTACAACTCACACCTTCTATTCTTTCTTTCCCAATTTATACTTTAAAGCATTCATCAATATGCTCCATCCAGTTCTAATTCCTGATATACTCCTTACCTTCATATCTGTCATTCTTTTTTTTTTCATCTACCGCCGGAAGAATCTATTTACTTTTACTATACCCTTGGTGTTATAGTGTTTTTAGTTCTCCCGTGCCTTTATATTACTATATGCATCGATATATACGGTTTGTAACTTCTGGGTTGTTATTGGGCTTAATATCTTCCCTTATATTTCGATGTCTCTGCTTCTGCCTTCCTGTAATCATTGACATCCATAGTTAATACTCTCTCTAATTTACTGTGATTTATATTCCCATTTCTATTTCGGAGCTTCATTCTTTTATTTTCTCTTCGCAAATAATGGTCCAGAATTCGTAAATATGGAATTTCGGATAATCATCACGTTCTAAATAGGAAGGAATGTATTAGCACGATTTGGTTTGTCAAATTATCTGAGTCACTGAGAATAGAACTATCAAAATTATGCTTTCTTGATATGTTCAGAAGTTAAGTAGAATGGAAGAGTTATGTAACATGGCACATGATGACGTTATGATCTGTGAATCATCATGTCCCAATAGAAACTCAACATGACTTACTGTAATATAATCACGTTGATCAAGCGTCATTATATTATACTAACTCATGCATCAGTTCCCAACACTACATCAAAATCATTCATAATTTAAATTCAAAGGTTCGCAGAATATAGAAACTAAAACAGTATCCTTACGGATAGTGCAGAGAGGTAATTAATATTGAAGAAGAATATTTATGAGGATATCTTCAGAAATATTGAGGATATTAATAAGGAAAGGTACGATGATATCTTAGGATTTCAGAATCAAATTGTGATGAAGAAATTCATTCACGATGATTTAGAGTGGTTAAGGAGTAAGGTATTCGCTAAAGATTTTAGCAGGCATTGAATCATTCGGATTCTTTGAAGTCAAATTTATTCTTTGTGATTTGTCCACGGCTTTCTTCGTAGTTTCGCATAATCTGCTTTTTGGTACTAAATTTTCTATTGAATGTTTCCATTATAATGATACACAGGAAGCACGAAGAGGTATATAATTTTGGACGAGAATATTTATGAAAATATCCTCAGAAATATCGAAGATATTGATGATGATATTTTGGAATTTCTAAGTTCGATGGTTGATGGAGAAAGATTTTTTCGTAAGATTTTAACATGACTTCGGAGTAAGATATTCTCTAAAGATTTCAACAGATCCAGAATTATCTGAATTCTTCGAATACAGGGTATGGTCCTTGCATTTGTCCTTGGTCTCCTTCATGGTTAACTCTATCCATTTTCCGTTTCCAACGTTTCTGAGCTTTTCTAATATATTATTCTTTATCATCAAACTTCCGACGACTAAGGTCATTTACGGTTGCCTACAGTTTCTGCTGCTTCATTCAGCTTTTTCAAAGTTCAATGTATTGATTCGTAAGCTGGGTGCCTTTACAAAATTTCAGAATTGAAGATTGTAATTCTAGGAGATAATTGTTATATGTATACATATAACTATTGATGTAGACATGCTGCGAGATTTCAAAATACTGATTGCTAATTCCCGATGGTTGGTATAGTAATTCTTGTTATAAGATGTAAATGAGTAAATGATATGGTTTCACTGAATATAGTGATTTTTTGAAAAGTCAGAGATCAACGGAGTTGTTGGTATATTTACTGCTAATGTGGTGAGATATAAACGGTTTCCTGGTATCGATGATGAAAGATAACTTATATATCAGGGTTATAATAAGCTAATCCGAGTGAAAGGTCGAAGTTGACTTGTTGAAGCTGTGACAAAATTGTCTAATTTGAAAAAGAGTTGCAATGTCATTTTCGGTAATAATAATGCCAAAGGAGCTAACACGGATGTAGTGACCCGAACTTTTCCATGTTTATATATATTAATTGAGATTGATGTTTACATGATTAAATGTTTCCAACATGTTAAGCAATCAAACTTGTTAAGACTTGATTAATTGAAATAGGTTTCATATAGACAATTGACCACCCAAGTTGACCGGTGATTCACGAACGTTAAAACTTGTAAAAAAACTATATGATGACATATATATGGTTATATATATAGTTAACATGATATTATGATAAGTAAACATATCATTAATTATATTAACAATGAACTACATATGTAAAAACAAGACTACTAACTTAATGATTTTGAAACGAGACATATATGTAACGTTTATCGTTGTAACGACATTTAATGTATATATATCATATTAAGAGATATTCGTACATCATAATATCATGATAATATAATAATTTAAAATCTCTTTTGATATTATAAACATTGGGTTAACAACATTTAACAAGATCGTTAACCTAAAGGTTTCAAAACAACACTTACATGTAACGACTAACGATGACTTAACGACTCAGTTAAAATGTATATACATGTAGTGTTTTAATATGTATTTATACACTTTTGAAAGACTTCAATACACTTATCAAAATACTTCTACTTAACAAAAATGCTTACAATTACATCCTCGTTCAGTTTCATCAACAATTCTACTCGTATGCACCCGTATTCGTACTCGTACAATACACAGCTTTTAGATGTATGTACTATTGGTATATACACTCCAATGATCAGCTCTTAGCAGCCCATGTGAGTCACCTAACACATGTGGGAACCATCATTTGGCAACTAGCATGAAATATCTCATAAGATTACAAAAATATGAGTAATCATTCATGACTTATTTACATGAAAACAAAATTACATATCCTTTATATCCAATCCATACACCAACGACCAAAAACACCTACAAACACTTTCATTCTTCAATTTTCTTCATCTAATTGAACTCTCTCAAGTTCTATCTTCAAGTTCTAAGTGTTCTTCATAAATTCCAAAAGTTCTAGTTTCATAAAATCAAGAATACTTTCAAGTTTGCTAGCTCACTTCCAATCTTGTAAGGTGATCATCCAACCTCAAGAAATCTTTGTTTCTTACAGTAGGTTATCATTCTAATACAAGGTAATAATCATATTCAAACTTTGGTTCAATTTCTATAACTATAACAATCTTATTTCAAGTGATGATCTTACTTGAACTTGTTTTCGTGTCATGATTTTGCTTCAAGAACTTTGAGCCATCCAAGGATCCATTGAAGCTAGATCCATTTTTCTCTTTTTCAGTAGGTTCATCCAAGGAACTTAAGGTAGTAATGATGTTCATAACATCATTCGATTCATACATATAAAGCTATCTTATTCGAAGGTTTAAACTTGTAATCACTAGAACATAGTTTAGTTAATTCTAAACTTGTTCGCAAACAAAAGTTAATCCTTCTAACTTGACTTTTAAAATCAACTAAACACATGTTCTATATCTATATGATATGCTAACTTAATGATTTAAAACCTGGAAACACGAAAAACACCGTAAAACCGGATTTACGCCGTCGTAGTAACACCGCGGGCTGTTTTGGGTTAGTTAATTAAAAACTATGATAAACTTTGATTTAAAAGTTGTTATTCTGAGAAAATGATTTTTATTATGAACATGAAACTATATCCAAAAATTATGGTTAAACTCAAAGTGGAAGTATGTTTTCTAAAATGGTCATCTAGACGTCGTTCTTTCGACTGAAATGACTACCTTTACAAAAACGACTTGTAACTTATTTTTCCGACTAGAAACCTATACTTTTTTTGTTTAGATTCATAAAATAGAGTTCAATATGAAACCATAGCAATTTGATTCACTCAAAACGGATTTAAAATGAAGAAGTTATGGGTAAAACAAGATTGGATAATTTTTCTCATTTTAGCTACGTGAAAATTGGTAACAAATCTATTCCAACCATAACTTAATCAACTTGTATTATATATTATGTAATCTTGAGATACCATAGACACGTATACAATGTTTCGACCTATCATGTCGACACATCTATATATATTTCGGAACAACCATAGACACTCTATATGTGAATGTTGGAGTTAGCTATACAGGGTTGAGGTTGATTCCAAAATATATATAGTTTGAGTTGTGATCAATACTGAGATACGTATACACTGGGTCGTGGATTGATTCAAGATAATATTTATCGATTTATTTCTGTACATCTAACTGTGGACAACTAGTTGTAGGTTACTAACGAGGACAGCTGACTTAATAAACTTAAAACATCAAAATATATTAAAAGTGTTGTAAATATATTTTGAACATACTTTGATATATATGTATATATTGTTATAGGTTCGTGAATCAACCAGTGGCCAAGTCTTACTTCCCGACGAAGTAAAAATCTGTGAATGTGAGTTATAGTCCCACTTTTAAAATCTAATATTTTTGGGATGAGAATACATGCAGGTTTTATAAATGATTTACAAAATAGACACAAGTACGTGAAACTACATTCTATGGTTGAATTATCGAAATCGAATATGCCCCTTTTTATTAAGTCTGGTAATCTAAGAATTAGGGAACAGACACCCTAATTGACGCGAATCCTAAAGATAGATCTATTGGGCCTAACAAACCCCATCCAAAGTACCGGATGCTTTAGTACTTCGAAATTTATATCATATCCGAAGGGTGTCCCGGAATGATGGGGATATTCTTATATATGCATCTTGTTATTGTCGGTTACCAGGTGTTCACCATATGAATGATTTTTATCTCTATGTATGGGATGTGTATTGAAATATGAAATCTTGTGGTCTATTATTATGATTTGATATATATAGGCTAAACCTATAACTCACCAACATTTTTGTTGACGTTTTAAGCATGTTTATTCTCAGGTGATTATTAAGAGCTTCCGCTGTCGCATACTTAAATAAGGATGAGATTTGGAGTCCATGCTTGTATGATATTGTGTAAAAACTGCATTCAAGAAACTTATTTTGTTGTAACATATTTGTATTGTAAACCATTATGTAATGGTCGTGTGTAGACATGATATTTTAGATTATCATTATTTGATAATCTACGTAAAGCTTTTTAAACCTTTATTGATGAAATAAAGGTTATGGTTTGTTTTAAAATGAATGCAGTCTTTGAAAAACGTCTCATATAGAGGTCAAAACCTCGCAACGAAATCAATTAATATGGAACGTTTTTAATCAATAAGAACGGGACATTTCAGTTGGTATCCGAGCGTTGGTCTTAGAGAACCAGAAAATTTGCATTAGTGTGTCTTATCGAGTTTGTTAGGATGCATTAGTGAGTCTGGACTTCGACCGTGTTTTCTTTAAAAATGATTGCTTAACATTTTTGTTGGAAACTATATATTTTTAACATATGAATATTATGTGATATATTAATCTCTTAACGTGTTTGATATTATGTGATAGATGTCTACCTCTAGAACAAGTCCCATTGACTCACCTAATAATAATGAAGAGTCAAATGTAAATTGGAATGATTTGTGGACTGATTCACAAGTTCCCGAAGAGGAACCGGAAGAAGAGTCGGAACCGGAAGAAGAATCGGAACCGGAAGAAGAATCGGAACCGGATGAAGAAATAGAACCGGTGGGGGAAATAATAAAACGGTTAAGTAAAAGCAAATCCTCAACCAACCGACCAAAGTTAATTATGGTCAATGGTGTTTCCGCCAAGGAAGCAAAATATTGGGAGGATTACCAATTCTCCGATGAATCGGATTCCGACGAGAATTCCGATGATGTTATAGAAATTACCCCAACTGAATTTAAAAAGGCAAAAGAAAATAATAAGGGAAAGGGCATAAAAATAGAGAAATCTAATTCCAACCCCGATGAACTTTATATGTATCGTCAACCCCCGAAGTCCTTAAGTTGTAACAATGACCCGGGAACCTCTAAACCACCAGGTTTTTCTAAACCAATGTGGACAACGACGGCTCGTATTAGGGGAACATCATATATCCCTAGAAACTTGGCAAAACGAACCAAAACCGAAGAAGAAGAAACGAGCGAGTCGGAATAAGATAGTTGTATTCGTGTGGTGTAATATATGGAATATAGTGTTCTTATGCTTTATGATATATGTAAAAATTGCTTGTATTAATAAGTATTTTTTTTATGAATCTAACTCTTGTCTATTTTACAGTTTAAAAACACAAAATGGATAGACAACCCAATATTTTAAGAGACCTACCCGGAGACATGATTGATGAAATCTTGTCTAGAGTCGGCCAGAATTCTTCGGCACAACTATTTAAGGCGAGATCAGTTTGTAAGACATTCGAAGAACGTTCCAAGAATGTCTTGGTTTATAAGAGACTTTCGTTTGAAAGATGGGGGATATCACATTGGGAAACCCATAAGTTACGATGTGTTTACTTTGACGCATATATTGCGGGGAACCCAAATGCTATTTTACGCAACGGGTTAAGAAATTATTTTGACTCAATATATCCGAATATTGGACTTCGTGATTTAGAAAAAGCGGCTAACATGCAACATAAAGAAGCATGTTATGCTTACGGATTAGTAATGTTCGCTTCTCACCAAAGTGAGAACAAGAACATCGGGCTACAACTATTAAACAAAACGTTTCCACAAGTGACGGAGTCGGTAATTGGGGTAAGAAATGAGGTTTTTAGATTATTACGGGACTGTTGGACATTACGTAACCCTCGTCCCTTTGATGACGTTACAACACGCTGTCTTATCAACGGCCATAACGGTTATGTTGCACAAGACCAAGGATGGGAAGTAGTCCTAGTAAAACCAGAATGCATGACTTGTTTCTGGACGTATGAATTACGTGTCTTTATTGCCTTTGCTGAACGACTTGTGTACTAGCTAGAATTGTCTTCACAACTATCTTGTATCAAAGTTATTGTGTGCTATATTTCATGCTTTATGTAAAATAAGCGGTATTGTAAGTTTGTAAAATATTGTATAAAAGTTTGAACGCGAAATATTATTATAATCAGTTTTTCATATAGAATTGTAGTAGTTGAATTGTATATTAGCTACTAAGTATGAACTTAACGGGTAGGTACTACCCGAATTTAAACTTATAAAACGCTAATATGAAGAAAAAGCTTTTATAAATGAGTTCATATTATGCTACGAAATACTATTAACTACTCTTAATATTCTGTATGATTAACTTGTTCCATTTAACTATTTTGAAGGAAATGGCACCGACTACTCGACACACCGTGAATATGAATGAAGAGGAATTCCGTACTTTTCTAGCTTCAAACATAGCCGCAGTACAGGCTGCGCTACATACCAACAATAACCTTGGATCTAGCAGTACAGGAAATCGTGTAGGATGCACCTACAAAGAATTCACTGCCTGCAAACCTTTAGAATTTGATGGAACCGAAGGACCGATCGGATTGAAACGGTGGACCGAGAAGGTTGAATCGGTGTTTGCCATAAGTAAGTGTACTGAAGAGGACAAAGTGAAGTACGCTACGCATACCTTCACAGGTTCTGCGTTAACATGGTGGAATACTTATCTAGAGCAAGTGGGACAAGATGATGCGTACGCACTACCGTGGTCAGCATTCAAGCACTTGATGAACGAGAAGTACCGTCCCAGAACCGAGGTCAATAAGCTCAAGACAGAACTTAGAGGGTTACGAACCCAAGGATTTGATATTACCACGTACGAAAGACGATTCACAGAATTGTGCCTATTGTGTCCGGGAGCATTCGAAGATGAGGAAGAGAAGATCGACGCGTTTGTGAAAGGATTACCGGAAAGAATCCAAGAAGATATAAGTTCACACGAGCCCGCCTCCATACAACAGGCAAGTAGAATGGCTCACAAACTAGTGAACCAGATTGAAGAAAGAATTAAAGAACAGACTGCTGAAGAGGCCAATGTGAAGCAAGTTAAAAGAAAGTGGGAGGAAAACGGTGATAAGAATCACCAATACAACAACAACAGCAATTACAACAATAATCGCAACAATTATCCCAACAATCGCAACATCAATCGCAACTACAACAAACGGCCCAACAACAACAACAACAACAACAACAACAGCAACTACAACAATCATCCCAACAACAATAATAACCGCAACAACAACAACAATCAGAAGCAGCTATGCCAAAGGTGTGAAAAGAATCACTCGGGGTTCTGCACCAAATTTTGCAACAAGTGTAAAAGAAATGGTCATAGCGCGGCGAAGTGTGAGGTCTACGGACCAGGGGTTAATAGAACGAAAGGAACAAATGGTGTCGGAACGAGTAATGGCGGAGCAAGTAGTGTCGGAGCAAGTTATGCCAATGTAGTTTGTTATAAATGTGGAAAACCAGGCCACATTATTAGAAATTGCCCGAACCAGGAGAACACGAATGGACAAGGCCGTGGAAGAGTTTTCAATATTAATGCGGTAGAGGCACAGGAAGACCCGGAGCTTGTTACGGGTACGTTTCTTATTGACAATAAATCTGCTTACGTTTTATTTGATTCGGGTGCGGATAGAAGCTATATGAGTAGAGATTTTTGTGCTAAATTAAGTTGTCCATTGACGCCTTTGGATAGTAAATTTTTACTCGAATTAGCAAATGGTAAATTAATTTCAGCAGATAATATATGTCGGAATCGAGAAATTAAACTGGTTAGCGAAACATTTAAGATTGATTTGATACCAGTAGAGTTAGGGAGTTTTGATGTGATAATCGGTATGGACTGGTTGAAAGAAGTGAAAGCGGAGATCGTTTGTTACAAAAATGCAATTCGCATTATACGAGAAAAAGGAAAACCCTTAATGGTGTACGGAGAAAAGGGCAACACGAAGCTACATCTTATTAGTAATTTGAAGGCACAAAAACTAATAAGAAAAGGTTGCTATGCTGTTCTAGCACACGTCGAGAAAGTACAAACTGAAGAAAAGAGCATCAATGATGTTCCCATTGCAAAAGAATTTCCCGATGTATTTCCGAAAGAATTACCGGGATTACCCCCACATCGATCCGTTGAATTTCAAATAGATCTTGTACCAGGAGCTGCACCAATAGCTCGTGCTCCTTACAGACTCGCACCCAGCGAGATGAAAGAACTGCAAAGCCAATTACAAGAACTTTTAGAGCGTGGTTTCATTCGACCAAGCACGTCACCGTGGGGAGCTCCTGTTTTGTTTGTCAAGAAGAAAGATGGTACATTCAGGTTGTGTATCGACTACCGAGAGTTGAACAAACTTACCATCAAGAACCGCTACCCACTACCGAGAATCGACGACTTATTTGATCAACTACAAGGCTCGTCTGTTTATTCAAAGATTGACTTACGTTCCGGGTATCATCAAATGCGGGTGAAAGAAGATGATATTCCAAAGACTGCTTTCAGAACACGTTACGGTCATTACGAGTTTATGGTCATGCCGTTTGGTTTAACTAATGCACCAGCTGTGTTCATGGACCTTATGAACCGAGTGTGTAGACCATACCTTGACAAGTTTGTCATTGTTTTCATTGATGACATACTTATTTACTCAAAGAATGACCAAGAACACGGTGAACATTTGAGAAAGGTGTTAGAAGTATTGAGGAAGGAAGAATTGTACGCTAAGTTTTCAAAGTGTGCATTTTGGTTGGAAGAAGTTCAATTCCTCGGTCACATAGTGAACAAAGAAGGTATTAAGGTGGATCCGGCAAAGATAGAAACTGTTGAAAAGTGGGAAACCCCGAAAACTCCGAAACACATACGCCAGTTTTTAGGACTAGCTGGTTACTACAGAAGGTTCATCCAAGACTTTTCCAGAATAGCAAAACCCTTGACTGCATTAACGCATAAAGGGAAGAAATTTGAATGGAATGATGAACAAGAGAAAGCGTTTCAGTTATTGAAGAAAAAGCTAACTACGGCACCTATATTGTCATTGCCTGAAGGGAATGATGATTTTGTGATTTATTGTGACGCATCAAAGCAAGGTCTCGGTTGTGTATTAATGCAACGAACGAAGGTGATTGCTTATGCGTCTAGACAATTGAAGATTCACGAACAAAATTATACGACGCATGATTTGGAATTAGGCGCGGTTGTTTTTGCATTAAAGACTTGGAGGCACTACTTATATGGGGTCAAAAGTATTATATATACCGACCACAAAAGTCTTCAACACATATTTAATCAGAAACAACTGAATATGAGGCAGCGTAGGTGGATTGAATTATTGAATGATTACGATTTTGAGATTCGTTACCACCCGGGGAAGGCAAATGTGGTAGCCGATGCCTTGAGCAGGAAGGATAGAGAACCCATTCGAGTAAAATCTATGAATATAATGATTCATAATAACATTACTACTCAAATAAAGGAGGCGCAACAAGGAGTTTTAAAAGAGGGAAATTTAAAGGATGAAATACCCAAAGGATCGGAGAAGCATCTTAATATTCGGGAAGACGGAACCCGGTATAGGGCTGAAAGGATTTGGGTACCAAAATTTGGAGATATGAGAGAAATGGTACTTAGAGAAGCTCATAAAACCAGATACTCAATACATCCTGGAACGGGGAAGATGTACAAGGATCTCAAGAAACATTTTTGGTGGCCGGGTATGAAAGCCGATGTTGCTAAATACGTAGGAGAATGTTTGACGTGTTCTAAGGTCAAAGCTGAGCATCAGAAACCATCAGGTCTACTTCAACAACCCGAAATCCCGGAATGGAAATGGGAAAACATTACCATGGATTTCATCACTAAATTGCCAAGGACTGCAAGTGGTTTTGATACTATTTGGGTAATAGTTGATCGTCTCACCAAATCAGCACACTTCCTACCAATAAGAGAAGATGACAAGATGGAGAAGTTAGCACGACTGTATTTGAAGGAAGTCGTCTCCAGACATGGAATACCAATCTCTATTATCTCTGATAGGGATGGCAGATTTATTTCAAGATTCTGGCAGACATTACAGCAAGCATTAGGAACTCGTCTAGACATGAGTACTGCCTATCATCCACAAACTGATGGGCAGAGCGAAAGGACGATACAAACGCTTGAAGACATGCTACGAGCATGTGTTATTGATTTCGGAAACAGTTGGGATCGACATCTACCGTTAGCAGAATTTTCCTACAACAACAGCTACCATTCAAGCATTGAGATGGCGCCGTTTGAAGCACTTTATGGTAGAAAGTGCAGGTCTCCGATTTGTTGGAGTGAGGTGGGGGATAGACAGATTACGGGTCCGGAGATTATACAAGAAACTACCGAGAAGATCATCCAAATTCAACAACGGTTGAAAACCGCCCAAAGTCGACAAAAGAGCTACGCTGACATTAAAAGAAAAGATATAGAATTTGAAATTGGAGAGATGGTCATGCTTAAAGTTTCACCTTGGAAAGGTGTTGTTCGATTTGGTAAACGAGGGAAATTAAATCCAAGGTATATTGGACCATTCAAGATTATTGATCGTGTCGGACCAGTAGCTTACCGACTTGAGTTACCTCAACAACTCGCGGCTGTACATAACACTTTCCACGTCTCGAATTTGAAGAAATGTTTTGCTAAAGAAGATCTCACTATTCCGTTAGATGAAATCCAAATCAACGAAAAACTCCAATTCATCGAAGAACCCGTCGAAATAATGGATCGTGAGGTTAAAAGACTTAAGCAAAACAAGATACCAATTGTTAAGGTTCGATGGAATGCTCGTAGAGGACCCGAGTTCACCTGGGAGCGTGAAGATCAGATGAAGAAGAAATACCCGCATCTATTTCCAGAAGATTCGTCAACACCTTCAACAGCTTAAAATTTCGGGACGAAATTTATTTAACGGGTAGGTACTGTAGTGACCCGAACTTTTCCATGTTTATATATATTAATTGAGATTGATGTTTACATGATTAAATGTTTCCAACATGTTAAGCAATCAAACTTGTTAAGACTTGATTAATTGAAATAGGTTTCATATAGACAATTGACCACCCAAGTTGACCGGTGATTCACGAACGTTAAAACTTGTAAAAAAACTATATGATGACATATATATGGTTATATATATAGTTAACATGATATTATGATAAGTAAACATATCATTAATTATATTAACAATGAACTACATATGTAAAAACAAGACTACTAACTTAATGATTTTGAAACGAGACATATATGTAACGTTTATCGTTGTAACGACATTTAATGTATATATATCATATTAAGAGATATTCGTACATCATAATATCATGATAATATAATAATTTAAAATCTCTTTTGATATTATAAACATTGGGTTAACAACATTTAACAAGATCGTTAACCTAAAGGTTTCAAAACAACACTTACATGTAACGACTAACGATGACTTAACGACTCAGTTAAAATGTATATACATGTAGTGTTTTAATATGTATTTATACACTTTTGAAAGACTTCAATACACTTATCAAAATACTTCTACTTAACAAAAATGCTTACAATTACATCCTCGTTCAGTTTCATCAACAATTCTACTCGTATGCACCCGTATTCGTACTCGTACAATACACAGCTTTTAGATGTATGTACTATTGGTATATACACTCCAATGATCAGCTCTTAGCAGCCCATGTGAGTCACCTAACACATGTGGGAACCATCATTTGGCAACTAGCATGAAATATCTCATAAGATTACAAAAATATGAGTAATCATTCATGACTTATTTACATGAAAACAAAATTACATATCCTTTATATCCAATCCATACACCAACGACCAAAAACACCTACAAACACTTTCATTCTTCAATTTTCTTCATCTAATTGAACTCTCTCAAGTTCTATCTTCAAGTTCTAAGTGTTCTTCATAAATTCCAAAAGTTCTAGTTTCATAAAATCAAGAATACTTTCAAGTTTGCTAGCTCACTTCCAATCTTGTAAGGTGATCATCCAACCTCAAGAAATCTTTGTTTCTTACAGTAGGTTATCATTCTAATACAAGGTAATAATCATATTCAAACTTTGGTTCAATTTCTATAACTATAACAATCTTATTTCAAGTGATGATCTTACTTGAACTTGTTTTCGTGTCATGATTTTGCTTCAAGAACTTTGAGCCATCCAAGGATCCATTGAAGCTAGATCCATTTTTCTCTTTTTCAGTAGGTTCATCCAAGGAACTTAAGGTAGTAATGATGTTCATAACATCATTCGATTCATACATATAAAGCTATCTTATTCGAAGGTTTAAACTTGTAATCACTAGAACATAGTTTAGTTAATTCTAAACTTGTTCGCAAACAAAAGTTAATCCTTCTAACTTGACTTTTAAAATCAACTAAACACATGTTCTATATCTATATGATATGCTAACTTAATGATTTAAAACCTGGAAACACGAAAAACACCGTAAAACCGGATTTACGCCGTCGTAGTAACACCGCGGGCTGTTTTGGGTTAGTTAATTAAAAACTATGATAAACTTTGATTTAAAAGTTGTTATTCTGAGAAAATGATTTTTATTATGAACATGAAACTATATCCAAAAATTATGGTTAAACTCAAAGTGGAAGTATGTTTTCTAAAATGGTCATCTAGACGTCGTTCTTTCGACTGAAATGACTACCTTTACAAAAACGACTTGTAACTTATTTTTCCGACTAGAAACCTATACTTTTTTTGTTTAGATTCATAAAATAGAGTTCAATATGAAACCATAGCAATTTGATTCACTCAAAACGGATTTAAAATGAAGAAGTTATGGGTAAAACAAGATTGGATAATTTTTCTCATTTTAGCTACGTGAAAATTGGTAACAAATCTATTCCAACCATAACTTAATCAACTTGTATTATATATTATGTAATCTTGAGATACCATAGACACGTATACAATGTTTCGACCTATCATGTCGACACATCTATATATATTTCGGAACAACCATAGACACTCTATATGTGAATGTTGGAGTTAGCTATACAGGGTTGAGGTTGATTCCAAAATATATATAGTTTGAGTTGTGATCAATACTGAGATACGTATACACTGGGTCGTGGATTGATTCAAGATAATATTTATCGATTTATTTCTGTACATCTAACTGTGGACAACTAGTTGTAGGTTACTAACGAGGACAGCTGACTTAATAAACTTAAAACATCAAAATATATTAAAAGTGTTGTAAATATATTTTGAACATACTTTGATATATATGTATATATTGTTATAGGTTCGTGAATCAACCAGTGGCCAAGTCTTACTTCCCGACGAAGTAAAAATCTGTGAATGTGAGTTATAGTCCCACTTTTAAAATCTAATATTTTTGGGATGAGAATACATGCAGGTTTTATAAATGATTTACAAAATAGACACAAGTACGTGAAACTACATTCTATGGTTGAATTATCGAAATCGAATATGCCCCTTTTTATTAAGTCTGGTAATCTAAGAATTAGGGAACAGACACCCTAATTGACGCGAATCCTAAAGATAGATCTATTGGGCCTAACAAACCCCATCCAAAGTACCGGATGCTTTAGTACTTCGAAATTTATATCATATCCGAAGGGTGTCCCGGAATGATGGGGATATTCTTATATATGCATCTTGTTATTGTCGGTTACCAGGTGTTCACCATATGAATGATTTTTATCTCTATGTATGGGATGTGTATTGAAATATGAAATCTTGTGGTCTATTATTATGATTTGATATATATAGGCTAAACCTATAACTCACCAACATTTTTGTTGACGTTTTAAGCATGTTTATTCTCAGGTGATTATTAAGAGCTTCCGCTGTCGCATACTTAAATAAGGATGAGATTTGGAGTCCATGCTTGTATGATATTGTGTAAAAACTGCATTCAAGAAACTTATTTTGTTGTAACATATTTGTATTGTAAACCATTATGTAATGGTCGTGTGTAGACATGATATTTTAGATTATCATTATTTGATAATCTACGTAAAGCTTTTTAAACCTTTATTGATGAAATAAAGGTTATGGTTTGTTTTAAAATGAATGCAGTCTTTGAAAAACGTCTCATATAGAGGTCAAAACCTCGCAACGAAATCAATTAATATGGAACGTTTTTAATCAATAAGAACGGGACATTTCAACGGACACGTGTTAAACTTTTACTTAGGGTCCGGGAGTTTTCAGGTGCATAACTATATGCGTCAATCTTTTCTTCCATAGATGAAGTGCGGTTGGTTCATCTTTTCAATTGAGGTGTTTTTAAGAATCATGAAAGGTTTGAACGCAGATTAGAATTGTCAAGATACAAATGAGGTTTAAGATGAAATCAAGTGGCAAACTTGAAGAATTGTTTAGTTTCATATGTTATAATCAGTATTTTAATTCATTTTAATTGTCCAATGTTGGCAGTCCACAGTCGATAGTCTACAGTTAACAGTCTAATAATTCATACATAGTTTAATATATAATATTCGAATTAATTAATTCATATCGTGACCCGTGTACATGTCTCAGACTCGATCACAACTCAAAGTATATATATTATTTGAGAATCAACCTCAACCCTGTATAGAGAACTCGATCATTACTGCATATAGAGTGTCTATGGTGATTCCAAATAATATATATAGATGTGTCGATATGATATGTCAAAACCTTGTATACGTGTCCCGATATTTAAAGTGCGTAAAAATAAATAACAGAAATTTAAATGACGATAAATAAAGTGCGTAAAGTAAATAACAGAAATTAAATGACGACAAATAAAATTGCGAGAATGTAAATTGTGATAATTAAATTGCGATAAATAAAATGTAATCAGTTAGCTAGGAACAATTAGCTAGGAACAGTTAGCGTGGATTTTTAACAAAATTTCTCATAGTTCATTTGTTTGTTTCTAACAAATTTTATTTTGTCAAATGTTTTCTTCATTATGCCACTTGTTGGATTCTGATAAATCAAAATCCGAATATGAAATTGAATGAATATGGTTATTATGTGGTGAACGGATTTGTATATCGGTGGATGTAAGTAGGATAGTATATGACTGTTGAAACAGATTCGAAGAACGTACAATGTAACTTATTAATGTGAAATTTAAATATTCCTTGGGTATTACCTACCCGTTAAAAATATTTTCACCATTAACAGTTTGTACAAGAGAATTTTTAATTACAATCTTTATGAAAACATATATACATATATATTTTCTTCAGATGTATTCATGGATTTAATGAGTTAATATGATATTAAACTCATTTGCTTTTCGGTTGGAACTAGAATAAATAATCTCTAAAACTTTAGAGATTACATATTCGCCATGTCGAACGAAGATAAATGAGGTAGAACGATACGTAGAACGAAGATCATACTCAAAGTACAGATGATGATATTGAAGCATGGATTGTTGATGGTACTGGTGCTGTTATTGATGGTACTGTTGGTGCCGGTGATGTTGCTGAAGCTGGTACATTTTGCACCATATTCTCCGAATTGATTATTCGAGCGTGAAGTTCGTTGACTTCTTCCATTATTCCGGGATGATTGTCGGTAGGAATGAGCGAATGAATAAGGTTCAGAATTGTGGATATAATATAATCTTGTCGAGTTACCCTGGAAATGAGACTGAAAATGGTGTGTCGAACAAGTTCGCCGGTAAACGGTTCAGGTTCATTGTCAAGAGGTGAATTCGGTTGGTGGAAGGGATTGCCTTCTGCGCGTTTCCATTAATTAAGTCGACTACAAACCCATCAGATGAATTGATAATGGCTGATTGGTTGATTCATGTCGATGACGCTGTTTTCGGAGCTTAGGTGAACATCTATGTCGGAATAGCTGCCGGAATAATTATCAGAATAGCTATCGGAATCTGAGGGACTCGAACTGGTTGCAGGATTCATCTCGTACGATCAGATGAAGGATTTTTGATAAGAAATAGATTATAGGATGTAGATTAGTACCCTGCAATACATAATTTATATATGCATATATAATACTAAAATCACATAAGTTACGGTGGAATCTACGGAAGTTGTCAGGTAAAGTTACAATAACAGATACGCTAAGATATGAAGTAGTAGATACGCTAAGATATGAATTTTGTCTATACACAATTCATGCAGTCAATGCAGTAAAACGTGTCTAGACTAAGAATGATAAGCAAGTGATTCTCTAAGAATGATAAGCAGGTAATTTTTTATTTTTATTTTTTTTGACACAAAATGATAAGCAAAACTTTTGACATGCAGACACGGTCGAAGTCCAGACTCACTAATGCATCCTAACGACTTATCAGTTAGACACACTAATGCAGACATGGTTCGCTAAGACCACCGATCTGATACCAACTGTGAAGACCCGTCCTAAACCATTTGGACGAAGTCCACATCGATTATAAACGATTCACAACGGTTAATTACATTGCGAGGTACTTGACCTCTATATGATACATTTTACAAACATTGCATTCAATTTTAAAAGACAACTTTTATTTCATCGTAAGTTGACAGACATGTATACCATTTCATAATATATCTAAACTATAAATGACTTGATAATATTCTTGATGAACTCAATGACTCAAATGCAACGTCTTTTGAAATATGTCATGAATGACTCCAAATAATATCTCTAAAATGAGCAAATGCACATCGGAAGATTTCTTTCGTACCTGAGAATAAACATGCTTTCAAGTGTCAACCAAAAGGTTGGTGAGTTCATTAGTTTATCATAAATAATCATTTCATAATTTTAATAGACCACAAGATTTCATATTTCCATTTCTCATAAACATACATCCCATGCATAGAGACAAAATATCATTCATATGGATTGAACACCTGGTAACCGACCTTAACAATATGCATATAGAATATCCCCTATCATTCCGGGATCCTCCTTCGGACATGATATAATTCGAAGTACTAAAGTATCCGGTACTTTGGATGGGGCTTGTTGGGCCCGATAGATCTATCTTTAGGATTCGCGTCAATTAGGGTGTCTGTTCCCTAATTCTTAGAATTCAAGACTATAAAGGGGCATATTCGATTTCGATCATTCAACCATATAATGTAGTTTCGATTACTTGTGTCTATTTCGTAAAATAGTTATAAAAAGTTGCGCATGTATTCTCAGCCCAAAAATATAAAGGGTAAAAAGGCAAATGAAACTCACCTAATGTATTTTGTAGTAAAAATACACATGACGATATTGAACAAAAGTAGGGTTGGCCTCGGATTCACGAACCTATATCATTTGTTTATTCATTAATACATATATAATCATAATCGAATATATATATTATTATTAGTGAATTAATTGTTATTTTAACTATGTTTTTCATTAATAATCTAATTAATTACATTTATTAATATTTATATATAAATAATAATATAGCTACGTTATATGTAGTAAACATGAATTTTTATATTACCAATAGTTGTTTGAGGAAGTAATGTTGATAATAATAAATAAAAAGTTGTTTCATCCTATAATACTAGTAATCTTAGTTATAAAATGATAATTTCTATAAAAATGATACTTTTAATAATACTAAATACTAATAATAATAAATACTATAAAAATAAATAGTTTTATTAATAGTAATAATACTACTTATTTATAATAATAACTATAATGATAATAATGTTAATAATGAGGTTAACGATAATAATCAAAACAACAATTATATATTATCTTATACTTATAATTTTTATCCTTATCTTTTAAGTCATAATATTGATAATTTCCTAATTATTTTATTTAGTATATTCCTTTCATTATCTTTTATATTCTAATTATAATTATATTTATAACAATATTATCAATAATCACTACTGGTAATAATAATAATAATAATAATAATAATAATAATAATAATAATAATAATAATAATAATAATAATAATAATAATAATACTTAGCTTAATAGTAATAATATTAGTAGCCATAATTGTAATTTTATTTATTATTAATATTAAATGATGACTATTATTACTAGTAATAATAATACTAATATCTATATCATCAATCATAATAATACTTCCTAATAATAACATAAAAATAATAATAATAATTTGTATTAACAATAATATATAATAATAATAATGATAATAATATAAATAATGATTTTTAAAATAAAGAATTACCTTAGAAACCCTTTTTAAAAAGAATTGCACCAAGACGCACCAAGCGGGACTCGAACCCTAGACCTCCCGGATACCCATCATCACTCTAAACCAACTGAGCTGCTACTTATTTCCTGATTTATTATACTCCTAAAATATACTTAACCCATTTTGACTATCCATCATCTTCTTCATTGATAAACTGAAAAGCAATCGATTAGGGAGTTTTGGAAGTCTGACTAACGAATTCAGTTTCCCTTAAAGACACATAAACAACCACTAATATATATTTATAGTTGTGTTTTAAAAAACAAAAATAAAGGAAACCTGCTGTATCTGTATCGCGTAAAAAAATAAGAACACATTAATTGATTTCGATTTTTACAAAGTTTTAGCCAAAGGTTATAACACAACTTGTGTTTCAAATCACTCCTAGAAGCTATAAAAATTATTAATTTAACTCAAATTGTAACAGAAATTTCGAATTTAGCTATAGAACAAAAGTTGACTTTTTGCTTCTAAAACTTTGACTCACGAATTCGGATTCGATATCAAAATTTGAAACTTGAAACTTTGCAGGTAGATTAGATACAAGATTTCTGACTAAACTACAATTTTAGATTTTTAAAAGTTACTCGAATTCGTGATTTTGCTAAAATTATGAACATACAGAGTGTTAAACTTTATTTTCAAAAATTCTGATTAATTTAACTCTAAAAAATATACGATTACAGTTCTAATCTGTTTTGATAGTGAGAAGGTTTTAGGAACGTATTTTAATTCAAAGGGAGATCGATTATTATATATCAATTGTATAAAAGAATGTCGACTTCACCTCCCAGACATAAACAGGAAAAATAAAATAAATAAGTACAAAGTGATTACGATTCCTAACAGAATTTGTTATTTTGTTATTAATCATGGAATCAAATGGTACTGACTTCTGATAGAAAATAATTTTTACCTTTAGCTTAGATAATGACTTGAAACATAAATACGTATTCTTCTTATATTTATTTATTTATTTAATTATTTTTTTTATATATACCGTAATAATATTTTATATAATATTTATATATGTAATTATATATATATATATATATATATATATATATATATATATATATATATATATATATATATATATTTATATATATATAATTCTGTATTCTGAATATGTATATGTATTTATCTGCATTTCGATTTTCATATATCTGTATTTATATTTTTAATTGTATTTCACTTATATTTATATATTCATATATATAGTTTGTAATTAATCTTTTAATAAATATAATAATGTTAAATAAGAATGATTATGAAACATATAACTATGATAATAATAATAATAATAATAATAATAATAATAATAATAATAATAATAATAATAATAATAGTTATAATATTACTAATAATCAATAAATGATACATGTATTAATTTTATTAGCTAATACTATCTAAATTACAACTAAATAATAATTTTAATTATTCTTATAGTAATATTTATATTTTAGGTATTTATCATAATCTTAAATTTATTAAAAAAATTAATATTTAACATTTGTTAATATTACTAATAATGATATTATTAATGATAAAAGTAGTAATAATATAATTTGTCACTTCCATTATATTTTTAACTTGTATTTACATTGATTATATCTACATTACAATTTATTTCTTATGTAATATTTACTAATTATAATCATACTAATATTTATAATGATAATTATATTAGTAACAATAATAATATAACAATATTTATATATTAAATTCGTATCTATAGATTATAAATAATATCAATAACACTAGTATTGATATTCATATTGAAAGTAATAACAATATTATTATAATAACTATAGTTATACTTGTATTATATATATGTATTATTACCTTTGTAATTTTTATTATAATATATCATATAATAATGATTATTGATTATTGATTATTTCTAATATTTCTATATATTACAATATAGACACATTTTATTTACAATTAATTGTTCGTGAATCGTCGAGAACAGTCTAAGGTCAATTGAATAAATGAAGTAGTTCAAAATTTTTGAAATTCAACATAACAGACTTTGCTTATCGTGTCGAAATCATATAAAGATTAAGTTTAAATTTGATCGGAAATTTCCGGGTTGTCACAAAAATGCTGCTTACACACTACCGTGGTCGGCATTCAAGCAATTGATGAACGAGCTGTACCGTCCTAGAAACGAAGTCAATAAACTCAAGGCAGAACTTAGAGAGTTACGAACACAAGGGTTCGACGTTACCACATATGAACAAAGATTCACAGAGTTTTGCCTATTGTGTCCGGGAGCATTCGAAGATGAAGAAGAGAAGATTGACGCGTTTGTAAAAGGGTTACCAGTAAGGATTCAAGAAGATGTGAGTTCACACGAGCCCGCTTCTATACGGAAGGCAAGTCGAATGGCTCATAAACTCATAAATCAGATTGAGGGAAGAATTAAAGAGCAGGCGGCCGAAGAAGCCAACACGAAACAATTCAAGAGGAAGTGGGAGGAAAACGGTGACAAGAGTCACCAGTACAACAACAACAACAATTACAACCACAATCGCAACAACTATCCCAACAACCGCAACAATAATCGCAACAATAACCGCAATCCTAACAATAACTACAACAAACATCCCAACAACAACAACAACAACTACAACAACCGTTTCAACAACAATAACAATCCCAACAACAACCTCAATAACAACAACGGCAACAAAAACCAAAAACAGCCATGTCATAGGTGTGAAGAAAATCATCAGGGGTTTTGTACGACATTTTGCAACAGGTGTAAATGAAATGGTCATAGCGCGATAAAGTGTGAGGTCTACGGACCAAAGTTTAATAGAACCAAAGGAACAAATAATGTCGGAACAAGTAATGCCGAAACGAATAGTGTCAGAGCAAGTAATACCAACCCTATTTGTTATAAATGTGGAAAACCGGGCCACATTATTAGAAATTGCCCGAATCAGGGAAATACTAATGGGCAGGGCCGTGGAAGAGTTTTCAATATTAATGCGACAGAAGCACATGAAGACCCGGAGCTTGTTACGGGTACGTTTCTTATTGACGATAAATCTGCTTATGTTTTATTTGATTCGGGTGCGGATAGAAGCTATATGAGTAGAGAATTTTGTGCTAAATTAAGTTGCCCATTGACGCCTTTGGATAATAAATTTTTACTCGAATTAGCAAATGGTAAATTAATTTCAGCAGATAATATATGTCGGGATAGAGAAATTAAACTGGGTGATGAAACGTTTAAGATTGATTTAATACCAGTCGAGTTAGGGAGTTTTGATGTAATAATTGGCATGGACTGGTTGAAGAAGGTGAGAGCATAGGTCGTTTGTTACAAAAACGCGATTCACATTATGCGTGAAAAAGGAAAACCTTTAATGGTGTACGGAGAAAAGAACAACGCGAAATTAAATCTTATTAGTAGTTTGAAGGCGCAAAAACTAGTAAGAAAAGGTTGTTACGTCATTCTAGCACACATCGAGGAAGTTAAACCTGAAGAAAAGAACATCAGTGATGTTCCCGTCGCAAAAGAATTTCCCGATGTATTTCTGAAAGAATTACCGGGATTACCCCCACATCGATCCGTTGAATTTCAAATAGACCTTGTACCGGGAGCTGCACCAATATCTCGTGCTCCATACAGACTCGTACCTAGCGAAATGAAGGAACTTCAGAGTCAGTTACAGGAACTTTTAGAGCGTGGTTTCATTCGACCAAGCACATCACCATGGGGAGCTCCTGTTTTGTTTGTCAAGAAGAAATATGGTACATTCAGGTTGTGTATCGACTACCGAGAGTTGAACAAACTTACCATCAAGAACCGCTACCCACTACCGAGAATCGATGACTTATTTGATCAACTACAAGGCTCGTCTATTTATTCGAAGATTGATTTACGTTCTGGGTATCATCAAATGCGGGTGAAGGACGATGATATTCCAAAGACTGCTTTTAGGACGCGTTACGGTCATTACGAGGTTATGGTTATGCTGTTTGGATTGACGAATGCACCAGCTGTGTTCATGGACCTCATGAACCGAGTGTGTGGGCCATATCTTGACAAGTTTGTCATTGTTTTCATCGATGACATACTTATTTACTCGAAGAATGATCAAGAGCATGAAGAACATTTAAGAAAAGTGCTAGAGTTGCTGAGAAAAGAAAAACTGTACGGTAAGTTTTCAAAGTGTGCATTTTGGTTGGAAGAAGTTCAATTCCTCGGTCACATAGTGAACAAAGAAGGTATTCAGGTGGATCCATCAAAGATTGAAACCGTTGAAAAGTGGGAAACCCCCAAAACTCCGAAGCATATACGTCAATTTTTAGGACTAGCTGGTTACTACAGAAGGTTCATCCAAGATTTTTCCAGAATAGCAAAATCCTTGACTGCATTAACTCATAAAGGGAAGAAATTTGAATGGAAGGATGAATACGAGAAAGCGTTTCAGTTATTGAAGAAAAAGTTAACTACGGCACCTATATTGCCATTACCTGAAGGGAATGATGATTTTGTGATATATTGTGACGCTTCAAAGCAAGGTCTCGGTTGTGTATTAATGCAACGAACGAAGGTAATTGCTTATGCGTCTAGACAATTGAAGATTCACGAGCAGAATTATACGACGCATGATTTGGAATTAGGCGCGGTTGTTTTTGCCTTAAAGACTTGGAGGCACTACTTATATGGGGTCAAAAGTATTATATATACCGACCACAAAAGTATTCAACACATATTTAATCAGAAACAACTGAACATGAGGCAGCGCAGATGGATTGAATTATTGAATGATTACGACTTTGAGATTCGTTACCACCCAGGGAAGGCAAATGTGGTAGCCGACGCCTTGAGCAGAAAGGACAGAGAACCCATTCGTGTAAAATCTATGAATATAATGATTCACACTAACCTTACTACTCAAATAAAGGAGGCGCAACAAGGAGTTTTAAAAGAGGGAAACTTAAAGGATGAAAAACCCAAAGGATCGGAGAAGCATCTTAATATTTAGGAAGATGGAACCCGGTATAGGGCTGAAAGAATTTGGGTACCAAAATTTGGAGATATGAGAGAAATGGTTCTTAGAGAAGCTCATAAAACCAGATACTCAATACATCCTGGAACGGGGAAGATGTACAAGGATCTCAAGAAACATTTTTGGTGGCCAGGTATGAAAGCCGATGTTGCTAAATATGTAGGGAAATGTTTGACGTGTTCTAAGGTCAAAGCTGAGCATCAGAAACCATCAGGTCTACTTTAACAACCCGAAATCCCGGAATGGAAATGGAAAAACATTACCATGGATTTCATCACTAAATTGCCAAGGACTACAAGTGGTTTTGATACTATTTGGGTAATAGTTGATCGTCTCACCAAATCAGCACACTTCCTGCCAATAAGAGAAGATGACAAGATGGAGAAGTTAGCACGACTGTATTTGAAGGAAGTCGTCTCCAGACATGGAATACCAATATCTATTATCTCTGATAGGGATGGCAGATTTATTTAAAGATTCTGGCAGACATTACAGCAAGCATTAGGAACTCGTCTAGATATGAGTACTGCCTATCATCCACAAACTGATGGTCAGAGCGAAAGGACGATACAAACGCTTGAAGACATGCTACGAGCAAGTGTTATTGATTTCGGAAATAGTTGGGATCGACATCTACCATTAGCAGAATTTTCCTACAACAACAGCTACCATTCAAGCATTGAGATGGCGCCATTTGAAGCACTTTATGTTTTGCTAAAGAAGATCTCACTATTCCGTTAGACGAAATCCAAATCAACGAAAAACTTCAATTCGTCGAAGAACCCGTCGAAATAATGGATCGTGAGGTTAAAAGACTTAAGCAAAACAAGATACCAATTGTTAAAGATCGATGGAATGCTTGTAGAGGACCCGAGTTCACCTGGGAATGAGAAGATCAGATTAAGAAGAAATACCCGAACTTATTTCCAGAAGATACGTCAACACCTCCAACTGCTTAAAATTTCGGGACGAAATTTATTTAACGGGTAGGTACTGTAGTGACCCGAACTTTTCCATGTTTATATATATTAAATGAAATTATTATTTACATGATTAAGTGTTTCCAACATGTTAAGCAATCAAACTTGTTAAGACTTGATTAATTGAAATAGTTTTCATATAAACATTTGACCACCCAAGTTGACCGGTGATTCACGAATGTTAAAACTTGTAAAAACTATATGATGACATATATATGGTTATATATATAGTTAACATGATTTTATGATAAGTAAGTATCTCATTAGGTATTTTAACAATGAGTTATATACATAAAAATGAGACTATTAAATTAAGGAACTCGAGAACGATATATATAACGATTATTGTTATAACAACGTCTTACTAAGTACATATGAATCATATTAAGATATTGATACACTTGATTAATTATGTTAAATGATAAGTAAATATATCATTAAGTGTATTAACAATGAACTACATATGTAAAAATAAGACTACTAACTTAATGATTTCGAAACGAGACATATATGTAACGATTATCGTTGTAACGACATTTAACTGTATATATATCATACTAAGATATATTATATATCATAATATCATGATAATGTAACAATTTAACATCTCTTTAGATATAATAAACATTGGGTTAACAACATTTAACATGATCGTTAACTTAAATGTTTCAAATCAACATTTACATGTAACGACTAACGATGACTTAACGACTCAGTTAAAATGTATATACATGTAGTGTTTTAATATGTATTCATACACTTTTGAAAGACTTCAATACACTTATAAAAATACTTCTACTTAACAAAAATGCTTACAATTACATCCTCGTTCAGTTTCATCAACAATTCTACTCGTATGCACCCGTATTCGTACTCGTACAATACACAGCTTTTAGATGTATGTACTATTGGTATATACACTCCAATGATCAGCTCTTAGCAGCCCATGTGAGTCACCTAACACATGTGGGAACCATCATTTGGAAACTAGCATGAAATATCTCATAAAATTACAAAAATATGAGTAATCATTCATGACTTATTTACATGAAATCAAAATTACATATCCTTTATATCTAATCCATATACCAATGACCAAAAACACTTACAAAAACTTTCATTCTTCAATTTTATTCATCTAATTGATCTCTCTCAAGTTCCATCTTCAAGTTCTAAGTGCTCTTCATAAATTCTACAAGTTCTAGTTTCATAAAATCAAGAATACTTCCAAGTTTACTAGCTCACTTCCAATCTTGTAAAGTGATCATCCAACCTCAAGAAATCCTTGTTGTTTACAGTAATATATCATTCTAAATCAAGGTAATACTCATATACAAACTTTGATTCAATTCCTATAACTATAACTATCTTAATTCGAGTGATAATCTTACTTGAACTTGTTTTCGTGTCATGATTCTACTTCAAGAACTTTCAAGCCATCCAAGATCCTTTGAAGCAAGATAATTTCTTGTCACTTCCAGTAGGTTTACCTACTAAACTTTAGATAGTAATGATGTTCATAACATCATTCGATTCATACATATAAAACTATCTTATTCGAAGATTTGAACATGTAATCACTAGAACATAGTTTAGTTAATTCTAAACTTGTTCGCAAACAAAAGTTAATCCTTCTAACTTGAATTTTAAAATCAACTAAACACATGTTATATATCTATATGATATGCTAACTTAATGATTTAAAACCGAAAAACACGGAAAATACCGTAAAACCGGATATACGCCGTCGTAGTAACACCGCGGGCTGTTTTGGGTTAGTTAATTAAAAACTATGATAAACTTTGATTTAAAAGTTGTTCTTCTGGGAAAATTATTTTTCTTATGAACATGAAAATATATCCAAAAATCATGGTTAAACTCAAAGTGGAAGTATGTTTTCCAAAATGGTCATCTAGACGTCGTTCTTTCGACTGAAATGACTACCTTTACAAAAATGACTTGTAACTTATTTTTCCGACTATAAACCTATACTTTTTATGTTTAGATTCATAAAATAGAGTTCAATATGAAACCATAGCAATTTGATTCACTCAAATCGGATTTAAAACGAAGAAGTTATAGGTAAAACAAGATTGGATATTTTTTGATTGTTGTAGCTACGGGAAATATTGTAATAATTCTATACAAATCATATCCTAGCTAACTTATATTGTATTATACATTTATTTTAATGTAATCTTGGGATACCATAGACACGTATGCAAATGTTTTGAGATATCATATCGACCCATGTATATATATTATTTTGAACAACCATAGACACTCTATATGTAGTACTGTTGGAGTTAGCTATACATGGTTGAGGTTGATTCCAAAAATATATATACTTTGAGTTGTGATCTAGCCTGAGACGTATATACACTGGGTCGTGGACAACTAGTTGTAGGTTACTAACGAGGACAGCTGACTTAATAAATTTAAAATAGTAAAACGTATTAAAAATGTTGTAAATATATTTTGAACATACTTTGATATATATGTAGATATTTGTTATAGGTTCGTGAATCGACCAGTGGCCAAGTCTTACTTCCCGACGAAGTAAAAATCTGTGAAAGTGAGTTATAGTCCCACTTTTAAAATCTAATATTTTGGGATGAGAATACATGCAGTTTTATAAATGTTTTACGAAATAGACATAAGTAAATGAAACTACATTATATGGGTGAATGATCGAAGCCGAATATGCCCCTTTTGCTTGGTAGCCTAAGAATTAGTAAACCGATCTACTAATTGACGCGAATCCTAAAGATAGATCTATTGGGCCTAACGAACCCCATCCAAAGTACTGGATGCTTTAGTACTTCGATGTTGTTTTTATCATGTCCGAAGGATTTCCCGGAATGATAGGGGATATTCTTATATGCATCTTGTTAATGTCGGTTACCAGGTGTTCACCATAAGAATGATTTTTTATCTCTATGTATGGGATGTATATTGAAATATGAAATCTGGTGGTCTATTATTATGATTTGATAATATATAGGTTAAACCTATAACTCACCAACATTTTTGTTGACGTTTTAAGTATGTTTATTCTCAGGTGATTATTAAGAGCTTCCGCTATTGCATACTAAAATAAGGACAAGATTTGGAGTCCATGCTTGTATGATATTATGTAAAAACTGCATTCAAGAAACTTATTTTTGATGTAATATATTCTTATTGTAAACCATTATGTAATGGTCGTGTGTAAACGGTATATTTTAGATTATCATTATTTGATAATCTACGTATTGCTTTTTAAACCTTTATAGAAAAAAAAATAAAGTTATGGTTGTTTTAAAAATTAATGCAGTCTTTGAAAAACGTCTCATATAGAGGTCAAAACCTCGCGACGAAATCAATTAATATGGAACGTTTATAATCAATATGAACGGGACATTTCACAAGACCACTAGCTAACCCGACAACCCTTATAACCATTCCTCTGCTGTTACATATCTGACTTCAACCTCCTATCAAATCTATTTATCTTGTTTTCTATTTTCATCATCTTCTTCCCTCATTATCAAACTCAAATCGACCCAATATCAAACCAACATAATAATCAATCATCTAAATGGTTTTGGAACATATAATCAAAAAAGAATGGATTCGTGGTGATTGGGATTTTACAGAAACAAATAAAAACAGAAGCAGTCAAGAAAAGATCGAAGGTTTTCAAATGGGTATTGATCTTGGTGGCTTTGGAATTGAAACACAAGAATTAAGCAGCAGCAGCAGCAACTATGTTCGATCACAGCAAAAACACCCGATGGCTATATGACTAGCAGGAGCAACCAATTGTATTCCTGAACCCAGTATCCGTCTTCACCTTCATCATCATATTCAATCAATTGAACGAATTAAGACTTGGAATCGATCACAAGTGTTTCCAATAGTAACGATGAAGATTATATGATCATAATTATGAACAGAAACATCACCAGTTTTCAAGAATTGCTGATGAACAGCTTCGTATCAAGGATGAACAATAAATTTTTAAAAAACAAAATTCAAACACTCTCAGTGTATGAATCCTACATGAAGTGTGTTTAATAGCATCCAACAAACGATCGACAATCATTCTCTACACCTATAACAACACAGATTTCTTGAATTTGATCCCTAACACTACTGTTGACTTTTTGATTACAAGGTTTGACTCCAAAATTATCAATCAATGTGATAAATTGAGGCTTGAAAATTTACAGAGATCTTCACTATAGGATTCCTAACCATCCTGTATTTATGGATTTTGTCAGTTTATTCGAAATTTGAGTTTTTGATTTTTACAATCAGTCGTGACAGAGGATACAGCTTTTGTTCCTCTTAATTTCTGTCTTTAAATCCCACGATTAGCGGCCCTGTATATATAAAGTGATACGAACGATTTTTACAGCATACATGAATTGATTGATTGTGTTTTGTAGTGAAGATGAGGATCGATCGATATAACGAGTGGAATAGAGAAGAAAGAAAAAGAAAGAAGGAGACAATGATATATAGATCTATATCTGATTCCATTTTTTTTATTATCTATTATATATAATATAATCTATAAATATAAATAATAATATTATTATAATTACATTAATAATAATAATAATAATAATAATAATAATAATAATAATAATAATAATAATAATAATACTAATAATAATAATAATAAGAGTACTAATAATAATAATAAGAAATTTTAATGGAGTTGATAATAATAATATTATTAATGATAATGATAATAATAATACAACTTATATTATTATTGTTACTAATATTAGTAATGATAACATTTATATATATCAAATTTTATATATTTATATATATTTTATATCAAAAATAATGGTATTAATCATGCAAATATTACTATTAATATTAATAGTTATAATGAAAGTAATAATAACATCATTAATATAATATTTATGTTTTAATTTGTAATTACATTTAATATTACAATTTATTAGTTATGTAATAACATACAATTAATATTTAATATTTATACATTATAATATATATACTAATAATAACAATCTATTTATTAACATTATCGACAATATTGCTTAATAATAATAATACTAGTAATGATAATAGTATTAATATAATATTTATATTCAACTTGTAATTAAGTTTAATATATTACCATTTATTATATAATATTTATCAGTTATATAATTTATTGAACCTTTAATATTTATTATATATATATATATATTACATTTTTATTTATTCATCGGGTTTCGTGAATCGTCGGGAATGGTCAAAGGTTAATTGAACACATGAACATAATTTTTAAAGTTTATTTGAGATTTCAACATTACAGACTTTGCTTATCATGTCGGAAACATATAAGGATTAAGTTTAAATTTGTTCGGAAATTTTCGGGTTCACATGTCTGACGGGCAGTTTCCTTATTTACGTTTTTCTTGTTCTCCAAGGTGTTTCCTTGTTGAGTTCTGCATATTTAAGCATCCTATTGTAACCTTAACATGTGTGCACAAAATTTATAGTAAAAATCTCTGGTTTGCGACCGTGGAGTAAACCCTTCTCCGTGTTTTGGAGTTGGGATATAACCACGTTAAATCCTTGTGTCGTTTATATTTATCGTTCTTGCTTTAGCTATTTCGTTTGTCGTTGTGGGTTTGGTGATAAGCATAGATCACCCATCTTGGTTGGGTCCATAATTCCTAACAAGTGGTATCAAGAGCTCAAGGTTTCAACTTTGGGAGCGATGGCGATTTGAAAGCAAGTTTCTTCGATATGGTTGATGATTCGATTTTTTCATCAAGGTTAGATTAAACGATGAGCTAGGGATTTTGTTTGCAACATGTATCGAGACTGGGTGACTTAGTTGGTCGAGATGAACTCATGGATATGTCTATGTATCTAGGAGAGTTGATCACACAAGATTCGGGTGACGGTTCTTGGAAGTTATTTTCTAATCGGGATGCTGATTGCATCATGATGGTGGTTTTTTTTTCGCGAAGGGTTACATAGTCAAGGTCGGGTCGATGGGTTCGTTGCGGAGAGATTTTTTTCGGAGATCCGGGTGTCGGATCTGAGTTTTCGTTCTTCGCGATCCCGTGTGAAAGAATGGTTGGACTATTAAATTCGGAGTTCTAGGAGCTGTTATAGTAGAAAATTCGTAGCAGATTCGTTAACTGTTGGATTGACTTGATTTTTTGTGTGTGGGTAGTAGACTTACTGATCTACACGTATGATGTGGTAGCGTGGGGGTACGTGATAGTACTATATTTTACTACGAAATACGTTACAAATTACACAAGTTTTAATTATTTATTTACAAATGGGATATACCTAAACCTTGCTACAACACTATAGGCAGTGTACCTAATCGTAGAGTAGTATAGTTTTTAGTAAGTCAGGTTCGTTCCACAGGGAGCTGGCTTATTTCACACTATATTTTAAACAATTATATTCGTACAAAATATATTATATTAATAATATATAAAAGGGGGTTTTACCGTTTAATGACCGGTTTGTCGATTTTATATTTTAAGCGAAGCGTAAAGTAAATGATGATATTTAACTAACAATATAAAATAAATAACAATAATTAAAATGACAATAAATAAAAGTACGAGGAAAAATGAAATAAAATATATTATGCTTATTTAAACTTCCGTAATCATGATGTTTGACGTGTTGATTTTAGTTTTATGCCCATGGGTTAATTGTCCTTTGTCCTGGATTATTTAATATGTCCGTCTAGTTTTTGTCCATAACAGTCCATCGGTCATAAATTTAAAGTGCGAGTGTCCTCGTCAAATTATCCTTATACCCGAAGTCAAATATTCCAACTAATTGGGGACTTAAACTGTAACAAGGTTTTAATACTTTGTTTAATAATTACACCAGGTTATCGACTGCGTGTAACCCAAGGTTTTAATACTTTGTTATCAATTATGCCAAGTGTCCTTGTACATAATTTCACCCCTGTTTTAATAATTCCATAGACTATTAATCCATTCCCGTATCCGGTTAAATGAACGATTATTCGTACATATAAATATCCCGCCCATCGTGTCCGATCGAGTGTATGTGGTTATTTATAGGTACGTCCAATTGTAAATCTTTATATTAAAATTAACAAACTATCATTTAGTTAAACAAATATAAAGCCCATTAATAGCCCATAGTCTAATTTTCACAAGTGTCGTTCTTTTGTCTAAACCCCAATTATGGTACAAAGCCCAATTACCCCGTCTTTAATATTTAGTCCAACATCATGATTACTTTGGCTCAAATAAGCATAATAATAACTTAAGTACGAGACATTAATTTAAAAAGGAGAACATAACTTACATTGAGTATTTATCGCGTAGTGTTACACGGACAGAATTTCGACTTCAAAAACCAGTAAAAATAACTTTTACATAACCCGAACTAATCTAATATAAAACTACCCTATACTATATATATTATATATATATATTTATTTATTTATTTATTACAGAGTATTATTATTATTATTTATTATATTTAAACTCGGCAGAATGCATGGCCTTTTATAGGCGTTTTGATTTCTGACAGCTCCGCGAGTCGTGGAGTTTTTGGCCTTTAAACTCCGCGAGTCGTGGAGTTTGAAAATTCAGCTCAGGATCCTTTGTCTCATAACTTGTCGACATAATTATATATATATTTATAATATATAAATAATTTATATAATTATTTATATATTATATTTTATTCTAATGCATAGTTGACTCATAATTTTTGGTCCATTGCGTCGGGAGTTGATAGTTGACTCATGTCCCGGTTCCGGATTTTCGAACGTCCTTGCGTACAATTTAATATCTTGTACATTGCGTTTTGTAACTTGTACTCTTGTCATTTTTAGACGTTTTTCATCAATAAATTGAACCTTTTGAATTGTATCTTGAACATTTGAGCTTTTTGGACGTTTGTTTCTTCAAATCTTCGTTTTCGCCTTTTGTCTTCGCACTTATTTATTTAAACAATTACAATGAAAATATAATACAATTACATATGAAAACCTATTATTTAGGAGGGATATTGCTATGAAATATATGTTCCTTTTTAGCCTTATCAAATATCCCCACACTTGAGCGTTGCTTGTCATCAAGCAATACAGAACTTGAAATAAAAACATACATGAATCACTTTTTTATTCATCACACTTTGTACATCAGTGATTTTGATATGGTGGTATAAACAATGATAGTAACGATAGAACCATGGTTAAAGGTAGGTGTGTCATCCACAGTTGCCTCGGGTTTAGGTCAACGACACTTGCAATCAAATAGCCGATTTACTTTCGGTTTCCAAAGCAAAGTGCACATTTGAAAGGCGGTTTACAGTCCCACATGACTATGAAAATTTAGATCCGTTAGGAAATTGGATCTTTATGAAAACATTTGATCTTTTGAAAATTCAATCTAGCTTTTACCCTAGACAAGTTTTCTGAATAACCCTTCACCAGTGTTTGCAAAATATTTTTATGGGTTGTGTGGGTTTCAGATTTGAAAATTTTAGCTCAACACTTGTGGTTTTGTGTTACCCACTTGCTAACCTTGTATTAAGAAAGCAACACGTCCAGTTCACTTGTCCAGTATATTACCTTTCGGCAAACTACTGTCCGGTTGTAAAGGAAAGCGATGAACAAGAAACTGTTAAGGCAATGTCTAATGACATGCATTTAATTATGGTCTATAACGTGTCGGACGCAATTACTATCCTTTGTAGGAGCAATAGTAAAGATCATCCTATAATTTTTTCGGTCTGGCACAAGGTCCTGTCTTTGACCATGCTATGCAACCACCGTTCTTACGGTTGACACCCGATTTGGTTCAGGTGACCTAATGAATTCCAGGTGAATTCCTAGGATTTTACGTTCAATGGTAATGAACGCATTGAAAATAGGTTTTCAGAAAACAAATCGGTTTGTAACTTTTGATCAAAATATTTTCTCGTTCAAGCTCGAGTTTAGATATCATTGAATTCCATGAGTTTGAATTCTCAATCTTTAAGGTCAATCTCAAGGATTGAGTAATATCAGGCTTAAAAGCTGATTTTTAATCTTTAAGGAGATTATCCTTTCTGGGGGTCTGATTCTTTAGTCTTATCAAGCTAATTTGCACGACGCCCTCCCCATTTTACGAGACAGATCCTCTCATGGTTAGGATAAGTCTGACCACTTGGCGACCCTGTTTGATGCTGAGGTCCGTGGATTTCCTGCTGATTTTAGTGATGACTTTTCTAGATTTTTCGTCAACCTACAGCTGGTCTGGACGACAACTTCCTGACCTAAATCAAGAAGCGTGTGTCTTTTTTGGAAGACTTTACTTCCTTTTAATGATGGAATTGATTCATCGTGTAGATCCATCTTTTCTTTCAAATATATTACAGTAAATCGGGTAAAACTGATTAAAATCGTCCAAAACAAAAGTACCTGCAATAACTTTACAGAAACATGTGATAGATAGTTTTTAATTGAATAACTTGGTACATTCTCCCCACACTTAGTTTCTTTCTTTGCCTTTTTATTCTCCTTTATTCCATTTTAAATGAATTCAATCGTTTTAGGGTGTTTCTCAATTTATGTCCTTTTCGAGGTAACGATAATTTCGGTATTAACACCTAATTTTCATCGTTCATAAATATGTATAAACATGATTTTGAATTCATTAATTTGAAAATTTTTAAAATTTTCACAAAATTTGGCAAATAAACTAATTGCAAACCCGAGAGAATTTATAACCTTTCCTCACACTTGAGATCATGCAATGCCCTCATTTGCATGAAATCAGACTATAATTAAAAATTCACGAGGGTGATAAGTGTAGAAAAGTGATTAAAAATACCCAGTTTGTAATTACAAAGCTCGTCGAATGATAGATGGCGCGCCTCATCGTTCATTCCTTTTATTGTTTTATCACACATGTTTTTCTTCAAAAACGGTTGCTTTTCTGGACTGTTTGCTAATCTTTGAAAATGCGTCTTTTACCCTAACTTATTATGCATGTTTATTAACGAGTTATGCACTAACCCGAACCCCTAATTTAACATTAAGTGGGGTTAGACTTCCCCACACTTAGCTGACGACATGTGAAGTCGGTAGAATAAGTTCCACGAATTAGAATAGTGAGCCAGTTATTTACATCTCGGGTGGTGTATAATATATCAATGGGTTTAAAGTTTAGACTCTCCCGATCGTCACTACTTAATTCTTTTTTAAGTGTAGCTTTTAGTAAATGGATATGTCTCTTTTCTGGTTCTTGGTCAAATGGATCGATATACATCGACATACATATTTCTATAGGGTGGATAATTCCTAACATTTCCTTCCGTTCATTCTCGGGATCAAAGGTTTCACCTCTATTACCCAATTGGGTGAAATTCGAGGTGTCATTTTCTATTACAGCTCGTAGTTCATTTCCGGTAGATGACTCGTCTATTGAGAATATTGGGTTGGAAGGTTATGGAATGGTGAATTTCGGGATTGGAGTAGATTCTTCTTCATTAACGGTACTTATTGGTCTCACCATTTTGGTCTCGAGGGTAAAATTTTCAACGTTATCGTTTTCCCAAGAGTACCAATTTGTCACCCTTACTTCTTCTTTATCCATTGATGGATCGATGATTTCGTCGGTAGAGGCTAATGTGTCGATATGTTGTGAAATTGGTAAGACTGAAAAAAAAATATCATCGGGATAGTTGGTAATTTCGGAGCTCTCGAATTCATCAAAATTCGATGATATGAGATTTTCTTGCACAATACTCCTCAGATCAACAGGTGTGTAGTCTGATAGAGTTTCAGTTTGCCGGTTTACAAACTCTCTCATTTGTTCATTTTGAGCATTGAGTTCTTCGAGTTTGATTTTCATATTGTCTAATAAATTTTCAGACACGTAATTTTTCTCGTCTACTGGTTGTTGAGTTTGGATATATTCTTGGGAATAATCCCAATTTGAATTGTATTCTTCATAATCATTCCATTCAGGTTCCGTGGGTGCGTAATTTTCCATAGGAACGTAATAATAACATTCCCATGTTGAGTGATAATCTCTATAGATTTCACAACCAGTTATTGTTTCGTCATTCGTGATCCAAGATTGACCGAACGAATTGTCAACAACACTCGTTTGAGAGTATTGATTTAATTGATTTTGGATATCAAAAAGGGTTTCCATAGCCTTGTTTTCAAAATTTTCCATTTTATTGCGATGGCCAAATTTTAGCTACAATGTGGTGCATTTACTAATTATCCTATTAGTTATAAAAATAGAAAAACTTATATAAGTTGTCCAATTAATAGACTTTTCTGCTTTTGCCCACGTTTCGAATAGCCAAAAGATGCAGCAGGGAGCCAGAACCCTTTAAATCGGAAGCTCACAACTCAGCCACTAACAAATCCAACTA
The DNA here is from genome assembly GCF_046630445.1 of Rutidosis leptorrhynchoides. Classification (NCBI taxonomy): domain Eukaryota; kingdom Viridiplantae; phylum Streptophyta; class Magnoliopsida; order Asterales; family Asteraceae; genus Rutidosis; species Rutidosis leptorrhynchoides. Next base: position 170,063,683 of record NC_092339.1, read on the forward strand.
TTACTACGAAGCAGAAAATTGTCAACGTCCATTAATTTAACCACTTAAATAATTTTTCTTTCCGTTTGAGATATTAGATAAGAAATAGAGAAAATTTCTAAGTCCTAAAAACTAAAGCGTCGAGAAATAAGAAAGAAAAAGAATGCGCGTCGAAAAACGTCGAAAAATAAAAATAAGAAAATAGCGCGTCGTAACTTAAAAGTCTAAAAAATTATATCTAAAAAGTTGCGCCTATAGGTCTAAAGGTAAATGCAATTTTATTCAGAAAACGGCAATTACTTAAAGGCACTAAAATCTATTTAAAACTAAAGCGAAAAACGGCGTCGCAAAATTCTAAAGCACCTAAATCTTAGTCTAAAGAAAAAGCACTTAAGGGATTTTACGGCAAAGCCTAAAAATCTAGAATATAAAAATAAGCTACGGCAAAAACTATGTCTTAAAACTAGCTACGAACGAAAAATATATAAATATTACGCTAAAACAAATGAAAAGATACAAAATATAAAAATAAACTTAAAGTTATAAAAATTATTTATTTTTATAAAAATATTATTTTTATATTATTTATTTTATAAAAGTATTAATTTATATATATATATTTAATAATACTAATTAATATTTAAAATATAAATTAATTTAAAAACTAAAACTAAATATTAATATTAAATATAAACCTAATTAAGTTTTAATAATAATAATTAAATTATACTCGTAATAAATGCCAAATTAGGGTTTTGGGTGCGTCTGTCAGGGTGGCTCCGCGAGTCGTGGAGTTTTAAGCCTGCAAACTCCGCGAGTCGTGGAGTTTGCATTTTCGGTTTTTTTTTTAAAATTTTATATTGTTTTTCTAAAATGATATATAAATATATTTATACAAAAATAAATTAAAAATCTAGCGTTTCACCAAGTTCCCCGGCAGCGGCGCCAAAAACTTGATGTGGTAGCGTGGGGGTACGTGATAGTACTATATTTTACTACGAAATACGTTACAAATTACACAAGTTTTAATTATTTATTTACAAATGGGATATACCTAAACCTTGCTACAACACTATAGGCAGTGTACCTAATCGTAGAGTAGTATAGTTTTTAGTAAGTCCGGTTCGTTCCACAGGGAGCTGGCTTATTTCACACTATATTTTAAACAATTATATTCGTACAAAATATATTATATTAATAATATATAAAAGGGGGTTTTACCGTTTAATGACCGGTTTGTCGATTTTATATAAAGTAAATGACGATATTTAACTAACAATATAAAATAAATAACAATAATTAAAATGACAATAAATAAAAGTACGAGGAAAAATGAAATAAAATATATTATGCTTATTTAAACTTCCGTAATCATGATGTTTGACGTGTTGATTTTAGTTTTATGCCCATGGGTTAATTGTCCTTTGTCCTGGATTATTTAATATGTCCGTCTAGTTTTTGTCCATAACAGTCCATCGGTCATAAATTTAAAGTGCGAGTGTCCTCGTCAAATTATCCTTATACCCGAAGTCAAATATTCCAACTAATTGGGGACTTAAACTGTAACAAGGTTTTAATACTTTGTTTAATAATTACACCAGGTTATCGACTGCGTGTAACCCAAGGTTTTAATACTTTGTTATCAATTATGCCAAGTGTCCTTGTACATAATTTCACCCCTGTTTTAATAATTCCATAGACTATTAATCCATTCCCGTATCCGGTTAAATGAACGATTATTCGTACATATAAATATCCCGCCCATCGTGTCCGATCGAGTGTATGTGGTTATTTATAGGTACGTCCAATTGTAAATCTTTATATTAAAATTAACAAACTATCATTTAGTTAAACAAATATAAAGCCCATTAATAGCCCATAGTCTAATTTTCACAAGTGTCGTTCTTTTGTCCAAACCCCAATTATGGTACAAAGCCCAATTACCCCGTCTTTAATATTTAGTCCAACATCATGATTACTTTGGCTCAAATAAGCATAATAATAACTTAAGTACGAGACATTAATTTAAAAAGGAGAACATAACTTACATTGAGTATTTATCGCGTAGTGTTACACGGACAGAATTTCGACTTCAAAAACCAGTAAAAATAACTTTTACATAACCCGAACTAATCTAATATAAAACTACCCTATACTATATATATTATATATATATATATTTATTTATTTATTTATTTATTACAGAGTATTATTATTATTATTTATTATATTTAAACTCGGCAGAATGCATGGCCTTTTATAGGCGTTTTGATTTCTGACAGCTCCGCGAGTCGTGGAGTTTTTGGCCTTTAAACTCCGCGAGTCGTGGAGTTTGAAAATTCAGCTCAGGATCCTTTGTCTCATAGCTTGTCGACATGATTATATATATATTTATAATATATAAATAATTTATATAATTATTTATATATTATATTTTATTCTTATGCATAGTTGACTCATAATTTTTGGTCCATTGCGTCGGGAGTTGATAGTTGACTCATGTCCCGGTTCTGGATTTTCGAACGTCCTTGCGTACAATTTAATATCTTGTACATTGCGTTTTGTAACTTGTACTCTTGTCATTTTTAGACGTTTTTCATCAATAAATTGAACCTTTTGAATTGTATCTTGAACATTTGAGCTTTTTGGACGTTTGTTTCTTCAAATCTTCGTTTTCGCCTTTTGTCTTCGCACTTATTTATTTAAATAATTACAATGAAAATATAATACAATTACATATGAAAACCTATTATTTAGGAGGGATATTGCTATGAAATATATGTTCCTTTTTAGCCTTATCAACGTAGTAAAAAGTTTTGGCTAATCTGATCGTAGGATCTTGAGATATGATTTTTCAAATCTGTGTAAGGGTGCAAACCAAAGTCCCACATCGGTCATGGGACAAAACAAATGTATGTATATAAGTCTAAGGGGAAGTCCCTCTATTACCAATTGGTTTTAGAAAAGGATGGACTCTTGGGATTATATTTCAGGACATTATGTTTGGGCTATACGATCCTTACAACTGGTATTAGAGCTAGGCTATAGCCCCGATGTGGTGGACGGCACAGTAAGGCGCACCCCTGAGCGCACGGTGTGATGTGGCGCACCCATCGGTGTTGTTAGTGATGAGTGGACCCAGCTATCGTTCGAGGGGACCCTGGCACTATGAGTTGATTTTGGAAGCCTTGTATTGAAATCTCCCTGCCCTCCCACCAGGTTGAGATTTCCGAGTTGGCAGTGGTAAAGGTTGAATCCGGACTATCGTTGGAGGGGAGGCCCAGGTGGACTTGGGTTTGAGGGGAGGTTTGTAAGGGTGCAAACCAAAGTTCCACATCAGTCATGGGACAAAACAAATGTATGTATATAAGTCTAAGGGGAAGTACCTCTATTACCAATTGGTTTTGGAAAAGGATGGACTCTTTGGATTATATTGTAGGACATTATGTTTGGGCTATACGATCCTTACAATCTGGGCAGTTTTCAGGATGAAGTTTTTCGGGTTTGATGACGCGAGTGCGAGATGGTTTTATCTCGGAAACTTTGAGCGATACGAGCTTGATATTGTGGGATGTTGATGTAGTGACCCGACCTTTTCCATGTTTATATATATATTAAATTAAATTTTTATTTACATGATTAAGTGTTTCCAACATGTTAAGCAATCAAACTTGTTAAGACTTGATTAATTGAAATAGGTTTCATATAGACAATTGACCACCCAAGTTGACCGGTGATTCACGAACGTTAAAACTTGTAAAAACTATACGATGACATATATATGGTTATATATATGTAGTTAACATGATTTTATTATAAGTATATATCTCATTAGGTATTTTAACAATGAGTTATATACATAAAAATGAGACTATTAATTTAAGAAACTCAAAAATGATATATATAACGATTATCGTTATAACAACGTCTTACTAGGTACATATGAATCATATTAAGATATTGATACACTTGGTTAATTATGTTAAATGATAAGTAAATATATTATTAAGTGTATTAACAATGAAATACATATGTAAAAATAAGACTACTAACTTAATGATTTCGAAACGAGACATATATGTAACGATTATCGTTGTAACGACATTTAACTATATATATATCATACTAAGATATATTATATATCATAATATCATGATAATATAACAATTTAACATCTCATTTGTTATAATAAATAATGGGTTAACAACATTCAACAAGATCGTTAACCTAAAGGTTTCAAAACAACATTTACATGTAACGACTAACGATGACTTAACGACTCAGTTAAAATGTATATACATGTAGTGTTTTAATATGTATTCATACACTTTTGAAAGACTTCAAGACACTTATCAAAATACTTCTACTTAACAAAAATGCTTACAATTACATCCTCGTTCAGTTTCATCAACAATTCTACTCGTATGCACCCGTATTCGTACTCGTACAATACACAGCTTTTAGATGTATGTACTATTGGTATATACACTCCAATGATCAGCTCTTAGCAGCCCATGTGAGTCACCTAACACATGTATGAACCATCATTTGGCAACTAGCATAAAATATCTCATAAAATTACAAAAATATGAGTAATCATTCATGACTTATTTACATGAAAACAAAATTACATATCCTTTATATCTAATCCATACACCAATGACCAAAAACACCTACAAACACTTTCATTCTTCAATTTTCTTCATCTAATTGATCTCTCTCAAGTTCTATCTTCAAGTTCTAAGTGTTCTTCATAAATTCCAAAAGTTCTAGTTTCATAAAATCAAGAATACTTCCAAGATTGCAAGTTTACTTCCAAGTTTTCTAAATCCATTCCAAGTAATCATCCAAGATCAAGAAACCTTTGTTACTTACAGTAGGTTATCTTTCTAATACAAGGTAATAATCATATTCAAACTTTAATTCAATTTCTATAACTATAACAATCTTATTTCGAGTGGAAATCTTACTTGAAATTGTTTTCGTATCATGATTCTGCTTCAAGAACTTTCAAGCCATCCAAGGATCCTTTGAAGCTAGATCTATTTTTCTCATTTCCAGTAGGTTTATCCAAGGAACTTGAGGTAGTAATGATGTTCATAACATCATTCTATTCATACATATAAAGCTATCTTATTCGAAGGTTTAAACTTGTAATCACTAGAACATAGTTTAGTTAATTCTAAACTTGTTCGCAAATAAAAGTTAATCCTTCTAACTTGACTTTTAAAATCAACTAAACACATGTTCTATATCTATATGATATGCTAACTTAATGATTTAAAGCCTGGAAACACGAAAAACACCGTAAAACCGGATGTACGTCGTCGTAGTAACACCGCAGGCTGTTTTGGGTTAGTTAATTAAAAACTATGATAAACTTTGATTTAAAAGTTGTTATTCTGAGAAAATGATTTTTATTATGAACATGAAACTATATCCAAAAATTATGGTTAGACTCAAAGTGGAAGTATGTTTTCTAAAATGGTCATCTAGACGTCGTTCTTTCGACTGAAATGACTACCTTTACAAAAACGACTTGTAACTTATTTTTTTGACTATAAACCTATACTTTTTCTGTTTAGATTCATAAAATAGAGTTCAATATGAAACCATAGCAATTTGATTCACTCAAAACGGATTTAAAATGAAGAAGTTATGGGTAAAACAAGATTGGATAATTTTTCTCATTTTAGCTACGTGAAAATTGGTAACAAATCTATTCCAACCATAACTTAATCAACTTGTATTGTATATTATGTAATCTTGAGATACCATAGACACGTATACAATGTTTCGACTTATCATGTCGACACATCTATATATATTTCGGAACAACCATAGACACTCTATATGTGAATGTTGGAGTTAGCTATACAGGGTTGAGGTTGATTACAAAATATATATAGTTTGAGTTGTGATCAATACTGAGATACGTATACACTGGGTCGTGGATTGATTCAAGATAATATTTATCGATTTATTTCTGTACATCTAACTGTGGACAACTAGTTGTAGGTTACTAACGAGGACAGCTGACTTAATAAACTTAAAATATCAAAATATATTAAAAGTGTTGTAAATATATTTTGAACATACTTTGATATATATGTATATATTGTTATAGGTTCGTGAATCAACCAGTGGCCAAGTCTTACTTCCCGACGAAGTAAAAATCTGTGAAAGTGAGTTATAGTCCCACTTTTAAAATCTAATATTTTTGGGATGAGAATACATGCAGGTTTTATAAATGATTTACAAAATAGACACAAGTACGTGAAACTACATTCTATGGTTGAATTATCGAAATCGAATATGCCCCTTTTTATTAAGTCTGGTAATCTAAGAATTAGGGAACAGACACCCTAATTGACGCGAATCCTAAAGATAGATCTATTGGGCCTAACAAACCCCATCCAAAGTACCGGATGCTTTAGTACTTTGAAATTTATATCATATCCGAAGGGTGTCCCGGAATGATGGGGGATATTCTTATATATGCATCTTTTTAATGTCGGTTACCAGGTGTTCACCATATGAATGATTTTTATCTCTATGTATGGGATGTGTATTGAAATATGAAATCTTGTGGTCTATTGTTACGATTTGATATATATAGGTTAAACCTATAACTCACCAACATTTTTGTTGACGTTTAAAGCATGTTTATTCTCAGGTGAATACCAAGAGCTTCCGCTGTTGCATACTAAAATAAAGACAAGATTTGGAGTCCATGTTTGTATGATATTGTGTAAAAACTGCATTCAAGAAACTGATTTCGATGTAACATATTTGTATTGTAACCATTATGTAATGGTCGTGTGTAAACAGGATATTTTAGATTATCATTATTTGATAATCTACGTAAAGCTTTTTAAACCTTTATTTATGAAATAAAGGTTATGGTTTGTTTTAAAAATAAATGCAGTCTTTGAAAAACGTCTCATATAGAGGTCAAAACCTCGCAATGAAATCAATTAATATGGAACGTTTTTAATCAATAAGAACGGGACATTTCAGTTGGTATCCGAGCGTTGGTCTTAGAGAACCAGAAAATTTGCATTAGTGTGTCTTATCGAGTTTGTTAGGATGCATTAGTGAGTCTGGACTTCGACCGTGTTTTCTTTAAAAATGATTGCTTAACATTTTTGTTGGAAACTATATATTATTAACATGTATATATTATGTGATATATTAATCTCTTAACACGTTTGATATTGTGTGATAGATGTCTACCTCTAGTACAAATCCCATTGACTCACCTAATAATAACGAAGAGTCGAATATATATTGGACTGATTCACAAGTTCCCGAAGAAGAACCGGAAGAAGAATCAGAACTGGAAGAAGAATCAGGAGCGGAAGAGGAGGAACCGGAGGAGGAAATAGAACCGGTGGGGGAAATAATAAAACGGTTAAGTAAAAGAAAATCCTCAACCAACCGACCAAGGTTAATTATGGTCAATGGTGTTTTCGCCAAGGAAGCAAAATATTGGGAGGATTACCAATTCTCCGATGAATCGGATTCCGACGAGAATTCCGATGATGTTATAGAAATTACCCCAACAGAATTTAAAAAGGCAAAAGAAACTAATAAGGGAAAGGGCATAAAAATAGAGAAATCTAATTCCAACCCCGATGAACTTTATATGTATCGTCAACCCCCGAAGCCCTTAAGTTGTAACAATGACCCGGGAACCTCTAAACCACCAGGTTTTTCTAAACCGTTGTGGAAAACGACAGCTCGTATTAGGGGAACATCATATATCCCTAGAAACTTGGCAAAACGAACCAAAACCGAAGAAGAAGAAATGAGGGAGTCGGAATAAGATAGTTGTATTCGTGTGGTGTAATATATGTAATATAGTGTGCTTATGCTTTATGATATATGTAAAAATTGCTTGTATTAATAAGTATTTTTTTTATGAATCTAACTCTTGTCTATTTTACAGTATAAAAACACAAAATGGATAGACAACTCAATATTTTAAGAGACCTACCCGGAGATATGATTGATGAAATCTTGTCTAGAGTCGGTCAGAATTCTTCGGCACAACTATTTACGGCGAAATCAATTTGTAAGACATTCGAAGAACGTTCCAAGAATGTCTTGGTTTATAAGAGACTTTCGTTTGAAAGATGGGGGATATCACATTGGGAAACCCATAAGTTACGATGTGTTTACTTTGACGCATATATTGCGGGGAACCCAAATGCTATTTTACGCAACGGGTTAAGAAATTATTTTGACTCAATGTATCCGAATATAGGACTTCATGATTTAGAAAAAGCGGCTAACATGCAACATAAAGAAGCATGCTATGCTTACGAGTTAGTAATGTTCGCTTCTCACCTAAGTGAGAAAAAGAACATCGGGCTACAACTATTAAACAAAACGTTCCCACAAGTGACGGAGTCGGTAATTGGGGTAAGAAATGAGGTTTTTAGGTTATTACGAGACTGTTGGTCATTACGTAACCCTCGTCCCTTTGACGACGTTACAACACACTGTCTTATCAACGGCCATAACGATTATGTTCCACAAGAACAAGGATGGGAAGTAGTCCTAGTAAAACCAGAATGCATGACTTGTTTCTGGACATATGAATTACGTGTCTTTATTGCCTTTGCTGAACGACTTGTGTACTAGCTAGAATTATCTTCACAACTGTCTTGTATCAAAGTTATTGTGTGCTATATTTCATGCTTTATGTAAAATAAGCGGTATTGTAAGTTTGTAAAATATTGTATAAAAGTTTGAACGCGAAATATTATTATAATCAGTTTTTCATATAGAATTGTAGTAGTTGAATTGTATATTAGCTACTAAGTATGAACTTAACGGGTAGGTACTACCCGAATTTGAACTTATAAAACGCTAATATGAAGAAAAAGCTTTTATAAATGAGTTCATATTATGCTACGAAATACTATTAACTACTCTTAATATTCCGTATGATTAACTTGTTCCATTTGACTATTTTGAAGGAAATGGCACCGACTACTCGACACACCGTGAATATGAATGAAGAGGAATTCCATACTTTTCTAGCTTCAAACATAGCCGCAGTACAGGCTGCGCTACATACCAACAATAACCTTGGATCTAGCAGTACAGGAAATCGTGTAGGATGCACCTACAAAGAATTCACTGCCTGCAAACCTTTGGAATTTGATGGAACCGAAGGACCGATCGGATTGAAACGGTGGACCGAGAAGGTCGAATCGGTGTTTGCCATAAGTAAGTGTACTGAAGAGGACAAAGTGAAGTACGCTACGCATACCTTCACAGGTTCTGCGTTAACATGGTGGAATACCTATCTAGAGCAAGTAGGACAAGATGATGCGTACGCACTACCGTGGTCAGCATTCAAGCACTTGATGAACGAGAAGTACCGTCCCAGAACCGAGGTCAGTAAGCTCAAGACAGAACTTAGAGGGTTACGAACCCAAGGATTTGATATTACCACGTACGAAAGACGATTCACAGAATTGTGCCTATTGTGTCCGGGAGCGTTCGAAGATGAGGAAGAGAAGATCGACGCGTTTGTGAAAGGATTACCGGAAAGAATCCAAGAAGATATAAGTTCACACGAGCCCGCCTCCATACAACAGGCATGTAGAATGGCTCACAAACTAGTGAACCAGATTGAGGAAAGAATTAAAGAACAGACGGCTGAAGAGGCCAATGTGAAGCAAGTCAAAAGAAAGTGGGAGGAAAACGGTGATAAGAATCACCAATACAACAACAACAGCAATTACAATAATAATCGCAACAATTATCCCAACAATCGCAACATCAATCGCAACTACAACAAACGGCCCAACAACAACAACAACAACAACAGCAACTACAACAATCATCCCAACAACAATAACAACCGCAACAACAATAACAAACAGAAGCAGCTATGCCAAAGGTGTGAAAAGTATCACTCGGGGTTCTGCACCAAATTTTGCAACAAGTGTAAAAGAAATGGTCATAGCGCGGCGAAGTGTGAAGTCTACGGACCAGGGGTTAACAGAACGAAAGGAACAAATGGTGTCAGAACGAGTAATGGCGGAGCAAGTAGTGTCGGAGCAAGTTATGCCAATGTAGTTTGTTATAAATGTGGAAAACAGGGCCACATTATTAGAAATTGCCCGAACCAGGAGAACACGAATGGACAAGGCCGCGGAAGAGTTTTCAATATTAATGCAGCAGAGGCACAGGAAGACCCGGAGCTTGTTACGGGTACGTTTCTTATTGAAAATAAATCTGCTTACGTTTTATTTGATTCGGGTGCGGATAGAAGCTATATGAGTAGAGATTTTTGTGCTAAATTAAGTTGTCCATTGACGCCGTTGGATAGTAAATTTTTACTCGAATTAGCAAACGGTAAATTAATTTCAGCAGATAATATATGCCAGAATCGAGAAATTAAACTGGGTAGCGAAATATTTAAGATTGATTTGATACCAGTAGAGTTAGGGAGTTTTGATGTAATAGTTGGCATGGACTGGCTGAAGAAGGTGAAAGCAGAGATCGTATGTTATAAAAATGCAATTCGCATTGTACGAGAAGAAGGAGAACCCTTAATGGTGTACGGAGAAAAGGGCAACATGAAGCTACATCTTATTAGTAATTTGAAGGCACAAAAACTAATAAGAAAAGGTTGCTATGCTGTTCTAGCACACGTCGAGAAAGTACAAACTGAAGAAAAGAGCATCAATGATGTTCCCGTCGCAAAAGAATTTCTCGATGTATTTCCGAAAGAATTACCGGGACTACCTCCACATTGATTTGTTGAATTTCAAATAGATCTTGTACCAGGAGCTGCACCAATAGCTCGTGCTCCTTATAGACTCGCACCCAGCGAGATGAAAGAACTGCAAAGCCAACTGCAAGAACTATTAGAACGTGGTTTCATTCGACCAAGCACATCACCATGGGGAGCTCCTGTTTTGTTTGTCAAGAAGAAGGATGGTACATTTAGGTTGTGTATTGACTACAGAGAGTTGAACAAACTTACCATCAAAGACCGTTATCCACTGCCGAGAATTGACGACTTTTTTGATCAACTACAAGGCTCGTCGGTTTATTCGAAGATCGATTTACGTTCTGGATATCATCAAATGCGAGTAAAGGAGGATGATATTCCAAAAACTGCTTTTAGGACGTGTTATGGTCATTACGAGTTTATGGTTATGTCGTTTGGATTGACTAACGCACCAGCTGTGTTCATGGACCTTATGAACCGAGTGTGTGGGCCATATCTTGACAAGTTTGTCATTGTTTTCATCGATGACATACTTATTTACTCAAAGAATGATCAAGAGCACGAAGAACATTTGAGAAAACTGCTAGAAGTATTGAGGAAAGAAAAACTGTACTAAGTTTTCAAAGTGTGCATTTTGGTAGGAAGAAGTTCAATTCCTCGGTCACATAGTGAACAAAGAAGGTATCCAGGTGGACCCGGCAAAGATCGAAACCGTTGAAAAGTGGGAAACCCCAAAAACTCCGAAGCATATACGTCAATTTTTAGGATTGGCTGGTTACTACAGAAGATTCATCCAAGATTTCTCCAAAATAGCAAAACCCTTGACTGCATTAACGTATAAAGGGAAGAAATTTGAATGGAAGGATGAACAAGAGAAGGCATTTCAATTATTGAAGAAAAAGCTAACTACGGCACCTATATTGTCATTGCCTGAAGGGAATGATGATTTCGTGATTTATTGTGACGCATCAAAGCAAGGTCTTGGTTGTGTATTAATGCAACGGACAAAGGTGATTGCTTATGCGTCTAGACAATTGAAGATTCACGAGCAAAATTATACGACGCATGATTTGGAATTAGGCGCGGTTGTTTTTGCATTAAAGACTTGGAGGCACTACTTATATGGGGTCAAAAGTATTATATATACCGACCACAAAAGTCTTCAACACATATTTAATCAGAAACAACTGAATATGAGGCAGCGTAGGTGGATTGAATTGTTGAATGATTACGACTTTGAGATTTGTTACCACCCGGGGAAGGCAAATGTGGTAGCCGACGCCTTGAGCATAAAGGACAGAGAACCCATTCGAATAAAATCTATGAATATAATGATTCACACTAACCTTACTACTCAAATAAAGGAGGCGCAACAAGGAGTTTTAAAAGAGGGAAATTTAAAGGATGAAATACCCAAAGGATCGGAGAAGCATCTTAATATTCAGGAAGACGGAACCCGGTATAGGGCTGAAAGAATTTGGGTACCAAAATTTAGAGATATGAGAGAAATGGTACTTAGAGAAGCTCATAAAACCAGATACTCAATACATCCTGGAATGGGGAAGATGTACAAGGATCTTAAGAAACATTTTTGGTGGCCAGGTATGAAAGCCGATATTGCTAAATATGTAGGAGAATGTTTGACGTGTTCTAAGGTCAAAGCTGAACATCAGAAACCATCAGGTCTACTACAACAACCTGAAATTCCGGAATGGAAATGGGAAAACATTACCATGGATTTCATTACTAAATTGCCAAGGACTGCAAGTGGTTATGATACTATTTGGGTAATAGTTGATCGTCTCACCAAGTCAGCACACTTCCTGCCAATAAGAGAAGATGACAAGATGGAGAAGTTAGCACGACTGTATTTGAAGGAAGTCGTCTCCAGACATGGAATACCAATCTATATTATCTCTGATAGGGATAGCAGATTTATTTCAAGATTCTGGCAGACATTACAGCAAGCATTGGGAACTCATCTAGACATGAGTACTGCCTATCATCCACAAACTGATGGGCAGAGCAAAAGGACGATACAAACGCTTGAAGACATGCTACGAGCTTGTATTATTGATTTCGGAAACAGTTGGGATCGACATCTACCGTTACCAGAATTTTCCTACAACAACAGCTACCATTCAAGCATTGAGATGGTGCCGTTTGAAGCACTTTATGGTAGAAAGTGTAGGTCTCCGATTTGTTGGAGTGAAGTGGGGGATAGACAGATTACGGGTCCGGAGATAATACAAGAAACTACCGAGAAAATCATCCAAATTCAACAAAGATTGAAAACCGCCCAGAGTCGACAAAAGAGCTACGCGGATAGTAAAAGAAAAGATATAGAGTTTGAAATTAGAGAAATGGTCATGCTTAAGGTTTCACCTTGGAAAGGCGTTGTTCGATTTGGTAAACGGGGGAAACTAAATCCAAGGTACATTGGACCATTCAAGATTATAGATCGTGTCGGACAAGTAGCTTACCAACTGGAGCTACCTCAACCACTCGCGGCTGTACATAACACTTTCCACGTCTCAAATTTGAAGAAATGTTTTGCTAAAGAAGATCTCACTATTCCGTTGGACGAAATCCAAATCAATGAAAAACTTCAATTCGTTGAAGAACCCGTCGAAATAATGGATCGTGAGGTTAAGAGACTTAAACAAAACAAGATACCGATTATTAAGGTTCGATGGAATGCTCGTAGGGGACTCGAGTTCACCTGGGAGCGTGAAGATCAGATGAAGAAGAAATACCCGCATTTATTTCCAGAAGATACGTCAACACCTCCAACTGCTTAAAATTTCGGGACGAAATTTATTTAACGGGTAGGTACTGTAGTGACCCGAACTTTTCCATGTTTATATATATATATATTAAATTAAATTGTTATTTACATGATTAAGTGTTTCCAACATGTTAAGCAATCAAACTTGTTAAGACTTGATTAATTGAAATAGGTTTCATATAGACAATTGACCACCCAAGTTGACCGGTGATTCACGAACGTTAAAACTTGTAAAAACTATACGATGACATATATATGGTTATATATATAGTTAACATGATTTTATTATAAGTATGTATCTCATTAGGTATTTTAACAATGAGTTATATACATAAAAATGAGACTATTAATTTAAGAAACTTGAAAACGATATTAAGATATTGATACACTTGGTTAATTATGTTAAATGATAAGTAAATATATTATTAAGTGTATTAACAATGAAATACATATGTAAAAATAAGACTACTAACTTAATGATTTCGAAACGAGACATATATGTAACGATTATCGTTGTAACGACATTTAACTGTATATATATCATACTAAGATATATTATATATCATAATATCATGATAATATAACAATTTAATATCTCATTTGTTATAATAAATAATGGGTTAACAACATTCAACAAGATCGTTAACCTAAAGGTTTCAAAACAACATTTACATGTAATGACTAACGATGACTTAACGACTCAGTTAAAATGTATATACATGTAGTGTTTTAATATGTATTCATACACTTTTGAAAGACTTCAAGACACTTATCAAAATACTTCTACTTAACAAAAATGCTTACAATTACATCCTCGTTCAGTTTCATCAACAATTCTACTCGTATGCACCCGTATTCGTACTCGTACAATACACAGCTTTTAGATGTATGTACTATTGGTATATACACTCCAATGATCAGCTCTTAGCAGCCCATGTGAGTCACCTAACACATGTGGGAACCATCATTTGGCAACTAGCATAAAATATCTCATAAAATTACAAAAATATGAGTAATCATTCATGACTTATTTACATGAAAACAAAATTACATATCCTTTATATCTAATCCATACACCAACGACCAAAAACACCTATAAACAATTTCATTCTTCAATTTTCTTCATCTAATTGATCTCTCTCAAGTTCTATCTTCAAGTTCTAAGTGTTCTTCATAAATTCCAAAAGTTCTAGTTTCATAAAATCAAGAATACTTCTAAGATTGCAAGTTTACTTCCAAGTTTTCTAAATCCATTCCAAGTAAACATCCAAGATCAAGAAACCTTTGTTACTTACAGTAGGTTATCTTTCTAATACAAGGTAATAATCATATTCAAACTTTAATTCAATTTCTATAACTATAACAATCTTATTTCGAGTGGAAATCTTACTTGAAATTGTTTTCGTATCATGATTCTGCTTCAAGAACTTTCAAGCCATCCAAGGATCCTTTGAAGCTAGATCTATTTTTCTCATTTCCAGTAGGTTTATCCAAGGAACTTGAGGTATTAATGATGTTCCTAACATCATTCTATTCATACATATAAAGCTATCTTATTCGAAGGTTTAAACTTATAATCACTAGAACATAGTTTAGTTAATTCTAAACTTGTTAGCAAATAAAAGTTAATCCTTCTAACTTGACTTTTAAAATCAACTAAACACATGTTTTATATCTATATGATATGCTAACTTAATGATTTAAAACCTGGAAACACGAAAAACACCGTAAAACCGGATGTACGTCGTCGTAGTAACACCGCAGGCTGTTTTGGGTTAGTTAATTAAAAACTATGATAAACTTTGATTTAAAAGTTGTTATTCTGGGAAAATGATTTTTATTATGAACATGAAACTATATCCAAAAATTATGGTTAGACTCAAAGTGGAAGTATGTTTTCTAAAATGGTCATCTAGACGTCGTTCTTTCGACTGAAATGACTACCTTTACAAAAACGACTTGTAACTTATTTTTCCGACTATAAACCTATACTTTTTCTGTTTATATTCATAAAATAGAGTTCAATATGAAACCATAGCAATTTGATTCACTCAAAACGGATTTAAAATGAAGAAGTTATGGGTAAAACAAGATTGGATAATTTTTCTCATTTTAGCTACGTGAAAATTGGTAACAAATCTATTCCAACCATAACTTAATCAACTTGTATTGTATATTATGTAATCTTGAGATACCATAGACACGTATACAATGTTTCGACCTATCATGTCGACATATCTATATATATTTCGGAACAACCATAGACACTCTATATGTGAATGTTGGAGTTAGCTATACAGGGTTGAGGTTGATTCCAAAATATATATAGTTTGAGTTGTGATCAATACTGAGATACGTATACACTGGGTCGTGGATTGATTCAAGATAATATTTATCGATTTATTTTTGTACATCTAACTGTGGACAACTAGTTGTAGGTTACTAACGAGGACAGCTGACTTAATAAACTTAAAACATCAAAATATATTAAAAGTGTTGTAAATATATTTTGAACATACTTTGATATATATGTATATATTGTTATAGGTTCGTGAATCAACCAGTGGCCAAGTCTTACTTCCCGACGAAGTAAAAATCTGTGAAAGTGAGTTATAGTCCCACTTTTAAAATCTAATATTTTTGGGATGAGAATACATGCAGGTTTTATAAATGATTTACAAAATAGACACAAGTACGTGAAACTACATTCTATGGTTGAATTATCGAAATCGAATATGCCCCTTTTTATTAAGTCTGGTAATCTAAGAATTAGGGAACAGCCACCCTAATTGACGTGAATCCTAAAGATAGATCTATTGGGCCTAACAAACCCCATCCAAAGTACCGGATGCTTTAGTACTTTGAAATTTATATCATATCCGAAGGGTGTCCCGGAATGATGGGGATATTCTTATATATGCATCTTGTTAATGTCGGTTACCAGGTGTTCACCATATGAATGATTTTTATCTCTATGTATGGGATGTGTATTGAAATATGAAATCTTGTGGTCTATTGTTACGATTTGATATATATAGGTTAAACCTATAACTCACCAACATTTTTGTTGACGTTTAAAGCATGTTTATTCTTAGGTGAATACTAAGAGCTTCCGCTATTGCATACTAAAATAAGGACAAGATTTGGAGTCCATGTTTGTATGATATTGTGTAAAAACTGCATTCAAGAAACTAATTTCGATGTAACATATTTGTATTGTAAACCATTATGTAATGGTCGTGTGTAAACAGGATATTTTAGATTATCATTATTTGATAATCTACGTAAAGCTTTTTAAACCTTTATTTATGAAATAAAGGTTATGGTTTGTTTTAAAAATGAATGCAGTCTTTGAAAAACGTCTCATATAGAGGTCAAAACCTCCCAATGAAATCAATTAATATGGAACGTTTTTAATCAATAATAACGGGACATTTCAGTTGGTTTGTTACAGAGGCTCACAAGGGTGGTTTCTCTCAGGTTTGGGTCTTTCAGTAATGACGCGATTACATCCGGGTTATTATCGACAGTGGGAGTTATCGGGGATGTTTGGTGCATGCGGTTTGAAAATGGGAGGACCAATGGTGTTTGGTCAATATTCCAGGGTTTATGGAATATGCGGGAGGATTAGAGTTCCTTGTCACTAAGGAAATTGATGTCGAAGGGTGTCGGATAAAATGCATTTGACTGTTGCTCGTTTATTAGTTGATGTTTCAATAAAGGGAGCGATTTTCTTCAAGGGTGATCAATAGAAATATTTAGGTGTTGGAATAGGGGAGGATAATATTGTAAGTCCCGGAACTTGAGCTTTCTAGGATCATTGAGGGTATCGAAAACTCGGTGAGAGTTTGATTATCGACGGAAGTTATCAAGCTAGTGGGAGTTAGATAACTAGTAGGGTTGTGGAGATGGTTGAGCGACTTATTTCTCCAATGTTCTCAAGTTTAGTGTGTTAATTCTGGTAACACTAGGGCTTCGAATACTTGTTATTCTCCGATGACAAAGTAATTTGTGACTAACCGGTGATACGAACAAAGTTTCTTCTCGAAGCTGCGAATTAATTCTTACTCGTACAGCGGGAGCGTGCTTGGGATGAGAAGATGGGGTTTATGAAATTCATAGCGCTATGAGGAGGTTAGTGTACCAACGAGAAAGCGGAAAGTTGAAAAGATGGTAGACTTCAAGGTGGTGATGGCGTTCGCACTAGGGTATCTTGAAGAATAGTCTACAAAGGCGTCTGTTGGAGTTCCTTTTTTGTTGGTGAAGGAAGTCATAGATAGACGTAAATTTTGTACGAGGATGGTCGTTGACATGTGTGTTCGGGATTGGACGTGTCTAGATCGATCGGTGAGGCGGCGTTGTCTCATGAAAGAATCCTATGCTTGAAGTCTCGCTCACTTCAATTGGTCTTCTAGTATAAAAGAATGATCTTCGTGTTAGAAGATGGTGGCGATAGAAACCGAGATGGCCCAAGCTAGTAACTAAGAGATTGGATTATCGCTCAATGGTGTTTTTGGTGTCGAAAGACTTCACTTGCTCGTAGTTTAACGAGTGAAGTGCAGCGTGATTCGGGTAGCTTACTCGGCGGTACCAAAAGGAGTTGATAATCAGCTAATCTGGAGTTATTATGGGTTTGTTTAACATAGTTGTTGGGTTGATGAAGATTGGGTGTTGTTTAACGTCTGTTCGAGTGGGAGATTGTTGGAGTGCGAAGCGAGTTAAACAAGGATGTAAACGGGGATCAAGTTGAAGGAAAGTTACTGTTTTGGATGTAGCCATGGAGGCGCGGCGCGGCCCTTCCTGGGCGCGGCGCGGCCCTTCCTGGGCGCGGCGCGGCTTGTCTGACGGGCAGTTTCCTTATTTACGTTTTTCTTGTTCTCCAAGGTGTTTCCTTGTTGAGTTTTGCCTATTTAAGCATCCTATTGTAACCTTAACATGTGTGCACGAAATTTATAGTAAAAATCTCTGGTTTGCGCCCGTGGAGTAAACCCTTCTCCGTGTTTTGGAGTTGGAATATAACAACGTTAAATCCTTGTGTCGTTTATATTTATCGTTCTTGCTTTAGCTATTTCGTTTGTCTTTGTGGGTTTGGTGATTAGCATAGATCACCCTTCTTGGTTGGGTCCATAATTCGTAACATTATATTTAGTTATTATTGTAATAAGTTAGGAATTCGAATATAATTAGTGGCTTATTATTCGTAAAATTATTTCAGGTTGAACTATGATGACAGAGAAACCTAACTCGCGGAGAAGAAAAGGATAAATCTCGTCAAAATATTTGGTGAGTTTTATCTAGCTATTATTATAATAAGTTAGGAAGTTACATTCTAGCCCCCAAGTTACAACTTTTACCCCACTTTTACCCTTGGAAAGTTACATCTTTTATCCTTAAATATAAATTATTTGTCAAAAATCTTCGTTGACCAAAACTACATTCATCAATACATAATAGGACCAAAAACTTTGTAACATTTAGTATATATGAAAATGTATATATAACGATTTTAATCATGTACCATGAAATAAAATAAATACCTAAACGCTAAAGCAAAATTAAGTGAAAATAATACAGATACATAATTCCTTCACTTATATTTTTACTTCTCCCGTGGCTACACTACTCAAAGTCTACGACAGCAAAAAAACTCTAGTATGCTCCGAATTTTTTGGGCGACTTTCAGCCACAATTTTTTTTTTTAGCTTTTCTGTCCAAATTCTTATGCATTTTAATCATAGTCTTATCAATCATTCTCCTGGCTTAATCTCTCGGTTTGTGGTTATGGGGAAAGTTCGGTAGGGAAAAAGAAGAAAAACACGCAGGCAACGGAACCCAGGGTTCTACGTAGTTACACAATTGGTGGTGGGGCTGATCAAAAATCTGATACATGTGATAGTGATGATTCAATTTTAAAACCTAATGGGAAAGATACAGCGAAGGAGGAGTTTAATGAGCCTCGAACTTTGGATTCATCAAATGGGTTTCCGTTTGGTTTGGATGTTACGAAGGACATTGGTAAGCATGATCCTGATCATGTTAGCGTTCATTCGGATAGTTCATATGAAAATGTTACGAATAAAACAAACTTAAACAACTGTGAATTCTCAGCCCTAGGTGTGTCTATAATTGTTAATAATCAGGAGGGTCAGGATGGTGGGAAGCATAGTCCAAAACAATCGATGGGTAGGGAACAGTTGATCCAAAAAAAAATAGGTAACCTATCGAGATATTGTGGGTGGTTCTTGCCTAAAAAAAAAGGTTAACTTACGGTATATGGTACTTGAAGGAAAATTGGAAGATGGAATTGATGTTGCTATTCCAATTTCGCCTGTTCGAGAGTCAAGGTATAGGTATACCTTATATGGTTATTTTCTAGGAAAGAGAATTACATATCCAGTGGTACATAATTATGTGATGAATGTTTGGCGAAAGCATGGTGTAGAGAAGACGATGATGAATTCAAAGGGCTTCTTTTTCTTTAAATTCTCGTCCGAGCAAGGCATGATGGATGTTTTAGAGAACGGTCCATGGTTCATACATACGGTGCCTATAATTCTCAATAAATGGACCCCGACTGTTTCTTTAATAAAGGAGGACCTTACCAATTTACCGGTATGGATTAAATTGCATGATGTGCCATTGTTAGGTTTCACGGAAGATGGGTTAAGTTGAATTGCATCAAATCTTGGGAAGCCGTTGATGTTAGACTCTTACACAAGCACGATGTGTATGGAATCATGGGGTAGGCCGAATTATGCTTGTGCTCCTATTGAAATTACTGCTAAAAACGAAATGAAAGAAGCACTAGTGGTAGCTACTCCTAGCTTAGATGGTCATGGTATTTCAAAAGATACAGTGCGTTTGAAACTAGAGTATACCCCCACGTTGTGACAAATGTAAGGTGTTCAGGCATAAGGTTGTGCAATGCCCATGGATGATTGGGTAAAAATTAAGCAATGTTGGTAAGGAAAGTGATGTGCATGAGCTACCCCAAAAGCATGTAACCAAGAATCCGTCTAATGATGGATTTGTGGTTGGAAAGAATAAGACTACATTTGTGTATTGTCCTGTTGTTAAGGATAAGGGAATTCAAATGGGCGAAAAAGGTAATGATAAAGCAGGTACAAGTGGTGTGGTGAATGGTATAAAATCTGATGTGAACCTATTTGATACTCTCAATCAAGTTGAAGAGGAAAATAATGAGCCTAGGGAGTGTGGGGACTTAGACCCTATGAAGGTAACTATTGGTATTTTGGTGGATAAAGAAAGTGATGTCAAAGGGGAAAATAACGACAGCCAGTACACTGAGGGGGAAAGTACTCCCGGAATACACAGTATCGATGATTAGTCTCGCTTCTTGGAACATAAGGGGTCTGAACTTCATCCCTAAACAAAAAGAAGTTCGTGAGGTTATGGTAACTAATAATCTTTGTATATGTGCAGTGTTAGAATCCCATGTTCTTTTGCCGAATCTGAAACCAATATGTGATAGTGATTTCGGAACATGGGAATGGACATCGAACTAAAACAAGTGCTTAAATGAGGATCGGATTATAGTAGGATGGAATCCGGCCATGGTCCAGATTATGGTTTTAAATATGACTGATCAGGTGATTCATTATCAAATTAGGGTGTTGCAAGATAATAGTCAGTTTTTCGCCTCATTTGTGTACACATCCAATTCGTATATTCGGAGAACGAATTTATTGGCTGATTTGGGTATGCATCACAGTTGTGTAGGTGGGATGCCATGGACAATTATTGGTAATTTTAATGTGGCACTTAGTATAGAGGAATCAACAACGGGTAGCTCGACTATGGATGCATCTATGAGAGATTTTAATGATTGTGTCAATAATATTCATGTTGTGGATGTGAATAACATGGGTATGCATTTCACCTGGAACCAGAAGACTAAGTCGTGCACGGGTATCTTCAAGAAGATAGATATGATTTTAGTCAATGACACCTTCTTGACTAAATATGTGAATTCGTATGCAATTTTTCAACCCTATCGGATTTCAGACCATAGCCCGGTGGTCCTGAAGATTCCTTTTGAGTTCATTACTAAACCTAAGTTGCTCAGGTTTAGTAATTATATTACTGATTGTGATGGGTTTATGGAGTGCGTGAAAGAAGGTTGGGATCATCATGTTAAGGGTTGCACAATGTTTCAGGTGGATAAGAGATTGAGAAATTTGAAGAAACCGATGCGCAAGTTAATGTGGAGTAAAGGGAACATTCATGCGTCTGTCATTTGTATTCGTGAAGATCTGGATGTAGTTCAGCGGGATTTAGATAAAGACCCTACATCGATTGAATTACATGAAGTCAAAGTCAATAAGCTCAAAGAATTTAATGATGCAATTTGGGACGAAGAAAGTTTTTTTAAAACAGAAATCAAAGGTGAAGTGGCTGCGAGCAGGTTATAGCAATACGGCATATTTTCATAAAGTGATAAAAGGTAGAGCTAATAGAAGTCAAATAAATGCCATTTTGGATGGTAACAATAATATGGTTGAAGGGAACGCGGTCAGTAAAATTTTTGTCCATCATTACATGGAGTTTTTGAGGTCTGCTAGCGAATGTAGCAACATCATTAATCTAAAAACTGTGTTTGTTAATAAGTTGTTACAGGAGCAAGTTGAGCGCATGGTGATGCCGGTTACTGATGCAGATGTTAAAACAGCCTATTTGATATTTGTGACGACAAAGCTCCTGGTTCTGATGAGTATACTTCCACTTTTTTTTAAAACATGGGAGATTGTAGGTACAGATGTATGTCGAGCAGTTAAGGATTTCTTCGTGAATGGGCAAATCCTAAAGGAGACTAATCACATGATCTTAACTCTACTGCCAAAAGTGGAGACGCCTGGTAAGGTTAATGACTATCGGCCGATATCTTGTTTTAATGTTTTATATAAATGTATTAGCAAGTTTGTTACATGCCGAATAAAGGGAAGCTTGGATTGTATTGTTAGTGAAAACCAGTCAGCATTCATTCCAGGAAGGCGTATCTCGGATAATATCTTAATCACTCAGGAGATTATGAAGAACTAACATCTGAATAAAGGTACTCCTCGGTGTGCATTTAAAGTAGATATACAAAAAGCGTACGACACAGTTGATTGGAAGTCCTTGAGAGAAATTTTGACTCAATTCGAATTTCATAGGCGGATGATCCCATGGATTATGAAATATGTGTCAACGACTTCGTTTTCTATTAATATTAATAGAGAGATCCATGGGTATTTTAAGGGCAAAAGAGGCTTACGACAAGGGGATCCGATGTACCCCTATCTCTTCACTATAGTTATGGAAGTTCTAACCCTATTGATAAAACGTAATATTCGGAATTTAGAGGAGTTCGCGTACCATCCTATGTGTGAGGCCCAAGGGATTGTCAATGTGTGTATTACAGACGATCTTATTTTGTTTGCCAAGGCTAATCGTGAGTATGTGAAAGTGATCTCCGAGGCTCTGCAAGTGTTCACTGAGTGTTCGGGGATAATATTGAGCCTTCCAAAGAGCACTGCTTTCTTCTATAATGTGATGTCGTTGTTAAAAGCTTTAATTTTAGAGTTGATGCCGTTTGTTGAAGATGCTCTGCCGGTTCGATACCTAGGTGTTCCTCTTTTCTCCTCGTCATTATACGTTAAAGATTGTTGAGTTTTGGTAGATCGGGTAAAGCAAAGGATTGGGAGTTGGAAGAACAAATTTTTTTCATTTGTGGGAAGGATGCTGAAACACTGGTCATTTTTTATTTTTTTAATTTAAACACAGCGAAAGACATTAAATATTAAATTCACAACAGTGATTACATCACTACTGAAATCCACGTAATTAAGTTAAGTTTA
This sequence comes from Rutidosis leptorrhynchoides, assembly GCF_046630445.1. Classification (NCBI taxonomy): domain Eukaryota; kingdom Viridiplantae; phylum Streptophyta; class Magnoliopsida; order Asterales; family Asteraceae; genus Rutidosis; species Rutidosis leptorrhynchoides. The sequence goes on from NC_092339.1 coordinate 170,087,066, forward strand.
CACAACAGTGTTACGTTATTTCAAAATATAGTTTACAAAAGTCCACATCAGAGTTAGCTAGTCAAACAAGCATTCAACACTAGCACCCGTCCAAACTAGCAGTACCAAAACCTGCAAGGGTGGAAATGTGGGGGATTACAATAACGCTAAGTGAATGGAATCCATCTAACAGACATAGCTTAAGCATCATACATGCAAACAATATCACTAACATGCTAACAAGAAACTAGCATATAATTAAAGGCAATATGAGGATCGGCGGCTTGTACGTGCACACGACACCTTGCTCATCAGGCTAGTGTCTACCGATAGTCCTTTCCCGCTGAATCAATACACAAAAAACAGTAATGAACCCAACCTCTTCGGTCCTAGTTGACCTCAAATGGACTCTAACCTCCTCGGGCATGGTTATAAGTCCCTAGCCTCCTCCGGCCCAGCTGGTGCCAAACACAGTGGGCACATAATATCACATAATCACAGTAAACATGTAATAAACTCACTAGCATGGCAACCATTATCTAAACATGAAAATATCACTAAATCAAAGCATGGTAAAAGAGTGAATCACAGTAGCATGGCATGCTACTTAAACTCTATCCGGAGAGAGATCCACTCACCGATTACCAGCTATAGCTTAGTTATCATACTCTGAGCTTTTTCCTTGTTCTTATCACCTGAGAACAACATAAACGAAGTCAGTTTACATATCCAAATCAATAATATAATCAAATGATACTATAAACTAGGTCATATCATCATTTCATAAGTCCACAACTGTGATGACCCAAAAATTTCCGACATATTCTTAAACGAAATCGTTTGCAAGATAAAATATTTCTGACACGATAAGTAAACTTGTCACTATAAGTTTCAAACTTTTGGAAACGTTTTACATATTCACGAACAAAAATTTATAAATAGGTATATATATATATATATATATATATATATATATATATATATATATATATATATATAAGTGAAACGATAATAAAAATATTGTACGTCTTAGTATGTGAAATGATTTTCGATATAATCTACTATTGAAACATTTTTATATGAATATAGAATATTCCGAATATAATTAGTTTTGAAAACATATATATATATATATATGTGTATATATATATATGTATATATATATATATATATATATATATGTATATATATATATATATATATGTATATATATATGTATATATATGTATATATATATGTATATATATGTATATATATATGTATATATATATATATATATATGTACATATATATATATATATATATATATATATATATATATATATGTATGTACATATACATATATATATATATATATACATATACATATATGTACATATATGTATGTACATATACATATATATATGTACATATACATATATATATATATATATATATATATATATATATATATATATATATATATATATATATATATATATATATATATATATATATATATATATATATATATATATATATATATATATATATATATATATATATATATATTACACATACAATTTTATATTACAAACTCATTTCTTGGCCTTTTTAATTATCTCTCTAGATTATTCTCACTCGTTCCCAACAAATTAAAAAAAAAAACTAATCATATTATATACTTGCATATATAGATATACAGGCAAGTGATATATAAATCTCTATAACACATAAAACCAAAAATAAATTAAGTGGGATTAGTTCAATAAAACGTCACCTAACACTAGCGCACAAGTGACATTTGATACAAACACAAATAACAGAACAGACAATTGATGTTCATGGATATATGTCATTTACAGAATACAGTAATTATAGATGATGTCGTTTGGTTTTAGCATGTATATGAACATGCAAGTAGCTCAAAATGTCTTACTTTAATCAATGATATTTCTCCAAATTATTAAAAAGCTATAAACGCATGCTTATACGATTTGAGTTCGAATCATATATAAATGATATACGTGGCTTACCCGATTTATGATAATAGTTTCTATATTTTATTGTACAATGTATTTTATATAAAGTATTGATATTTAAAACTTTGAGTACATTTATTTAAAAAGTAACACACGTTTTTCCTTTCAATTTTATTAAACAAACTTTATAACCAACTTACATTTTTCAAGGGATATAGGACGGTGATAGTAAATAAATTATGAAAATAAAAAGATTCTGAAATTAGAGTACACATTAGAACTAAATTACATACTCCATTATATATTCAACCACTACTTAAAATAATAATGAAGTATTATAGATATATGACAATTTGTAGAGTCAATCAAATAAATCAAGATTCTAAAATCAGTGTAACGTTAAAAACTGAATTATATATTGCATTATATACTCAACCACTAAATTTACTCACTAATATTAAATCTACAAAGACTCATAAGTATTCCATTTCTTGTTAATAAGACAACTACAAATGCCATTATTAAAAAATGGGTCTGGAAATATAATACTGCATAATAGAAAGGATAACAATAGATTACAGATCATAAGCCTTATCAGTTTGGCAAATTTAAAATGAGAGGAAAATATCTTAAAGAAATATATATATTGAGAAGAGATTTGATGAAGCCAAATACACTCTCACCAAAACGTTATTCGTTGTTCATTAACCAAACACACATTTATAAATTTTTTTTACAATTATATCTACAATACTAACTCAATCGCATTAATCATTCGTTAAATCAAAGACCAACAACAATTAGAGCATAACTAGAGGGAACGAGAGGAGTGGTAGAAAATTTATTAGGTGCATTTACGATCATCATTCGGTTCATTTTTGGAAGGTAACAACTCTTAATCCAGCTATCAATTTATATGTTCATGTATTCTTAACTATCTAATATTCCTATACATAATCGAAACAACCAAAAGACAAATGTTAAGAAATTCAATTTTCAATAACGATACACATTGTTTTTACGAGAAAGTTCAATGTTAAACTCGGTTTATTTTATAGGTAACCTTTATTTATCAAAGTCTATTAATTTATAAATTATTAGGGAAATGGAGTTTAAGAAACTTATACTAATATTGTGTAAACTAGTTATGCAAATCAAATGAGATAAATCTAAGTAAACTGGATATGTAGTTCGTAGGTTTCCAAATACGGGAAAACAATGGTCTTGATTGATTTTCACGAATTTAGTTAAACCTTTCTAAGTGTCTTCACTTTTACATAATAAGTAAATACACATGTTTTTATAATCGCAATTTACCCATTCAACACTATTAATTTGAAACATCTCCTTACTTGGTTCATCGATGATGTATATGTAATATATATACAAACGAATTAATTTGTAAAAGTATTTATACAATCATCCAAGACATACTCATTTAGGATCGACTCTCTCACTCTAGATTGAGTACTTTGGGTGACTCGTTTACATTATTATCTGTGTATTTTTCTCTGCATACCCTGAGGTGAGTTTGAAGATCCCTTTTTAATTGCTTTTGCAATATATATTTTGGGCTGAGAATACATGCAATTTTTTTAAATTCTACGTGGAGTTGAGGAAAAAAAATCCCCTAGGTTTGGTAACTAGTAACTTCCAGTTTTAGTTTATGGACTGGTGGGCGCGAATAACTGTATATGGATCCATAGGTCTTGACATACCCGTCTAAGCTAGTAGCGCTAGTCTTTTAACGGACGTATGTTATTTGAGTTTATGCTACACGTTGGCTGCGTGTTTTAAAACTAAAGGGGTACTTATTATTATAACGTTAAGTTTAGTTACCAGGGTGCTCTGTTATGTAAAACCAATATGATGAATGATATGATAAACTTATTGATGAACTTTTTGATGAAACAGCTGAAATCTTGTGGTCTATTAATACTAAAATCAATGTTTATGATAAACCTATGAACTCACCAATCTTTTGGTTGACACTTTTAGCATGTTTATTCTCAGGTATTAAAAGTCTTCTGCTGTGTATTTGCTATTTGATAAAGACATCACATTGAGTCATTCATGGCATATTTTCAAAAGACGTTCCATTCAAAATCATCACCGTGTATCATAATTGGACTTTATATTGTCCCAGATGTCTTATTGTAAACTAATATTTAAGATGATTGTCTATACGTTGAGATCATCATTTTTTGAAAACCTTGGATATATATATTTATTGATGATGTGTCTTTTCAAAAGAATGCAATGTTTACAAAATGTATCATATAGAGGTCAAAACATCGCAATGAAACCAATTATTAATGTACTGCGCCAATAGCGATTTTGGTGGGTCGTTACAGTTATTATCAGAGTGTTGGTCTTAGCGAACCAGAATTTGCAGTAGTGTGTCTAACGGGTCTTTGTTTGGATGCATTAGTGAGTCTGGACTTTGACCGTATATGTTTAGTTATAAGTTTTACTTATCATTTCTTGTCAGAAAATACATGCTTATCATTCTTAGCCTTGACACGTCTTACTGCAATTATAACATAGATAGTGTATAGATAAATTCATATCTTATCATATTTACTACAGTAGACTTTGTCTGACAGCTTTCGAAAATCCCTCCGTAACTTATGGGATCTTGGTATTATATATACCTATGTATTCATACACCGAGAATATCATTCAATATCCAAAAAATCATTTCATATCAAAAACCCTTTATTCGATCATATAAGATGGATTTCTCACTTAGTTCCTCGAGTTCCAATAGTGATTCCGAAATGGGAATCCACTTAAGCTCCAAAAGCAGTATAATCAGAATGAACCAACCAATCAGTCGTCATCTTTTCTGGATGAATTGGGGGTGAGTTCATAATCGACTTAATAAATTTAGACAAGAAGAAGGTGATCCCTTTCATGACCAATTTTTACCTCTTGGCGAAGAACCTGAAGCGCTTACCGGCGAACCTATCTGAAACACCATTTTCTCTCTTCTTTCCAGGATATGTAGTCATGATTATAAAATTTATAATATTATCAAGACTATCCGACCCCTGCTCTGCGTTAATAATCAACCGAATCTAGTAGACGAAGTTAATGAACTTCGTGCTCGAGTGGTGGTTCTAGAGAATACGGTGCACAATTTGCAGGCACCACATGTACCACCGCAAGCACCGCCATCACCACCAGCCCCAGCAGAACCAGCAGCACCACAAGCCTCAACATCACAAGCATCACCGCAAGCAAGGTTGCAAAATTCACTATTCGGGGATTAATCGGTCGTGACTTTGAAAGGATTAATCAGAAATTCGGGGATTAATCGGAGTTTAATCGGATTATACTGTATACATTTAAATATTAAATTTTAAAAATTATATGTGTAACTATAGAAAAAAACCATTAATATAAAGATAATTTTTAACATAATTGTCTAAAATTGTTCATTTTGCTTCAAAACTATAAAATTCAAGTTTAAATTCATGTTAAAATATTAACCATTTTTGACTTTGACTAACTTTGATTATCAAATTCAATTTTGATCCATTAATTAAAGTTGACTGTTTAATTAAATGGATTTTTGAAAATCGGAACGGATTACTCCTAAAAATGATTAATCGGGGATCAATCGGTGAATAAACGGGTTTTTTACAACACTTACCGCAAGCATCAACGTCATATACACCGCAGGCACCGAGGGATAATAATTAGTGATAATTCATTATTTCATTTTACGTTGTAGAAATATCTCGCGGCGATTATGTAATCTCTAAAGTTCTAGAGATTATTCATTTCTTAATTCTGACTGCCAATCAAGTGAGATTAGTAGAATATTAACTCATTTTTTTATGAAGATGGTATATATATATACATATATCTACATATATATAAAGTAATCATATAGGGGATGTCCTCCGACTTTCATGCTCCACAAAGAAGTCCATGTGACACTAACAGTAAATTATTTCGTACTAGCTATTACATGTGAAATTTTTTTAACGGGTAGGTACTACCCGAGAAATATTTAAGTTCACATTACTAATATGCAATAACGTACATTCTTCATCAACAATTTAACAACGTTATCCATAACCTTTAAAGATCATTTCCTAAAAATCAAGGTTATTGTTCTAATACGCTTGATTTTGTACTCCCATTTTGATATATTTGAGCTTTAGAAGAACATTTCAATTAACGGACAATCGAGGAGTTGTACAAGTTATCTACATTTTATTGTGACGCCTGCTGAAGAGAAAAGATGAATATATATATATATATATATATATATATATATATATATATATATATATATATATATATATATATATATATATATATATATATATATATATATATTGCACATGGAGGGCTAAAAAACATAAGTAAAACTTTACCACGTATCATCTCCTCAAAAATCACTATATTTCTGGAATTACATTTTGTACCCATTCAAAACAATAGTTGCTATAGAAAAACACCGGGAATCATCATTTATTAATTTTGAAATTCACAATATTTCTACGTCAACCATTACATATAACAATTATATCCATCGCTTAATCACTCCAATTCAAAATTCTAGAAAAACACCTCAGTTTATTAACCAGTGTTTTAGATTCGTTAACTTTGATAAGACTGATGATGCTGCAAAAGCTGTAGATAGTCTTAATGGCCAAAAGTTTGATAATAAGGAATGGTACGTTGGAAAAACTCAGAAAAAGACTGAAAGGAAATTGGAACTAAAAAATGGATTGAACAAACTATGAAAGAGGCTGTAGACAAATCACAAAGGCTAAACCTGTACGTAAAGGATTTAGGCGATTCAGTTTTAAATGAAACCCTTAGAGAATATCATGCTCCTCTAGTACTATAATTTCTTACAAGAGAATATTCCTTTTATTATTCTTAGTTTATAAATATCTTCAAAAATTCTAAGATATCATCATATCTTTCTTCATTATAAATATCCTCAATATTTCTGAGATATCTTTATATCATTCTCGTCCGTAATCATAATGTACCTTCGAACTATTCTTATTACACCATATAGGAAATTTTTTTGGTTTCTAAATTTCAGTGAAATACTTGAGCTTTTTCATTGATATTTTGGAGTAATGTTGGAATAGAAGCATGAGTTAGTGAAATATAATGACACTTGATCAACGTGATTATATTACAGTAAGTCATGCGGAAGTTCTAATGGATTGTGATGATGATAATGCTACCGTCACCACAAATCATGTTACATGACTCTTTTGTTTTACTTGTTATTATCTGAAAACACAAGATTACATTTTCTTACTATCTGTAATCCCAGCAGTTTGCTAGTATATAATTGATAATGCTAAAAACGAACATATATTTCATAGCATTATCCCTCAAGAAAGACAAGCTTTTGGTTGCAACTGTTCTATTTACAAATGATATTCGTTTAAATATTAAAAGGTGAAGACAAAAGACAGATTCGATGATTTGAAGATGCAAACGACTAAAAAGCTAAAAAGTACAAAGTACAATCAAAGTGGTTCAATTTATTGATGAGAAACGTCTCAAAATTACAAAAGTACAAGCCGCAAAACGCAAAGTACAAGATATTAAATTATACGAAAAGGCGTTCGAAAATCCAGAACCGAGACATGAACCAACTTTCAACGCTCGACGCAACGGAGCTGAAAGTACAAGTCAACTATGCACAAGAATATAATATAATATTTAAATAATTCATAATAAGAATAATAATAAATAATAAAAAGTTGTTAATTGAGCATAGTTAAAGGATCATAAGTGAAAATTTCAAATCAATAATTCGCAACGAGATATTATTGATTCAACTTTGAATGGTAGCCAGCTAACATTCCACCAACAACAATATCAATCATTTGTCTATAAAAGCAAGGCACGGAGTAATGAAGAAACTACACCTTTTTCTTTTCCTTTCTCATATCATATACGATATATATATATATATATATATATATATATATATATATATATATATATATATATATATATATATATTTATATTTTATAATTATAATTTTAATTTAAGTTTAATAATAATCGGGTTATTGTAAGAATGTTTTACGGGTTTTAAATTGAAACTCTGTCCGTGTAACGCTACGCTATAAATAATCATTGTAAGTTATGTTCTTCCTTTTTAAATTAATGTCTCGTAAATGAGTTATTATTATGCTTATTTAAGCCGAAGTAATCGAGATGTTGGGCTAAATATTAAGATTGGGTAATTGGGCTTTGGACCATAATTGGGGTTTGAACAAAAGACCGACACTTGTGAAAATTAGACTATGGGCTATTAATGGGCTTTATATTTGTTTAACTGAATGATAGTTCGTTAATTTAATATAAAGATTTATAATTTGACGTATCTATAAATAACCACATACACTCAATCGGATACGATGGGCGCGATATTTATAAGTACTAATAATTGTTCATTTGACCGGACACGGGGATGGATTAATAGTCAATGGACTCATTAAAACAGGGGTGGATTACATACAAGGAAAATTGGTGTAATTGTTAACAAAGTATTAAAACCTTGTTACAGTTTAAGTCCTCAATTAGTTGGAATATTTGACTTCGGGTATAAGGGTAATTTGATGAGGATACTCGCACTTTATAATTATGGCCGATGTACTGTTATGGACAAAAACCAGATAGACGTATTGAATAATCCAGGACAAAGGAAAATTAACCCATGGTAATAAATTAAAATCAAAACGTCAAACATCATGATTACGGAAGTTTAAATAATCATAATTCCTTTATTTTATATCTCATCGTACTTTCATTTATCGTCATTTTATTTATCGTACTTTAAATTATCGCACTTTTATTTTTACGCTTTATTTATATTTTTAATTATTGCACTTTTATTTGTTGTCATTTACTTTACTCTTTAAAATAAGTTATATTTATATTTAATATTTTGCATTAGGTTTTAACTGTGATATAAGTCTCAAAATCGACAAACCGGTCATTAAACAGTAAATCCCCCCAAAGTTACCTATATTTACTATATATTACTAAATCTAGTTTAACTACTTAATTAACTAATTTGACCTAATAAGACACCCAATAATAGTGTCCACGGATCGACATCCCGGACTTTACCTTAGCTATATTATTACACGATACGTATACTTGCCTTTTGTGTTTTAGTTTAATTTAGGTGATTTTGCTGTAGTAAATAAATATAAAACTGATAGCCGTTTCATACACACCCTCTAGAACACATCAAGTTTTTGGCGCCGCTGCCGGGGACACTTTTTGTGTCTTCACGGGGTATTTAATTTTTTTTAGTTTTTGACTGATTAAAGATATATTAATTTAAATATAATAATTTAATAAATATAATAATATAATAATATTGAAATAAAATATAATAATATAATAATAATTTTGAATCAAATTTGAATTGTAAAGTTTTAAAAAGTCATATTTATTAAATACTTCAGGGGTATATTATGTAACTTATAATTAATAATTTCTATCTTGTCGCTTTCATGTGAATAGTAAATTAATTAATTTCGTTTTATTTACTATACAATGAATAGTAAATGAATTAAAAAAAATAATTAAATAGTTTCCCTTTTCTACTTTTTTTAAGTTAAAAAAAAATTTAAAAAATAAAATAAAATCGAAAAATCAAAAAAAATAATAAAATATAAAAATAATAATAATAAAAAAAATCTCGTTTTTATAAAAATAAAAATAAAATAAAAAAATTTTTAAAAATTTAAAAAAAAAAATTAAAACGTAAAAAAAATAAAATAATAATTTAAAAAAAAAAAAAAAATTATTAATTTCGTAAAAAAAAAAATTTTAAAAAAATATTAAAATCGTTAAAAAAATTTAAAAATATAAAAATAAAATTTTTATTAAAAAAAATTTTAAAAACAAAATTAATTAAAAAAATATATTTTTAAGATTTTGTCTATAAAATTAAAAAAAAAATTTAGTATTAAGTTTTATTACCTTTAGATTTTTAGACTCTAGTCATAACTTTTAGTATTAAGTTTAGTTTTGCCATAGTTATTTTTATACTTTTAGATTTTTAGGCTTTGCCGTAAAATCCCTTAAGTGCTTTTTCTTTAGACTAAGATTTAGGTGCCTTAAAATTTTGCGACACTGTGTTAAAATTTTAGTATCCTTTTAAGTAATTCACGTTTTTCGTTTAGAATCCCTTTTTAATTTTCGACGCGCTACAATTTTCTTATTTTTCGACCTTTTATTTTTTGACATTTTTCGATGTGCTCTTTTTCTTTCTTATTTCTCGACGCTCTAGTTTTTAGGACATAGATTTTTATTTCAAAATTTCGAAGAAAAATTGTTTTAAGTGGTTAAATTGATAGACATCAAAATTTTCTGGTTTGTAGTAATAGTTGGATTTGTTAGTGGCGAGTTGTGGGCTTCCGATTTAAAGGGTCCTGACTACCTGCTGCATCTATTGGCTATTCGAAACGTGGACAAAATCAGAAAAGTCTATTAATTTGATAATTTATATAATTTTTATCTTTTATAACTAATAGGATATTTTGTGAATGCACCGAGCAAAACGTTCACCACCTTTCATACGTTCACCACCTGTAACTCGATCAAGACATCTAGCCAATATTGTCGCCGTTGATTTTTTTTTAGAATCGTCATCTAGTCAACCAAGTACTCCAATTCAAATTACCGATAATCCATTTTTTGAACCCGACCTTACAATTGAGAACCCGGAGGATATTCAAGGACAATTTAGAGATCTTAAACCACAAGTTACTCATCCAGAGATTGTCGAGGAAGAAACCATTAAATCAGAATCCTCTAGTGATTCAGATTCAACAATTTCAATCATGGAAAATCTGAAACCTCTAAGTATGGATGACCGAATGAGAGCTAAACGCACTGGCCAAGGTTACGCAATTACTCAACCAGACATTAATGCGCCAGATTATGAAATCAAAGGAAAAATCCTACACATGGTAACTAATCAATGCCAATTTAGTGGCGCGCCGAAGGAAGATTCAAATGAACATCTTTGTACCTTTAATACGATCTGTACTCTATTTAAAATCCGAAAAGTTGGGGATGAACAGATCTATCTCATGTTATTTCCCTGGACTTTAAAGGGAGAAGCCAAAGATTGGTTAGAATCGTTACCTGAAGGGGCGATTGATACATGAGATGTTTTATTTGAAAATTTTCTTAAACAATTCTTTCCGGTATCTAAAGCCGTGAGACTTCAAGGAGAAATTGTTACGTTCGCGCAAAAGTCAAATGAAACTCTATATGAGGTGTGGACAAGATTCGGAAAGTTGTTGAGTGGATGTCCTCAACATGGTTTAGACACTTATCAAATAGTGCAAATATTCTACCAAGGATGCGACGTTGCTACACGAAAAGACATCGACACAGCAGCTGGTAGTTCCATTATGAAGAAAACCGCAACTGAAGCTCACAAAATCATTGATAACACAGCCTCCCACTCGCATGAGTGGCACCAGGAAAAAGATATTTTTCGATCATCTAAAGCGGCTAGAGCCGATTCTAGCCATGACTTTGATTCCGTTTCCGCAAAAATAGATGCTTTCGAGAGACGAATGGAAAAAATGACTAAAGATATTCACGCAATACGAATCAGTTGTGAGCAATGCGGTGGACCACACTTAATGAAAGATTGTCACAATGAACAAACGATGGAATAACGTGAGAATGTTTCCTACATGAACCAAAGGTCGGGAAATAATTATCTAAATAATTATCAAACGCCAAGGCCAAACTTCAATCGAAATCAAAACATTCTTTACAATCCAAATGGACCCAATAATAACTCGTACAACCAACAAGGTCTGAATAACCAACCAACTCAAAACAACACTTTCAATCAACAAAGACCTGGCTTATATAAACCACCACAACAAACTAAAGAGAAAAAGCCAAATCTGGAAGAAATGATGGCAAAGCTAATGGAATCTCAAACACAATTTATTACATCTCTAACCCAAACGAATGAGAGGTTTGATCACATTAAGAACTCAACAAGCTTCCATTTTGAATCTAGAAAAACACGTAGGTACTCTTGCTAGCATGATGAGTGAGAGGGAACAAGGAAAGCTACCGAGTAATACTGAAGTAAATCCTCGAAATGAGAATGTTAATATGGTGTCAAAAAATTCTGAAAAACCATTATCAGAAGATAGGAAGGTTTTAGATGTGAGTAACAATGAAGAAGTTACAACACCAACACCACCCGAGTTTGTAAAGCCAGTGGTGGCACCCTACAGACCACCCATCCCGTTTCCAAGAAAAGGAATTGAGTATGAGCAAGTAATAGGTAATAAAGTTTGTGATACCTCTGGAAAGAAGAAGAAGAATAAGAAAATACAAGAAACAAAAACCGTAAAAATAAACCCGGTGAAGACAGTTCCACCAAAACCTCCACCCAGGGTGGGTGATCCGGGTGAATTTATTGTTCCTTGTCTACTTAGTGATTGTGTCATGTATGATGTACTAGCAGATTTAGGTGCGAGTGTGAGTGTTATGCCTCTTTCATTATATAAGAGATTAGGAGTAGGTGAGTTAAGTCCAACAGAGATGAGTGTCCGACTCTTTGATCAAACTATTAGGCACCCAAATGGAATTGTTGACAACCTACCCGTTCAAGTAGGTAATTTAACCTTTCTAGTCGAATTCATTTTCATTGACATAGAAGAGGACTCAAACATTCCTCTAATTTTAGATCGACCATTCTTAGCGTCCACCGGGGTGTTATTTGATGTAAGAGAAGGTAGAATGACAATTAGTAATGATGAAAAATTAATCACCTTTGTGAGTCGAAAGTCTAAATCTTCACTAATCAAAACCGTTGAACCAACAAAAACGATTAGTAAGAACCATATTGTTTTACCAACTCCAACGGTAGTGCTTAACAATAATAAAACGCCTAAGTGTTGGGAAGATGAAGTAACACCTAATGATAACTTGATAACAATGAACCCCGTTGTTGATACAAAATTAAATGACCCCGTTATTAACAGTTCAATGAAGAAACTTATTAAACGGATTCGCGATGCTAGAACCAAGGGGAACTTTAAGTTATGTAACTGGTTAGTATCTAATCTATCACCTAAAGAAAAGGCGAAACTAGTTGAATTTGTGAAAATTACACAAGAATCTGACCAATGGCTTAAAGCAAAATTCATAGATATGCAAGTTGATTATGGTCCAAAAGAAATTGACGATGAAGTTAATCACAATTTCGACACCACAACTACCTAAGTGTGGGGAGATTCAAATGTTCTAAAAAGAAAATGCTGTCTAGAGTTAGTTGTTCTGTTCTCATGTAGTTCTGAGAATGGAATCCGATTGGTCTTTTCCACTAGCAGACAATAAAGAACTAGTTTTCTCTCTCCATTCTGAATTTTTTTCTGTTTTGTAGGTTTTGTACAAAATTAATATGCAATTTTAAATTTAAGTTTTGTGTGAATTTAAAAACAAAATTTACTTTATTTCATTAAGTTTAAAAAAAATGATTTCTAAAATTCTTCGTAAGTTGAAGACTAGGTCATGGAACCGAAATTGCTTTACCCGAGGGCGGGGCGAAAAATTTTGTTATCATTATTTTTAATTTTATTGATCTAAAGTATACCAAAAAAATTAAAAAACCCAAAAATCTTTGCTTTTAAAACAATCGCTTTAACGACAAATTTTAAATTTTGTCGAGGGACGGACTAGGTAAACATACCGAAACTACCTAAAGTAAAAGGAAACAAAATTTTAAAAATTATTCATTTAAATTGTGTTTTAATAAATAAAGGTTTTATAAATAAATATATATATATATATATATATATATATATATATATATATATATATATATATATATATATATATATATATATATATGTGTGTGTGTGTGTGTGTGTGTGTGTGTGTGTGTGTGTGTAAAAGTATGTATATATATGTTTGTAGTTATCTCATGTACAAAAAGGGTAAAACAGCGCACTTTTAAAGACTGACGTTAAGTTCAGCAAAAGCTACTAATTTTGACGACAAGACGCAAAATATCAAATGTGATATAAAATAATATGTTTGTAAACTCGGTATTTTTAATCACTTTTCTACACTAATCACCCTCATGAATTTATAATTATAGTCTGATTTAATGGAAATGAGGGCATTGCATGATCTCAAGTGTGGGGAAGGGTTATAAATTCTCTCGGGTTTACACTTAGTTTAATTGCCAAATTTTGTGAAAATTTGAAAATTTTTTAACTAAATGAATTCAAAATCATGTTTATACATATTTATGAACGATGAAAACTAGGTGTTAATACCGAAATTATCGTTACCTCGGAAAGGACATAAATTAATAAACACCCTAAAACGCTTGAATTCATTTAAAATGGAATAGAGGAGAATAAAAAGGCAAAGAAAAAAACTAAGTGTGGGGAGAATGTACCAAGTTATTCAATAAAACTATCTATCACATGTTTCTGTAAAGTTTATTGCAGGTGCTTTTGTTTTGGACTAAATTAACTGTTTTACCCGTAATATTATAATAAAGATAAAAGAAAAGATGGATCTACACGATGAATCAATTCCATCATTAAAAGAAAGTAAAGTCTTCCGAGAAAAAGACACGTGCTTCTTGATTTAGGTCAGGAAGTTGTCATCCAGACCAGTTGTAGAGTCTACGAAAAACCTTGAAAAGTTTTCTCGAAAATCAGCTGGAAATCCACGGACCTCAGCATTAAACAGGGTCGCTAAGTGGTCAGACTTATCCTAACCATGTGTGGATCTGTCTCGTACAATGGGGGGCACCGTGCAAATTAGCTTATAAGACTAATGAATCAGACCTCCAGAAAGGATAATCTCCTTAAAGATTAAAAATCAGCTTTTAAGACTGATATTACTCAATCCTTGAGATTGACCTTAAAGATTGAGAATTACAAACTCATGGAATTCGATGATATCTAAACTCAAACTTGAACGAGAAAATATTTTGATCAAATTACAAACCGATTTGTTTTCTGAAAACCTATTTTCAATGTGTTCATTACCATTGAACGTAAAATCCTAAGAATTCACCTGGAATTCATTAGGTCACCTGAACTAAATCGGGTGTCAACCGTAAGAATGGTGGTTGCATAGCATGGTCAAAGACAGGACCTTGTGCCAGACCAAAATACTATAGGGTGATCTTTACTATTGCTCTTACAAAGGATAGTAATTGCATCCGACACGATATAGACCATAACCAAAAGCATGTCACGGGACATTGCCTTAACAGTTGCTTGTTCAACGCTTTCCTTTACAACCGGACGGTAGTTTACCGAAAGGTAATATACGGAGCAAGTATACTGGACGTGTTGCTTTTCCAATACAAGGTTAGCAAGTGGGTGACACAAAACCGCAAGTTTTGTGCTAAAATTTTCAAATCTGAAACTCACAAAACCCACAAAAACAATTTTGCAAACACCGGTGAAGGGTTATTCCGGAAAACTTATCTAGGGTAAAAACTAGATTGTATTTTTGAAAGATCAAATGTTTTCATAAAGATCCAATTTCCTTAAGGATCTAAATTTTAATAGTTATGTGGGACTGTAAACCACAACGTTACTATCATTGTTCATACCGCCATATAAGAATCACTGATGTACAAAGTGTGAAGAATAAAGAAGTGATTCTAGTATTTTTATTTCAAGACTATATTGCTTGAGGACAAGCAACGCTCAAGTGTGAGAATATTTGATAATGCTAAAAACGAACATATATTTCATAGCATTATCCCTCAAGAAAGACAAGCTTTTGGTTGCAATTGTTCTATCTTCAAATGATATTCGTTTAAATATTAAAAGGTGAAGACAAAAGACAGATTCGACGATTTGAAGACGCAAACGACCAAAAAGCTAAAAAGTACAAAGTACAATCAAAGTGGTTCAATTTATTGATGAGAAACGTCTCAAAATTACAAAAGTACAAGCCGCAAAATGCAAAGTACAAGATATTAAATTATACGAAAAGGCGTTCGAAAATCCGGAACCGAGACATAAACTAACTTTCAACGCTCGACGCAACAGAGCTGAAATTACAAGTCAACTATGCACAAGAATATAATATAATATTTAAATAATTCATAATAAATAATAAAAAGTTGTTAATTGAGCATAGTTAAAGGGTCATAAGTGAAAATTTCAAATCAATAATTCGCAACGAGATATTATTGATTCAACTTTGAATGGTAGCCAGCTAACATTCCACCTACAACAGTATCAATCATTTGCCTATAAAAGCAAGTCACGGAGTAATGAAGAAACTACACCTTTTTCTTTTCCTTTCTCATATCATATACGATATATATATATATATATATATATATATATATATATATATATATATATATATATATATATATATATATATATATATATATATATATATATATATATATTTATATTTTATAATTATAATTTTAATTTAAGTTTAATAATAATTGGGTTATTGTAAGAATGTTTTACGAGTTTTTAATCGAAACTCTGTCCGTGTAACGCTATGCTATAAATAATCATTGTAAGTTATGTTCTTCCTTTTTAAATTAATGTCTCGTAAATGAGTTATTATTATGCTTATTTAAGCCTAAGTAATCGTGATGTTGGGCTAAATATTAAGATTGGGTAATTGGACTTTGGACCATAATTGGGGTTTGAACAAAAGATCGACACTTGTGAAAATTAGACTATGGGCTATTAATGAGCTTTATATTTGTTTAACTGAATGATAGTTCGTTAATTTAATATAAAGATTTATAATTTGACGTATCTATAAATAACCACATACACTCAATCGGATACGATTGGCGCGATATTTATAAGTACTAATAATTGTTCATTTGACCGGACACGGGGATGGATTAATAGTCAATGGACTCATTAAAACAGGGGTGGATTACATACAAGGAAAATTGGTGTAATTGTTAACAAAGTATTAAAACATTGTTACAGTTTAAGTCCTCAATTAGTTGGAATATTTGACTTCGGGTATAAGGGTAATTTGACGAGGATACTCGCACTTTATAATTATGGCCGATGGACTGTTATGGACAAAAACCGGATAGACGTATCGAATAATCCAGGACAAAGGACAATTAACCCATGGTAATAAATTAAAATCAAAACGTCAAACATTATGATTACGGAAGTTTAAATAAGCATAATTCCTTTATTTTATATCTCATCGTACTTTCATTTATCGTCATTTTATTTATCGTACTTTAAATTATCGCACTTTTATTTTTACGCTTTATTTATATTTTTAATTATTGCACTTTTATTTGTTGTCATTTACTTTACTCCTTAAAATAAGTTATATTTATATTTAATATTTTGCATTAGGTTTTAACTGTGATATAAGTCTCGAAATCGACAAACCGGTCATTAAACGGTAAATTCCCCCAAAGTTACCTATAATTACTATATATTACTAAATCTAGTTTAACTACTTAATTAACTAATTTGACCTAATAAGATACCCAATAATAGTGTCCAAGGATCGACCTCCCGGACTTTACATTATCTATATTATTACACGATAGGTATACTTGCCTTTTGTATTTTAGTTTAATTTAGGTGATTTCCTGTAGTAAATAAATATAAAACTGATAGCCGTTTCATACACACCCTCTAGAACACATCAAGTTTTTGGCGCCGCTGCCGAGGACACTTTTTGTGTCTTCACGGGGTATTTAAGTTTTTTTTTAGTTTTTGACTGATTAAAGATATATTAATTTAAATATAATAATTTAATAAATATAATAATATAATAATATTGAAATAAAATATAATAATATAATAATAATTTTGAATCAAATTTGAATCGTAAAGTTTTAAAAAGTCGTATTTATTAAAATACTTCAGGGGTATATTATGTAACTTATAATTAATAATTTCTATCATGTCGCTTTCATGTGAATAGTAAATTAATTAATTTCGTTTAATTTACTATTCAATGAATAGTAAATGAATTAAAAAAAATAATTAAATAGTTTTTGCTTTTCTACTTTTTTTTAAGTTAAAAAAATAAAAAATAAAATAAAATAAAATCGAAAAATCAAAAAAAAATAATAAAATTTAAAAAAAAGAATAATAAAAAAATCTAGTTTTTTTCAAAAATAAAAATAAAATAAAAAAATTTTAAAAAAAAATATTTAAAAAAAATATTTAAAAAAAATTAAAACCTAAAAAATAAAATAATAATTTAAAAAAATAAAAAAAAAATTATTAATTTCGTAAAAAAAAATTAAAAAAATATAAAAATAAAATTTTTATTAAAAAAATTATTTAAAAAAAATATATTTTTAAGATTTTGTCTATAAAATTAAATTTTTTTTTTTAAGTTTTATTACCTTTAGATTTTCAGACTCTAGTCATAACTTTTAGTATTAAGTTTAGTTTTGCCATAGTTATTTTTATACTTTTAAATTTTTAGGCTTTGCCGTAAAATCCCTTAAGTGCTTTTCTTTAGACTAAGATTTAGGTGCCTTAAAATTTTGCGACGCCGTGTTAAAATTTTAGTAGGGCCTTCGTAATATTTTTTTTGTATATTAATCTTATTATTTTCCTCGATGAAACACTCGTATACTACCAAATTCTTTTATTAAAGAATCAATGGAGGCTTAAGTCTGTAGAGACAAACTACTCAAGCCCAGTACAAGATTTATTATACATATTCGTTATAATTCCTTTAGAGAATTCAAGTTCGCATTGAAACGTGGAGATCTACTGAAACGAAAATATTATATAATAATTTTCATCAATTACGATCATCAGCCAAATTTCGGGACGAAATTTCTTTTAACGGATATGTACAGTGATGACCCGGAAATTTCCGACATATTCTTAAACGAAATCATTTACAAGATAAAATATTTCCGACACGATAAGCAAACTTGTCACTATAAGTCTCATACTTTTGGAAACGTTTTACATATTCATTCAACCTTCGACTATTTTCAACGATTCACGAACAACAATATATATATATATATATATATATATATATATATATATATATATATATATATATATATATATATATATATATATATATATATATATATATATATATATATATAGGGGCAGGATCAATGGGGAACTAACCAATCGGGGGGAAGCGGGGGGAAGCAAAATTTTTTTTTTCATGTTTTTGGAAATTTTTTTTTCCGGCATCAAGATCACGCGAAAATATGAACATTTAGAAAAGACACTTCGTGATGAATGTTATTATTTTGCCAGAAAAATGATCGACAAAAATAACATTCAAGATAATATTGTTCGTGAAGAATATGAACGTTTTTTTCATGTTTTGTGAAGTAAAATTTAGCCCGATTTAGAGTTTTAGGGTTTAGGGTTTAGATTTAGGGTTTAAATTTAGGATTTAGATTGAGTTTTTAACACGAACGGTTTAGAGTTTAAGGTTTAGGGTTTAGGGTTTGGTATTTTGGATTTATTCCATAAACCCAAAACACCAAACCCTAAACCCTAAACCTTAAACTCTAAACTGTTCGTGTTAAAAACTCAATCTAAATCCTAAATTTAAACCCTAAATCTAAACCCTAAACCCTAAATTTCTAAACCCTAATATCTAAACCCTATGAACCCTAATATCTAAACCCTAATATATAAACCCTAATAACTTAAACCTCAACATACGCTCGAAAAACATGATAATTGTTATATATTACTTCTTCGAGCGTTTTTCCGCCAAAATAAAAACATTTATCACAAAATGTCTTTATTAAATGTTCATATTTTCATCCCATATATAATGTTCGTGAACAAAGTTTTTTCAAAAAACGAAAAAAAAAAGTTTTTGCTTCCCCCCGCTTCCTCCCGATTGGTTACTTCCCTCTTGATCCTATATATATATATATATATATATATATATATATATATATATATATATATATATATATATATATATATATATATATATATATAATGTTAAAAGTGAAACGATAATAAAAATATTGTACGTTTTAGTATGTGAAATGATTTTCGATATAATCTACTATTAAAACATTTTTATATGAATATAGAATATTTCGAATATAATTAGTTTTAAAATATATATATATATATATATATATATATATATATATATATATATATATATATATATATATATATATATATATATATATATATATATATATATATATATATATATATTACACGTACAATTTTAAATTACAAACTCATTTCTTGGTCTTTTTAAGTATCTCTCTCGATTATTTTCACTCGTTCCCAACAAATTAAAAAAAACTAATCATATTATATACTTGCATTTATAGATATACAGGCAAGTGATATATACATTTATAACACATAAAACCAAAAATAAATTAAGTGGGATTAGTTCAATAAAACGTCACCTAACACTAGTGCACAAGTGACATTGGATACAAACACAAATAACAGAACAGACAATTGATGTTCCTGGATATATGTCATTTATAGAATACTGTAATTATAGATGATGTTGTTTATTTTTAGCATGTATATGAATATGCAAGTAGCTCAAAATGTCTTACTTTAATCATTGATGTTTCTCCAAATTATTAAAAAGCCATAAACGCATGCTTACACGGTTTGAGTTTGAATCATATATAAATGATATACGTGGTTTACCTGATTTATGATAATAGTTTCTATACTTTATTCTACAACGTATTTTATATAAAGTATTGATATTTAAAACTTTGAGCACGTTTATTTAAAAAGTAACACTCGTTTTCCTTTCGATTTTATTAAATAAACTTAATAACCAACTTACATTTTTCGAGGGTTATAGGACAGGGATAGTAAATAAATCGTGAAAATAAAAAGATTCTGGAATTAGAGTACACGTTAAAACTAAATTACATACTCCATTATATATATTCAACCACTACTTATAATAATAATGAAGTATTATAGATACATGACAATTTGTTGAGTCAACCAAATAAAGCAATATTCTAAAATCAGTGTAACGTTAAAAACTAAATTATATATTGCATTATATACTCAACCACTAAATTTACTCACTAATATTGTGTAAACTAAGACTCATAAGTATTTCATTTCTTGTGAATAAGACAACTACAAATGCCATTATTAAAAAAGGGTCCTATAAATATAATACTGCATAATATAAAGGATAACAATAGATTACAGATCATAAGCCTTATCACTTTGGCAAATTTAAAATGAGAGGAAAATATCTTAAAGAAATATATATATTGAGATGAGATGTGATGAAGCCAAATACACTTTCACCAAAACGTTATTCGTTGTTCATTAACCAAACACACATTTATAAATTTGTTTTTTACTATTCAATCTACAATACTAACTCAATCGCATTAAGTATTCGTTAAATCAAAAACCAACAACAATTAGAGCATAACTAGAGGGAACGAAAGGCGTGGTAGAAAATTTACGAGGTGCATTTACGATTATCATTCGGTTCATTTTTGGAAGGTAACAACTCTTAATCCAGCTGTCAATTTATATGTTCATGTATTCTTAACTATCTAATATTCCTATACATAATCGAAACAACCGAAAGACAAATGTTAAGACAGTCAATTTTCAATAACGATACGCATTGTTTTTACGAGAAAGTTCAATGTTAAACTCGGTTTGTTTTAAAGGTAACTTTATTTATCAAAGTCTATTAATTTATCAATTATTAGGGAAATGGAGTTTAAAAAACTTATACTAATATTGTGTAAACTAGTTATGCAAATCAAATGAGATAAATATAAGTAAACTGGATATGTGGTTTGTAGGTTTCCAAATACGGGAAAACAATGGTCTTGATTAATACACATGTTTTTATAATCGCAATTTACCCATTCAACACTATTAATTTGAAACATCTCCTTACTTGGTTCATCGATGATGTATATGTAATATATATATACAAACGAATTAATTTATAAAAGTATTTATACAATCATCCAGGACATACTCATTTAGGATCGACTCTTTCGCTCTAGATTGAGTACTTCGGGTCACTAGTTGACATTATTATCTGTGTATTTTTCTCTGCATACCCTAAGGTGAGTTTATAGATCCCTTTTTAATTGCTTTTGCAATATATATTTTGGGGGCTGAGAATACATGTAATAGACCGTATCTGCATATATTATTATATACAATTTTATGTAACTAAGATATAGCATATAATTAGCAAGTCAATATGTGTAAATCAAGAGGATATCTGTAAACGTGTAAAGGCAAATCACATCCTAAAATAGGAGATAGCTGTACTGTGTATCATCGGGTATATATGCCTATCGATTGTTTGGAATAACACATGAATCATTCTCTATCATGGTATCACCCTAATATTCACGATCCTTTCTTCTTTTTCCCTATACACTGCAATTCAATCTCTACTAAACTCTCAATCACGAATGGCAGAATCAGTCAAATTCCACCCTGCGATTACAGTCACAAACATCAAAAATACCATTCCTGTTACTCTCGACATGGATACCAGTAAATACATCTCTTCAGTAACCTTATTCAAAACTCACTGTAGAGCATATCAGGTGCTTGATCATATAATTCCCAAACCCGAAAACACTGATTCATCATCGACCACCACTCCTCCTCCTTCTAATCCACCCGCCAACAAAGTAACATGGGATAAGCCATTGTGCTTCAATGGATCTACGGGACCATCTCGACTGATATGCTGGACAATATCTTAAAACCCGATCAAACTGCTCTTGAAGCATGGGAAAGCATCAAAGCAATTTTTGAAGATAACAAAAACTCCCGTGCAGTTCATCTCAGACACAAATTTGTTAACCTTCAACTTGATAACTATCCGAATGTCTCAGCGTATTGTCAAGCCCTCAAAACTTTATCAGATCAATTAGCGAATGTGGGTCCTGCAATTGAAGAAGATCATCTTGTTTTTCAACTCATCACAGGCTTAAACGACAACTATGATCATGTCGGATCTCAAATCTCCCATACTAAACCCCTTCCCTCTTTCTACGAAGCTCGCTCAACCCTTATTATGGAGGAATCACGCAAAATGCAACAAGCGGCAAATACGACGACCACCACCGTCGATACTGCTCTTGCCGCAGGTATTTCTCAAAATTCATCAACCAGCAACAACAATCGTAATTCGAATTCCTCTTCTCGAGGTCACGATCGTGGATCATATAATAGTTTTTCGAGGGGTACTAATCGTGGCAGAAATTCAAGTTACAGAGGGCGTGGAAACCCTCGCCCCTATTCTGGTACTTCTAATGGGCCACAACCTTGGGCTTTTAATCCATGGACTGGACAACCAACTCAATGGAGTCCATCCCCTTATCCATATCCCACTACACATATGAACATGCCCATAGGTAACCAAAGCCCATATCATGGCATACTGGGCCCTCGTCCACATTCGGTTCCTTCAACACCTACTAACAATGAGTCCGCAATGTACACCATGTGCTTGAATCCTCCAGATAACAATTGGTACATGGACACAGGTGCAACATCTCACATGACAGGTTCTCAAGGTAAGCTCCTATCATATTCTCAATCAAAGCTTCCTCGTCATATTATTGTTGGAAATGGCCATAAAATTCCAATTCACGGTTTGGGCCACTCTTTCCTACCCTTAATTAATCGACCACTTTACTTATCCAATATTCTTTATTCACCTAACTTAATTAAAAATCTCATTTTTGTTAGACGTTTATCTATTGATAATCATATATCACTTGAATTTGACCCTTTTGATTTTACTTTGAAGGATTTTCCGAAGGGAACCCCCATTCTGCGGTGTAATAGCTCAAGTGACCTTTATCCATTCAATGGTCCACTGCTTCAACAACACCTAAAGTCTCATTCTGCTTTTTCTGTTATTTCACCTGTTTTGTGGCATGATCGTCTCGGACATCCGGTCGATTTTACTCTCAAAAACCTTAGCAATAAACGTTACATTGAATGTAATTCGAAGATTAGTAATAAAATTTGTCAATCTTGCATTTTTGGCAAACAAATAAAATTACCTTTTTATTCTTCCAATACTTCTACTTTTGCACCATTTGATATTATCCATAGTGATCTATGGACGTCTCTTATTGCTAGCACACAAGGCCATAAATATTATATATTGTTTCTTAATGACCATACAAATTACTTGTGGACATACCCACTTGGTCATAAATCGGATGTATATTCCACTTTTACCAACTTCCATGCGCATA
Organism: Rutidosis leptorrhynchoides; assembly: GCF_046630445.1. Taxonomy (NCBI): domain Eukaryota; kingdom Viridiplantae; phylum Streptophyta; class Magnoliopsida; order Asterales; family Asteraceae; genus Rutidosis; species Rutidosis leptorrhynchoides. The sequence goes on from NC_092339.1 coordinate 170,111,282, forward strand.
TCTCTACTCAATTTAACACAACCATCAAAATTCTTCAATGTGATAAACATGGTATGGTTTTTCGTTTTTCATGTCCATACACGTCTTCCCAAAATGGAAAAGTCGAGCGTAAAATTCGGGCCATCAATAACATCATACGCACTCTTCTTGCTCACTCTCATGTCCCTCCTAAATTTTGGCATCACACACTCTCTATGGCTACTTATATACTAAATATTCTACCAAATAAAAACTTCAACAACTATTCTCCTACACAACTCCTCTATAACCGCACACCCACTTACCAACATCTACGGGTCTTCGGGTACTTATGTTATCCACTTATACCCGCAACACAATGCAACAAACTTCAACCTTGATCACTTCCTTGCGTGTTTCTTGGTTATCCCTCAAACCACCGTGGCTACAAATGCTATGATATTTCATCCAATAAAATAATTATATCTCGTCATGTAATTTTTAACGAGAAAAAATTTCCTTTCTCCACTATACACACTCCACAAAATGATACATACAAATTTCTGCACTCGTCTTTTAATCCTCTTTTTCTCTCGGTCCAAAACTCTAAACCAGACTCTCGGCCCAACTCTCCATTATCCCATATTAGGCCTACTTTGCCTTCACCAACTGGCCCACATCAATCTACGCCAACTTCACAGGATACACCTCATGATGCTACACCTTCTGTTCCATCAAATAATATAAACACTCCTAGTCCTAATCTAAATTCACCTTCTGTTTCAACAAATAATATAAATACTTCTAGTCCTACCCTAAATTCACCTACCACAAATCAATCCACTAATTCAAATACAACTACTTTTCCCAAGAAAAACTCCACTCAATCTCTAAATTCTAATATGAATTTACCTTCACAGTCTACTACGTCTCAAATACCTCCTTCTCCTACTGTCGATTCCACCCTTCCGCGTCACACCATGAAGACTCGTTCTATGTCCGGTATTTTCAAACCTAAAGCACCTTTTAACCTATTTACTACATCATCCATCTCTCCTATCCCTTCCAATCCTAATATGGCCCTTAACGATGAAAATTGGAAACATGCTATGTATGATGAGTATTAGGCTTTGATTGATAATAAGACTTGGACTCTTGTACCACGAGAACCTAACATGTAGGTAATACGCTCGATGTGGATTTTTCGTCACAAAATAAATTCCAATGGTAAATTTGAACGATACAAGGCTCGCTTAGTTGGTGACGGACGTGCACAACAACTCGGTATTGATTGTCATGAGACTTTTAGTCCGGTTGTCAAACCGGCCACCATTCGTACTATCCTTAGCATTGCAACTACTAAATCATGGCCCATACATCAACTCGAAGTGAAAAACGCTCTCTTACATGGGAATTTTCAAGAGACAGTTTATATGCATCAACCTTATGGTTTTCGAGATCCTAATCGCCCCGATCATGTATGTCTCTTGCAACGTTCATTATTTGGCTTAAAATAGGCACCACGGGCATGGTACTAATGTTTTTCTGATTTTGGGTCGCGTATTGGTTTTAAACATAGTAAAAGAAACCACTCACTATTTACCTATCACCACGGTCCTAATATTGCCTACCTTATTCTATATGTTGACGACATTGTTCTCACCACATCAAATGATCAGCTTCGGAAATATCTCATATCCTTATTTACGAAAGAATTCACCATGAAAGATCTTGGTCCACTAAGTTCCTTTTTGGGTATTTCCGTAACTTGAAACAACCAAGGGTTATTTCTTAGCCAACAGAATTATGCAACGGAAATAATTCAACGGGCAGGTCTCACTTCGTGTAACCCAGTTGCCACACCTGTTGATACTCAAGGGAAACTTGGTGCTTGTGCTGACAAATCGGTTGCTAATCCTACTAAGTTTTGTAGTCTCGCCGGTGCTCTACAATACTTAACATTCACGAGACCGGATATCACATACGCGGTTCAACAGGTATGTTTACACATGCACGATCTGAGGGAAACTCACATGGATGCGATTAAGCGTATTATTCGATATTTGCAAGGAACCACGGATCTCGGTCTACACATTTCCAAAACATCTTCTCATAATCTAGTTGCCTACACTGACGCCGACTGGGCTGGGTGTCCTCAGTCATGACGATCCACTTCGGGTTACTGTATATTTTTGGGAGATGATCTTCTCTCTTGGTCCTCGAAACGACAAGCCACTGTTTCTCGTTCTAGTGCTGAAGCTGAATACCAGGGTGTAGCAAATGTCGTTGCCGAATCTTATTAGCTGAGAAACCTTTTACTCGAGCTACATTGTCCCGTTCCTAAGGCTACTCTTGTTTTCTGTGTCAATATAAGTGCCATATATCTTTCAGGAAATCACGTGCAACATCAAAGAACAAAACACGTCGAATTAGACATTCACTTTGTCCGTGAAAGGGTTGTTAAAGGCCAAGTGCGTGTACTACATGTTCCCACTCGCTACCAAATTGTGGACATTTTTACTAAAGGATTGCCGCACCTACTCTTCACAGATTTTCGTTCCAGTCTCTGTATTCGTCCACCAATAGGTTCGACTGCGGGGGAGTAATAGACCGTATCTGCATATATTATTATATACGATTTTATGTAACTAACATATAACATATAATTAGCAAGTCAATATGTGTAAATCAAGATGATAGCTGTAAACGTGTAAAGGTAAATCACATCCTAAAATAGGAGATAGCTGTACCGTGTATCATCGGGTATATTTGCCCATCGATTGTTTGGAATAACACACGAATCATTCTCTATCAACATGCACTTTTATTTAAACACAATAGACACAAGTACATACTAAATTCTACACTGAGTTGAGCCAAAAATCCCCTAGCTTTGGTAACTAGTAACTGCCAGTTTTAGTTTACGGACTGGTGGTCGCGAATAATTATGTATGGATCCATAAGGCTTGACATCCCCGTCTGAGCTAGTAGTTCTAGCCTTTTAACGCACGTATGCTATTTGAGTTTATGCTACACGTTGGCTGCGTGTTTTAAAACGAAAGGGGTACTTATTATTATAACTTTAAGTTTAGTTACCAGGGTGCTCTGTTATGTAGAACCGACATGATGAACGATATGATAAACTTATTGATGAACTTTTTGATGAAACAACTGAAATCTTGTGGTCTATTAATACTGAAATCAATGTTTATGATAAACCTATGAACTCACCAACCTTTTGGTTGGCACTTTTAGCATGTTTATTCTCATGTATTAAAAGTCTTCCGCTGTGTATTTGCTATTTTATAAAGACATCACATGGAGTCATTCATGGCATATTTTCAAAAGACGTTGCATTCAAAATCATCACCGTGTATCATAATTGGACTTTATAATGTCCCACATGTCTTATTGTAAACTATTATTTATGATGATTGTCTATATATAGAGATCATCATTTTTCGAAAACCTTGGATTTATATATTTATTGATGATGTGTCTTTTCAAAAGAATGCAATGTAAACAAAACGTATCAAATAGAGATCAAAACCTTGCAATAAAACCGATTATTAATGTACTGTGCTAATAGCGATTTTGGTGGGTCGTTACAACAACATAACTCCATTCAATATCGTCATACAAGTTCGTGGAAAATAGGACATACACGCTAAAATCTCTTTGCCCGCCCTAAAAATAGTTTGATCCAGCTTCTTAGAAGTTTATCATTGAAAAGTAATCATCAATACGATTCCAACGATATTTGATTCATCAAAAACGGAGTTACGGTTTGAAAGTTACAACAAAAACCATTTTACAAAATGCTGAAAGAAAAGACACACGGCCGAGTGTCACCTAATGTGTTCGTGAGCTGCTGAAACTGAAAAAGTGATAGGTTTGAGCCAAAAATCACCAAATATTGATCTTGGACTTGTTTTTTACCTCAAAACCAACCACATCTTGTCTATAAAACATTTTGGGACATAAACCAACAAGTATTACATCAAAACAACAACAAATTGTACCAATTTGACACCAAAACCCACTTTGAAAAAAACCTAACAAAAAACCTAATTTGACATAGATTAAAGCACGAATTTGAACGATTATTACCTTGTTAAAACACTAGAAATCACCAGACACCAATTTCCAACTAAAACAAGGATCAACAACAAGATTTGGTGGAATCTAGGGTTTGTATAACAACCCTCACTTTTCCATTCTGAATTTACCAAATTACCCTTAGGATTTCAGTGTCTTGTTGTCAATAGGGTTGTTATGCGGATATAATAAATGTCCAGAGATATTAAATGCTCGTAATTAATAAACCCTAACCCTAACTAATAATTAATGATATAAAACTCTAAACATTAATTAACATCACAAACCCTAAATATTTAATAATATAAAACCCTAACCCTAAAATAATAAATAATATAAATCAAAACCCTAATATTTAATAAACTTATTATGTTTTATATATATATATACATATACATATACATATATATATATATATATATATATGTATATGTATATATATATATATATATATACATATAGTTATGAATAAAATGAATTTTTGTAGTAACTAATAATGAACTCTTGACAATAAAAACTAAGTAATAAAAATGTGATACTCATATAAATTATAAAAGTATAGTATAAACAATTAAATAAATGTAATTATAAGATTAGTTAGTAAATGTATTTGTATTTTAATAAAAACCGAAAACTTTACTTATATATAAACAATTTCTGTATTTAAATAAAATAGGAAAATAAATACAAGATAATTAGAGAATTAAATTTAGAATGTTTCTAGAATAAAAAAAGTAAAACAAAATTAAAATACATAAAAAAGGCTCTGCCGAAAAAAAAAGAAAACACTTTTAAATATTATTTTAGCTATTTAAGGAAGGATAAATTTAAAATATTTTGGCCATGTGTAGTGTTTAACAAACTCTAAAATTTTATCCAAAAATTTTCAGCACTTTCACTGCATTATGATATTTTTTAATTTCATTTTATTTAATTTGTCAAATTCCTATCTATAAATCACCAACACTCACTCATTTTCTCTCAAGAAATCTACAGAAAACTTTGAGGTACTTTATTTATCCCTTTCATATTTTTTTATTTTGGTTTTATTATTTTTTATTTTTGCCGATTACTTTTTATTATTTTAATTCGATATTAAATTGAAACACAATATTATAATTAATATAATCATACTATAATTAGTATTAAGTAATATGGAATGTTATAAAATTATTTTTATGAACTAAATAATCGGATTATAATTATTATGCATTTTTAAAATGAATTTTAATATATACAAATGTATATTTAAATTAAATATGTAATAATTATATAAAATTGATAAAAATAATTTTTACAGGTTCTTAATTATAATATGATATGGTAGTGATAAGAAATAATTATTGTGGAATTTATAAATGTTTAATTTGGATTATTAAGTATTTATTGTATTATTATGGAAGAAATTTTTTAATTATTATAACATTTTATATATTTATTCTATATTTAATTGTTTACCTAATTAATTAAATGTTAATAATGAATTAAAATTAAATAAAATTCAAAATCAGTAATATTTGTTTGGAAATTAGTTATAATAGTAGTAGTACTTATAAAAATAATTATAATAAGTTTTGGAATATTATTTGTAATTAATTACGAATTAAGTATTAATTAAACACGAAAACTATATAAAATTCGTAATAAAATATTAAAAATAATAAAAATATTTATAAAAATTTTTCTGAGATTATTATACTTGTATAAGTCTGCAATAATTATAAAATAAATATATGGGTCGATATAGTATTAAAATAGAATTTACTTGTTTTTTATTCTAAACCGAAAGAAATAATAAAGGAAATACAAAATAATTACAAACGTTTATTAAATATATTTTATAAAATTTTTATATGATCATTAAGATTACTAGATACTGTAAAAAATATAAAAAATAATTTTTAATACTTTTATCCAATTTATTTAATTATTAGTCGAATAATGTGATTAAATGATTGGAAAATGTTAAATAAATAGAATATGTAATATAAATTCGACTTGAAAGTTTTTATATTATTTATTAGGTATATAGAACTGGTAAAAATTATAAAATTATTTATTTAGGCAGATTTGATATTTATTACATAATAAACTTTGATTAATATAAACTGAGAATATATATATAAAGAAAAATGGGAAATAAATACAAAAATTTGATAAATTTTTTTTTATAAATTATCCTACTGATTTGTATAATTAACTAAGTTTATAAAAATTATGAGTATAATTTTTAGATATTTAACGAATTAATTATTGAATTAACATATATTAGTATAATTTTCGGTTAACATAAATATATATATATATTTCATAACTAAATTAATATTATTATTATAACTTATGAATAATTATAAACTTGTAATTTCATAATTATCTAATTGATTGATTAATTAACTAAGTATACTAAATAATAATTATAAAGATAAATAATAAAGTATAATGCTTATAATGTAAGTTAATGATGATAACACATTATTAATAATTACTTATATTATAACTATATAAATTAATAATAATAACTTATAGTATATAATATAAGATAATCAAATTGTTAATACATTAATAAATATAATATAACTTATATAATAACATATATTATGTCCTAAACCTAAAGTGAAGGTTAATAAAAGATAACGTACAATTCATGCGAACTTCACCGCTACTTACGGTCATAAGTGAATGATGTTTAGGTTGCCATTTATGGGTAAGCTTGTGGATCTCGAATGTCATGACTTAGATTTTGATCAAGAGTCCTGGGACCCCGGTTACATCTGTACATTCCTAACTTACTTGATAGCAACGAAGTTTGAGTAAAGTTGTACAACATCTTGCTAAAGATTATAACCAGAACTTTCTAAAATTGGAAAGTTACTATAAATGAAAACTTTCTATAAATAGTAACCTTCCAAAAATGGAAATTCTTTTAGTAAACCATCACTATTAATATAGTTATTATATACTTTTGTCTGTTAGGCAATATCTGATCATACGTTCTATCACTAGGTTGAGATCTCGATCACGTCCTTCCGTTCGATTCTTTCATTTGTGGAATAACTCTTCTTTGCTACTAAGGTGAACTTCATAGCCCCGCTTTTACATTTTATTGATTTATATAAATCTTGGGGTGAGACACATGCTTGTATTTAACTGATTTACACTTTAGACACAAGTACTTAAACTTTTTGATATGCAACTTCATGAGACTTTTGTTAACTTGTATTAATTCTATCTTTACATGCAAATCCCCGCCATAATATCATTAATTGCTGGAATTAAAATGTGCAAGCTTAATTATTGTGAGTAGGCCTATTGAAAGCGACGTCTATACCCATTGACCGATCGTCAAAGGGGTACATAATAATGATTACCGACACATGTATAGTGTCAGGGGTTAATGTTTAGCTTGATATTATAAATCATGGCATATTGATTATTTTGATGTTTTGAACTAAATCTTGTGGTTTAAACTTTATTGATTATTAAACCTATGATGTTCACTCAACCATTTGTGTTGATACTTTTAAGCTTTTTTTATCTCAGGTAATGATTAGCTTACGTGTTGCTTGATGATTGCTTAGCTAGCTATTTGCATTGGAGTCCACAAAGTCACAACTTATCATTTGATAAACAATTGTTATTTACATTTGGATTTATTATGTAAAACATTATTTCATTTCCACTACAATACAATAATTGTTTTTATAAAACGTCTCATTTAGAGTCGTTCTCGCTTATATACTTGGATTGTGATATTGAAATGTCATATTTCCCCGGCCCTATTTGGGGGTGTGACAGAGTGGTATCAGAGCCAAGTTGTTATAAAGAACCAGGATTGCATATTAAGTGTGCCTTATGTGTTAGTTAGGTGCCTTAACAGTCTATAGGTCTACAACCTTTCATCATTTAAGATTTTTAGTGCTTTCCTTTACATCTTATTCCGTGCCTTTACATCTATAATGATACGCATAATGATCCATCTCAAAACAACATTAACAAAGTAGCGACCGGCTAGGATCTTACCCGGCATGGTCCATCCCGGAAGAAGGGCTACTCCCCGACATCATTCGTCATCATGTAGCCAGTAATGATAACTATAACCGTGAAGAAACACTTGGAATAAATAGAAAGCAAAACCTTCCTAGATTAGACTGAGAGCTCCGTGATACCTTAGCCGGAACTGACATGCTGCTGGTACTATCACTACTTCTCGGTTTGATATTTCCACCTGTCATAAAGATACCCTCCCAGGACAAGCACGCTGTCCCGGAGAAAGTGCACTGTCCCGGAGTAAACACTTCATCCCAAAACGAATACTCGATCCCGGAACAAACGTACAAAGAAGTCGCATGCCACGTCAGCCCACGATTCTAGGAAAGTTTGTTAGGATCTGCTCGATTATTCCCATGAAAGGGATAGGTACCACGTCACCCCTCAGGATTGGAAAAGTTTGTTACAACCATGAAAGGGACATGTGCCACGTCATCATTCCCTCACAATATCTATAAATACGCTGACAAGATCATTCATTAGATCAACAATGGATGCATTAATATTAATCTACCCAAATCGACTACGGTAGCAATACTTAAGTCGTTAACTCTATTCCGATCAATGCTACGATCATCATCGGAATAAATCCCCACTCATAGATATTAACTTATTCGATTTCAATCGAATAAGGTTAATCTGATCGATTGTTTTACGCCCTTAGAATCCAGATTCCAAATCGGGGTTCGCACAATTATTGGAGTTAAAACGTTCGACTCACTCTTTTTTTCCAAAATCGAGCAATCAAAACTGAAATCTACCATAACTGGACGATTTTGGTTTGTCCAAATGGCGCTATCTAAAGGTACGAAATTAATCTCTACTCACCACAACGAGCTGGAAGACGAAGAAACAAGCATAAACAGCACCGACGACGCTAATGTTCATATAATCCACTCATGGGCCGTGGGACAACGGCGAAAATCAGGGGTATTAGATAAGTGGAAGCATGAACCAATCGTCTTCCCGTCGTTATTCAATATCAACCCATCTTCTGACCCTGTTATCATACGGGCACACATCTTCAACTGCCAAATTGGGCGAATATACACCGACACTGGTGCGGGGGCAGAAGTCATGTTTGAACATTGTTTTCAGCAGCTACCAGAAAACATCAGACGGCGGAAGAAAGCCGCAACTTCGCCATTGGAAGGATTCAACAGCTCTGCAACCTGGCCGGTAGGTTCCATCACGCTAGAGGTGTTGTTGGGAACATTACCTTTCTAGAGTACTGCAGACATCGAATTCTCCATAGTCAAAACAGACTCACGAGATAACATTATCATAGGACGTAACGCCATGCAAAAATTTGGGGCAATCACATCTACAGTGCACGACATGCTAAAATTTCCAACCCCGGCCGGCGTAACAACCATCCGAACACAAGAGATGGAGCCGGTTGAGTGCTTGCAAATATTTAAATGTACATATATGACGACGGCTATGTGTCACCAAACCTCAAATACCCGGAGCAAAGGATCCAAATTGGGACGGCTTTGAGTGGTAACGCAAAGGATACACTTTGCAAACTCCTAACGGCGAACATCGATGTCTTCGCCTGGGAGCCTTCCGACATGACAGGAGTCCCTCGCGAAATAGCACAACATCGGCTAAATGTAAACCCGAACATCACACCGGTCGTTCAGAAGAAAAGAGCAATGGCGTTAGAACGGAGCGTATTCCTAGACAACAAAGTACAACGGCTGGTTCATGCCGGTATAATGAAACAAGTAAAATATCAGACATGGGTGGAGAACTCCGTGATGGTAAAGAAGGCAGACGGATCTTGGCGCATGTGTGTCGAGTACAAGGTCATCAACAAAGCATGCCCAAAAAACAATTACTAATATTGGCTAAAAAGTCATGTTTTCACCCCGGTATTAAGGCCCAAAAACAAGAAAGATTCAAACTTTTTTGGCAAAATACCCACTTCGTCAGTTAGAATTGAAGAACAAGTAATTACGAATGTGGTGCAAAAAGTATTAAGAGAATCGGAGCTAAAACGAAGATTCTAGAGCAAAAATGGTGCAAGACAAGAAATTAAGTTACGATCCAGTAAATCAAGGCTGACCAGCACCAAAAACGGCCTGCCATACGGCTTGCCAGTATGGGGTACAACCTGTCAAACGGTCCAGCAAACGGCTCCAAGAAACGGGCTGCCAAGCAAATGGGTTGCCAAATACGGCTCACCAAACGGGTTGCCGTATGGCTTGCCAGCCGTTTGCAGGCAAAAACTTTGCTTATTTAAAGGGTCTTTGTCATTCATTCCAACACACACTTCAATTCACTTCTTTCTATCTATTGTACAATACTAGTCATACTCTCAAGGCCTTCGACTCCGTGCGGGACACCTAGTACCCGGAGAAGAACGCTGAAGATTGTATTAGGAGCATTCTAGAGTCTTGAAGTTGTCACTTTTGTATTCAGAACTCATTTAATCTACTTGTACTTCTAACCTTTATCTTATATAATGTTTTATTTTATTGTTGCCATGATTGGCGAGTAGTTATCTTTAGTGTATGCTATGATGTAAGCAGTTATAATGCCGAAATAATATTATGGTTTGTGTATGCTGTCGAAATGCTTTTCGATTATGCTTTAAACTCAATCGCTTTTCCAACTAATAGAACGTAGTTATAGGCTCTGTTATCGGGAAGTCGTGAACCCCGATTCAGAATACACTATCTGTGTCACCCCTTGGTAAGAGAAGTCTATCGGATACAATGTAAGATCGACTGAGGCACACCGGTTGTAATAAGTCTATCAAGCTTTGGATTCCGACTGAGGACTCTTTCGTAGTGAAACATCTAACTAGACCCTTAGTACATTGTCGGTCCTAGACCATGCTAGTGTAGTCACCAAGCATATAAACTTCATACGAGCACACTGAAGCACAGCGGTTGTTGTAAGCTGTACCTCTGCTAAGTAAGGCCATGGAACCCGGTTAGTGTTGACCAGTACACTGCACCATAACGCGGTCTCAAGCATTGCACCCCGCTTGAGAGATTATTAGTTAATTAAGGAACTGTTTGTTTAGACACATAAAAGATTGGACCGTTAGGATAACCGAACGTGTTCATGGAAGTCAGCTTGACTTGGCCATGGTGTTCTTTATGGTTGAACTCTTTTTAAGGGCCTAACTATCTTTCAAAACCAATCATTAACGAAAGCATTAAAACACATCACGTCTCTCGGATATGGTAAACCATGTATTCTATTATGCTTAAGAAAGTTTAGACCATTTTGGAATGTTAATACGTCACCCAACCGAGTCGCTCAATTGGATGAGCAGTCTGAACGTGTATGCCTGTAGTCAGACTGCACGAGCGTCGGGGGTAAGGGACATTGCTGTCTATTCTGAATCTTCAAGCCTAACGCAGTACCCAGTGACATGTCTTATGACAGGGGCGTTTAGGACCAGTGTAATGAATACAAGGCCTCTGCCTATTCATGAGCCAGCATTCCATAATCTCGGCAGAATAACTGATGAACTTATAGTATGCACTCACTTTAACCTTATCTGAATTACGAATTTTATCGCATTTACTTTATCTATTTTATAAATTAGAAATCCCAAATTAAATAACCACTACTCCCTAACTATCTTAGGCTTAAATATAGGTTCGATTCTACTGATATCTCAAAAATACGACTCTAGGTCATACTTCCCTTACTTATAAGGAGTAGCAAGATTTAGTTCCCGCTAAATATAAATTTAAGACAGTACCCTCTCCCATGAGTGGCTGATCCTGGAAAGCCGCGACCTGATGACACCGCGCAAATAAAAATCGTCCGTTTCGGCCATATCACGGGAGAGTACTAAGTTTTTGGCGCCGCTGCCGGGGAACTGGTATCAGGCAATACTGCTCTCTATCAAACTTATTCACAAGCATTTAATGGTGTCTAAGAAAGACAATTATACACGGACTTGGTTGTTGGATTTTCTGAACAGTCGCCAATTATATTGGGACCAAAAGGATCCTGCCTCTCCGTAGTCAGCCTGGCCACTTGGTTTGTTGAATAGTTCGTGCGGAGCTCTGTTACCGAAATACCAGAGAATCAGTAGCCAGAACCAAAAACATATTCTACCTTACATTAATTTAGATCACATTAAATTAGATTACCTTAGATTATTTTAGACTACCTTAGATCAAACTAGATAAAATTAGATTATCTTAGAATTAGATTACCTTAGACTAGTTTAGCTTACTTTAGATTATCTTAGTTTATTTGCGAAAAATTAAAAACAAAAAGGCATACCTAGTGTATGATCCAAACCCGATCTAGACAAGGGCCGTTGCTATTCGTACCTGATCCAGATGCAATAATCTCTAAAGCATGCAAGGAAGCACGAATCAGAAATCAATTGGTGTTACGCGTTACTTTAGCAGAAAACACCAAACCCTCGATTGAAGGTCGAGGAGGACCAATTAGATTTCTATAGATTCAAGGACACTCGTTCGAGTTAAAACATCACATCATCCAGCTCATCCAAAATAGCTGTCAGTTTCATGGATTACCAAACGACGATCCTAATTCTCACCTTGATAAATTCATATCTCTTTCGAACTCCTACAAACAGCCAGGGATAGGAAAAGATATAGTCCGGCTATACTTGTTCCCCTATTCTCTCACTCATCATGCTCAAAATTGGTTTGAAGGACTGGAAAAAGATTCCATCACGTCATGGACGGAGATGGCTACTAAATTCTAAAGAAACCAAACTGAAGAATGACATCATTAACTTCAAACAAAGTTATGATGAATCTCTTTACACTGCATGGGAGCGATTCAAAACCCTGCTGAAGAAATGCCCTAATCACCAGCTAGAACGGTCAGCCCAAATTTGTACCTTCTATAATGGTCTTACGGTAAATCATAGGACGACGATCGATGCAGCAGCTCAAGGGAATCTGATGAACCAAACCACACACGAAGCATGGGAATTGCTCAAGAACATGATAATGCATCATCATGACTGGAACAGTGGTGAAACAACTTCATCATCTTCCCCACTCTCTGCACTTAACAATCAAACGGAGGCCATCAAATCCCTCACGGATAAGATGGAATCTCTTGCTAAACTACTCGGAGAATTAAAGACGCAGCCACAGCAGGTTAACCAAGCTCAGGCTTGTGTTAATTGAACCAACCCGCAACCCATTGAAGAATATCAAGTTGAGTACGAAAACCCTGACGGTTCAGTCTGTTACGTTCAATACCCAGCTCGTCCACCAAATCCCGGATTCAATCAACCACCTAGGGTTAATCAATTTCAGCGAAGCAATTAACCTTTCCGCTATCACTATCCACCTTATCCAACCCAACAATCTCAATTGACCTACGATCAACCACTTCCACTCACTGGTCACCCAATTGAGGAAAATTCCCCTACAACCCAGATTACAAAAGAAACTAATCCCACTCTCGGAGCTGATGATCAATTGACTCAGTTCATTCAAGGACAACAACAGCTAAATCAGAGAACTGCAGCCAGACAAGATCAGATGGAGATACTAATGAGAAATCAATTGGCTCTGCTCAAAAGTTTGGAAACGCAGCTCGAACAGTTATCACAACACCTTGAAACCCGACCGAAGGGAAGATTGCCAAGTAATACTATCCAAAATCCCCACATAGAAGAAGCAAATCAAATGGATTTCGTGATCCCAGAGGAAGAACCGCGGAGAAGGTCAGCTAGGCTCAAGAACAAATCGACATATACTCAAAAGCTGACCCCTGAAACTCCAGTTCGCGTACCTTATCCTGGAAGGCTACAAGAAGAACCATCCAAGCTTGATTCCTTCAAACTTGATGGAAGATTCCTGGACACTATGTCCAAAGTTCCTAACCAGAAGAGATACATCCGAAGGCTTCTTTCTACAAAGGAGAGGATACCAGACTCCAACAAAATTCCACTGAGTGAAGAATGCTCTGCATTACTCAGAAACTCTCTACCACCAAAGCTAGGAGATACGGGTCGATTCGTTTTCCCGTGTTCAATCTACCAATCTGGAACCATTCATGCGCTAGCAGATTTAGGAGCAAGTATCAACCTAATCTCCTACTCTCTATACAGGATATTTGAGTTAGGAGACTTGTCACCAACCAAAATGACAATCCAACTTGCTGATCACACAATTCGATATCCTAAGGGCATAGTTGAGAACGTCTTGGTGAAAGTCGACAAATTCTTGTATCCTACGGATTTCGTAGTAATGGATATTAAAGAAGACCTACACACACCAGTAGTGTTAGGAAGACCTTTCATGAATACGGCTAGGACTGTCATTGATGTGTACAATCAAACCTTGATCTTACGATCGCATGGGGAGAGCGTTACCTTCAAAATTGACCGACCAACCGATCTTTCTGGACAGGCAGAGATTTTTGCTATTTCCTCCAGACGGATCACTTCCGATGACGAGTTTTCACCACCAGCCAATGATATCGAGATGGGTGTTGAATCATAGTCTATAGACGACCCAGAAATGGAAGAAGAGGATCCCATCGAAGAAATAGAGGAAGAGGAGGAATCTGAGGAGGAAGAGGAAACAGAAGATCACAGTTTAATCATTCGCTTCAAGAAGAAGACCGACAAGGCTGAGGTTAAGGATATAGAAATTGATCCTGCAAGTATCAAAGTGGAGAATCAGAATACTGAAGAAACCCGTTCATCAGACGCATCCTTAGAAGAACAATACACCAATGATAACGAGGAAGAGCAACATGAAGACATTCTGAATAACTCACACTCGCCAACCGAACCAGATCAAGGGGAGCCGGACTCTTCTTTAGATCGAATTCCGGTTATATCCACACACACAGACATGATTACCTTCATCAATGATACCGATGAATTTGAAGACATTCTCGAAGCCATCCGAAAATCAACCATTGATTTTTCGCTACGCTTAACAGAACAAATTATAGCTTTCAGAGAAGAACACCACCTTTATCTCCGAAGAGAAGACAATGATGTTGAAATCCTAGAAGAACGCATTCAAGACTTTATCAATTCTCTTCACGATCATATCTATCATGAAGAAAGGCAACGAGAGCACAATTCAATGGTTTGCACTATTCTTGAGACAAGATTCTGTCGAGATCCGAAGATCATTTACTCTAGGGTCTAAAATGCCTTAGCCAGATCTGCACTTCCGTTCTCACGAAACCAACGAGCACTACTGACTCTCATCCGGAAGCATATGGATCTTTCCACCGGACGCCCAACTTATCACTCTGATTTGCAAATGATCGAGGATATTCATAGCTTTTTTGCTCTTTTGGAAAGAGATAATTTCTAAAGCACACCAGACAGACTAGTGATTTATGTAACAATTGATCACCACGCTAATCTGATTATCAAAGAGTTACGAGACACTGTTATAAAGGAAGCAAGGCGAAACAATCCGTTCTCTCATCTTGAACCAGATCGAGTCAACATTGTCACCTATGTTACGAAGCAGCTATCACGTATCTTCCACGAATCCACAGATCCTAGTTTCACATTTAAAGTGAAATGTCTGGTTCTTATTGATTAAAAACGTTCCATATTAATTGATTTCGTTGCGAGGTTTTGACCTCTATATGAGACATTTTTCAAAGACTGCATTCATTTTAAAACAAACCATAACCTTTATTTCATCAATAAAGGTTTAAAAAGCTTTACGTAGATTATCAAATAATGATAATCTAAAATATCCTGTTTACACACGACTATTACATAATGGTTAACAATAGAAATATATTACATCGACATATGTTTCTTGAATGCAGTTTTTACATAATATCATACAAACATGGACTCCAAATCTTGTCCTTATTTTAGTATGCAACAGCGGAAGCTCTTAATATTCACCTGAGAATAAACATGCTTTAAACGTCAACAAAAATGTTGGTGAGTTATAGCTTTAACCTATATATATATATATCAAATCGTAACAATAGACCACAAGATTTCATATTTCAATATACATCCCATACATAGACATAAAAATCATTCATATGGTGAACACCTGGTAACCGACATTAACAAGATGCATATATAAGAATATCCCCATCATTCCGGGATACCCTTCGAATATGATATAAATTTCGAAGTACTAAAGCATCCGGTACTTTGGATGGGGTTTGTTAGGCCCAATAGATCTATCTTTAGGATTCGCGTCAATTAGGGTGTCTGTTCCCTAATTCTTAGATTACCAGACTTTATAAAATGGGCATATTCGATTTCGATAATTCAACCATAGAATGTAGTTTCACGTACTTGTGTCTATTTTGTAAATCATTTATAAAACCTGCATGTATTCTCATCCCAAAAATATTAGATTTTAAAAGTGAGACTATAACTCACTTTCACAGATTTTTACTTCGTCGGGAAGTAAGACTTGGCCACTGGTCGATTCACGAACCTATAACAAATATGTACATAAATGTCAAAGTATGTTCAAAATATATTTACAACACTTTTAATACATTTTGATGTTTTAAGTTTATTAAGTCAGCTGTCCTCGTTAGTAACCTACAACTAGTTGTCCACAGTTAGATGTACAGAAATAAATCGATATATATTATCTTGAATCAATCCACGACCCAGTGTATACATATCTCAGTATTGATCACAACTCAAACTATATATATTTTGGAATCAACCTCAACCCTGTATAGCTGACTCTAACATTCACATATAGAGTGTCTATGGTTGTTCCAAAATATATATAGATGTGTCGACATGATAGGTCGAAACATTGTATGCGTGTCTATGGTATCTCAAGATTACATAATATACAATACAAGTTGATTAAGTTATGGTTGGAATAGATTTGTTACCAATTTTCACGTAGCTAAAATGAGTAGTTTTTACCAATTTTGTTTTGCTCGCCATTTCTTCATTTCTAATCCGTTTTGAGTGATTTAAGTGGCCACGGTTTCGTATTGAACTTGACTTTATGACACTAAACATAAAAGGTATAGGTTTATAGTCGGAAATACAAGTTACAAGTCATTTTTGAAAGAGGTAGTCATTTCCGTCGAAAGAACGACATCTTGATGACTGTTTTGAAAAACATACTTTCACTTTGAGTTTAACCATAATTTTTGGATATGGTTTCATGTTCATAAGAAAAATCATTTTCCCAGAAGTATAGCTTTTAAATCAAAGTTTTTCATAGTTTTTAATTATCCAAACTAAAACAGCCCCCGGTTGTAACTACGACGGCGTAAATCCGGTTTTATGGTGTTTATCGTGTTTTCGGGTTTTAAATCATTAATTTAGCATATCATATAGATATAGATCATGTGTATAGTTGATTTTAAAAGTGTAGTTAGAAGGATTAACTTTATTTGCGAACAAGTTTAGAATTAACTAAACTATGTTCTAGTGATTACTAGTTTACCACTTCGAATATGATAGCTTTTTATGTATGAATCGAATGATATTATGAACATCATTGCTACCTTAAGTTCCTTGGATAAACCTACTGGAAAAGAAAAAAATGGATCTAGCTTCAACGGATCCTTGGATGGCTCGAAGTTCTTGAAGCAGAATCATGACACGAAAACAAGTTCAAGTAAGATCATCACTTGAAATAAGATTGTTATAGTTATAGAAATTGAACCAAAGTTTGAATATGATTATTACCTTGTATTAGAATGATAACCTACTGTAAGAAAAAAAGATTTCTTGAGGTTGGATGATCACCTTACAAGATTGGAAGTGAGCTAGCAAACTTGAAAGTATTCTTGATTTTATGAAACTAGAACTTGTAGAATTTATGAAGAACACTTAGAATATGAAGATAGAACTTGAGAGAGATCAATTAGATGAAGAAAATTGAAGAATGAAAGTGTTTGTAGGTGTTTTTAGTTGTTGGTGTATGGATTAGATATAAAGGATATGTAATTTTGTTTTCATGTAAATAAGTCATGAATGATTACTCATATTTTTGTAATTTTATGAGATATTTCATGCTAGTTGCCAAATGATGGTTCCCACATGTGTTAGGTGACTCACATGGGATGCTAAGAGCTGATCATTGGAGTGTATATACCAATAGTACATACATCTAAAAGCTGTGTATTGTACGAGTACGAATACGGGTGCATACGAGTAGAATTGTTGATGAAACTGAACGAGGATGTAATTGTAAGCATTTTTGTTAAGTAGAAGTATTTTGATAAGTGTATTGAAGTCTTTCAAAAGTGTATGAATACATATTAAAACACTACATGTATATACATTTTAACTGAGTCGTTAAGTCATCGTTAGTCGTTACATGTAAGTGTTGTTTTGAAACCTTTAGGTTAACGATCTTGTTAAATGTTGTTAACCCAATGTTTATAATATCAAATTAGATTTTAAATTATTATATTACCATGATATTATGATGTACGAATATCTCTTAATATGATATATATACATTAAATGTCGTTACAACGATAATCGTTACATATATGTCTCGTTTCAAAATCATTAAGTTAGTAGTCTTGTTTTTACAAATGAAGTTCATTGTTAATATACTTAATGATATGTTTACTTATCATAATATAATGTTAACTATATATATAACCATATATATGTCATCATATAGTTTTTACAAGTTTTAACGTTCGTGAATCACCGGTCAACTTGGGTGGTCAATTGTCTATATGAAACCTATTCCAATTAATCAAGTCTTAACAAGTTTGATTGCTTAAAATGTTGGAAACATTTAATCATGTAAATATAGTTTTCATTAAACATATAATCATAGAAAGGTTCGGAAAAGTTCGGGTCACTAGAGTACCTACCCGTTAAATAAATTTCGTCCCGAAATTTTAAGCGATTGGATGTGTTGGCTCATCCTCTGGAAATAAGTGCGGGTACTTCTTCTTCATCTGATCTTCTCGTTCCCAGGTGAACTCGGGTCCTCTACGAGCATTCCATCGAACCTTAACAATCGGTATCTTGTTTTGTTTAAGTCTCTTAACCTCACGATCCATTATTTCAACGGGTTCTTCAATGAATTGAAGTTTTTCATTGATTTGGATTTCGTCCAACGGAATAGTGAGATCTTCTTTAGCAAAACATTTCTTTAAATTCGAGACGTGGAAAGTGCTATGTACAACCGCGAATTGTTGAGGTAACTCAAGTCGGTAAGCTACTGGTCCGACACGATCAATAATCTTGAATGGTCCAATATACCTTGGATTTAATTTCCCTCGTTTACCAAATCGAACAACACCTTTCCAAGGTGCAACCTTAAGCATGACCATCTCTCCAATTTCAAATTCTATATCTTTTCTTTTAATGTCGACGTAGCTCTTTTGTCGACTTTGGGCGGTTTTCAACCGTTGTTGAATTTGGATGATCTTCTCAGTAGTTTCTTGTATTATCTCCGGACCTGTAATCTGTCTATCCCCCACTTCACTCCAACAAATTGGAGACCTGCACTTTCTACCATAAAGTGCTTCAAATGGCGCCATCTCAATGCTTGAATGGTAGCTGTTGTTGTAGGAAAATTCTGCTAACGGTAGATGTCGATCCCAACTGTTTCCGAAATCAATAACACATGCTCGTAGCATGTCTTCAAGCATTTGTATCGTCCTTTCGCTCTTCCCATCAGTTTGTGGATGATAGGCAGTACTCATGTCTAGATGAGTTCCTAATGCTTGCTGTAATGTTTGCCAGAATCTTGAAATAAATCTGCCATCCCTATCAGAGATAATAGAGATTGGTATTCTATGTCTGGAGACGACTTCCTTTAAATATAGTCGTGCTAACTTCTCCATCTTGTCATCTTCTCTTATTGGTAGGAAGTGTGCTGATTTGGTGAGACGATCAACTATTACCCAAATAGTATCAAAACCACTTGCAGTCCTTGGCAATTTAGTGATGAAATCCATGGTAATGTTTTCCCATTTCCATTCCGGGATTTCGGGTTGTTGAAGTAGACCTGATGGTTTCTGATGCTCCGCTTTGACCTTAGAACACGTCAAACATTCCCGTACATATTTAGCAACATCAGCTTTCATACCTGGCCACCAAAAATGTTTCTTGAGATCCTTGTACATCTTCCCCGTTCCAGGATGTATTGAGTATCTGGTTTTATGAGCTTCTCTAAGTACCATTTCTCTCATACCTCCAAATTTTGGTACCCAAATTCTTTCAGCCCTATACCGGGTTCCGTCTTCCCGAATATTAAGATGCTTCTCCGATCCTTTGGGTATTTCATCCTTTAAATTTCCCTCTTTTAAAACTCCTTGTTGCGCCTCCTTTATTTGAGTAGTAAGGTTATTTTGAATCATTATATTCATAGATTTTACTCGAATGGGTTCTCTGTCCTTCCTGCTCAAGGCGTCGGCTACCACATTTGCCTTCCCCGGGTGGTAACGAATCTCAAAGTCGTAATCATTCAACAATTCAATCCACATACGCTGCCTCATATTCAGTTGTTTCTGATTAAATATGTGTTGAAGACTTTTGTGGTCGGTATATATAATACTTTTGACCCCATATAAGTAGTGCCTCCAAGTCTTTAAAGCAAAAACAACCGCGCCTAATTCTAAATCATGCGTCGTATAATTTTGTTCGTGAATCTTCAATTGTCTTGACGCATAAGCAATTACCTTCGTTCGTTGCATTAATACACAACCGAGACCTTGCTTTGAGGCATCACAATATATCACAAAATCATCATTCCCTTCAGGCAATGACAATATAGGTGCCGTAGTTAGCTTTTTCTTCAATAACTGAAACGCCTTCTCTTATTCATCCTTCCATTCAAATTTCTTCCCTTTATGCGTTAATGCAGTCAAGAGTTTTGCTATTTTGGAGAAATCTTGGATGAATATTCTGTAGTAACCAGCCAACCCTAAAAATTGACGTATATGCTTCGGAGTTTTTGGGGTTTTCCACTTTTCAACAGTTTCTATCTTTGCCGGATCCACCTTAATACCTTCTTTGTACACTATGTGACCGAGGAATTGAACTTCTTCCAACCAAAATGCACACTTTGAAAACTTAGCGTACAGTTTTTCTTTCCTCAATACTTCTAGCATTTTTCTCAAATGTTCACCGTGTTCTTGGTCATTCTTTGAGTAAATAAGTATGTCATCAATGAAAACAATGACAAACTTGTCAAGGTATGGTCCACACACTCGGTTCATAAGGTCCATGAACACAGCTGGTGCATTAGTTAAACCAAATGGCATGACCATAAACTCGTAATGACCGTAACGTGTTCAGAAAGCAGTCTTTGGAATATCATCTACTTTCACCCGCATTTGATGATACCTGGAACGTAAGTCAATCTTTGAATAAACAGAGGAGCCTTGTAGTTGATCAAATAAGTCGTCGATTCTCGGTAGTGGGTAGCGGTTCTTGATGGTAAGTTTGTTCAACTCTCGGTAGTCGATACACAACCTGAATGTACCGTCTTTCTTCTTGACAAACAAAACAGGAGCTCCCCACGGTGATGTGATTGGTCGAATGAAACCACGCTCTAAAAGTTCTTGTAATTGGCTTTGCAGTTCTTTCATCTCGCTGGGTGCGAGTCTGTAAGGAGCACGAGCTATTGGTGCAGCTCCTGGTACAAGATCTATTTGAAATTCAACGGATCGATGTGGGGGTAATCCCGATAATTCTTTCGGAAATACATCGGGAAATTCTTTTGCGACGGGAACATCATTGATGCTCTTTTCTTCAGTTTGTACTTTCTCAACGTGTGCTAGAACAGCATAGCAACCTTTTCTTATTAGTTTTTGTGCCTTCAAATTACTAATAAGATGTAGCTTCGTGTTGCCCTTTTCTCCGTACACCATTAAGGGTTTTCCTTTTACTCGTATAATGCGAATTGCATTTTTGTAACAAACGATCTCTACTTTCACTTCTTTCAACCAGTCCATACCGATTATCACATCAAAACTCCCTAACTCTACTGGTATCAAGTCAATCTTAAATGTTTCGCTAACCAGGTTAATTTCTTGATTCCGACATATATTATCTGCTGAAATTAATTTACCATTTGCTAATTCGAGTAAAAATTTACTATCCAAAGGCGTCAATGGACAACTTAATTTAGCACAAAAATCTCTACTCATATAGCTTCTATTCACACCCGAATCAAATAAAACGTAAGCAAATTTATTGTCAAAAAGAAATGTACCCGTAACTAGCTCCGGGTCTTCCTGTGCCTCTGCCGCATTAATATTGAAAACTCTTTCGCGGCCTTGTCCATTCGTGTTCTCCTGGTTCGGGCAATTTCTAATAATGTGGCCAGGTTTTCCACATTTATAACAAACTACATTGGCATAACTTGCTCCGACACTACTTGCTCCACCATTACTCGTTCCGACACCATTTGTTCCTTTCGTTCTGTTAACCCTGGTCCGTAGACCTCACACTTCGCCGCGCTATGACCATTTCTTTTACACTTGTTGCAAAATTTGGTGCAGAACCCCGAGTGATACTTTTCACACCTTTGGCATAGCTGCTTCTGATTGTTGTTGTTGTTGTGGTTGTTATTGTTGTTGGAATGATTGTTGTAGTTGTTGTTGTTGTTGTTGTTTTGGCGTTTGTTGTAGTTGCGATTGATGTTGCGATTGTTGGGATAGTTGTTGTTGTTTTGGTGACTCTTATCACCGTTTTCTTCCCACTTTCTTTTGACTAGCTTCACGTTGGCCTCTTCAGCCGCCTGTTCTTTAATTCTTTCCTCAATCGGGTTCACTAGTTTGTGAGCCATTCTACATGCCTGTTGTATGGAGGCGGGCTCGTGTGAACTTATATCTTCTTGGATTCTTTCCGGTAATCCTTTCACAAACGCGTCGATCTTCTCTTCCTCATTTTCGAACGCTCCCGGACACAATAGGCACAATTCTGTGAATCGTCTTTCATATGTGGTAATATCAAATCCTTGGGTTCATAACCCTCTAAGTTCTGTCTTGAGCTTATTGACCTCGGTTCTGGGACGGTACTTCTCGTTCATCAAGTGCTTGAATGCTGACCACGGTAGTGCGTAAGCATCATCTTGTCCCACTTGCTCTAGATAGGTATTCCACCATGTTAACGCAGTACCTGTGAAGGTATGCGTAGCGTACTTCACTTTGTCCTCTTCAGTACACTTACTTATGGCAAACATCGATTCGACCTTCTCGGTCCACCGTTTCAATCCGATCGGTCCTTCGGTTCCATCAAATTCCAAAGGTTTGCAGGCAGTGAATTCTTTGTAGGTGCATCCTACACGATTTCCGGTACTGCTAGATCCAAGGTTATTGTTGGTATGTAGCGCAGCCTGTACTGCGACTATGTTTGCAGCAAGAAAGGTACGAAATTCCTCTTCGCTCATATTCATGGTTTGTCGAGTAGTCGGTGCCATTTCCTTCAAATAGTCAAATGAAACAAGTTAATCATACAGAATATTAAGAGTAGTCAATAGTATCTCGTAGCATAATATGAACTCATTTATAAAAGCTTTTTCTTCATATTAGCGTTTTATAAGTTTAAATTCGGGTAGTACCTACCCGTTAAGTTCATACTTAGTAGCTAATATACAATTCAACTACTACAATTCTATATGAAAAACTGATTATAATAATATTTCGCGTTCAAACTTTTTCACAATATTTTACAAACTTACAATACCGCTTATTTTACATATAACATGAAATATAGCACACAATAACTTTGATACAAGATAGTTGTGAATATAATTCTAGCTAGTACACAAGTCATTCAGCAAAGGTAATAAAGACACGTAATTCATACGTCCAGAAACAAGTCATGCATTCTGGTTTTACTAGGACTACTTCCCATCCTTGGTCTTGTGGAACATAACCGTTATGGCCGTTGATAAGATAACATGTTGTAACGTCGTCAAAGGGACGAAGGTTACGTAATGACCAACAGTCTCGTAATAACCTAAAACCTCATTTCTTACCTCAATTACCGACTTCGTCACTTGTGGGAACGTTTTGTTTAATAGTTGTAGCCCGATGTTCTTGTTCTCACTTTGGTGAGAAGCGAACATTACTAACCCGTAAGCATAACATGCTTTTTTATGTTGCATGTTAGCCGCTTTTTCTAAATCACGAAGTCCTATATTCGGATATATAGAGTCAAAATAATTTCTTAACCCGTTGCGTAAAATAGCATTTGGGTTCCCCGCAATATATGCGTCAAAGTAAACACATCGTAACTTATGGATTTACCAATGTGATATCCCCTTCTTTCGAACGAAAGCCTTTTATAAACCAAGGCATTCTTGGAACGTTCTTCGAATGTATTACAAACTGATCTCGCCTTAAATAGTTGTGCCGAGGAATTTTGACCAACTCTAGACAAGATTTCATCAATCATGTCTCTGGGTAGGTCTCTTAAAATATTGGGTTGTCTATCCATTTTGTGTTTTTATACTGTAAAATAGACAAGAGTAAGATTTATAAAAAAAAAAATACTTATTAATACAAGCAATTTTTACATATATCATAAAGCATAAGCATACTATATTACATATATTACACCACACGAATACAACTATTTTATTCCGACTCGCTCGTTTCTTCTTCTTCGGTTTTGGTTCGTTTTACCAAGTTTCTAGGGATATATGATGTTCCCCTAATACGAGCCATCGTTTTCCATATTGGTTTAGAAAAACCTGGTGGTTTAGAGGTTCCCGGGTTATTGTCACAACTTAAGAAATACGGGTGTTGACGATACATATAAAGTTCATCGGGTTTGGAATCAAATTTCTCTATTTTTATGCCCTTTCCCTTATTGTTCTCTTTTGCCTTATTAAATTGTGTTGGGGTAATTTCTATAACATCATCGGAATTCTTGTCGGGATCCGATTCATCGGAGAATTGGTAATCCTCCCAATACTTTGCTTCCTTGGCGGAAACACCATTGACCATAATTAACTTTGGTCGGTTGGTTGGGGATTTTCTTCTACTTAACCGTTTTATTATTTCCCCCACTGGTTCTATTTCTTCTTCTGGTTCTGATTCTTCTTCAGGTTCCGATTCTTCTTCCGGTTCCGACTCTTCTTCCGGTTCCTCTTTGGGAACTTGTGAATCAGTCCACGAATCATTCCAATTTACATTTGACTCTTCATTATTATTAGGTGAGTCAATGGGGCTTGTTCTAGAGGTAGACATCTATCACATAATATTAAACACGTTAAGAGATTAATATATCACATAATATTCACATGTTAAAAATATATAGATTCCAACAAAATTTGTTAAGCAATCATTGTTCAAGTAAATACGGTCGAAGTCCAGACTCACTAATGCATCCTAACAAACTCGATAAGACACACTAATGCAAAATTCTGGTTCTCTAAGACCAACGCTCGGATACCAACTGAAATACAGTTGGGGACAACCACCGTCCCACCCAGTGCCTTCCCAGCTAACCGCCTGGTGACCACTGAGTGTACCTCATATACTGATTTTAGGGCCTGCCTCTCGGCTACTGCCAACCCTCGTAAGGGTTCGCAAGGAGTAAGAGCCAATGCTTCGTCACAGGTAACACTGTGAGAACCTCCTTTACGACTAACCCACCACACATGGACGGCGTTATACCAGCTCTGATACCAACTGAAATGTCGCGTTCTTATTGATTAAAAACGTTCCATATTAATTGATTTCGTTGCGAGGTTTTGACCTCTATATGAGACGTTTTTCAAAGACTGCATTCATTTTAAAACAAACCATAACCTTTATTTCATCAATAAAGGTTTAAAAAGCTTTACGTAGATTATCAAATAATGATAATCTAAAATATCCTGTTTACACACGACTATTACATAATGGTTTACAATAGAAATATATTACATCGACATATGTTTCTTGAATGCAGTTTTTACATAATATCATACAAACATGGACTCCAAATCTTGTCCTTATTTTAGTATGCAACAGCGGAAGCTCTTAATATTCACCTGAGAATAAACATGCTTTAAACGTCAACAAAAATGTTGCTGAGTTATAGGTTTAACCTATATATATCAAATCGTAACAATAGACCACAAGATTTCATATTTCAATATACATCCCATACATAGAGATAAAAATCATTCATATGGTGAACACCTGGTAACCAACATTAACAAGATGCATATATAAGAATATCCCCATCATTCCGGGACACCCTTCGGATATGATATAAATTTCGAAGTACTAAAGCATCCGGTACTTTGGATGGGGTTTGTTAGGCCCAATAGATCTATCTTTAGGATTCACGTCAATTAGGGTGTCTGTTCCCTAATTCTTAGATTACCAGACTTTATAAAATGGGCATATTCGATTTTGATAATTCAACCATAGAATGTAGTTTCACGTACTTGTGTCTATTTTGTAAATCATTTATAAAACCTGCATGTATTCTCATCCCAAAAATATTAGATTTTAAAAGTGGGACTATAACTCACTTTCACAAATTTTTACTTCGTTGGGAAGTAAGACTTGGCCACTGGTCGATTCACGAACGTATAACAAATATGTACATATATATCAAAGTATGTTCAAAATATATTTACAACACTTTTAATACATTTTAATGTTTTAAGTTTATTAAGTCAGATGTCCTCGTTAGTAACCTACAACTAGTTGTCCACAGTTAGATGTATAGAAATAAATCGATATATATTATCTTGAATCAATCCACGACCCAGTGTATACATATCTCAGTATTGATCACAACTCAAACTATATATATTTTGGAATCAACCTCAACCCTGTATAGCTAACTCCAACATTCACATATAGAGTGTCTATGGTTGTTCCAAAATATATATAGATGTGTCGACATGATAGGTCAAAACAAAGTATACGTGTCTATGGTATCTCAAGATTACATAATATACAATACAAGTTGATTAAGTTATGGTTGGAATAGATTTGTTACCAATTTTCACGTAGCTAAAATGAGTAGTTTTTACCAATTTTGTTTTGCTCGCCATTTCTTCGTTTCTAATCCGTTTTGAGTGATTTAAGCGGCCATGGTTTCATATTGAACTTGAATTTATGAAACTAAATAGAAAAGGTATAGGTTTATAGTCAGAAATACAAGTTACAAGTCGTTTTTGAAAGAGGTAGTCATTTCCGTCGAAAGAACGACATCTTGATGACTGTTTTGAAAAACATACTTTCACTTTGAGTTTAACCATGATTTTTGGATATGGTTTCATGTTCATAAGAAAAATCATTTTCCCAGAAGTATAGCTTTTAAATCAAAGTTTTTCATAGTTTTTAATTATCCAAACCAAAACAGCCCCCGGTTGTAACTACGACGGCGTAAATCCGGTTTTATGGTGTTTATCGTGTTTTCGGGTTTTAAATCATTAAGTTAGCATATCATATAGATATAGATCATGTGTATAGTTCATTTTAAAAGTGTAGTTAGAAGGATTAACTTTATTTGCGAACAAGTTTAGAATTAAATAAACTATGTTCTAGTGATTACTAGTTACCACTTCGAATATGATAGCTTTTTATGTATGAATCGAATGATGTTATGAACATCATTACTACCTTAAGTTCCTTGGATAAACCTACTGGAAAAGAGAAAAATGGATCTAGCTTCAACGGATCCTTGGATGGCTCGAAGTTCTTGAAGCAGAATCATGACACGAAAACAAGTTCAAGTAAGATCATCACTTGAAATAAGATTGTTATAGTTATAGAAATTGAACCAAAGTTTGAATATGATTATTACCTTGTATTAGAATGATAACCTACTGTAAGAAAAAAAGATTTCTTGAGGTTGGATGATCACCTTACAAGATTGGAAGTGAGCTAGCAAACTTGAAAGTATTCTTGATTTTATGAAACTAGAACTTGTAGAATTTATGAAGAACACTTAGAACTTGAAGATAGAACTTGAGAGAGATCAATTAGATGAAGAAAATTGAAGAATGAAAGTGTTTGTAGGTGTTTTTAGTTGTTGGTGTATGGATTAGATATAAAGGATATGTAATTTTGTTTTCATGTAAATAAGTCATGAATGATTACTCATATTTTTGTAATTTTATGAGATATTTCATGCTAGTTGCCAAATGATGGATCCCACATGTGTTAGGTGACTCACATGGGCTGCTAAGAGCTGATCATTGGAGTGTATATACCAATAGTACATACATCTAAAAGCTGTGTATTGTACGAGTACGAATACGGGTGCATACGAGTAGAATTGTTGATGAAACTGAACGAGGATGTAATTGTAAGCATTTTTGTTAAGTAGAAGTATTTTGATAAGTGTCTTGAAGTCTTTCAAAAGTGTATGAATACATATTAAAACACTACATGTATATACATTTTAACTGAGTCGTTAAGTCATCGTTAGTCGTTACATGTAAGTGTTGTTTTGAAACCTTTAGGTTAACGATCTTGTTAAATGTTATTAACCCAATGTTTATAATATCAAATTAGATTTTAAATTATGATATTATCATGATATTATGATGTACGAATATCTCTTAATATGATATATATACATTAAATGTCGTTACAACGATAATCGTTACATATATGTCTCGTTTCAAAATCATTAAGTTAGTAGTCTTGTTTTTACAAATGAAGTTCATTGTTAATATATTTAATGATATGTTTACTTATCATAATATCATGTTAACTATATATATAACCATATATATGTCATTATATAGTTTTTACAAGTTTTAATGTTCGTGAATCACCGGTCAACTTGGCTGGTCAATTGTCTATATGAAACCTATTTCAATTAATCAAGTCTTAACAAGTTTGATTGCTTAACATGTTGGAAACATTTAATCATGTAAATATAGTTTTCATTAAACATATAATCATAGAAAGGTTCAGAAAAGTTCGGGTCACTACATAAAGCTGGATGTCGGGAGATATACTCAAAGACGGTGAAATTAATACTCGGATCAGGATTGCTGTTCACTTCTTTACAGCTTCATCTTTTAACTAATCTTTGCAACAGACTCCTACTGTGGAGATCACCATTCTGAAGAATTCGAGATTCTAAAGATACAGTTTCTGACATTATTTGAAGACCTCCGAAATGAGCATCCCGTCAGAGAAATAATCACCACCATCAGCGAGGAATGTTTGCTTTTTAAAGCATCACTACGGTCGAGCCAACGACCTTAAACAAAAGCGCTTCTCGGGAGGCAACCCGTGCAATAAAGTAGAGTAGAAGAATAAAGGATGATAAATGAGCTGATAAAGACGTAAGGATTGGAAGCCAGCCGCATCTGCTAGGGGTATTTCTTTCTTTTTCACTACTAGCTCAAGATTCAAACTATGCCACATCCTAGCTTATCACTAAGTGTGGGATAATACCCAATAAAAGCACTAGAAAAATACTCCCAAATCTTCAACTAAAACTCCTAAGTGTGGGATACACTAGGAACATTGAAGACAATGTTCATCTAAGTATGGGATGTTGGTATCTTTTTATGCTGTATTATAATAACCCATTACGAAGATTCCAAGTCCTTAAGCTAAATTTCAAAATTTTTGAAAGAAACCCTTTTCGAAAAAGTATTTTTGAAAACCTAAAACGTTTGTCAATAAAAATAAGGCTTAAGTAAGGTGGAAATCTTGTTAGATTGGAATCTCTAATAGAGCATTGCATGACTAAGGCATTATCGACCTAAATTGATTATGGTAAGGCACCCCAAATAAGACCAGCATTCATCTTTAATGCTTCACTATTTTCCGTTGAGAGTGCCGATGTCTGTGCTCAGAATCAGAACTTGCTTTAGATCTACATCTCCAAGCAGCGAAACGTGATTCGGTTGTAATCAAAAGAGCTAGCCATTTGTTAAACATAAGCCTTCCGCACCTCCACCACTTCTACTCCACATCACCTTTACTATTACTCGAAAAATCCAGAAAACGAGAACTCCTTCCGAAAACCCGATGTTATAAAACTCTCAAGTATCATGGCAAAGGTCTTGAAAAAGTTTACCGGCTAAAAGTTTCTCGAGATGAAGTCTCCAAAATATATATATATATATATATATATATATATATATATATATATATATATATATATATATATATATATATATATATATATATATGGTTCTGAAAAATGAGCAGAACTAAATAAGAGAAATGCCGAAGAGAACTCGACCGAAAATGATTATCAAATGAAGAAAAGTTCAAAAGTGCTTCTCAAAATACTTCAGCACTCCTATCTATCCTCATAAAAGTCTGTATAAAGAATACATTACCCTTTATCTCACCCCTCAAAAACAACTTCACTACCACTCCAAAATTCCTTTTCCATCATTGACAAATGACCCATAAAGCTGAGATTACTATCGTTCTCGCATTAGCAGCAAGGATTTGAGTCTTTATCAAGCCTATGACGATGGGTACAGCATGACTGGCTATGAGCATTTTCATTTCTTAGATCTATAGGGAACCCTAAACACTTGAGTGATTTAAGTAACCCGTAAAATCTAGCCTATGTCATGTAACCTCCTCGCATGCTTGCAGAGATAATTTCAACCCTAACATAGATGACTCACCTTGTCTTTTGCTCTTATAATAAAAGCAAACCATTTAGGCTATTAGAAAAGAAACACCGAAAAGATTCTTAAGGAAATGAGAGTTTGCTTAAGGACAAGCAAAGTCTAAGTGTGGGATATTTGATATCAGCTAAAAAGTCACGTTTTCACCCCGGTATTAAGGCCCAAAAACAAGAAAGATTCAAACTTTGCTAGCAAAATATCCACTTCATCGATTAGAATTGAAGAACAAGTAATTACGAAGGAAGTGCAAAAAGAATCAAGAGAATCGGAGCTAAAACGAAGATTCTAGAGCAAAAACGGTGAAAGACAATAAATCAAGTTACGATCCAGTGAATCAAGGCTGACCAGCACCAAAAACGTCCTGCCATACGGCTTGCCATATGGCTTGCCAGTATGGGGTACGGCCTGTCAAACGGTCCAGCAAACGGCCCCAAGAAACGGGCTGCCAAGCAAACGGCTTTCCAAATACGGCTCACCAAATGGGTTGCCATACGGCTTGCCAGCCGTTTGCAGGCAAAAACTTTGCTTATTTAAAGGGTCTTTGACATTCATTCCAACATACACTTTAATTCACTTCTTTCTCTCTCTTGTATAATGCTAGTCATACTCTCAAGGCCTTCGACTCCGTGTGGAAAACCTAGTACCCGGAGAAGAACGCCGAAGATTGTATTAGGAATGGTCTGGAGTCTTGAAGTTGTCACTTTTGTATTCAGAACTCATTTAATCTACTGGTACTTCTATCCTTTATCTTATATAATGTTTTATGATATTGTTGCCATGATTGGCGAGTAGTTATCTTTAGTGTATGCTATGATGTAAGCAGTTATAATTCCGAAATAATATTATGGTTTGTGTATGCTGTCGAAATGCTTTCTGATTATGCTTTAAACTCAATCGCTTTTCCAACTAATAGAACGTAGTTATAGGCTCTGTTATTGGGAAGTCGCGAACCTCGATTCAGAGTGCACTATCTGTGTCACCCCTTGGTAAGAGAAGTCTATCGGATACAACGTAAGATTGACTGAGGCACACCGGTTGTAGTAAGTCTATAAAGCTTTGGATTCCGACTGAGGACTCTTTCGTAGTGAAACATCTAACTAGACCCTTAGTACATTGTCGGTCCTAGACCATGCTAGTGTAGTCACCAAGCATATAAACTTCGTACGTGCACGCTGAAGCACATCGGTTGTTGTAAGCTGTACCTCTGCTAAGTAAGGCCGACCAGTACACTGCACCATAACGCGGTCTCAAGCATTGCACCCCGCTTGAGGGATTCTTAGTTAATTAAGGAACTGTTTGTTTAGACACATAAAGGATTGGACCATTAGGATAACCGAACATGTTCATGGAAGTTAACTTGACTTGGCCATGGTGTTCTTTATGGTTGAACTCTTTTTAAGGGCCTAACTATCTTTCAAAACCAATCATTAACGAAAGCATTGAAACACATCACATCTCTCGGATATGGTAAACCATGTATTCTATTATGCTTAAAAAAGTTTAGACCATTTTGGAATGTTAATACGTCACCCAACCGAGTCGCTCAATTGGATGAGCCGTCTGAACGTGTATGCCTGTAGTCAGACTGCATGGGTGTCGGGGGTAAGGGACGTTGCTGTCTATTCAGAATCTTCAAGCCTAACGCAGTACCCAGTGACATATCTTATGACAGGGGCGTTTAAGACCAGTGTAATGAATACAAGGCCTCTGCCTATTCATGAGCCAGCATTCCATAATCTCGGCAGAATAACTAATGAAGTCATAGTATGCACTCACTTTAACCTTATCTGAATTACGAATTTTATCGCATTTACTTTATCTATCTTATAAATTAGAAAATTCCAAATTAAATAACCACTACTCCCTAACTATCTTAGGCTTAAATATAGGTTCGATTCTACTGATATCTCAAAAATATGACTCTAGGTCATACTTCCCTTACTTATAAGGAGTAGTAAGATTTAAGCCCCGCTAAATATAAATTTAAAACAGTACCCTCTCCCATGAGTGGCTGATCCTGGCGAGCCGCGGCCCGACGACACCGCGCAAATAAAAACCTTCCGTTTCGGCCATATCAATTACCCTCTGCTGGAAATCAATTGGAAGGTTGAGTCCCTCTCGGGTTTCCAGTTCCTAAGCTTCCTGGATGCATACATGGGTTACCAACAAATCCCAATGGCAGAAATCGACGAAGAAAAGACCGCATTCTTCACAAAAAAGGCATTTTCTTCTATATAAAAATGCCATTTGGGTTAAATAATGCCGGAGCAACATACCAACAGGTAATCGATAAAGCATTCCAGGACCAAATCGGACAAAATATCGAAGCATATGTGGACGACATCGTTATCTAAAGCAAAACAGAAGAACAAATGATTTTAGACATCATTGAAACATTCGATTCGCTACGCAAAATCAATATGAAGCTAAATCCATCAAAATGCTCTTTCGGAATGGAAGAAGGCCGTTTCTTCGGCTTCACGATCACTCCGAGAGGAATTAAGGTAAACCCGAAGAAAATCCAAGCAATTGGAGACATGCAGTCACCCAGGAGAAAAAAAGATGCGCAATGCTTAAACGGGAAGCTAGCGGCACTCACAAGGTTTCTGTCACGAGCCGCCGACAAAGCTCTCCCCTTTTTCCAGACGTTAAAGGGCTGCCTGCGAAAAAAAGATTTCATTTAGACGGATGAGGTCGAGAAGGCCTTCCAGGATGTAAAGGCATTCTTAAAGGAACTGTCAACATTAACGGCACCTATACCGGGTGAAATCCTCACGGTATACCTTGCCGCCTCTTCCGAGGCAATAAGCTCGGTTCTAATTGCCGACAGAGGTAAAACTCAAATGCCGGTGTATTTCGTAAGCAAATTATTACAAAACAGAGAAGTAAACTATCCAGCCATGGAAAAACTAATTTATGCTTTAGTGCACACAGCCAGGCGGTTACGGCGATATTTTCAAGTACATCCGATACAAGTTTTCACGGACCAACCGATCAAACACATCCTGACTATGCCGAAAATTTCTGAAAGAATGGCAAAATGGGCAATAGAACTTGGAGAGCACGAAATCACCTTCCTCCTGAGATATTTGGTCAAGGGCCAAGTCATAGCCAACTTTTTGGTGGAGCTCCCTTCTGACATGATCAAGCAAGGCGAAACCACAGTCACAAGAAGGGAAACGGACGAATTCTGGGAACTATATACGGATGAAGCATCAAGTGAGGAGGGGGCCGGTATAGGCTTACTCCTCGTTTCCCCAAAAGGAGAAGAAATAACCTACGCTATCCTGTTGAAGTTCGCCTCCTCAAACAACGAGGCTGAGTACGAAGCACTAATAGCCGGATTATGCTTGGCTAACAGTATTGATGTACGACAACTCACAGCTTATGTTGACTCACAACTGGTAGCAAGCCAGTTAAACGGCAGCTTCAAAGCAAGGGATACATCGATGCAAAAATACCTAGAACTTATGAAAGCACTAACCAACACCTTTGCAGCATTTGAAATAAAACAAATACCCCGTAACCGTAACAAGAAAGTAGATGCTTTGAGCAAGCTTGCCTCTTTGCTATACGACCACTTCACCAAAAAATTTATGGTTGAAGTACTGGAAAGAAAATCAACTGAAGAGGATACTCTCATGGCAACAATCACAATAGAGGAAGAATGTTGGATGACACCTTTTATAAAATACCTTGCCGACGGTACCCTCCCGGCAGACAAATTACAAGCTCGTTGGATAAGAATGCGGGCACCAACGTATAACTTTAAAAATGGCGTCCTGTACATGAAATCATTCACAGAGCCTTATTTAAGCTGCGTTGGCCCGACGCAGGCCAAAGAGATACTACGAGAAATGCACGAAGGAGCCTGCTCCACACATTTCGATGTTAGTTAGCAGGATCAAGAGAATGGGTTATTTATGGCCACACATGTACCGGGACACATATGATCTGCTCGTAAACTGTGAGGCATGTCAAATACACGCTCCCGTCAACAGATCCCCTCGTCGAAACATGATTCCTATACATGCCGCTTGGCCATTCTGCAAATGGGGGATCGACATCGTCGACCCATTCCTAAGAGGTGTCGGTAACGTTAAATTCCTAGTAGTCGCAATCGACAACTTTACAAAATGGGTCGGGGCGAAACCGTTAAGCACGATTACAGGAAGAAAAATATTAACGTTTATATCAGAGGACATTGTTTGTAGTTTCGGTTTACCACGAGAGATAGTCTGCGACAACGACACACAGTTTGCAAACAATCCATTTAAAGACTAGTGTGCAGACATGGACATTCAACATTCATTACTTCCGTGGCCTACCCACAGGCCAACGGATAAGTCGAGGTCACTAACAGAGACATCGTTGCCGGCATAAAAGCAAGACTAGGTAAACACCGGCAAGGATGGGTGGATGAACTCCAACGTGTACTATGGGCACACCGGACAACACCGAAAGATAGTACGAACGAAACACCTTTCAGTCCGGTGTACCTCACCAAAGCGGTTATCCGGCCTGAAGTGCTTATCCCAACCAACCGAATAAAAACATACAATAAACAACAAAACGATGAAGCATTGTGAGAAAACTTGGATGCTCTGGAAGAACGACGGACGATAGCACATATCCGGCAATCCGAAAAGAAACAAAAAATCGCAAACCACTATGAAAAAAAAAAGTCAAGGCACTGGACTTTCAGTTAAATTACTTGGTGTTGCGTAGCAACGAGGCCAGCCGACAGTAAGACGTCGGAAAATTGGGCTCAAGATGGGAGGGACCTTACAGGGTCATCGGCATAACCGAGTATGGTGCATACCACCTGGAGACACCAGACGGAGTTCCAATACAACGCACATGGCATGCCTTTCATTTGAAGAAATATCATGTGTAACTTATCTGCGACCGGGAGGACTGATCACCCACTCGGATGGCAGAAATGCAAAACACTTATGTACTCAAATCATTTCTATGTATAAGTCATCAATGAAGTTTCATTTTATATACTTATGCACTGTAACGACTCAGAATATGACACAAGTAAAATCAAAAGTCTTTTGGCATATTTCAGACCTACCTCCAGAAGAAATCCTTTCTAGCGTTTGTTGGTAGGATGACACCCCTTGAAGAACCTTCTCAGATAACAAGGGTGTCTGACCATATCATTGATAGTTCGGTTCTACCGTATAAACAACTCGACCATACTCACGCGTAGTCTAGATATCTACGTTTTTGTCATGACAATATACGCAACTCAAAGCAAAATAAACTAGTTTATACACAATATGTAACAAGATATAAAGAAGCCACATTAATCATACAAAATACAACCGAGTGCATATCTCTACGGTTGGTAATTACAATATCCTCCACGGATGAGTTCTCGTCCCTACAGATTTTGTCTAAATCTTCAAAATTAATCTGGCCGAGGGCCTCATGTGCCCGCTGGCAGTCCTGGACACAGGTAGCGCTCAAATCAGTCTTCATCTTTTGGGCCTCGTTACCAGGCGGCAAGAAACACTGCACCGCCTTCAACACCTTAAACGAAGTCAGCTTCTTGATAGCCTCAATAAAGGCACTGAACAGCTGATGAACAATGGATGACTTCAGGAGACAGGCAAAAAGCACAGGAATACCATGTTGAAGGCGGGTAAGTTCGCCTAACGTGGCCGACACCTTCTCTGATAACTTCTTATTGTCATCAGAATGTAGGGCGACCTTCTCCTGTTCCTGGGCAAGTGCCGCCTTCAACGTTTCCTGCGCTTCCCGGGAAACACGTAACTCGTCCCGGGTGGGCTCCAAGGCCTCCTTCACTGACGCCAGCTCCCTCTCAAGGCGAGTGATCGTGCCTGAAAACTTCGCCACGCAACGGTTATCATTCTCAAACATCACACAATGCTCGTGAATGCGATGAGCATCAGCCTCACTCCGGTTTAATTCACCTGCCGCAAGATGCTGAGCAAACACAGCAAACTAAGAACGCAAGCGTTGTGCCTGGGTGGTGGAAAGAGCGACCAACGCCTCTTTCAGAGCTGGAAAGGTTATGAAGTCCAGATATTCCCTATAAACTGGGTAGTCTGAAGCATCACAGTGAAGAAAATCACGGAATGGCTCGACATTACAGTCAGGCAGAACGTAAACATTCTGCCCAGCATTTGTTGTCAGCCGGGGGCGAGCATTTGAAGCCTCCACAGTGGGTTCTTTGTAGGGATAGTGCCCCTGAACCAACTCCCTTTCAGTAGCTGGCTCCTCCTCAGCCACCCGACTCTCCCCCACAACTGGCTCAAGCATCTCCCGGGGAGTAGCTCCCTCCAACAACGGAACCATGGGGGCAGATGCCCGCGTCTCCGCAGAAGTCACAACAGTGTTACCTATGCATACACAAAAGAAAGCAATGTAGTCAACACAAGATACTATTAGGCAAGCTAAAGTGAGTGCGAGTCAAGGGCATACCTTCAGCTGCTGCAGACGGCTCAATCCAACGCCTGGTACAATGGATCAGCCCACCCTCTGAAGAACCGCCATTGGAACATTCCAAGTCTTCAGGAGGCAGCGCCTTGTGATGGCTGGAAGACGCCGGAGGCATACCCTCAACCACCTTGTCGGTAAAAACCATGCCATCCAGACTCGTCGCCTTTAGAACCTCTGACACAGTTAACTCTGCACAGATCATAAAACGTCATTTTATAAATCATGACTACGTAAAAAAGGATGGAAAATGACACACGAATAAATACCTCTCCTGCCTCTGCGAGCGACAGGGATCCTATCAGAATGGGTCCAGTTGTTGCTAACATTAGCCATTACCAACACCTGCTCATCATAAGATCGTTGAGGAATCCTTAGGCCCCTCAACTGGTCAACCATCAATTCGCCCAGCTCAGACAGCTATCTCGGCTACTGAACAGTCACCAACCTAAACAGATAGGACTGTACGTTCCTCAATGGAAAGTCAGAACACTTGGCAAAAATGAACGATTGCACTCAGTTATCTGCAATCGCGGATGCCTCCCCAAGGAAATCAATCTCATCAGTAAACGTGTACCAACCTCTACGATAGGACGATAGCCGAAAAATGCTTCTGAAAATGTTCAAGCTTAGGACCATGCCTAAACCATTAAAATACATTTCAAACAACACGATCGCGCGAACCCCATTCGGATGCAAACGAGCAACACTAAGGCCTTAGAAATTTAAAACCTTCATGAAGAAGCGAGTAAATGGGTATCTCAGATTTGAAACCTCAAAGGGTCTCAAGTAGATAGCACAATGATTTAGTGGGGGCCCACAAGCGCGCTGCCGTGACCTTGGAATCACCAACCCCAAGCCTCGTAGTTGAGGGCATATATAGAAAATCCTATCAAGATAGGCTTGATCAGCGTTGCTAGGCGCACGTAATACGTCATAAAGAATATTAGCAGATCTGGGAGCCATATTGAACGAAGAAGAAAAAAAGAGAGATTCAAATTGAAGAAGATAAGAAAATTGTTTCTCTGTATAATGCAAAGCGAATACTATCGAAGGTAGAAAAACTTGAATGAAGATAAATGATCGTTTATATAGGAAAAAAATCCTATG
This sequence comes from Rutidosis leptorrhynchoides, assembly GCF_046630445.1. Lineage (NCBI taxonomy): Eukaryota > Viridiplantae > Streptophyta > Magnoliopsida > Asterales > Asteraceae > Rutidosis > Rutidosis leptorrhynchoides. Next base: position 170,149,474 of record NC_092339.1, read on the forward strand.
CGGGTCCCATAAAACTTAAAATTGTGCATTGAAACACGAGAAGTACTTTACTATGATTAAGATAGCATGCAACGCGCATTAATTGCACATCAAATCACGCGTGTGGGTCATGTTAACTTAAGTTTGGCGACGCAGCTGTCCCCGCTGACCTCACCAAACTGGGGGGACGTAATGATACGCATAATGATCCGTCTCAAAACGACATTAACAAAGTAGCGACCGGCTAGGATCTTACCCAGCACGGTCCATCCCGGAAGAAGGGCTACTCCCCGACATCATCCGTCATCATGCAGCCAGTCATGATAACTATAACCGTGAAGAAACACTTGGAATAAATAGAAAACAAAACCTACTCGGATTAGACTGAGAGCTCCGTGATACCTTAGCCGGAACTGACACGCTGCTGGTACCATCACCACTTCTTAGTTTGATATTTCAACCAGGCATAAAGATACCCTCACAGGACAAGCACGCCGTCCCGGAGAAAGTGCACTGGCCTAGAGTAAACACTTCATCCCGGAATGAATACTCGATCCTGGAATAAACGTACAAACAAGTCGCATGCCACGTCAGCCCACGAATCTAGGGAAGTTTGTTAGGATCTGCTCGATTATTCCCATGAAAGGGACAGGTGCCACGTCACCCCTCGGGATTGGCAAAGTTTGTTACAACCATGAAAGGGACATGTGTCACGTCATCATTCCCTCATAATATCTATAAACACACTGACAAGATCATTCATTCGATCAACACTGGATGCATTAATGTTACTCTGCCCAAATCGACGACGGTAGCATTACTCCAGTCGTTAACTCTATTCCAATCAATGCTCCGATCATCGTCAGAATTAATCCCCACTCTTAGATATTAAGTTATTCGATTTCAATCAAATAAGGTTAATCTGATCGATTGTTTTACGCCCTTGGAATCCAGATTCCAAATCGGGGTTCGCATAATTATTGGAATTAAAACATTCGACTCACTTTTTTTTCCAAAATCGAGCAATTAAACTCAAAATTTACCCTAACTGGACGATTTTGGTTTGATCGGTCTACCTTAGAACCATTCTAACTTTCTTCTTTCTTTTCTTTTAGGATGTCGAGCCATAATCTAATTATTATTTTCGACTCCGAGGGATCTGACACTAAGGGATCCGTTCACACACCAGCATATACTGTAGCGACCCGACAAAATCGTCATTGACGGCGCCATCACGTGGTCATAAGTCTTTAAAACAACGTTTGACCAAAATATGTAGCATTCATTTCAAAAGTAAGGATGTTTCAAGTTTACAAAGTAGTTCCACGACTAAACATGTTACAACGTTTTAAGTACAATTGAAACCTATGCGACACAATTTAAGTTAAGTCAAAAGACGCTCCATGTATACATGTCTAGTTGACATCCAAGCAAGTATCAAAATAGTGTGCGGAAGCATGTATCACTTAGCGTTCAAGGACCTGAGAAAACATATAGAAAACTGTCAACGAAAAACGTTGGTGAAATCATATATTAGTAAACGTATGTATTTGAACCACAAGATTTAGTATAAGTTGATTATCCAAATCGTTTGCATTCTAAAGATGTTGTTTGTATCACGAGCACCCAATTATCAAGGCTTAACTGAATGTTACCTCTGAATCCATAGTGTTAGAACATACACTATACCAATAAAATTATATTTCATTCGCTAACGGTAGCGAACCGTCCGAATGAGGGTTCGTCAAACCCGTATAGCCACACAACATAATTACTCGCTTACACCCTACAAGTGTAACTAATGTTAATTGAATTGAGGATTTTTGTTCTAACTCGTATGTGGAATGTTTGTTTTCGTACTTGTGTTTAATGTATAAAAAGTATAAATCGTTTACGTTTTCTCATCCCAAGTATAAGTATAAAAGAGTAAAAGTGAGACTATGATCTCACATTGAGTGCACGAATATAAATGTACTTCACAAGTAAATGTGTGCAAGAAACGAATGCTAGTCTTGACCTAAACAAATAGGTTGTATCTATATCGGTAAACACGGTCGGTCAAAGTGTTCAATTAGTCCTATGGCTCGTTACGACTCGATTAATATAGTATGTGAGTCAAATTGTCAAGTTTCATGCAAGATACAAGTATAAAAGCACGTTAGAACAATTGCATAAGTATTTGGTTAAGTTTGATTAAAAGTCAACTTTGGTCAAATCAAAGTCAATGAAAAAGTCAACACGTTCGGGTCGGGTCTCGGATAATTTTTCCGAGGTTTTAAATCATATATAAGCATGTTAGAATAAGTTACATGTTAATCGGAGGTGCGTAGCATAGTTAGAATTTTTCATGAAATGACCAAGCAAAGCAGAATCTGATAGTTCATTTGGACGGCGTCCAGATTGGCTGGACGGCGTCCAGCTGTGAAGGGTTGGACGGCGTCCAAACACCTGGAGAGTTTGAAGTTGCTGAAATTTCACAAGTCTCGAACCAAAACTCAAACAAACACAATTTATGATCCGCAAACAATTAAAACATGTATCTTATATCGTTGGAAACGTATTTTGACAAGAAAAACAACTAAGCACATTTCACCAATCAATTCAACATTTATAACAACCAAATCCGCATTAAATGTTCATCATTAATTACATTCAAGTTCATAAATGCACTTTGATGACTCGGGAACTTACTACCTACATTCAATACGCCCTTTCGTAGGTAATTACGCATACAATACAACTAAACACTTACAAACAACATTGTCAAGCATTTAATGCATCAAAAGTTCATAATTAAGTATATCAAACCCTAACCAAAATCACAAAATCAATAATCGTTGTTAGTGAAGCTTTCTTAATCAACCTACACATCAAAATGGAGCTAGTGATGCTAGTAACACATTTAATACATGAACTTTAACATAACAACAACATTTAATCATCCAAAACTCAAGATTAAACACACTCATGTCAAGTTCATGCTAGTTACACTAAAATAACGAGATCGAGCATACAAATCATATATTCATGTTAGATTTGAGCCATAGACACTAACTAACACTTCTATAAGTCAAAAACATCAAGAACATAAAATCTAGTATTTTTAGAAAGTTACCCAAATGAGGTGATGTTGGTATGGATTCGAAGAGGAAGATGCAAGGATTCCGAATATGTAATTTGTTTGAGTTGATGCTTGCTAGATCAAAAATGGATGATGATTCTTTGAATTGGTGTTTGAGAGAATAAAGTGGAAGTAGTGGAAAAGTGAAGAATGAAATGAGCGGAGGAGATGGTGTTGACCCTTTGACCTAGTCACCTTTTTGCCCAAATGACAACATTAGTCCCTCAACTTTGAAAACGGTTGCGTGAATTACCTAAACGAAATATTTTAAAATGCGTATTAACGGAAGATGTTATAATTATATAACGGACTTTAAAATAGATAGACGCAAAGAATACGGAAAAAGACGGGATGTTACATTACCTACTCTTTAAAAGATATTTCGTCCCGAAATTTAAGTAGGCGTAGTAGTCGTTGTTTCTTCCTCGAGATCTTGCGTTTCCAAGTCCACGAATAAATGAGGGTACTTCTTTTTCATTTGATCTTGTCTTTCCCAAGTAAACTCGGGTCCTCTTTTGGCGTTTCAACGGACTTTGACAATCAAAATTCGGCTTTGTTTTAGCGTTTTGACAGAGTGGTCCACAATTTCAACCGGCTCTTCCACAAAATGAAGTTTGTCATCAATAGTAAGCTCCTCGAGAGGGATGACGAGTTCGGGTTTGGCGAGACACCTTCAAATTCGATACATGGAAAGTAGGATGAACGGAGCTCAGTTGAGGCGGAAGATCTAAACGATAAGCAACGGTTCCAACACGCTCCAAGATTTCGAAAGGACCAATACATCACGGATTTAACTTCCCGCGTTTCCTGAAACGGATTACACCTTTTCAAGGTGCGACTTTTAACATTATGCGGTCACCGATTTGGAATTCGAGGTCATTGCGTCTAATGTCGATATAGCTCTTTTGACGACTACGGGCCGTCCTAAGCCTATCTCGAATTTGAACGATCTTCACGGTTGTTTCATGAATGAGTTTGGGTCCGGTAATTTTTGTGTCACCTACTTCGTCCCAACAAAGAGGTGAACGACATTTGCGACCATATAAGGCTTCAAAAGGTGCGGCGTTGATACTCGTATGATAACTATTGTTGTAAGAGAATTTGGCGAGAGGCAAGTGCTTATCCCAAGCTTTTCCAAAATTGATAACGCAAGCTCGTAACGTATCTTCCAAGGTTTGAATTTTGCATTCGCACTGTCCATCGGTTTATAGATGATATGCGGTGCTCATGTCTAATCGTGTTCCCAACGCTTCTTGTAACGTACGCCAAAATTTAGAAACAAAACGGCCATCTCGGTCAGAAATAATTGATAATGGTACATCATGACGGGCTACGATCTCTTTAATGTAAAGTTGTATAAGTTTCTCCATTTTGTCGGTTTCCTTCATGGCGGGGAAGTGGGCGGATTTGGTGAGACGATCTACAATAACCCAAATAGTATCATAACCGTTCGCCGTTCTTGGTAGTTTTGTGATAAAATCCATCGTTATTCTTTCCCACTTCCATTGTGGGATTTCGGGTTGTTGAAGTAATCTGGATGGTCTTTGATGTTCGGCTTTAACTTTGGAGAAAGTTAGGCACTTTCCAACATAAGTAGCGACGTCCCTTTTAATGTTCGACCACCAATATTATTCTTTGAGGTCGTGGTACATCTTATTGGCACCGGGGTGAATCAAATACCTAGACTTATGGGCTTCGTCTAGAATAAGGCTTCGCAAGTCCCCATAACTAGGCACCCAAATTTTTCTGGCGAAATATCAGAGTCCGGTCTCCTTAACTTCGAATCGAGAGGTGAGAACGTTCAAGCGTTCGAGAGAGATGTTTTCATCCTTGAGAGCCTCTTCTTGGGCTACACGAATTTGGTTATTTAGATTGGTGTGGATGGTGATGTTTAAAGCTCGGACACGAAGAGGTACCATTCTTTCCTTTCGACTCAAGGCATCGGCTACTACATTTGCCTTTCTAGGGTGGTAACGAAGCTCACAATCGTAATCATTCAAAGTTTCAATCCACCGTCGTTGTCTCATGTTTAGTTGCTTTTGATCGAAGATGTGTTGGAGGCTTTTGTGATCGGTGAAGATGGTACTTTTTATGACGACCCGGAAAATTTTGACTAATTTTAAACCAAACTCTCGATACGATCTAATGTTTTTAACGCGATAAGAAAAGTCTGTTAGGTTGAGTCTCAAAAATTTTGAACTATTTTCATATATGCAATTACCCTTCGACCACTTCCGATGATTCACGAACAATTAATTGTAAATGAATATGTATATGTATGTATATATATATATATATATATATATATTATACAAATGATTAAAATTATAACCTAGTTGTAATTTAAATATTATTAGTTATTATTATTGTTATTGTTACAATTATCATTATTATTATAAAAATAATACCATTTATTAATATTATTATCATTTATCATTTTTATAGTTATTATTATTAATATTTTTATCAAAAATATATTATTATCATTATTAACAATATTACTAACAATTATCATTTTTATTATTTTATTACTGATATTATTATTATATTTATATTAAAAGTATTATTATTATTAATATATTTTACTATTAATTGTTAATTATATATATATATATATATATATATATATATATATATATATATATATATATATATATATATATATATATATATATATATATATATATATAAATCTGAGACGAATAAAATCTGTTTCATATCTACATCAACTTTTATTTATTTTTTCCTGTCTAATCTTGATTGATATCAAGATCAAGTAATTTTTCAATTCTGTTTCACCTCCATGTCCAACTCTATTCTTCTTCTCTTCTTTTGCATGTAAAAGTAAATTGAATCGAATCTCATTGTAATAAGACAATTGATCAAATACAATTTATGTTAAAAATCATAATATGCTAGAAATCAACAATAGATATAATAATTCAATAAGATACAAAATTTGTAGATATCAAAATCAGATATGGAATCTGTTAGCTTTCACTATCTGGTGTATATATATATTTTTTTTTCTCTTCTTCCTGATTGAATATTATTGTCCTTCTTGTCTGCTACAATTTGAAATGTCAATCTCAATACAGAAGGAAATCGGTTGCAGGTCACTATCCAGTTTTAATTTTTTCTCCTGGCTTCATCCTTTATTAGATTCTTCCTGTCTCCAATCTTGTTTCCAATCAAACTCAGATTTCTAATATGAACAAAATCAGTTTAGCATCACTTTCAACTTTTGATGATTTTTCTGTTTTCCTGTTGCCTGTGATTCCATGTCGATACACTAGAAGTTAATTTGGTATCAGTTCCAAGAGAAGATATTAAATCGAAGTGCTTCGGATTTATTATATACGTCCCCCTAAATTATATATATATATATATATATATATATATATATATATACACACACACACACACATATACATATGCATATTAAACACACTAGGAAAAAGAAGACATAACCTTCTTCATATCAAACTCCACCATCGAACACCCTTGGAGTTCACTTGAAGGAAACTTACCATCAACACTAACAACATATTTCAGCTACTTCGGTCTCATTCCGCTACAGTTATTCTTGTTCTTAATTCGAAGACCATATAGAGCCACCCTTGTACATATCTTTCCTTGTACCTTTTGTTAATCAACACCTAAATAAATACCACCACCCAAGCCTCATAATCTTCGGCCACCTTCACACCAAAATTTTTTTTTTTGTTTTTTTTTGTTTCGGTTGCAAGCCACCACAGCCACCCTAGTTCATTGCTGTTACAACTGTCTTTCTGTTTCCTGTCGAACCAGCATGAACCACCATGAAAACCATCACCAAAACACCATTTAAACCATCTACGTTATTGCTGTTTTTCTGTTTGATCGAACCCGAGATGAAAATCACCAAACCCATGACGATGCTACTGCTACACCTGCTTATTTTGTGCTTCTGTTCTGTCGAGAATAACAGCAAGAATTGCTGCTATAACTATTTCATTTCGAGAAGACAATCATTAAGATGATAAAAATAATAAATATGAAAGATGATGTGTGAATAAAAGTCGAGGAATTTCCTTGTTTTAAACTGCTTGTGTCCTCTCCTTTTCCTTGTGGCCAACAAATTGATCAATCATTAGGGACGTGCCACCCTTTCTCTTTTAAACCTTGTAACGTGGATTTTTCCACTGAAGAAATTTTACACCGACATCTTACAAAATCAAACATTAACCGGATTGGATTTATTTTCTTAATTGGGCTTAGACAAATTATTGGGTCGTGTTCCTGCCAATTTGGGCTGCCATATCTGGTTGGGCCAAAGTAAAACCAGACCAGGCTGCTACCTTCTTCAATTATGTTCCTAATAACAGCGACTAGGATGATGGAGATGATGAGAAGAAACCGTGGGTTATGATGATGAAACTTAGATGAATGATGAAGATGATACTCGGTGATGACAATCGATAATATTTAAGATGATGATGATGGTTATGATTTAATGATGATAAAAAAGCGTATATGATAATGATTATGATGATGATGAAAATTAGGATAATGATGATGATGATATAATGAAACGGTTATGGAGTCTGTTAGATTAAAGAACAAAGCAGCCATCATATCTGGGTTAAATATGTTTAATGAATTAATATAATCAGAAAATAACAAGTGGTTCACTGGTTTGGAGTATTTGTGTTAAGCGAGAGTTCTTGGGTTCGAGCCTAGGCAGGAGTATATTTTTTTGAAAGTCATTATAAACACTCTTAAGGTAGTATTTAATTATTATTATTATTATTATTATTATTATTATTATTATTATTATTATTATTATTATTATTATTATTATTATTATTATTATTATTATTATTCTAATCATTATTAATTTTATCATTATTATTATCATCATAAGTATTAGTATTATCATTACAAACATTATTATTATTAGTACTATTTTTATCATTAATATTAAAATTATCATTATTATTATTATTAGAATTATTATAAATATTATCATAATTAGTATTATTTTTATCATTATTATTATTAATATATCAAATGAAGATTTTCTATATAAAAATATATTTATGACATAAAACCTAACCATATTAATACTTTTGTAATAAATGTTAATTATCTACATAAAGATAAATATATCTAATTAAGTTATTAATAAAACACATAATATAAAATCACTAATAATATATATTTGTTCGATTACCATTACATGTATTAATATACAAGATTGAATATAGGTTCGTGAATCGGAGGCCAACCCTGCACTTGTTCAGTGCCGTCGTATGCATATTTTTACTACAAAATATCGTATCGTGAGTTCATTTGATTCCTTTTTACTCTTTATATTTTTGGGATTGAGAATACATGCGCTATTTTTACAACTGCTTTATTAAATGCTTTTGAAATATATTTCGAACTGAGAATACATGAAATGCTTTTATAAATGTTTGACGAGATAGACACAAGCAAAACATTCCTCGAATGAATTATTATGCAGACGAAAGTTCTGTGGATTATTATTGAATTAGTTGGACGTTATAATTGCCACTAATTGTTGTGAATATTTCCCCTGATTATTATTTCTTGGTAACTGAAATGTCCCGTTCATATTGATTATAAACGTTCCATATTAATTGATTTCGTTGCGAGGTTTTGACCTCTATATGAGATGTTTTTCAAAGACTGCATTCGTTTTTAAAAACAAACCATAACTATCACCTAGATTATCCAGAAATGATAATCTAAAAAATATCACACTTACACACTACCAATACATATTGATTTACAATATTAATATGTTACAACAAAGTAAATCTCGAATGCAGTTTTAAACAATATTATACAAGCATGCTGACACCAAATCTTGGACTTATTTTAGCATGCAACAGCGGAAGCTCTTAATAATCACCTGAGAATAAACATGCTTTAAACGTCAACAAAAATGTTGGTGAGTTATAAGTTTAACTTATATATTTATCAAATCGTAATAATAGACCACAAAATTTCATATTTCAATATACATCCCATTCATAGAGATAAAAATCATTCATATGGTGAACACCTGGTAACCAACATTAACAAGATGCATATAAGAATATCCCCATCATTCCGGGACATCCATCGGACATGATATAAAAACTCGAAGTACTAAAGCATCCGCTACAACGGATGGGGTTTGTTGGGCCCAATAGATCTATCTTTAGGATTCGCATCAATTAGTAGACTGGTTTAATAATACTTAGGTTACCAAGTAAAAAAGGGGCATATTCGGCTTCGATCGTTCAACCATAGAAAGTAGTTTCATGTACTTGTGTCTATTTTGTAAAACATTTATAAAGCTGCATGTATTCTCATCCCAAAAATATTAGATTTTAAAAGTAGAACTATAACTCACTTTCAGAGATTTTTACTTCGTCGGGAAGTAAGACTTGGCCAATGGTCGATTCACAAACCTATAACAAATATGTACATATATATCAAAGTATGTTCAAAATATAATTACAACATTTTTAATACGTTTTAATGTTTTAAGTTTATTAAGTCTATTAAGTCAGCTGTCCTCGTTAGTAACCTATAACTAGTTGTCCACAGTTAGATGTACAGTAATAAATTGATATATATTATCTTGAATCAATCCACGACCCAGTGTATACACGTCTCAGGCTAGATCACAACTCAAAGTATATATTTTTGGAATCAACCTCAACCCTGTATAGCTAACTCCAACATTACTGCATATAGAGTGTCTATGGTTGTTCCAAATAATATATATACATGGGTCGATATGATATGTCAAAACATTTGCATACGTGTCTATGGTATTCCAAGATTACATAATATATTACAATACATGTATAATACAATATGAGTTAGCTAGGATATGATTAATATAGATTTGTTACCAATTTTCACGTAGCTACAACAAGAAAAATTATCCAATCTTGTTTTACCCATAACTTCTTCGTTTCAAATCCGTTTTGAGTGATTCAAGTTGCTATGGTTTCATAATGAACTTAAGTTTATGAATCTAAATAGAAAAAGTATAAGTTTATAGTCAGAAATACAGGTTACAAGTCATTTTTGTAAAGGTAGTCATTTCAGTCAAAAGAACGACGTCTAGATGACCATTTTGGAAAACATACTTCCACTTTGAGTTTAACCATGATTTTTGGATATAGTTTTATGTTCATAAGAAAAATCAATTTCCCAAAAGAACAACTTTTAAATCAAAGTTTATCATAGTTTTTAATTAACTAACCCACAACAGCCCGCGATGTTACTACGACGGCGTATATCCGGTTTTACGGTGTTTTTCGTGTTTTCAGGTTTTAAATCATTAAGTTAGCATATCATATAGCTATAGAACATGTGTCTAGTTGATTTTAAAAGTCAAGTTAGAAGGATTAACTTTTTTTTGCGAACAAGTTTAGAATTAACTAAACTATGTTCTAGTGATTACAAGTTTAAACCTTCGAATAAGGTAGTTTTATATATATGAATCGAATGATGTTATGAACATCATTACTACCTCAGGTTTTGTGGATAAACCTACTGGAAATGATAAAAATAGATCTAGCTTCAAAGGATCCTTGGATGGCTTGAAAGTTCTTGAAGTAGAATCATGACACAAAAACAAGTTCAAGTAAGATTTTCACTCGAAATAAGATTGTTATAGTTATAGAAATTGAATCAAAGTTTGAATATGAGTATTACCTTATATTAGAAAGATATCTTACTGAAAATAAGAAAGATTTATTGAGGTTGGATGATCACTCAAAGTGGATTTGCAAGATTGGAAGTAAGCTAGCAAACTTGGAAGTGTTGTTGGTGTGTTCTTGAGTAGTTATTTTATAACTTGGTTTATGTATGGATTTATGAACTAGATTGAGCTAGATTTTGTTGAAGATGATGAATAACACTTAGAACAAAGGAAGAACACTTGATAGAGTTTAGTTTGATGCATAAAAATTGAAAAGTGAATGTGTTTGTGAGTGTGTTAGAAAATGTGAATATATGTTGTCATATAGTCTCCATTAGTTTGTTGTTTTGTTAGATATTTCTTGCTAGATGTTAAATGATGGTTCCCACATGGTTAGGTGACTCACATGGGTTACTAAGAGCTGATCATTAGAGTGTATATACTAATAGTAAATACATTTAGAAGCTGTGTATTGTACGAGTACAAATACGAGTGCATATGAGTAGAATTGTTGATGAAAATGAATGAGGATGTAATTGTAAGCATTTTTTTAAGTAGAAGTACTTTGATAAGTGTCTTGAATTATTTCAAAATTGTATTGATATTGCTCTAAACATACATATTATTCGACGCAATATCACTTATATTTCATAGGTTTTTATCATCTACAAAGACATTCAATTCGCATTTCACAAGAAAAACGACAAAAGTGGGTAAGAGCTTGCTATTTGAAGATTCGACGATAAAACGATAGTTGTAACCAAATTTATATCAAGAAACGTTTATCCGAATTAAAGTACAAGATAAAAGAAGAAAAGAGTTCAAATAAGAAGTGCCAAATCAGTACACGTCAATACGGGATCAACAAAGAACAACTGAAAAAGAAAAATGAAGAAAATTGCTGATTACTCTTACACGAATCGTGTATAGCTACACGAATCGTGTAGATTATTGTTCTTACACGAATCATGTATCCCTACACGATTCGTGTAATGTTAGGCCGAGATAATGATAAGACTGAAATGGGGCGGCTGCTTTTGATGTTTTAAAAATAATTCTTTTCTCAAATTGAAGACAGCAAAGACTCCATCCAATTAAGTTCAACTACTACTTCTATTCAGTTTAAATACGGAGTACGTTCAGAAGATCAAGGGACACATTATTACAACACAAAATTACTATACACACACATATTTTCATACAATTATTATACGCAAGTTATTATTCTGTAATTTTTATTACTCTATTAGTTCAAGGTTAAAAATAGTTGTAATATTAAGGGTGTATTGTTCGTGATAAAGGGTGTTATTGTACGCGTGAAAGGGGTGTTATTATTATAATTTTTCTACCGTTTGAAGTTAATGCAAGTGAAGATATTTTAGTAAGTTTACTCTGTTATAAATAGCGTTGTTATTATGTTTGCATATCTATATTTTTATGTCTACCTTAGTGTAATGGATAGCTAAATTTCCCTAGTGTTTGCTTAAATGTAGAGCCCCTAGTGAAATGGATTGTTACCATTAGTAAAAGTTAAAATGTAACTTTAGTATTTTTAATATTGAGCCTAGTTAAAAGAACCATTTTTATGTAATTAGGTATTTAACCCTTGCCACTTAATTTATTAAATTTAAATAACGAAAGTTGTTTTTATTTACATAAATTGAGCTTCAACATTAAAAATGATCTAGACGAATTTATGGATAAGTTATTGACACCAATTTAGAAATAAACTTCGGTGGTTTGGGTGATATCAATAAATTATATGAAGGTGAAATTATAAAAAGGGAAACCGTTATAATTTGGGTATTGGCGAAGGTCAAAACTAGGCTAGGTCTCAATTTAAATACTTAGGGAATAGTAGCTTTCTAAAAAGAATCCAATGAAAATTAGATTTTATTTAGTTAAGTTGTAACCTTATATTTATTCGAGAGAAAAATGTAAAGTTTGATACTAGAACATTTTAATAGGGCGTAAAACTTAAAACAATCCATGGACCTAGGGGTGACACAATTAAGTGAACACTCCCATTTATCTTATTTATATTTCTTATAAAAGTTTTATATTTATTATTTACGAATTATCGTTTTAAAATAAAAAAAATACATAAAAACATCTAGTCTTCGTAACAGTTATCTGTCACATCTTTTTACTCTTACATGAATCGTGTATCAGCACACGAATCGTGTAGGAATTAAACGCGGCTACAGTACATCGTAGGTTAAATTTAGGGTTTTAATTATTTAATTATATATATTTAGGTTATTAGTTATTTTAATTAAGTTAATTAGTTTTACTTATTATAAAATACCTTAATAAATGTTTTAATCTTAAAATTAGTATTAATTATTATAAGTTTATAAATTATAACTAGTTTATAATTAGTTAATTAATTAATTTCCTTTTAATTTGTATTAGTTTTATTAAAAATGTCATTTAGTTAATTTAAATAAGTTTATATAATAATTACTTAAAACAAAATTCTAAACATATAGTTTTATTAAAAATTACTATTTTACTAATTACCATCTAGTAATATAATTGTCGCATCATAATTAGTATAATTTCAATTAGATTCCCTTTTTAAGTTAATTTTTGTAATCTTGTAATTTCATTTAGTAATTTAGTTTAAGTTATCTTCTTTTACTGTTACTATAAATTGCCTAATCCAAAACCCTCTTTAATTAAGTTTGACATCAAAGACTATTAAAAAACCATTAAACACTCCATCTCCCTGTGGAACGAATCGGATTTACCAACAAACTAAACTACACGGATAGGACTAGTTGCCTATATATATGTGTGAAATCAACCTAAAATCTATAAAATACCACATATACAATAAATCAATTCGTGTAACAAAACAACTCAAATCCGTTCATAAATAAAGGTCTCGATCGTACACATCAACTTTTTGGCGCCGCTGCCGGGGAAGTTGGCAGTTAAATAAATAGATAATTTTTCTGATTCGTAGTAGTAGTTGGATTTGTACGTGGACCGGGTTGTTGGATCACCAATTTTATTGGTCAATAGAAGGATCCTGCCCCTCTGCTGCATCTTTTGGCTATTCAAAACGTGGGCAAAATCAGAAGGAAAATCTGTTTGTTTAAGGGTTTTTATCATTGTTTTTATGTTATTCGATCCTCTCGAGGAAATTCATTTCCAAGAAAGTTCAAAGTTTTTGAATAAATCCTTTAATTCTTTATACAATTTCCCAAATTGTATGATCCGTTCAATCCTAAACTCGTTAAACTTAATCCGGAACCTCAAAGAATTAATAAAGGACAAAAACAACAAATAGGAAGTACTAGTAATTTTAAAACACCGAAAAACACTAAAAAAAAAGAAAAAAAAAAGAAACAAGTAGGTAACCCTAGATAAACCTTTAGTGAAGTGATCTCATAATAGAAATTAATGTATGAACTTACGTTCCTCCAACGCTGAATTAACTCCCTCACATCCTGAACCCGAAAGAAAATTCCACGAACGCTTAAGAGTTCAAGAAGTAGAATCTCTTGCTAAAAATTTAGAGTCACTTTTCTTAGAATCCGACTCTGAACCAATAATTCAACCAATCATAGAGCCGATTATTAAAGAAGAAGAAGAAATGGCTGATACAAATCAAACGATGGAAGCATTAATGAAGGCCACAAGAAAAGGTCAAGGCCACGCAATCATCCAACCCCCGATGACTGATGGCTTTGAAATAAAAGGTCAATTTTTACACATGGTAACTAATACATGTCAATTCGGTGGAGCCCCAAATGAGGATGCTAACGAGCATCTTCGTAAGTTTGTAAGCATTTGCAAGCTTTTCAAAATCAAAGATGTCACCGATGAAGTTGCATGTTTAAAAATCTTTCCATGGTCATTAAAAGATGATGCAAGGGATTGGCTAGACTCATTACCAGAAGGCTATATTGAAAACTGGAATGATATGATGGATAAATTTTTGTCAGAATTCTTTCCTGCTTCAAAAGCAGCAAAATTACAAAGTGACATAAATCACTTTAAACAAAAGCCTAATGAAACTCTTTATGAAGCTTGGACCCGATTCAATAAAATGCTTCGAATATGTCCTCAACACGGGTTGAATACATTCCAAAAGGTCCAAATATTCTATAAAGGAGTCAATGTGACAACTAGAAAAGATATAGATGTTGCAGCTGGAGGTTCGATCATGAAGAAAACACCTGAAGACGCTCACACAATCATTGCTGATTTAGCTTCCCATTCTCATAATTGGCATCAAGAAATAGAATTTTCTAGATCATCAAATGTTGCTAGTATTGAAAGCAATGATGAAATTGCTTCTTTAAAAGTTCAAATAGCAAATCAAGCAAGGCAAATCGAGAAAGTAACCAAAGAAATGCATGCTATCAGAGTAGGATGTGAACTGTGCCAAGGTCCCCATCTTACTAGAGATTGTGATCAAAGTACAATGGAAGAACAAGCAAATTTCTTAGGATACTTACGAAAAGGTGAAATGAACTTCAGTGATTTTCCAGCTATAGAAGCAAACAACCGAAAATATCCTCCTATAAACAGCTATCAAGTAGGAGGACCTTCAGGATCAAATAATAATAACTATCAAGGAGGAAATCCAGGTTACCAAAATAACCGAAATTTCCCAAATCAAAATCAAAGAAATCCGCCACCAGGTTATAATAACCGAAATCAACCTCAACGAAATTATCAAAATAATTTCCAACACACACAACCACTAGCATTCAATCAACCACAACCATTAGCAATTATGCAACCTCAACCTGAGAGGAAATCTGGTTTAGAAGATCTCTTAAGAGATTTTATGGTTAAGCACGAGCAAAATGCAGAGCTCCAAACTCAGCAAATCCGAAATCAACAAGCCACAATACAAAACTTAGAAAGGGATGTTGGAAGGATATCACAGTTACTATCAGAGAGACCACCAGGTACTCTCCCCTCAAATACTCAAGTGAATCCCAACAACCCCCAAACAAGGAACGAGCATGTAAATGCTATAACTACTAGAAGTGGCTTAACTACTAAACCGGAGACTCTTAAGTCCCCGGAAGTTTCTTTATCTCCTTCTGTTTTACAAATACCGGTTGATGAAAATGAGCAAGTTGATAAAGAACAAGAGAAAGATGATCCACCTGAGGTCATACCAAAGAAAAGTGAAGAACCACCAGTAAAGGTGCATAAGGAACCTATTCCTTACCCGAAAGCATTAAAGAAAGACAGACTCGCAAGGCGGTATGAGAAATTTGTGAACATGATTAAGCAAATTAGCATTAACATGCCACTCGCGGAGGTTCTTAGGGATATGCCCAATTACGGGAAGTTTTTAAAGGATCTCATATCCTCGAAGGGTAAATACCACGACGTTTCTGCCACATTCCTCCATGAGGAATGTTCGGCCATCTTAAAGAAACAAAATGTACCTCCAAAATTAGGAGACCCTGGTAGTTTTATCATACCATGTATGATGGGTGATTCGGTAGTGTACGATGCACTAGCCGACCTAGGTGCAAGTGTTAACTTAATGCCTTACTCGTTATATTTAAAACTTGACTTAGGAGACTTAAAACCAACCCGAATGGGTATTCGATTAGCAAACCAATCATTTGATACTCCAATAGGTATAGCCGAGGATATACTTGTAAAAGTTGGCTCACTCATCTTTCCCGTCGACTTTGTTATTCTAGAAATGCAAGAGGACACAAAAGTTCCTATCATTTTAGGACGTCCTTTCCTAAATACTGCAGATGCTATCATCAATGTCCAAAAAGAACAATTAAGTCTAGGTGTGGGAAACGAGAGAATAATTTGTCACATTGACAAAGCCATGAAAAGACCCACTTCTACCGATGACTCTTGTTTTCAAATTGATGTTATAGATCTTTGTGTCGAGAATGAATTGAAGGAGCTACTTGGAATTGATATCCCGGGGTTAGCCCCGGTAAGTGAGAATGAATACTTCAATATTGATAAAGATTTTGATGAGTTGATGAAGGTGGTCACGGATGATAAGACCATAATAGAAGAAATTCCCATGGAAGAGGAATCGTTTGAGGAAATCAAAAATGAAGATAGATTTCGTATAAAAAATTCCTTAGAAGAACCACCCGTACTAGAGCTTAAAGAGCTACCCAAACACTTGGAGTATGCTTATCTCGAAGGTACATCTAAATTACCAGTAATTATTGCTTCACATCTTTCAGATAATGAGAAGGATAAGCTAATTTCTGTATTAAAAACCCATAAAAAGGCTATAGCCTGGAAAACAACCGACATTCCGGGAATAAACCCGTCTTATTGTACACATAAAATTCTCCTTGAGAATGACTACAAACCCGTAGTGCAAAGACAACGCAGGCTAAATCCCAACATGAAAGAGGTTGTTAAAAAGGAGGTCGTCAAGCTTCTTGACGCCGGGTTAATCTACCCCATCTCCGATAGTCCATGGGTTAGTCCAGTACAAGTAGTACCCAAAAAGGGGGGTACAACCGTTATATTAAATGAAAAGGACGAACTCGTCCCAACTAGAACAGTTACCGGCTGGAGAGTCTGTATTGATTACAGACGTCTAAATGATGCCACTAGAAAGGATCATTTCCCTTTACCTTTTATTGATCAAATGCTTGAACGATTAGCGGGAAAAGAATATTATTGCTTTTTAGATGGTTTCTCCGGTTACTTCCAAATTCCAATTGATCCCAACGACCAAGAAAAGACCACATTCACTTGTCCTTTCGGTACCTTTGCCTATCGCCGCATGCCGTTTGGTTTATGCAATGCACCCGGGACCTTTCAAAGGTGCATGATGGCAATCTTTGATGATATGGTAGAGGATTGTATGGAAGTCTTCATGGATGACTTTTCCGTGTTTGGAGACTCCTTTGAATCGTGTCTTTTCAATCTAGAACGTATGCTTATCCGATGTGAGAAAGCAAACTTGGTCCTAAATTGGGAAAAATGCCACTTCATGGTGAAGGAGGGCATTGTACTTGGTCACAAAATATCTCGTGCGGGAATAGAGGTAGATAAAGCTAAAATTGAAGTTATCTCTAAGCTACCTAAACCATCAAATGTTAAAGCAATTAGAAGCTTTCTTGGTCACGCAGGATTCTATAGGCGATTTATCAAAGATTTTTCTAAAATCGCCCGCCCATTGACCAAGCTTCTTGAAAAGGATGCTCCATTTGGTTTTGACACTAATTGAGAGAATGCATTCTCGATTCTTAAGTCAAAACTCACACAAGCTCCCATTATGGTATCTCCAGATTGGAGTATGCCATTTGAGCTAATGTGCGACGCAAGCGACTATGCTTTAGGTGCTGTTTTAGGACAACGTCCCGATAATCATTTTCTTCCGATTTATTATGCAAGTAAAACTCTAACGGGAGCCCAAATTAATTATACCACCACGGAAAAAGAACTCCTAGCGGTTGTTTATGCATTTGATAAATTTCGGTCATATTTGGTGTTGTCCAAGACCATTGTTTACACGGACCATTCGGCACTTAGGTATTTATTCTCGAAACTAGATGCAAAACATCGTCTCATACGTTGGGTTCTTTTACTTCAAGAATTTGACATTGAGATACGTGACAAGAAAGGAGCTGAGAATCTAGCTGCCGATCATTTATCCCGACTTGAAAACCCCGAATTAGATAAACTTGATGACACAATCATTAAGGACACATTTCCTGACGAATCTCTAATGAGGGTTGAAAAAGAATCTGAAATCCCATGGTTTGCCCATTTTGCAAACTATCTTGCTTCAGGCATACTACAAAAAGGACTTACTTATCAGCAAAAGAAGAAATTTTTTGCGGATTTAAAATCTTATTTCTGGGAATACCCTGACCTATGTCGTGTTGGTGCGGATCAAATAATTCGCCGTTGTGTATACGGACAAGAAGCTCAACAAATTCTTGAGCATTGCCATCAAGGGCCAACCGACGGTCATTTCGGACCAAACCACACTGCAAGAAAAATCCTTGAATCAGGCTTTTATTGGCCCACGATCTTTAAAGATGCCCATGATTTCGTTCGGACTTGTAACTCATGCCAACGAACGGGTAACATCACGAAAAAGGATGAGATGCCTCAAACCGGCATCCAAGTTTGTGAAATCTTTGACATTTGGGGAATCGATTTCATGGGACCCTTTCCAAGTTCACATAAGTGCAAGTACATACTAGTAGCCGTTGACTATGTATCCAAGTGGGCTGAAGCTAAAGCTTTGCCTACAAATGATGCTAGGGTGGTGGTAAACTTCTTGAAAAATCTCTTCTCACGCTTTGGAATCCCAAAAGCACTCATATCCGACCGAGGAACACATTTTACCAACAACCTTCTTGAAAAGGTGTTGAAGAAGTATGGCGTAACTCATCGTTTCTCTACTTCGTACCACCCGCAAACAAGTGGTCAAGTGGAGAACACGAATCGTGCCTTAAAACGCATACTTGAGAAGACGGTTAATAACAACCCTAAAATCTGGCAACGCAAGTTAGATGACGCGTTGTGGGCTTTTAGGACTGCGTATAAAACACCAATAGGTACCACGCCATTTAGACTTGTATACGGTAAAGCGTGTCATCTACCTGTTGAAGTTGAACACAAGGCGTACTGGGCTATGAGAGAATGTAATACCGACCTTGTACAAGCCGGAGAAAATAGGTTATCACAACTTAACGAACTAGATGAATTAAGATTACAAGCCTACGAAAATTCTAAAACATATAAAGAAAAAAACTAAAGTATGGCACGATGCACGATTAAAAAAGAAAGAATTTGAGCAAGGGGATAAAGTATTGGTATTCCAATCACGTTTCAAGTTTTCATCTGGTAAACTTAGATCCCGATGGAATGGGCCATATATAATAAAACAGCTTTTTCCATCTGGATATGCAGAGTTGTATGGTAAAGACGGCGGAACTTTCAAAGTGAACGGACACAGACTCAAGTTATACTTTGAAGAAATCAATACTACGGAAAGAGACGAAACCACCTTCTACCCTAAGGACAAATAAATTCAGGGTAACTCTAAGGTTTTAAACTCCATTCTCGATTTTTATTCTTATCTTTAAGAGTGGGGTTAGATTGGTCTTTCCCTAGCAGACCCTAAAGAACTAGTCTTCTCCCTCCATTCTACCTTTTTAATTTCTTTTGGTTTGTTTTTATTGTTTATTTTCAAGATGCGAGGTCAATATATCTACAACCACTTCATTTTAATATGCGATAAGATTTTACCAAGAGATGTGGTGTTAGATATTAAGAAAAGATGCGATGCGACGAGAAAAGGAGAAAGACAAGATTATAATGAGAAAAATTATGGAAAAGGCAAATCAAAATGCGCTAAAAGGCGTCGGGCACGTCAATTGGGTAAATGTGAAAAATGTGGAAAACCAGCTCACTCAGGAGATTGCCCAAAGAACCAAACGGACTCTAATTTCGAGTACGTAACTTTATGCCGAGAAGGGCCTTTCAAATGTTTAGAAGAAAACCTCTTAAACCCACGAGGTTACGCCTACGAGGCAATGGGAAGCGAAATTTCGCGACTCGACTACGAAGTGAGTCAACGTGGGTTCACTATCTAATTCTTTTTCTCGTCGATTGTATGTATGTGCATATTTTATTTTATTTTTTTTATTTTGTGTGTATTTTGGTTTATATTTGTTTGCAGTGAGTTTTATAAAAAGGTCTACTATTTAAAATTGATTAAACTTGAATTTAACCTGTTTTTATTGAAAACGATAATGTTAAAGTGTTAAAACTGAATTATTGTTGTTCAAAATTGCACGAAATTAATTGTTAAATTTTTAAGATATCATTTAAATAGTAAACCACGAAAAACAAAATAAAAATTAAAAAAAAAAAACTCTTTCTACTAAATTGAGGTGAAACGCCTTGAGTTTAACTTGTTTCTTTGAAAATGAAAATGTTAGGTGTCACAACTGAATTTTTATTTTTCAAAAATTGTACAGAATATTTGTTAAATTCTAAAACTCTATAGTAGATTGCAAAAATATACTCTTTTATCAATAACCGTAAAAATATATAACTTGTAAATCTTTGTCGTGGATAATGATAGGTTTGACAACCGAAATTAATCTCTACCTAGACGATAGGAAACAAAGTTTTAAGTTTGAAAATTAGTTGATTTAAGGGTATATAAACAAAAATAGAGTGAATTTTTATTTATTTAAATTTTATTTTTCATGTACTTGTTTTTATTTTATTTATTTTCGATAAAACTATAAAAACTTTAAACTTTTAATTAATTGAATTTTATAAATTGAAATTAAAAATTTATAAACGGATTAAGATCAGGTGTAAAAACCGAATTTCCGTTACAAATATAAATTTATAAAAGATATTTTGAATTCAATTGATTTTAAGTTAAATAAAAATAGAGTGTATTTTACATTATGTAATTTTAATTTTTTATGAACTTGTTCTAAAATTAAAAATGTTAATATTTTTAACACAAAAATAGAGTGTTTTTATTTTATTTTTGAATTTGTTTTCAGAAAAACTATAAAAATTTTAACTATTAATGAATTGAATTTTATAAATTTATTTTTAAGATTTATAAACGGATAAAGAACAGGTGTAAAAACCGAATTTCCGTTACAAATATAAATCTATAAAAGAGATTTTAAATTTAATTAATTATAAGTTATATAAAAAAAAAAAAAAAAATACAACTGGAAATTAAGCCTTACACGATTCGTGTAGCCCTACACGATTCGTGTAAGGCCAAAAACACTGAACATAACAGATCGGGCAGGGGCTGCTTCTCACACTCTATCCCTCCCCAATTTTTCTGTTTGACGAACCACACACCCAAAAATCCTCAAATTCGCACCAAATCAATAAATTAACACCTCCAATCTCCTCTAATTCTTCAATCTTTCATCATGCCAAGAGTGGTAAGGATTTTTAACCCATTTTAATTAGTGTTCTTCAAGTTTTTCATTATTTTTCTTTATAGTTATAATCCGAATTTTGTGCATGTTTGTGTTGATTTTTTTCTTGATTATTGTTATATCTATGTTGTTAGTAATATGATAAACCCGATTAGCATAAGAAAATGATGTTTAATTGGTGTTTGCAAATTAGGGTTTATACCAATTTGGGGAAAATTGAGAAATTGAAACTAAAGTGTGTTAATTTGGTTATAATTAGTTGTTTTTGAGTATTTTGTTAGCATATAGAACTTGTGAACATGATGTTGATCGCTTGATTGTGTGATTTTTAATTTTAGCCTAAAATTGTTAACTTTTGATACTATCATGAATCAAGTATGCGTTTGAATGATGTTAAGGATGATTTAGAAGCTGAGATATGCGCAATGTGATTGAATTGAAGTAGATATGCTTAGAAAAATTGCGTGTTTTCAATTGTGAATTAGACTTTTTATATGAAACTTGATTTTTGATTTGTGATTTTTGGTTTGTTTTTGCTTTGTTTTGCATAATAGAACTAAATATCCCAAGTTTGTTGAATTAGATTGACTAAGGTAGTGTTGAAAACAAGTTGTTTGTTGAAGTTAAAATCTTTGCTAACATTTACACATCCTATTGGGATGATTTCCTTATTTTTAAAATGTTATGCAGGGACCAATTAGAATGAGGGCAGTTAACCAACAAGAGGAAGTTACGCCCGAAATGGAACAACAAATGTTGCAACTACACCCGATTCTACATTTCCCTATTGAAATAAGCCAAAGGGTACAAAAAGTTAAGGATTTACTTACTCTGGTAAATCGAACAATCAATCAAGTTTGCGTTGTTGATTGGACTCCCTTAGGTCACCCAGTTAATTTAGATACACAGATAAGGAATATTTTAACCCAAAGCTACACGGATGAATTTGGGGTAATTAGGTATTTTAATGACTGGGAGAGATTGTTTGGTTTGACTGCTCCTGTATATAGGGATTTGTGTTTAGAATTTTACTCTACTGTTAGGATGGATAAAAGCCCCGCAAGTGTCCAAGATACTAGTTTCCTACCATTCCGACTGGGTGGGGTTGATAGAGTAATGTCCCTAGGCGACTTAACTATGGCCTTAGGGATTTATGAGGGTGATGATATGATTGCTCTAGGTTTTTGGGAATTTATATTTACAGGAGCTAGGTATTCAGGAGATTATGATTCTGTCAGCGTCTGGCAATCTTTTTCCGGAAGAAATTCATATACAGCAGGCCGAGAATCATACCTTAAGATCCAAGATATTCGCTATCGATTAATTCATAAATTTATAGCGAACACGATTAACCAAAGGGCATTCCTTACTACAGATAGGATTAATTATGTCGACCTTTGGTATTTGGATGTTATTAGAGATAGGGAAACTAATATTAGTATACCCTATGGAGTGGCCTACTTTTTGGCCAATGTAGGTAAGGGTGCTCGAGGAGACAGTGACATATCGGGGGGTCACTATATCACATGTTTGGCATCCTGGTTCGATATCAACCCGAACGACTTCGCACCTCCAATCCAACCGATAAATCAACAGGTTCGTACCTTAGGATTGGATGTGTATAGGACAGCTAAAGCTATACGGGTGAGGGCTGGGGTGATTAGTTTAAGGCCACAGGAAGTTGCGCTTCAGGAACCCATGGAAGAGGATGACGAACCCGAGAGGGAAGCCAGGAGGAGACGACGAGAGACAGATCAGGCTAGCTCGTCTCATACAGGTACTTCTGATTTCGATATGCTCCAAAACTCGTTTAACGCATTGAGTTTAGATGTACGTAATTCATATCAAAACTGGGGAGCGAGATCAGAAGATCAGTACACTGCTTTATCTCGGCAATTAGGGGACATTAGGCATACCCAGCTAGATCAATATAATATGCTGTCCAACATCCGATATGATCAGAGGGGAATGGGAAATCAATTAGAGTGGGCGCACCAACAGGCATATCTATACGCGTCTAACCCGCAAGCTTACGCACCCTCAGCCTTTCCATCATATCCCCCATGGCAATCACCCGATGACCCTCTACCTCCACCCTATGACCATAACGCCGCAATAGCCGCGAGTCAGGATGCATATAGGCGTTTCTACGAGGAACAACGCCTAAACGAGCAACGGCAGCGACAGCAACAGGAGGAGGGCGAACGAGGAGGACCATTTTGGAGCCCATTTGACTAGTTCTATTGTTTTAATTTTTTTATTTTTTTAGTTTGTAATAACATAATTTTTTGGTGTGTATTGAAACTTTTTATGTTTTTATTTTTTTTATATTAGCAAGAAAATATAGTGTGGGGTAAAAAAATGTGTTGTACGATTAAATTAAAACCCCATATTTTGTGTGATTTTAACATGGTTTTGACAGGTACAGACGAAAATGCAATTAGACGAAATGAAACATCAAATTACATTGTGATACAAACATTGGATATGATCATAGGTAAAACAATTTGAAAATCCAAATCGGTTAACAAAGGAAGTTCCAAATACTTCACACTAATTGTCCTCTCAAATTTATGCATTATTATCTGATTTTTATGTAATGAGGGCATTACATAATCTTAAGTGTGGGGTGGGAATATATAAATTCTCGAGAACTTATAATTTGGTGATTTTTATCAAGATTTATAAAAATTTTAAACAAATGTATCTAATCAATTTTTAAGGTAACTACGAGCAATTAAAGATCAGGTGTAAAAACCGAAATTGTCGTCTCAATACATTAAAAACGCATAAGTTATTTGTTTAAAACCTATAAAAGGAAACCAAGTATAACAAGAATTTATAAAACCTTATGTTGAGAACCATATATCACATGTTTCTATGAAGTTATTGCAGATATCATTGCTTTGGAACGTATAAACCTGAATATTCCACTATTACGAGTAATAGAGGATGAATCAAGTCCATCCCGTAAGGAAGTAAAGTCTTCCAAATTGACACACTTGCTAACTTATGTTAGAAGATGTAGTCCAGAACAGCTGTAGGTTGACGAAAAATCTTGTAAAGTCATCCCTAAAATCGGCTGGAAATCCACCTAACCTCAGCATCAAACAGGGTTTTTGGTGGTCAGACTTATCCTAACCATGAGAAGGATATGTCCCGTACAATGGGGGGGCACAATGCAAATTAGCTTTTAAGACTAATGAATCTAATCCCCAGATGGATGATCTCCGTAAAGATCAACTGCATCTATGTTTGACCGCGGTCAACATACATATGCCATAACAAATTGAGGTGTGCAAACTCATGGTTCACCGATGATATTTGGACACGATATAATTTTGTTCTAAAACTTATGCTATTTTATGAATTATATTTGTGTAAAACCTTTTTTTTTTGGACATTTGGCTTCAAGTTCCACGATACTACAATCATGGGGGCGAATAGCTTGCTAATCGCCGACTGAGACTTCGGTTTTCAGTTACCCTCAACCGGAATTTGAGGTTAAAACCGGAAAACGTGTCTAGTGTAAAAACTAGCCTGACATTTTATAAAATCATAAAACGTTTTCACAAGGTCCAATTTTCCCTAAGGATCCAAATTTTTAAACCCTAATCACG
Source organism: Rutidosis leptorrhynchoides (assembly GCF_046630445.1). Lineage (NCBI taxonomy): Eukaryota > Viridiplantae > Streptophyta > Magnoliopsida > Asterales > Asteraceae > Rutidosis > Rutidosis leptorrhynchoides. Next base: position 170,174,824 of record NC_092339.1, read on the forward strand.
AGTTTCATGTTTGTTTCTGTTGTCAGAATTTCATTTCGTGTAGTGTGCGTGTGATCCAATAAATACTGTGTTGTGTAATATATTTCATATAGCGTGTGTTTCATTTCGTGTAGTGTGTGTTGTGTGATATATAATGTTCTAACTCTGTTAAAAGATGTAATTGCTTGAGGACAAGCAACGTTCTAGTGTGGGGTATTTTGATATTGCTCTAAACATACATATTATTCGACGCAATATCACTTATATTTCATAGGTTTTTATCATCTACAAAGACATTCAATTCGCATTTCACAAGAAAAACGATAAAACGACGATAGTTTTTATCATCTACAAAGGTATTTTGAAGAGCTTGCTATTTGAAGATTCGACGATAAAACGATAGTTGTAACCAAATTTATATCAAGAAACGTTTATCCGAATTAAAGTACAAGATAAAAGAAGAAAAGAGTTCAAATAAGAAGTGCCAAATCAGTACACGTCAATACGGGATCAACAAAGAACAACTGAAAAAGAAAAATGAAGAAAATTGCTGATTACTCTTACACGAATCGTGTATAGCTACACGAATCGTGTAGATTATTGTTCTTACACGAATCATGTATCCCTACACGATTCGTGTAATGTTAGGCCGAGATAATGATAAGACTGAAATGGGGCGGCTGCTTTTGATGTTTTAAAAATAATTCTTTTCTCAAATTGAAGACAGCAAAGACTCCATCCAATTAAGTTCAACTACTACTTCTATTCAGTTTAAATACGGAGTACGTTCAGAAGATCAAGGGACACATTATTACAACACAAAATTACTATACACACACATATTTTCATACAATTATTATACGCAAGTTATTATTCTGTAATTTTTATTACTCTATTAGTTCAAGGTTAAAAATAGTTGTAATATTAAGGGTGTATTGTTCGTGATAAAGGGTGTTATTGTACGCGTGAAAGGGGTGTTATTATTATAATTTTTCTACCGTTTGAAGTTAATGCAAGTGAAGATATTTTAGTAAGTTTACTCTGTTATAAATAGCGTTGTTATTATGTTTGCATATCTATATTTTTATGTCTACCTTAGTGTAATGGATAGCTAAATTTCCCTAGTGTTTGCTTAAATGTAGAGCCCCTAGTGAAATGGATTGTTACCATTAGTAAAAGTTAAAATGTAACTTTAGTATTTTTAATATTGAGCCTAGTTAAAAGAACCATTTTTATGTAATTAGGTATTTAACCCTTGCCACTTAATTTATTAAATTTAAATAACGAAAGTTGTTTTTATTTACATAAATTGAGCTTCAACATTAAAAATGATCTAGACGAATTTATGGATAAGTTATTGACACCAATTTAGAAATAAACTTCGGTGGTTTGGGTGATATCAATAAATTATATGAAGGTGAAATTATAAAAAGGGAAACCGTTATAATTTGGGTATTGGCGAAGGTCAAAACTAGGCTAGGTCTCAATTTAAATACTTAGGGAATAGTAGCTTTCTAAAAAGAATCCAATGAAAATTAGATTTTATTTAGTTAAGTTGTAACCTTATATTTATTCGAGAGAAAAATGTAAAGTTTGATACTAGAACATTTTAATAGGGCGTAAAACTTAAAACAATCCATGGACCTAGGGGTGACACAATTAAGTGAACACTCCCATTTATCTTATTTATATTTCTTATAAAAGTTTTATATTTATTATTTACGAATTATCGTTTTAAAATAAAAAAAATACATAAAAACATCTAGTCTTCGTAACAGTTATCTGTCACATCTTTTTACTCTTACACGAATCGTGTATCAGCACACGAATCGTGTAGGAATTAAACGCGGCTACAGTACATCGTAGGTTAAATTTAGGGTTTTAATTATTTAATTATATATATTTAGGTTATTAGTTATTTTAATTAAGTTAATTAGTTTTACTTATTATAAAATACCTTAATAAATGTTTTAATCTTAAAATTAGTATTAATTATTATAAGTTTATAAATTATAACTAGTTTATAATTAGTTAATTAATTAATTTCCTTTTAATTTGTATTAGTTTTATTAAAAATGTCATTTAGTTAATTTAAATAAGTTTATATAATAATTACTTAAAACAAAATTCTAAACATATAGTTTTATTAAAAATTACTATTTTACTAATTACCATCTAGTAATATAATTGTCGCATCATAATTAGTATAATTTCAATTAGATTCCCTTTTTAAGTTAATTTTTGTAATCTTGTAATTTCATTTAGTAATTTAGTTTAAGTTATCTTCTTTTACTGTTACTATAAATTGCCTAATCCAAAACCCTCTTTAATTAAGTTTGACATCAAAGACTATTAAAAAACCATTAAACACTCCATCTCCCTGTGGAACGAATCGGATTTACCAACAAACTAAACTACACGGATAGGACTAGTTGCCTATATATATGTGTGAAATCAACCTAAAATCTATAAAATACCACATATACAATAAATCAATTCGTGTAACAAAACAACTCAAATCCGTTCATAAATAAAGGTCTCGATCGTACACATCATGTATGAATACATATTAAAACACTATATGTATATACATTTTAACTGAGTCGTTAAGTCATCGTTAGTCGTTACATGTAAGTATTGTTTTGAAACATTTAAGTTAACGATCTTTGTTAAATGTTGTTAACCCATTGTTTATTATATCAAATGAGATGTTAAATTATTATATTATCATGATAATATGATGTATTAATATATCTTAATATGATATATATACATTTAAATGTCGTTACAACGATAATCGTTACATATATGTCTCGTTTCGAAACCCTTAAGTTAGTAGTCTTGGTTTTACATATGTAGTTCATTGTTAATATACTTAATGATATGTTTACTTATCAATTATCATATTTAAATATAGTGTAACAATATCATAATATGCTTCATATGTAATTAGTAAGATGTTGTTATAACAATAATCATTATATATATCGTTTTGAGTTTCTTAATTTAATAGTCTCATTTTTATGTATATAACTCATTGTTAAAATACTTAATGAGGTACATACTTATCATAATATCATGTTAACTATATATATATATATATATATATATATATATATATATATATATATATATATATATATATATATATATCATTATGTAGTTTTTACGAATTTGTAAATTTCGTGAATTGCCGGTCAATTTGGGTGGTCAATTGTCTATATGAAACCTATTTCAATTAATCACGTCTTAACAAGTTTGATTGCTTAACATGTTGGAAACACTTAATCATGTAAATATCAATTTCATTTAATATATATAAACATGGAAAAGTTTGGGTCACTACATTACCTACCCGTTAAATAAATTTCGTCCCGAAATTTTAAGCAGTTGGAGGTGTTGACGTATCTTCTGGAAATAGGTGCGGGTATTTCTTCTTCATCTGATCTTCTCATTCCCAAGTGAACTCAGGTCCTCTACGAGCATTCCACCGAACCTTAACAATTGGTATCTTGTTTTGCTTAAGTCTTTTAACCTCACGATCCATTATTTCGACGGGTTCTTCGATGAATTGAAGTTTTTCGTTGATTTGGATTTCATCTAACGGAATAGTGAGATCTTCGTTAGCAAAATATTTCTTCAAATTCGAGACGTGGAAAGTGTTATGTACAGCCACGAGTTGTTGAGGTAACTCAAGTCGGTAAGCTAGTGGTCCGACACGATCAATAATCTTAAATGGTCCAATATACCTTGGATTTAATTTTTTCCTCGTTTACCAAATCGAACAACACCTTTCCAAGGTGCAACTTTAAGCATGACCATCTCTCCAATTTCGAATTCTATATCTTTTTTTTAATGTCAGCGTAGCTCTTTTGTCGACTTTGGGCGGTTTTCAACCGTTGTTGAATTTGGATGATCTTCTCGGTAGTTTCTTGTATTATCTCCGGACCTGTAATTTGTCTATCCCCCACTTCACTCCAACAAATCAGAGACCTGCACTTTCTACCATAGAGTGCTTCAAACGGCGCCATCTCAATGCTTGAATGGTAGCTATTGTTGTAGGAAAATTCTGCTAACAGAAGGTGTCGATCCCAACTGTTTCCGAAATCAATAACACATGCTAGTAGCATGTCTTCAAGCGTTTGTATCCTCCTTTCGCTCTGCCCATCAGTTTGTGGATGATAAGCAGTACTCATGTCTAGACGAGTTCCTAATGCTTGCTGTAATATCTTCCAGAATCTTGAAATAAATCTGCCATCCCTATCAGAGATAATAGAGATTGGTATTCCATGTCTGGAGATGACTTCCTTCAAATACAATCGTGCTAACTTCTCCATCTTGTCATCTTCTCTTATTGGCAGGAAGTGTGCTGATTTGGTGAGACGATCAACTATTACCCAAATAGTAAAAAAACCACTTGCAGTCCTTGGCAATTTAGTGATGAAATCCATGGTAATGTTTTCCCATTTCCATTCCGGGATTTCGGGTTGTTGAAGTAGACCTGATGGTTTCTGATGCTCCGCTTTGACCTTAGAACACGTCAAACATTCTCCTACGTATTTAGCAACATCGGCTTTCATACCCGGCCACCAAAAATGTTTCTTGAGATCCTTGTACATCTTCCCCGTACCAGGATGTATTGAGTATCTAGTTTTATGAGCTTCTCTAAGTACCATTTCTCTCATATCTCCAAATTTTGGTACCCAAATTCTTTCAGCCCTATACTGGGTTCTGTCTTCCTGAATATTAAGGTGTTTCTCTGATCCTTTGGGTATTTCATCCTTTAAATTTCCCTCTTTTAAAACTCCTTGTTGCGCCTTCTTTGTTTGAGTAGTAAGCTTATTGTGAATCATTATATTCATAGCTTTTACTCGAATGGGTTCTCTGTCCTTTCTGCTCAAAGCGTCGGCTACCACATTCTCCTTCCCTGGGTGGTAACGAATCTCAAAGTTGTAATCATTAAACAATTCAATCCACCTGCGCTGCCTCATGTTCAGTTTTTTCTGATTAAATATTTGTTGAAGACTTTTGTGGTCGGTATATATAATACTTTTGACCCCATATAAGTAATGCCTCCAAGTCTTTAATGCAAAAACAACCGTGCCTAATTCCAAATCATGCGTCGTATAATTCTGCTCGTGAATCTTCAATTGTCCAGACGCATAAGCAATTACCTTCGTTCATTGCATTAATACACAACCGAGACCTTGCTTTGAAGCATCACAATATATCACAAAATCATCATTCCCTTCAGGTAATGACAATATAGGTGCCGTAGTTAACTTTTTCTTTAACAATTGAAACTCTTTCTCTTGTTCATCCTTCCATTCAAATTTCCTCCCTTTATGCGTTAATGCAGTCAAGGGTTTTGCTACTCTGGAAAAATCTTGGTTGAACCTTCTGTAGTAACCAGCTAGTCCTAAAAATTGGCGTATATGCTTCGGAGTTTTCGGGGTTTCCCATTTTTCAACGGTTTCAATCTTTGCTGGATCCGCCTGAATACCTTCTTTGTTCACTATGTGACCGAGGAATTGAACTTCTTCCAACCAAAATGCACACTTTGAAAACTTAGCGTACAGTTTTTATTTTCTCAGCAACTCTAGAACTTTTCTCAAATGTTCTTCGTGCTCTTGATCATTCTTCGAGTAGATAAGTTTGTCATCGATGAAAACAATGACAAACTTGTCAAGATATTGTCCACACACTCGGTTCATTAGGTCCATGAACACAGCTGGTGCGTTAGTCAATCCAAACGGCATAACCATAAACTTGTAATGACCGTAACGCATCCTAAAAGCAGTCTTTGGAATATCATCCTCCTTCACCCGCATTTGATGATACCCAGAACGTAAATCAATCTTCGAATAAACCAACGAGCCTTGTAGTTGATCAAATAAGTCGTCGATTCTCTGTAGTGGGTAGCGGTTCTTGATGGTAAGTTTGTTCAACTCTCGGTAGTTGATACATAACCTAAATGTACCATCCTTATTCTTGACAAACAAAACAGGAGCTCCCCACGGTGATGTGCTTGGTCGAATGAAACCACACTCTAAAAGTTCTTGTAATTGGCTCTGAAGTTCCTTCATTTCGCTGGGTGCGAGTCTGTATGGAGCACGAGCTATTGGTGCAGCTCCCGGTACAAGGTCTATTTGAAATTCAACGGATCGGTGTGGAGGTAGTCCCAGTAATTCTTTCGAAAATACATCGAGAAATTATTTTGCGACGGGAACATCATTGATGTTCTTTTCTTCGGAATTGACTTTCTCGACGTGTGCTAGCACAGCATAGCGACCTTTTCTTATTAGTTTTTATGCCTTCAGTTTACTAATAAGATTTAACTTCGTGTTGCTCTTTTCTCCGTACACCATTAAGGGGTTTCCTTTTTCTCGTATAATGCGAATTGCATTTTTGTAACAAACGATCTCTGCTTTCACTTCTTTCAACCAGTCCATACCGATTATTACATCAAAACTCCCTAAATCTACTGGTATCAAGTCAATCTTAAATGTTTCGCTAACCATTTTAATTTCTCGATTCCGACATATATTATCTGCTGTAATTAATTTACCGTTTGCTAATTCGAGTAAAAATTTATTATCCAAGGGCGTCGGTGAGCAACTTAGTTTAGCACAAAAATCTCTACTCATATAGCTTCTATCCGCACCCGAATAAAATAAAACATAAGCAGATTTATTGTCAATGAGAAACGTACCCGTAACAAGCTCCGGGTCTTCCTGCGCTTCTGCTGTATTAATATTGAAAACTATTCCGCGACCCTGCCCATTAGTATTCCCCTGATTTGGTTAATTTCTACTAAAGTGGCCCGGTTTTCTACATCCAAAACAAACTATGGCGATGTTATTTGTTCCGACATTATTTGTTCTTTTAGTTCTGTTATGCATTGGTCCGTAAATTTCGCACTTCTTCGCGCTATGACCATTTCTTTTACACTTTTTGTAAAATGTCGTGCAGAATCCCAGGTGATGCTCTTCACATCTATGGCATGGCTGTTTTTGGTTTTGGTTGCCATTGTGGTTATTGAGATTGTTGTTGGGATTGTTATTGTTGCTGTTGTTGTTGTTGTTATTGTTGTTGGGACGGTTATTGTAGTTGTTGTTGGGACATTTGTTGAAGTTGTTGTTGCGATTGATGTTGCGGTTATTGGGATAGTTATTGCGATTGTGGTTGTGATTGTTGTTGTTGTATTGGTGACTCTTTTCATTGGTTTCTTCCTACTTTCTCTTGACTTGTTTCATGTTAGCCTCTTCGGTCGCCTGCTCTTTAATCCTTCCTTCGATCTGGTTCACTAATTTGTGAGCCTTTCGACTTGCCTTTTATATGGAGGCGGGCTCGTGTGAACTCACATCTTCTTGAATCCTTTCCGGTAACCCTTTTACAAATGCGTCGATCTTCTCTTCTTCGTCTTCGAACGTTCTGGGACACAATAGGCACAATTCTGTGAATCGTCGTTCGTACGTGGTGATATCCAAACCTTGCGTTCGTAATCCTCTAAGCTCTACCTTGAGCTTATTGACCTCATTTCTGGGACGATACTGCTCGTTCATCAATTGCTTGAATGCTGACCACGGTAGTGCGTAAGCAGCATCTTGTCCTACCTGCTCGAGATAGGTATTCCACCATGTTAACGTCGTACTTGTGAAGGTATGCGTAGAGTACTTTACTTTGTCTTCTTCAGTACATTTACTTATGGCAAACACTGATTCAACCTTCTCGGCCCACCGTTTCAATCCGATTGGACCCTCGGTTCCATCAAATTCCAAAGGTTTGCAGGCAGTGAATTCTTTGTAGGAACATCTTACACGATTTCTTGTGGAATTTGTTCCACTGCTAGAACCAGAGTTATTGTTGTTATTTTGCATTGCGGCCTGCACTGCAGCTATGTTCGCGGCAAGGAAAACACGGAAGTCTTCCTCACTCATGTTCAAGTTCTGACGAGTCGTCGGTGCCATTTCCTTCAAAAATAGCCAAAAGAATTGAGTTAATCATATAGAATTTAAGAGTAGTCAATAGTATTTCGTAGCATAATATGAACTTATTTATAAAAGCTTTTTCTTCATATTAGCATTTTATAGTTTTAATTCGGGTAGTACCTACCCGTTAAGTTCATACTTAGCAGCTATTATACAATTCAACTACTACGATTCTATATGAAAAACTTATTATAATAATATTTCGCGTTCAAACTTTATACAATATTTTACAAACTTACAACACCGCTATTATACATATAGGATGAAATATCGCACATAATAACGTTGCTACTCGGCAGCTATAAAGGTAATTCTAGTTAATACGCAAGTTGTTCAACAAAAGAAATAAAGACACGTAATTCATAAATCCAGAAACAAGTCATGCATTCTGGTTTTACTAAGACGACTTCCCATCCTTGGTCTTATGGAAAGTAACCGTTATGACCATTGGCTAGGTAGCATGTTGTAATGTTGTCAAAAGGACGAGGATTTCGTAATGTCCAACAGCCCCGTAATAATCTAAAAACCTTGTTTCTCACCCCAACTACTGAATCCGTCACTTGTGGGAAGGTTTTATTTAAAAGTTGTAATCCGATGTTCTTTTTCTCACTTTGGTAAGAAGCGAATATCACTAACCCGTAAGTATAACATGCTTCTTTATGTTGCATGTTAGAAGCTCTTTCTAACTCATGAAATCCTATGTTGGGATATGTTGAGTCAAAATAGGTTCTTAACCCGTAGCGTAAAATTGCATTTGGGTTCCCCGCATTTAACGCTTTAAAGAAAACACGGCGTAACTTACGGTCTCCCCAATGTGATATACCCCACCTATCAAAGGAAAGCCTTTTATAAACTAAGGCATTTCTGGAAAGTCTTTCAAATGTTTGACAAGTTAATTTTGCCATAACTAAATGTGCTGATGAATTCTGACTGACTCTAGACAAGATTTCCTCAATCATATCCTCTGGTAGGTCTTCTAAAATATTCGGTTGTCTACCCTTTACGTCCATTTTGTTTTTATACTATAAAATAGACAAGGATTAGAAAAAAATATAATTAACAAACAATACAAGCAATTTTACATAGAATTTAAAAGTACAAGCACACTACAATACATATAATACACAACATGATTACAACCCTCTAATCTGAATCACTGGTTTCTTCTTCTTCGGACTTGGTTCGTTTTCCTAATTTTCTAGGGATATATGGTGTTCCTCTAATACTAGCCGTCGTTTTCCACAATGGTTCAGAAAAACTGGTGGTTTAGAGGTTCCCGGGTTATTGTTACAATTTAGGAAATACGGATGTTGCCGATACATATACAGTTCATCGGGGTTTTCATGACCCGTCCTAATCCATCTGGATGAATACATTACATTTGGTTACAACGCGAGGTACTTGACCTCTATATGATACATTTTACAAACATTGCATTCGTTTTTAAAAGACAAACTTTCTTTACATTGAAAGTTGACGACATGCATACCATTTCATAATATATCTAACTATAATTGACTTAGTAATAATCTTGATAGATTCAATAACTCGAATGCAACGACTTTTGAAATATGTCATGAATGATTCCAAGTAACATCTCTAAAATGAGTAAATGCACAGCGGAAGATTTCTTTCGTACCTGAGAATAAACATGCTTTCAAGTATCAACCAAAAGGTTGGTGAGTTCATTAGTTTATCATAAATAATCATTTCATAATTTTAATAGACCACAAGATTTCATATTTCTATTTCTCATAAACATACGTCCCATACATAGAGACAAAAATATCATTCATATGGATTGAACACTTGGTAACCGACGTTAACTTAATGCATAGAATATCCCCAAAACAAAACCTCCCGTCTGTATAATAATCTCGAAGTACTAAAGCATTCGTACCCCGAATGGGACTTGTCAAGGTCTATAGATCTATCTTTAGGATTCGCGTCAATCAGGGGCCATTTCCCTAAATTCTTAGGTTACCAGACTTGAAGGGTGATATTCGGTTTAATAATCCAATCATAGAATGTAGTTTTAAGTACTTGTGTCTATTTCATAAAACATTTATAAAAGCAGCTCATGTATTCTCAGTCTCAAAAATATATATTGCAAAAGTATTTAAAAAGGGAGCAAATGAAACTCACAATACTGTATTTTGTAGTAAAAATACATATGACGATACTGAACAATGCAAGGTTGGCCTTGGATTCACGAACCTATATCATTTATATTTATATTAACACACATAATCACAATCAAATAAGTTTATATATATATATATATATATATATATATATATATATATATATATATATATATATATATATATATATATATATATATATATATATATATATGTATGTATGTATGTATTTCATTTGTTTATCAAAATATGAGTTTAAATTATACTAAGTTAATATTAGTAAAAACCATGATAATAACATAAATAATATACTTATATTATTAATAACCCTATTTGTGATAATGGCAATGATATTAATACTAATACTTGTAAAAATATTAATTTTACTGTTATTGATAGTTATGATATTTATTTTTAGTAATTACATAATAATAATATTTGTGATAATATAAATAATAGTACTTATGTTAATATTAACAATTCTATTATTCGTAAAAAGACACTAATACTAATATTTACAAAAATAATAATAATTTGTATTATTTTCATAATGAATATCATAATAAACCTTTTCATCATAATGATAATATCGTAACTAATACTCATAATAATAATAATAATAGGTGTAATACTTATAATTATGGTAATAATAATTATAAGTATGTTAATAATACTAATATTAATGATAATGATAATAGATTGTATCGCTTTCCAAATAATGTTAATAATAATGATAATACTAATAATTATAATAATACTTATTTTAACATTAATAATGATATTCATAATACTTAATATTAATAATAATAATAACACTCCTACTTAATAATAATAACAATAATAATAGCAACAACAATAATAATCATAATAATAATTAATAACTAATAATAATAATGATTTTGGGTAGTAGATTATACCTTCCCAAGCTTTTTAAAAAAAAGTTGCTATAAGTCAGGTTCGAACCCATGACCTCCCGTATACCCACACACGTAACACCATCTAGGCTGTTGCCCAATTATTGAGATTATACAGAAATTATTTATATTTATCCCGTATTCATATAACCCTTCTTCTTCATGCTTCAATTCGATTAAGGCTCAAACAAATCCCTCAACAAGTTAAACCGTTATGTTTTAGGATTTAGACTTTATACAGAAGTTATTAATGTTGATTAAATTAGTTGAAACAACAACAACAAAAAAAATTATAAATCGAATGCATATGCTGCTGGGTTACGGTTTAAAAAAAATATTGATTATGATTTTGAGAACGTTTTGAAAAATTGTTACAACACGAAAAAGATTGTAAATCATTCACTGAAACTATACAAATTATCAATTTAACCAAAAACATCAACATGACTTCTAATTTTTGGATGAACAAATGAGTTGACTTTTTATTTCTTAACTTTGACTCTCAAATTGAAACTCGATATTAGAAATTGGAGCTTGATAATTTGCAGATAGTTTTAGTAAGGGAATTATAATAGGATTGCATTTTTACATTATGAATTTTGATTCGAATTCGAGACTTAGTTAAAAAGAATGAAGAATAGGATAGGAAACTGATTTTTTTTCGTTTCTTTTGCTGGCTATCTCGATCAATTTGAAATAATGAAGATTGGAAAATGTTATTGTTGATGAAAGAACTGATCGAATTCCACTAACTCAATAAACTACTTGATTTTTATAGCCAAAGAAGTTGACAGGGAATTTTAATCAGAGATAAAAAAATAATTAAAAAAAATAAAAGAGGAAAAGGACTTCAAATTGAATTTGGATGGTATCGTGGTTTTTAATTCGTGATTGGTACTAGTAATTGGACAGAAACAAAACTCTATCTGTAGATTGATATGGATGTGAAACTAATCCTGAGTTTATAAATCATATATTATGTAATTTGTATAAATAAATAATTAAGTATAAAATTAATACTATTAGTAATTACATAAATAATAGTAATAATAATAATATCCATACTTCTAAAATAATAGTTAATAATGATGCTATTAATCATAAAAATGATAATTTTTATTAAGTTTATTAACAATTATATAATAATGATAATACAAATGATAATAATAATATTAATAAGGATATTATCAATATAACACAACAATGGTTTCAAATTTCTTATTTATGTATTTTACATAATAATAATAACACTGATATCTATATTAAATTTCCATTCTAATAATGGTAATGAGAGTAGTAATATTATTAGTAAAGATAACAAGTTAGATGCATTAATTTCCATGTCTATATATCATCTATAATGATATAACTAATACTGATATTAATGAAAGTAATTACAATAACAACTATATTTTAACTTGTTAATCATCTATTATTAATTATGTAATATTTAATATTCATATAATAACTTTTATTGATTAATTATTATTGATTAATTTTATTTATACATATAATAATTATACATGAAATCATACATATAGATATATAGATTCATTTTAATTACACCTTATTTATTTATATCTTATATTAAATTTCAAATGTTTAAATTATATTTTATTATCTTCAAATTATTATATATACTTTTATTTATATGTATATATATATATATATATATATATATATATATATATATATATATATATATATATATATTTATTTATTTACATACAATTGTTCGTGAATCGGCGGGAATAGTCAAAGGTTAAATGTATCCATGTAAACAATTCCAAAAATTTTAAGACTCACAAAATAGACTTTTGCTTATCATGTCAAAAACATATTAAGAATAAAGTTTAAATTTGGTCGGAAATTCCCGGGTAGTCACAGTACCTACCCGTTAAAGAAATTTTGTCCCGAAATTTGAGTGAGGTGGTCATGGCTAACAATCAAAATGTTTTCATGATGAATATAAGTTGATAAATAGTGTTTTATCATTATTGATAAATATAGATAAAACGATTCAATTATGTGGAGCGTTCGAGTGAAGTTGTTACAAAAGATTGAAAAGAATAAATGAAGGTTCGACTTAACCAGTGATGTAGTCACGGTTGATTTCCTGATTTCAAAGAATTTAAAGAAAATCTTTGAACTCTGAATAAGATCTGATTTCCTCGGGATTAAGGAAATTAAAATCTCTTTAATTTAATGCGATCATCTGTCTCGATTGCTTTGTCTGGTATCTCCACTATAAATGAACTTCTTCTGTTCCATTATTTTCACCACTCCTATACTAAATTCCCAAATTCAAAAGATTTTGAAAATGCTTAATTCAGTTCTGATTCTTGTCCTTATTCTTACTATCGTAACAATCATTCTCCTTTTCCAACTTCCATCAGAGGAATCTGCTTTCTTCTACTTTGCCCTTGGGGTTATAGTGTTTTTAATTCTCCCGTGTCTTTATGTTGCGATAAACATTGACATACACGGTTTGTAATTTATTTGTTGTTATTGGGCTTTATATTCTCCCTTATATTTCAGAGTCCCTGCTTCCGTCTTTTATGATCATTGTCATTCACAATTAATGCTCTTTCTTATTTACTGCGATTTATACCCTTCTTTTTATTTCGGAGCTTCATTCTTTATTTTCCCTTCTATCCATTAAGCACAGCAAGTAATGGTCCAGAATTCGTAAATATGGAGTTTCGAATGAACTTAATGTTCTAAGCAAGAAAGAACGTAGTCGCACGATTTGATTTGTCAAATTATCAGAATTACTGAGAATAAAACTATCAATAATATATTTTCTTGATATGTTCAGAAGTTAATCAGAATGAAAGAGTCATGTAACATGACACATGATGACGTTATAATCTGTGAATCATCATGTTCCATTTAGAAAGTCAGCATGACTTACTGTAATATAATCACGTTCATCAAGTGTCATTATATTATACTAACTCATGCATCAGTTCCCAACATTACTTCAATAACATTCATATTTTAAGCTCGAAAGTTTACAGAATATAGAAACTAACAGTTTCTATATGATGTAACACTGATAGCACTAATAGTTTAATGATTTAAGATAAGAATAGTTATGAAAATATCTTCAGAAATATGGAGAATATTTATAATGAAAGATACGATGATATCTTGGAATTTCTAATATCGGTGGATGATGAAGAAGATTTATCTGTATGGGTTTAGATTCGGAAGCAAGGTTTTCGCTAAAGATTTCATCAGAAACAGAATCATCAGATTCTTTAAATACAGAGTTTGGTCCTTGTATTTGTCCTTGGTCTCCTTCGTGGTTAGCTCAATCCGTTTTCCAGTTCCAATTTTTCTGAGCTTATCCAATATACTATTCTTTATCATTAAACTTCCGACGATTAAGGTCGTTTACGATTGTCTATAGTTTCTGCTGCTTCATTCAGCTTTTTCAACATTCAGAGTATTGATTTGTAGACCGAGTGCTGTTCAGAGTTTCAGAATAAAATACCATAATTCTAAAAGATAAATGTTATACATATAACTGTTGATGTAGATATGCTGTGCGTTTTCAAAGTACTGATTGCTGACTCCGGATAATTGGTATGACAGTTCTCGTTACAAGATGCGGATGAGTATATGATAAGGTTTCAATGAATAAATATAATGATTTATCGGAGAGATTTAAACCAAGAAGCAACGAGGTTGCTGGTACGTCTGCTGGTAATATGGTAGAATATGAAAGGTTCTCCGGTAACAATAAAAGAGCACGCATATATATCAAGGTTATAATAAGGTTGTTTCGAACGAAAAGTCGAAGTTGTCTTGCTGGAGTTGTGACAAGATTCGCTACCTTGAAAAGGGATTATCAAGTTATTTTGGGTAATAATAACACTAGAGAATTAGTACAACTACGTGTTAAATGTTTACTCAGGTTCCGAGTGTTTTCAGGTGCATAACTATATGCATCAATCTCTTCTTCCGTAGATGAAGTGCGGTTGATTCATTTTCTGGATTGAGGTATTTTCAAGAATCATGAAAGGTTTGAACGCAGATTGTAATCGTCAAGATACAAATGAAGTTTAAGATGAAATCAAGTGGCAAACTTGAAGAATTGTTTAGTTTCATATGTTATAATCAATATTTTAATTCGTTTTAATTGTCCAATGCTGGTAGTCCTCAGTTGATAGTCCACAGTTAGCAGTTCAATAATTCATATATAGTTTAATATATAATATTCGAATTAATTAATACGTATCGTGACCCGTGTACATGTCTCAGACTCGATCACAACTCAAAGTATATATATTATTATAGAATCAACCTCAACCCTGTATAGCGAACTCTAACATTACAGCATATAGAGTGTCTATGGTTATTCCAAATAATATATATATATATATATATATATATATATATATATATATATATATATATATATATATATATATATATATATATATATATATATATATATATATATATATATATATATGCGTCGATATGATATGTCAAAACCTTGTATACGTGTCCCGATATTTAAAGTGCGTAATATAAATAACATAAATTTAAATGACGATAAATAAAGTGCGTAAAGTAAATAACAGAAATTAAATGACGATAAATAAAATTGCGAGAATTAACTTGCGATATAATAAATTGCGTTAAATAAATTGTGATAATTAAATTGTGATAAAATAAAATGTAATACGGAATTAACAGTTAGCTAGGAACAGTTAGCTAGGATCTTATTAGCGTGGTTTCTTAACAAAATTTCATATTGTTAATTAGTCTGTTTCTAATCAATTTTTATTGTGTCAATTATTTCTTCATTATGCCACTTGTTGGATTCTAATAGATCAAAATCCAAATATGAAATTGAATAAAAATGATTATTCTACGGTGAACGGATTCGTATATCTGTGGATGTAAGTAGAATAGTAAATGAATGTTGAATCAGATTTGAAGAACGTACAATGTAACTTATTAATGTAAAATCTAAATATTCCTCGGGTATTACCTACCCGTTAAAATATTTTCACCAGTAACAGTTTATACAAAAGAATTTTTAATTACAATCTTTATGAAAACATATATACATATATATTTTCTTCAGATGTAATCATGGATTTAATGAGTTAACATAATATTAAACTCATTTAGTTTTTGGTTGGAATTAGAATAAATAAACTCTAAAACTTTAGAGATTACATATTCGCCATGTCGAACGAAGATAAATGAGGTAGAACGAAGATAAATGAGGTAGAACGATACGTAGAACGAAGATCATACTCGAAGTACAGATGGTGATATTGAGGCATGGATTGTTGATGGTACTGATGCTGTTATTGATGGTACTATTGGTGCCGGTGATGTTGCTGAAGCTGTTAAATTTTGCACCATATTCTCCAAATCGATTACTCGAGCACGAAGTTCGTTGACTTCTTTTATTATTCCGGGATGATTGTCGGTCAGAACGAGCGGATGAATAAGATTTAGAATTATGGATAGAATATAATCGTAGCGAAGTACTCTGGAAATGAGTGTGAAAATGGTGTTTCGGATAGGTTCGCCGGTAAGTGCTTCAGGTTCTTCGCCAAGAGGGCAATTTGGTGGATGGAAAGGGTCGCCTTCTTAGCGTCTCCATTGTTTAAATCGACTACGAACTCATCAGATGAATTGAGGATGACTGATTGGTTGATTCATTCTGGTTATACTGCTTTCGGAGTTCAAGTGGAAATCCATATCGGAATAGCTGTCAGAATAACTATCGGAATAGCTATCGGAATCTGAGGGACTCGAACTGGTTGAGGGATTCATCTCGTACGATCAGATGAAGGATTTTCGATAAGAAACAGATTATAGGATGTAGATTAGTACCCTGCAACACATAAGTTACATATGCATATATAATACTAAAATCCCATAAGTTACGGAGGAATATAAGGAGTATGTCAGGCAGAGTTTACAGTAATAGATAAGCTAAGATATGGATTAGTAGATATGCTAAGATATAAGTTTTGTCTATACACTATCTAGGTAATAGAGGCAGTAAGATGTGTCTAGACTTTAAGGATGATAAGCAAATAACTTTCGACACTAATGATAAGCAAAACTTTTGACATGCAGACACGGCCGAAGTCCAGACTCACTAATACATCCTAACGACTTATCAGTTAAACACACTAATGCAGACCTGGTTCGCTAAGACCACCGCTCTGATACCAACTTTCATGACCCGTCCTAATCCATCTGGACGAATACATTACATTTGGTTACATCGTGAGGTACTTGACCTCTATATGATACATTTTACAAACATTGCATTCATTTTTAAAAGACAAACTTTCTTTACATTGAAAGTTAACGACATGCATACCATTTCACAAGGTTGGAGAATTCGGATCTCGGGGAGATCTCGTTTAGACTTTTTTAGGGAGATCTCGGCATCTTGAAATAATCTCGGGGAGATCTCGGACGTTGACTTACGTTGACTTTATAGCTTTTTTAATAAGAAAATACATAAAAACATAAATATATGTATATTTATATACGTTTTTACGATATTTTAGAAAAATTTCCAAGAAATGAGCGAGAAAATCTTAGAAAATACGAATTTTACAAGATAATCTTACAAATTAGCAAGAAAATACGAGAAATCGTGGCTTTGACTAAGTTTGACCCCGTTGACCAAGAAATCTCGGGAGATGAACATCTCATCTCGGTTGCCTTCTAAAAATGAGATCTCGGGGGAGATCTCGGGAGATTTACAACACTGCCATTTCATAATATATCTAACTATAATTGACTTAGTAATAATCTTGATAAACTCAACAACTCGAATGCAACGTCTTTTGAAATATGTCATGAATGATTCCAAGTAATATCTCTAAAATGAGCAAATGCACAGCGGAAAATTTCTTTAATACCTGTGGATAAACATGCTTTCAAGTGTCAATCAAAAGGTTGGTGAGTTCATTAGTTTATCATAAATAATCATTTCATAATTTTAATAGACCACAAGATTTCATATTTCTATTTCTCATAAACATACGTCCCATACATAGAGACAAAAATATCATTCATATGGATAGAACACCTGGTAACCGACGTTAACTTAATGCATAGAATATCCCGAAAATAGAACCTCTCATCTGTATAATAATATCGAAGTACTAAAGCATTCGTACCCCGAATAGGACTTGTCAAGGTCCATAGATCTATCTTTAGGATTCGCGTCAATCAGGGGCCATTTCCCTAAATTCTTAGGTTACCAGACTTGAAGGGCGATATTCGGTTTAATAATCTAACCATAGAATGTAGTTTTAAGTACTTGTGTCTATTTCGTAAAACATTTATAAAAGCAGCGCATGTATTCTCAGTCCCAAAAATATATATTGCAAAAGCATTTAAAAAGGGAGCAAATGAAACTCACAATACTTTATTTTGTAGTAAAAATACATATGACAATACTGAACAATACAAGGTTGGCCTTGGATTCACGAACCTATATCATTTATATTTATATTAACACACATAATCACAATCAAATAAGTTTATATATATATATATATATATATATATATATATATATATATATATATATATATATATATATATATATATATATATATATATATATATATATATATATATATATATATATATATATATATATGTATATATGTATATATATATATATATATGTGTATCTATATATATATGTATTTCATTTGTTTATCAAAATATGAGTTTAAATTATACTAAGTTAATATTAGTAAAAACCATGATAATAACATTAATAATATACTTATGTTATTAATAACCCTATTAGTAATAATGGCAATGATATTAATACTAATACTTGTAAAAATATTAATTTTACTGTTATTGATAGTTATGATATTGATTTTTAGTAATTACATAATAATAATATTTGTGATAATATAAATAATAGTACTTATGTTAATATTAACAATTCTATTATTTGTAAAAAGATACTAATACTAATATTTACAAAAATAATAATAATTTGTATTATTTTCATAATGAATATCATAATAAACCTTTTCATCATAATGATAATATTATTAAAGTTTTAAAATTAATGATAATATCGTAACTAATACTCATAATAATAATAATAATAGGTGTAATACTTATAATTATGGTAATAATAATTATAAGTATGTTAATAATACTAATATTAATGATAATGATAATAGATTGTATCGCTTTCCTAATAATGTTAATAATAATGATAATACTAATAATTATAATAATACTTATTTTAACATTAATAATGATATTCATAATACTTAATATTAATAATAATAATAACACTCCTACTTAATAATAATAACAATAATAATAGCAACAACAATAATAATCATAATAATAATTAATAACTAATAATAATAATGATTTTGGGTAGTAGATTATACCTTCCCAAGCTTTTTAAAAAAAAGTTGCTATAAGCCAGGCTCGAACCCGTGACCTCCCGTATACCCACACACACGTAACACCAGCTGGGCTGTTGCCCAATTTCTGAGATTATACAGAAATTATTTATATTTATCCCGTATTTATATAACCCTTCTTCTTCATGCTTCAATTCGATTAAGGCTCAAACAAATCCCTCAACAAGTTAAACCGTTATGTTTTAGGATTTAGACTTTATACAGAAGTTATTAATGTTGATTAAATTAGTTGAAACAACACCAAAAAAAAAAATTATAAATCGAATGCATATGCTGCTGGGTTACGGTTTAAAAAAAAAAATATTGATTATGATTTTGAGAACGTTTTGGAAAATTGTTACAATACGAAAAAGATTGTAAATCGTTCACTGAAACTATACAAATTATCAATTTAACCAAAAACATCAAGATGACTTCTAATTTTTAGATGAACAAATGAGTTGACTTTTTATTTCTTAACTTTGACTCTTAAATTGAAACTCGATATTAGGAATTGGAGCTTGATAATTTGCCGATAGTTTTAGTAAGGGAATTCTAAAAGGATTGCATTTTTACATTATGAATTTTGATTCGAGTTCGAGACTTAGTTAAAAAGAATGAAGAATAGGACAGGAAACTGATTTTTTTTTGTTTCTTTTGCTGGCTATCTCGATCAATTTGAAATAATTAAGATTGGAAAATGTTATTGTTGATGAAAGAACTGATCGAATTCCACTAACTCAATAAACTACTTGATTTTTATAGCCAAAGAAGTTGACAGGGAATTTTAATCAGAGATAAAAAAATAATTAAAAAAATAAAAGAGGAAAAGGACTTCAAACTGAATTTGGATGCTATCGTGGTTTTTAATTCGTGATTGGTACTAGTAATTGGACAGAAACAAAACTCTATCTATAGATTGATATGGATGTGAAACTAATCCTGAGTTTATAAATCATATATTATGTAATTTGTATAAATAAATAATTAAGTATAAAATTAATACTATTAGTAATTACATAAATAATAGTAGTAATAATAATATCCATAGTTCTAAAATAATAGTTAATAATGATGCTATTAATCATAAAAATGATAATTTTTATTAAGTTTATTAACAATTATATAATAATGATAATACAAATGATAATAATAATATTAATAAGGATATTATCAATATAACACAACAATGGTTTCAAATTTCTTATTTATGTATTTTACATAATAATAATAACACTGATATCTATATTAAATTTCCATTCTAATAATGGTAATGAGAGTAGTAATATTATTAGTAAAGATAACAAGTTAGATGCATTAATTTCCATGTCTATATATCATCTATAATGATATAACTTATACTGATATTAATGAAAGTAATTACAATAACAACTATATTTTAAATTGTTAATCATCTATTATTAATTATGTAATATTTAATATTCATATAATAACTTTTATTGATTAATTATTATTTATAAATTTTATTTATACATATAATAATTATACATGCAATCATACATATAGATATATAGATTCATTTTAATTACAACTTATTTATTTATATCTTATATTAAATTTTAAATGTTTAAATTATATTTATTATCTTCTAATTATTATATATACTTTTATTTATATATATATATATATATATATATATATATATATATATATATATATATATATATATATATATATATATATATTTATTTATTTATTTATTTATTTATTTATTTACATACAATTGTTCGTGAATCGGCGGGAATAGTCAAAGGTTAAATGTATCCATGTAAACAATTCCAAAAATTTTGAGACTCACAATATAGACTTTTGCTTATCATGTCGAAAACATATTAAGAATAAAGTTTAAATTTGGTTGAAAATTCCCGGGTAGTCACAGGGGTTGGAATCATGTTTCTCTATTTTTATACCTTTTCCCTTATTATTTTCTTTTGCTAAATTAAATTGGGTCGAGGTAATTTCTATAACATCATCGAAATCCTCATCGGGATCCGATTCATCGGAAAATTGGTAATCTTCCCAATATTTTGCTTCTTTGGCGGAAACACAATTGACCATTATTGACTTTGGTTCGTTGATTGAGGATTTTCTTTTATTTAACCGATTTACTGTAGGTATCAATATTTCTTCCTCCGGAACCTCTTCTTCTTCCGGTTCTTCCTCTTCCGGTTCCTCCTCTTCCGGTTCCTCTTCTTCCGGTTCCTCCTCTTCTGGTTCCATCTCTTCGGGAATTTGTGAATCTTCCCAAAATATATTTGACTCTTCACTATTATTAGGTGAGTCGATGGGATTTGTACTAGTGGTAGACATCTATCACACAATATCAAATACATTAAGAGGTTAATATATCACATAATATTTAAATGTTAATAATATATAGTTTCCAACAAAAGTGTTAAGAAATCGTTTTTAAAGAAAACACGGTCGAAGTCCAGACTCACTAATGATCTTAACAAACTCGATAAGACACACTAATTCAAATTTCTGGTTCTCTAAGACCAACGCTTGGATACCAACTGAAATGTCCCATTCATATTGATTATAAACGTTCCATATTAATTGATTTCGTTTCGAGGTTTTGACCTCTATATGAGACGTTTTTCAAAGACTGCATTCATTTTTAAAAACAAACCATAACTTTTATTTTATCGACAAGGTTAAAAGGACATCACCTAGATTATCCAGAAATGATAATCTAAAACATATCACACTTACACACTACCAATACATATTGGTTTACAATATTAATATGTTACAACAAAGTAAATCTCGAATGCATTTTTAAACAATATTATACAAGCACGCTGACACCAAATCTTGTCCTTATTTTAGCATGCAATAGCAGAAGCTCTTAATAATAACCTGAGAATAAACATGCTTTAAACGTCAACAAAAATGTTGGTGAGTTATAGGTTTAACCTATATATTTATCAAATCGTAATAATAGACAACAAGATTTCATATTTCAATATACATCCCATTCATAGAGATAAAAATCATTCATATGGTGAACACCTGGTAACCGACATTAACAAGATGCATATAAGAATATCCCCATCATTCCGGGACATCCATCAGACATGATATAAAAACTCGAAGTACTAAAGCATCCGCTACAACGGATGGGGTTTGTTAGGCCCAATAGATCTATCTTTAGGATTCGCGTCAATTAGTAGACTTGTTTACTAATTCTTAGGTTACCAAATAAAAAGGGGCATATTCGGCTTCGATCATTCAACCATAGAAAGTAGTTTCATGTACTTGTGTCTATTTTGTAAAACATTTATAAAGCTGCATGTATTCTCATCCCAAAAATATTAGATTTTAAAAGTGGGACTATAACTCACTTTCACAGATTTTTACTTCGTCGGGAAGTAAAACTTAGCAACTGGTCGATTCACGAACCTATAACAAATATGTACATATATATCAAAGTATGTTCAATAAATAATTACAACATTTTTAATACGTTTTAATGTTTTAAGTTTATTAAGTCTATTAAGTCAGCTATCCTCGTTAGTAACCTACAACTAGTTGTCCACAGTTAGATGTACAGAAATAAATTGATATATATATTTATCCACGACCCAGTGTATACACGTCTCAGGCTAGATCACAACTCAAAGTATATATATATTTGGAATCAACCTCAACCCTGTATAGCTAACTCCAACATTACTGCATATAGAGTGTCTATGGTTGTTCCAAATAATATATATACATGGGTCGATATGATATGTCAAAACATTTGCATACGTGTCTATTGTATCCCAAAATTACATAATATATTAGAATACATGTATAATACAATATGAGTTAGCTAGGATATGATTAATATAGATTTGTTACTAATTTTCACGTAGCCCGCGGTGTTACTACGGCGACATATATCCGATTTTACGGTGTTTTTCGTGTTTTCAGGTTTTAAATCATTAAGTTTGCATATAATATAGATATAGAACATGTGTCTAGTTGATTTTAAAAGTCAAGTTAGAAGGATTAACTTTTTTTTGCGAACAAGTTTAGAATTAAATAAACTATGTTCTAGTGATTACAAGTTTAAACCTTCGAATAAGGTAGTTTTATATATATGAATGGAATGATGTTATGAACATCATTACTACCTCAAGTTTTATGGATAAACCTACTGGAAATGAGAAAAATAGATCTAGCTTCAAAGGATCCTTGGATGGCTTGAAAGTTCTTGAAGTAGAATCATGACACAAAAACAAGTTCAAGTAAGATTTTCACTCGAAATAAGATTGTTATAGTTATAGAAATTGAATCAAAGTTTGAATATGAGTATTACCTTGTATTAGAAAGATATATTACTATAAATAAGAAAGATTTCTTGAGGTTGGATGATCACTCAAAGTGGATTTGAAAGATTGGAAGTAAGCTATCAAATTTGGAAGTGTTGTTGGTGTGTTCTTGAGTAGTTGTTTTATAACTTGGTTTATGTATGGATTTATGAACTAGATTGAGCTAGATTTTTTTGAAGATGATGAATAACACTTAGAACAAAGGAAGAACACTTGAGAGAGTTTAGTTTGATGCATAAAAATTGAAAAGTGAAAGTGTTTGTGAGTGTGTTAGAAAACGTGAATGTATGTTGTCATATAGTCTCCATTAGTTTGTTGTTTTGTTACATATTTCTTGCTAGATGTTAAATTATGGTTCCCACATGGTTAGGTGACTCACATGGGCTGCTAAGAGCTGATCATTGGAGTGTATATACCAAGTAAATACATTTAGAAGCTGTGTATTGTACGAGTACAAATACTAGTGCCTATGAGTAGAATTGTTGATGAAAATGAATGAGGGTGTAATTGTAAGCATTTTTGGTAAGTAGAAGTACTTTGATAAGTGTCTTGAAGTCTTTCAAAATTGTATGAATACATATTAAAACACTACATATATATACATTTTAACTGAGTCGTTAAGTCATCGTTAGTCGTTACATGTAAATGTTGTTTTGAAACCCTTAAGTTAACGATCTTGTTAAATGTTGTTAACCCATTGTTTATTATATCAAATGAGATGTTAAATTATTATATTATCATGATAATATGATGTATTAATATATCTTAATATGATATATATACATTTAAATGTCGTTACAACGATAATCGTTACATATATGTCTCGTTTCGAAACCCTTAAGTTAATGGTCTTGTTTTTACACATGTAGTTCATTGTTAATATACTTAATGATATGTTTACTTATCAATTATGATATTTAAACATAGTGTAACAATATCATAATATGCTTCATATGTAATTAGTAAGACGTTGTTATAACGATAATCGTTATATATATCGTTTCGAGTTTCTTAATTTAATAGTCTCATTTTTATGTATATAACTCATTGTTAAAATACTTAATGAGGTACATACTTATTATAATATCATGTTAACTATATATATATATCATTATGTAGTTTTTACGAATTTGTAACGTTCGTGAATCGCCGGTCAATTTGGATGGTCAATTGTCTATATGAAACCTATTTCAATTAATCATGTCTTAACAAGTTTGATTGCTTAACATGTTGGAAACCCTTAATCATGTAAATATCAATTTCATTTAATATATATAAACATGGAAAAGTTCGGGTCACTACAGTAACCTAAGAATTAGAAACGGGTATGGCCCTAATTCACCCGAATCCTAAAGGTAGCTACCGGGTTTAACACCCCCACCCAGAATGTTTACTAGACGAAAGAGCTAGTGGGCGTGGTGTTTAGTACTTAGAAGTTTATATATTATACAGACGAGATGTTCTGTTTTAGGGATATTATTGATGCGCATTATATGTTAAGGTCGGTTACCATGTTGAGCAATGAAATCAAATTGAATGTTATGTATCGAGAGAATGATTTTTATACACATGTTATGTGTATTATTTTTGTGCACGAGATATGTTTATGGTTATTTAAAAATCGCGAGGCAACCTACGGGGGAGAAAAGGATACGAACCTACTCTGCTAAGCATTATGAAAATGGTTTTGTACACGAGATAGGTGTACTGTATTTAAATCTTGTGGTCTATCAAAATTATGAATTTTATTGTTTTTGATAAACCTATGAACTCACTAACCTTTTGGTTGACACTTTTAAAACATGTTTATTCTCATGTATGAAATAAACCTTCCGCTGTGCATTTGCTCATTTTAAAGATATTACATGGAGTCGTTCATGGCATATAGATGTCAGAACCTCGCAATGGGACCATATGTTGAAGACTTCGTCCAGGTGGATTAGGACGGGCCGTTATAGGTGGTATCAGAGCGGTGGTCTTAGCGAACCAGGTCTTGCATTAGTAAGTCTGTACTTCGACCTAGTAATTGTTAGGATACATTAATGAGTCTTGACTCGGACATTGTCTGCATGTCAAAAGTTTTGCTTATCACTCCTTGTCGAAAAATATCTACTTATCATTTTCAGTCTCAACACGTCTTATACCAATTAATGCATAGATGGTGTACAGAAGAATCCATATTCCATCAAATTAGACCTTGTCTGACACGTTTCCTTAATTCCCTCTGTAATCTACAGGATCTTATGTACTATATATAGGTATTAGGTATTCTATGTAATTAGAATATCATTCTATATTCGAAAATCATTTCCTATCGAAAATCCTTTATTTGACCGTACTAGATGGAACTCACAACTATTTCAAGTTCCTCGGATTCTGAAAGCTATTTCGATATGAATTTCCACTCGAGCTCCGAAAGCAGTGTACCGGAATGGATCAATCAATCAGTCATCATCAATTCTGGATGAATTCGGGATGGGTTCGTAGTCGACTTAATCAATGGAAATGCGAAGAAAGAGATCCTTTCCACCCAACATATTGCCCTATTGGCAAAGAACCTGAAGCACTTACCGGCGAACCAGTCTGAAACACCATTTTTAACCTCATTTCTAGGATATCTCGCAATGATTACATAATATATATAATTCTAAACCTTATTCATCCACTCGTTCCAACCGCCGATCATTTCGGAATAATAGAAGAAGTCAACGAACTTCGCGCCAGAGTAATAGCTTTGGAGAATATGGTGCAAAACTTACAAACATCAGCAACATCATTGGCACCAACAGTACCACCAGCATAAAATACTGTACCACCAACAACACAAGCCTTAACATCACAAACTATACCTCGATCATAATCTACGTTCTACATCTTATTCTACATCAATTTTCTTCGTTCTACATCGATTATTTTCATCCTACATATCGTTCTACATCATTTATCTTCATTCTACATGGTGATTATGTAATCTCTAATATTTTAGAGATTTTGTATTCTAGTTCTAACTATAAATCAGATGAGTTTAATATCATATTAACACATTAAATCCACGATTACATCTGAAGAAAATATATATGTAAGTATATTTTCATAAAGATTGTAATTAAAAGTTCTTTTGTACAAACTGTTAATGGTGAAAATATTTTAATGGGTAGGTAATACCCGAGGAATATTTAGATTTCACATTAATAAGTTACACTGTACATTCTTCTATTCAGATTCAGCAGACATTAACAATACTGCTCAAATCCACACATATACGTATCCGTTCACCAAAGAACAACTATTTTCATTCAAATCCAATTTCATATTCGGATTTTGACCGATCAGAATCCAAGTCAAGATTTGACAAGTGGTATAATGAAGAAAATTATGGACAAAATAAAATTGATTAGTAACCAATTAATTAAGTATGTAAAAGTTTAAACATATACTAACTTTGGACAATTAAAAAGTATTAAAAGAATAGGAAATATTAATTATAACACATTTTGATTTAAAATATCATTAATAAGTTACATCTACTACAGTTAAATATTTCCTCAAGTTGCCACTTGATTCCATCTTAAACATCATTTGTATCTTGACGATTACAATCTTTGTTCAAACTCTTCTAACTCTTGAACACACCTCAGAATGATAACCAAAGATTCAGATTTGAGAATGCTGATGAAGCAGCAAAAGCTATAGATGAATCTTAATAGTCAAAAGTTTGATGATGAAGAATGCTACGTTGTAAAAGCTCGGGAAAAGATCGAAATCTCCTTTCCTCATTTCTCATATATTTGATATCGTTATATCTTCCTTAAATGCAATATCCTCAACATTCTGAAGGTTTCATCATTTTCATTCGTAATTATCTTCGCTGTCATTCTATCCTTAGTATATCCTATTAAAAAACTGTTTTGATTTTTAAATCTCAGTGAAACCCTGAAGTTTTAAATCCTTTTAATATTTTAGAGTAATATTTGAATGAAAGCATGAGTTAATGTAATATAATGACACTTGATCAACGTGATTATATTACAGTAAGTCATGCAGAAGTTCTAATGGAATGTGATGATGGTAATGCTTGATCAACCTTACCATCACCACGAACCGTGTTATTTGACTTATATTCATCATGAACTGTATTACTTGATTCAAATTCATCATGAAACTGAACTCGACCCGAGAAGGTCACCCATAAAGCTATCTGCATATCTATCTCGAAGAAACCTTTAATCTTATCATTATTCTTCGATGAAACATTCATAGACGACAAAAATCTTTCTATTAAGAATCTGAGTTCAAATCTGGTACTAAAACATACTTAATTTCAATTCCAACTGTCAACACTCAAATTTCGGGACGAAATTTCTTTAACGGGTAGGTACTGTGACGACCCGGAAAATTTCGACTAATTTTAAACAAAACTCTCGATACGATCTAATGTTTTTAACGCGATAAGAAAAGTCTGTTAGGTTGTGTCTCAAAAATTTTAAACTATTTTCATATATGTAATTACCCTTCGACCGCTTTCGATGATTCACGAACAATTAATTATAAATGAATATGTATATATATATATATATATATATATATATATATATATATATATATAGTTATAGTTATAGTTATAAATACTATTATACAAATGATTAAAATTATAACCTAGTTGTAATTTAAATATTATTAGTTATTATTATTGTTATTGTTACAGTTATCATTATTATTATAAAAATAATACCATTTATTAATATTATTATCATTTATCATTTTTATAGTTATTATTATTAATATTTTTATCAAAATATATATTATTATCATTATTAACAATATTACTAACAATTATCATTTTTATTATTTTATTACTGATATTATTATTATATTTATATTAAAAGTATTATTATTATTAATATATTTTAATATTAATTGTTAATTATATATATATATATATATATATATATATATATATATATATATATATATATATATATATATATATATATATATATATATATATATGTAAAAATCTGAGACGAATCAAATCTGTTTCATATCTACATCAAATTTTATTTTTTTTGTTTCCTGTCTAATCTTGATTGATATCAAGATCAAGTAATTTTTCAATTCTTTTTCACGTCCCTGTCCAACTCTATTCTTCTTCTCTTCTTTTGCATGCAAAAGTAAACTGAATAGAATCTCATTGTCATAAGACAATTGATCAAATACAATTTCTGTTAGAAATCATAATCTGCTAGAAATCAACAATAGATATAATAATTCAATAAGATACGAAATTTGTAGATATCAAAATCAGATATGGAATCTGTTAGCTTTCACTATCTGGTATATATATATATATATATATATATATATATATATATATATATATATATATATATATATATATATATATATATATATATATATATATATATATATATATATATATATCTTCTTCTCTTCTTCCTGATTGAATATTCTTGTCTGCTACAATTTGAAATGTCAATCTCAATACAGAAGGAAATCAGTTGCAGGTCACTATCCAGTTTTAATTTTTTCTTCTGGCTTCATCCTTTATTCGATTCTTCATGTCTCCAATCTTGTTTTCAATCAAACTCAGATTTCTAATATGAACAAAATCAGTTTAGCATCACTTTCAACTTTTGATGATTTTTCTGTTTTCCTGTTGCCTGTGATTCCATGTCGATACACTAGAAGTTAATTTGGTGTCAGTTCCAAGAGAAGATATTAAATTGAAGTGTTTCTGATTTATTATATACGTCCCCCTAAATATAATATATATATATATATATATATATATATATATATATATATATATATATATATATATATATATATATATATACACACATATATATACATATGCATATTAAACACACTAGGAAAAAGAAGACATAACCTTCTTCATATCAAACTCCACCATCGAACACCCTTGGAGTTCACTTGAAGGAAACTTACCATCAACATTAACAACAAATTTCAGCTACTTCGGTCTCATTCCGCTATAGTTATTCTTGTTCTTAATTCGAAGACCATATAGAGCCACCCTTGTACATATCTTTCCTTCTCCCTTTTGTTAATCGACACCCAAACAAATACCACCACCCTAGCCTCACAATATTCGGCCACCTTCACACCAAAATTTTTGTTTTGTTTTTTTGTTTTTTTTTTTGTTTCGGTTGCAAGCCACCACATCCACCCTAGTTCATTGCTGCTACAACTGTCTTTCTGTTTCCTATCGAACCAGCACGAACCACCATGAAAACCATCACCAAAACACCATTTAAACCATCTACGTTATTGCTGTTTTTCTGTTTGATCGAACCCGAGATGAAAATAACCAAACCCATGATGATGCTACTGCTACACCTGCTTGTTTTGTGCTTCTGTTCTATCGAGAATAACAGCAAGAATTGCTGCTATAATTGTTTCGTTTCGAGAAGACAATTGATAATGCTAAAAACGAACATATATTTCATAGCATTATTCCTCAAGAAAGGCAAGCTTTTAGTTGCAATTGTTCTATTTACAAGTGATATTCGTTTAAATAATAAAAGGTGAAGACAAAAGACAGATTCGACGAATTGAAGACGCAAACGACCAAAAAGCTCAAAAGTACAAAAGACAATCAAAGAGGTTCCAATTATTGATAAGAAACGTCTCGAAATTACAAGAGTACAAGATTCAAAACGCAAAGTACAAAATATAAAATTGTACGCAAGGACGTTCGAAAATCCGGAACCGGGACCAGAGTCAACTCTCAACGCTCGACGCAACGGACTAAAAATTACAAGTCAACTATGCACATAAATATAATATAATATTTAAATAATTCTTATAATTATTTATATATTATAATAAATAATAAAAACCGTCGGCAAGAAAGACTCCAAAGGGACTGAGCTGTAATTTCATTCTCCGCGACTCGCGGAGTTTGAAGGCAAAAATGCCGCGAGTCGCGGAGCCCCAAAAGTCGACTTTTCCTATAAAAGCAACCGAATTCTGATCGCAAATCATCATCTTTTTCTTCTTCTCCTCATACGTAAAATATATTTATATATTTATAATTTATATTTTAATTTTAATTATAATTCTAATAATAAGGGTATGTTAGCAAATGTTGTAAGGGTGTAAGTCGAAATTCTGTCCGTGTAACGCTACGCCATTTTTAATCATTGTAAGTTATGTTCAACCTTTTTACATTAATGTCTCGTAGCTAAGTTATTATTATGCTTATTTAATCCGAAGTAATCATGATGTTGGGCTAATTACTAGAATTGGGTAATTGGGCTTTGTACCATAATTGGGGTTTGGACAAAAGAACGACACTTGTGGAAATTAGACTATGGGCTATTAATGGGCTTTATATTTGTTTAACTAAATGATAGTTTGTTAATGTTAATATAAAGATTTACAATTGGGCGTCCCTATAAATTACCATATACACTCAATCGGACACGATGGGCGGGGTATTTATATGTATGAATAATCGTTCATTTAACCGGACACGGGAATGGATTAATAGCCACTAGAATAATTAAAACAGGGGTGAAATTATGTATAAAGGACACTTGGTATAATTGATAACAAAATATTAAAACCTTGGGTTACACTCAGTCGACATCCTGGTGTAATTATTAAACAAAGTATTAAAATCTTGTTACAGTTTAAGTCCCCAATTAGTTGGAATATTTAACTTCGGGTATAAGGATAATTTGACGAGGACACTCGCACTTTATATTTATGACTGATGGACTGTTATGGACAAAAACCAGACGGACATATTAAATAATCCAGGACAAAGGACAATTAACCCATGGGCATAAAACTAAAATCAACACGTCAAACATCATGATTACGGAAGTTTAAATAAGCATAATTCTTTTATTTCATATTTAATTTCCTTTATTTTATATTTAATTGCACTTCTAATTATCGCATTTTTATTGTTATTGTATTTAATCGCACTTTTAATTATCGTACTTTTTAATTATCGCAAGTTTATTTTATCGCACTTTTATTATTCGCAATTTCATTTATCGTTATTTACTTCATGCTTTAATTTAAGTCTTGTATTTATTTTTAATATTTTACATTTGGTTTTAACTGCGACTAAAGTTTTAAAATCGACAAACCGGTCATTAAACGGTAAAAACCCCCCTTTATAATAATAATATTACTTATATATATATTTGTATTTTTATAAAAGTAAACTAATATAGCGTTGAGCTTTGTTTAAAAAAGATTCCCTGTGGAACGAACCGGACTTACTAAAAACTACACTACTGTACGATTAGGTACACTGTCTATAAGTGTTGTAGCAAGGTTTAAGTATATCCATTCTATAAATAAATAAATATCTTGTGTAAAATTGTATCGTATTTAATAGTATTTTCGCACTAAAAATAATACTATTTTGTATACACCCCCTACGACATCAAGTATTTTTGGCGCCGCTGCCGGGGACACTCTTAAAAGCCGGAAGCGCAACGCTAATATATAAAAAAAAAGATTTTTTTGTTTACTTTTATTAAAATTCGCTTTTGTAAAAATACGTTTTGAATATTCGAAAATATAAAAAGAAAAAAAAAACAAAAATTTATATATTTTTAAGAGTTTTTAAAAGTTTTATAAGTTTCTTTATTTTTATTTTAGTTTATAAAAATATAAGTTTTATTTAAATATCTTTTATTTATATAAAAACAGAAAACAGAAAAAAAAAATAAAGAAAAACGCGTCGAATTTAAACCTGTCAGTTGAATTTCTGAACCCCGCGACTCGCGGGGTTTGCTGCCTCGATTACCGCAACTCGCGGAGGGGACCTGACACACGACAGAAGCCCTAATCCTGCATTTATTACGGAGTATTATTAATTATTATTAATTAAATTGTATTATGGTTAAATAATTAATTAATTTAGTAGTTAATTTAAGTTTTAATTAATTTGTATTATTTAGTTTAATTAGTTTAATTAATTTGTAAAATTAGTAGTTTTAATAAATAAATAATATAAAAATAATATTTTTATAAAAATTGTACTTTTTACAACTTTTTGTATATTTTTATATTTTGTTCCTTTTCAATCATTTTAACGTAATATTTGTATTTTTAGCTCATATTTAGTTTTAAACTTAGTTTTTGCCATAGTTATTTTTACTTCTAGATTTTTAGGCTTTGCCGTAGAATTCCTTAAGTGCTTTTTCTTTAGACTAAGATTTAGGTGCTTTAGAATTTTGCGACGCCTTTTTAAGTTTTAGTTTCTTTTTAAGTAATTTCCATTTGGGATTTAGTTTTTCTTGTAAGCTTTAATATTTTTAGACGACTTTTTACCTATGTATCAATTATCATTCCAATTAGTAATTTCAATTTGCGATTATAATTTTAAGTTAGTTGTAGTAATAAGGTTAGGTTAGTCAAGTATTTTTTTAAGTTTTATAAGTTTCTTTTATTTTTCCGTCACCTTTTATTTTTCAACCATTTTTTTTTTTCGACCTTTTCCGACGAACTCTTTTTCTTTCTTATTTCTCGCTATTCTAGTTTTAGGACATAGATTTTTATTCTACTTCTTATCTAAATTTCTTAAAATTACGAAAATTTATTTTAAGTGGTTAAATTAATAGACATCAAAATTTTCTGGTTCGTAGTAATAGTTGGATTTGTACGTGGACCGGGTTATTGGAGCCAAACAGTCCTCAATTATATTGAGACCAAACGAATCCTGCCCCTCTGCTGCATCTTTTGGCTATTCGAAACGTGGGCAAAATCAGAAAAGTCTATTGGTTGGATAACTTATTATAATTTTTCTTTCTT
This sequence comes from Rutidosis leptorrhynchoides, assembly GCF_046630445.1. Taxonomy (NCBI): domain Eukaryota; kingdom Viridiplantae; phylum Streptophyta; class Magnoliopsida; order Asterales; family Asteraceae; genus Rutidosis; species Rutidosis leptorrhynchoides. The sequence continues at coordinate 170,208,464 of NC_092339.1, forward strand.
TTTAAAAACTAATAGGATATTCAGTGAATGCACCGAGCAAGACGATCACCACCTTTTGTACGTTCACCACCTGTAACTCGATCAAGACATTTAGCAAATATAACCGCCGTTGATTTTTCTTTAGAATCGTCATCCAGTCAACCAAGTACTTCAGTTCAAATTTCCGATAATCCATTTTTTGAACCCGACCTCACAATTGAGAATCCGGAGAATATTCAGGAACGGTTCGTAGATCCTGAACCATTAAACTTTCCTCCGGAACCACCAATAATTCAAACAGAGATTGTTGAGGAACGAACCATTAAATCAGAATCCTCTAGTGATTCCGATTCAACAAATTCAATTATGGAGAATCTGGAACCTTTAAGTATGGAAGACCGAATGAGAGCTAAACGCACTGGCCAAGGTCACGCAATTACTCATCCAGACATTAATGCGCCAGATTATGAAATCAAAGGACAAATTCTACACATGGTGACTAATCAATGCCAATTTAGTGGTGCGCCGAAGGAAGATCCAAATGAACATCTACGTACCTTTAATAGGATCTGCACACTATTTAAAATCCGAGAAGTGGAGGATGAACAGATATATCTCATGTTATTTCCCTGGACTTTAAAGGGAGAAGCCAAAGATTGGTTGGAATCGTTACCTGAAGGGGCGATTGATACATGGGATGTTTTAGTTGAAAAATTTCTTAAACAATTCTTTCCTGCATCTAAAGCCGTAAGACTTCAAGCAGAAATTGTTACGTTCACACAGAAACCGAATGAAACTCTATATGAGGCATGGACAAGATATGGAAAGTTGTTAAGAGGATGTCCGCAACATGGTTTAGACACCTGTCAAATAGTACAAATATTCTACCAAGGATGCGACATCACTACAAGAAAAGACATAGATATAGCAGCTGGTGGTTCTATTATGAAGAAAACCGAAACTGATGCTTACAAAATTATTGATAACACTGCTTCCCACTCACATGAGTGGCACCAAGAAAAAGATATCATTAGATCATCCAAAGCAGCTAGAGCCGATTCTAGCCATGACTTAGATTCCATTTCCGCAAAGATAGATGCTGTGGAAAGATGAATGGAAAAGATGACTAAGGATATTCACTCAATACGAATTAGTTGTGAGCAGTGTGGAGGACCACATTTGACAAAAGATTGTCTCAGTATTGAATTAACAATGGAACAAAGAGAGAATATTTCATACATAAACCAAAGGCCTGGAAATAATTATCAGAATAATTATCAACCGCTAAGACCGATTTACAATCAAAACCAGAATTATAACCGAAATATTCCATACAACAACCAACAAGGTCCTAGCAATCAACAAGTATCCAATAATACTTACAATCAGCAAAGACCGAATTTTCAAAATAAACCACCACAATAAACCGATGATAAAAAGCCGAATTTAGAAGATATGATGACAAAGCTAGTTGAAACTCAAACGCAGTTTTTCACATCTCAGAAACAAACCAATGAACAAAATGCTCAAGCATTTAGAAATCAACAAGCTTCTATTCAAAATCTGGAACAAGAAGTAAGTAACCTAGCAAGGTTAATAGGTGAAAGAAAACCGGGAAGTCTACCTAGTGATACAAACGCTAACCCCCGGAATGAAACAGCTAAAGCCATTACCACAAGAAGTGGTACAACACTTAAACCACCTGAAATACCTGTAACTTCTGATGAAGCCATTCCTACTCCACAAGAACCACAACCTGATCAAGATAAGGAAAAAGAACCGGTAGTTGAAAAGGTTAATGAAAATAACACAGCTAAGGATAAACCTTATGTTAAACCATATCAACCACCACTTCCTTATCCGAGTAAAATGAAGAAAGAAAAACTTGAAGCCGAGCAATCCAAATTCTTGGATATGTTTAAACAGATAAATGTAAATCTTCCTTTCATTGATGTGATTTCAGGAATACCTAGATATGCTAAATTCTTGAAAGATCTAATCTCAAATAGAAAGAAAATGGAAGAACTCTCGGCTGTTACTATGAATGCTAATTGTTCAGCAGTGCTGTTGAATAAGATACCAGAAAAACTATCTGATCCAGGAAGTTTCACAATTCCATGTTTTCTGGGTAGTCTTAGTTCAATAGAAGCATTGGCAGACTTAGGTGCTAGTATAAATCTAATGCCGTATTCACTATACGCTAAACTAGACCTTGGAGAATTGAAACCAACCAGAATAAGCATACAACTAGCCGATAGATCAATAAAATATCCTAGAGGGATAATGGAGAACATGTTAGTTAAAGTTGGTACTTTAGTATTTCCAGTAGATTTTGTTGTTCTGGACATGGAAGAAGATTCTCAAGTTCCTCTCATATTAGGAAGACCATTCTTAAACACGGCTAAAGCAATGATAGACGTGTTCGCTAAGAAACTGACCCTAAGTATAGAGGATGAGAGTGTTACCTTTTCAGTTGATAGAGCAATGCAACAACCACAATCTGCAGATGATACATGTTATTATATTCAAACTATAGATGCACATGCAGAATTATTAGAAGAATTTCCGGAATTACAAGGAACAGGAGAATGTTCTTTAGGAGAAGGTAATGAACCAATTGATGAAGCTGAAATGTTAGCTACACTTATAGCTAATGGATATGAACCAACAACAGAAGAAATTCAAATGCTAAAAGAAGAAGACAGATATCGATACAAATCATCGATAGAAGAACCTCCGAAATTAGAGTTAAAGCCACTTCCAAACCATTTGGAATACGCTTATTTACATGGTGAATCTGAATTACCTGTAATAATATCGTCTTCTCTTACTGAAAATGAGAAATTACAACTCATTTCTGTGTTGAAAGCTCATAAACCAGCCATTGCATGGAAGATTCATGATATTAAAGGAATAAGTCCTTCGTATTGCACACATAAAATCCTTATGGAAGAAGGTCATAAAACGTATGTGCAACGCCAACGAAGACTAAATCTTAATATGCAAGATGTAGTTAAGAAAGAGATTATTAAACTGCTAGATGCAGGTTTAATTTATCCAATCTCTGATAGTCCATGGGTAAGCCCAGTTCAATGCGTGCCTAAGAAGGGTGGCATGACTGTCATTACAAATGAGAAAAATGAGCTTATTCCTACTAGAACTGTAACAGGATGGCGTGTGTGTATTGATTATAGAAATTAAATGACGCCACCAGAAAAGATCACTTTCCCTTACCTTTTATTGATCAAATGTTGGAAAGATTCGCCGGAAATAGTTACTATTGTTTTCTAGATGGATTTTCCGGATATTTTCAAATTCCAATAGCACCCGAGGACCAAGAGAAAACCACATTCACGTGCCCTTATGGTACTTTTGCTTACAAACGCATGCCATTTGGACTTTGCAACGCCCCTGCAACCTTTCAAAGGTGCATGATGGCGATTTTTCACGACATGATAGAAGAATGCATGGAAGTTTTCATGGATGACTTTTCAGTCTTCGGTGATACATTTGAATCATGTCTAGCTAATCTTGAACGAATGCTTCTTAGATGCGAACAATCAAATCTAGTACTTAATTGGGAGAAATGCCATTTCATGGTTAAAGAAGGCATCGTTCTTGGACATAAAATTTCAAAAGAAGGAATTGAGGTGGATAGAGCTAAAGTAGATGTAATTGCTAAACTTCCACATCCCACCAATGTTAGAGGAGTTAGGAGTTTTCTAGGGCATGCCGGTTTTTACCGACGTTTCATAAAAGATTTTTCTAAAATTGCCACTCCTATGAATAAACTCCTAGAAAAGGATGCTCCATTCATCTTTTCAGATGAGTGTATCAAATCTTTTAATATTCTTAAAGAGAAACTCACTAATGCACCGATCATGATAACACCAAATTGGAATCTACCATTTGAACTAATGTGCGATGCAAGTGATTTTGCAATGGGAGCCGTTTTAGGACAAAGGATTGAAAAACGATTTCAACCTATATATTATGCTAGTAAGACGTTACAAGGAGCACAAACGAACTATACAACTACTGAAAAAGAACTCCTTGCTATTGTCTTTGCTTTTGACAAATTTCGATCATATCTCGTTCTAGCAAAAACGGTGGTCTATACCGACCATTCTGCTCTTAGATACTTATTTTCAAAACAAGATGCTAAACCAAGATTAATCCGTTGGATCTTACTCTTACAAGAGTTTGATATTGAAATCCGAGATAAAAGAGGAGCAGAAAATCTCGCCGCTGATCATCTTTCTCGTCTTAAAAATCCCGAATTAGAAGTTCTAAATGAATCAGCCATACAAGACAATTTTCCTGATGAATATCTATTGAAGATAGATTATAAAGAAATCCCATGGTTTGCAGACTATGCAAATTACTTGGTTTGTGGATTCCTTGAAAAAGGATTATCATACCAAAGACGAAAGAAATTCTTCAGTGATATAAAACACTATTTTTGGGAAGATCCACATCTGTTTAAAAGTTGTCCCGATGGAATAATACGCCAATGTGTATTTGGAGATGAAGCTAGTAAAATATTAAACCATTGTCACAAAGGACCAACAGGAGGGCATTATGGGCCTCAACTAACAGCAAGAAAAGTTTATGAAGCTGGATTCTATTGGCCTACAATTTACAAAGATGCACACCTTCTTTGCAAATCCTGTGATGCATGTCAAAGGGCCGGAAAAATAAGTCAACGTGATGAAATGCCACAAAATGTCATCCAAGTATGTGAAGTATTTGACATTTGGGGTATTGACTTTATGGGTCCATTTCCAAAATCTCATAATAATCTATATATACTCGTAGCCATTGATTATGTATCTAAATGGGCGAAAGCACAAGCTCTCCCAACTAACGATGCACGAGTTGTAGTCAACTTTTTAAAACGTCTTTTTGCAAGGTTTGGAACACCGAAAGCTTTAATAAGTGATCGGGGTACTCATTTCTGTAATAATCAACTTGAGAAAGTTCTTAAAAGATATGGAGTAAGTCATAAAATCTCCACTGCATATCATCCACAAACAAGTGGACAAGTTGAAAATACCAACCGAGCTTTAAAACGTATTCTAGAGAAAACCGTAGGATCAAATCCGAAGGAATGGTCCATTAAATTGGAGGATGCACTCTGGGCTTTTAGAACAGCCTACAAAACTCCAATTGGAACCACACCTTTTAGACTTGTTTATGGAAAAGCATGTCATCTTCCAGTAGAAATTGAACACAAGCATTTTGGGCTTTGAAGACATGTAATCTTGATTTACATGAAGCCGGACGTCTACGATTAAGTCAACTAAACGAATTAGAAGAATTAAGACATGAAGCATACGAAAATTCGTTAATCTATAAAGAAAGAACGAAGAAATGGCATGATAAAAGAATCAGAAGTTCAAAAGAATTTAAAGAAGGAGACAGAGTTCTTCTTTTTAATTCACGATTCAAGCTATTTCCTGGAAAATTGAAATCAAGATGGTCTGGACCATTCATAGTCAAAAGAGTTTTCCCATACGGAACGATAGAATTAATAAATTCAAATGGGATTGAACTTAAAGTTAATGGTCACAGAGTTAAACATTACATACATGGTCCGATGGAAGTCGACAACGAAGTTAATCACAATTTCGACACCACAGCTAACTAAGTGTGGGGAGAATCAAGTCTTTAAAGGATAATATGTATTCATGTTAGAGTTAGATTGTCTGTTTTCGTGTAGTTCTCGAAAATGGAAACCGAATGGTCTTTCCCTAGCAGACCCTAAAGAACTAGTCTTCTCCCCCCATTCTGAATTTTTATTTTTTTTAGGTTTTTACAAAATGAAGACTGCCTGTGAACTAAACCATGGTCTAATGCTACACGCTTTGATCACTAAACGTAATAATGACATACTACCAAGTGAATTAGTATCAGTAATCAGAGAAAGAATGGACGGAGTTAGAAAAGAATCCAGATGCGAAGATAATAAGTTACAATTTGGTAAAGGAAAATCAAAATCCGCAGCGAAAAGAAGAGCACGACACCTAGAACGATGTCACAAATGCGGAAAATGGTCACATGGAGGTAAATGTTCAAATAATCAAACCTATTCAAATACCGAATTTGTTACTTTATGCAGAGACGGACCGTTCATATGTTTAGAAGAAAAGACACTGAATGCTCGAGGTTACGCCTATGTAGCCATGGAAAACCAATTAAACCTACTATCTTATGAATGGGATAGATCATATAACTAAGAAATCTATTTCACAGGTATGTCTGTACAGTTTTTACTTTTATTTATTTTATTTTTAACCTTTTGATAATAAACGCTAATTTGTTCGCTAAAAAGTATTAAATTGGTATTGAATAAAATTAGGTTTGGCGACCGAAATTATTGATATCATTCAAAAATTTATTACATCACTGCGAAATTTAACGTTTATTCTTAAGGTATAAATATCTTTAATCAATCAACACAAAATATTTCAAAAATTCGTCATGAGTTAAATTAGGTCTTGGAACCGAAATTACTTTACCGAAAAGAGGGGCGTATATTTTTGATAATATTTGATTGATTAAAGTGGGATAAAAAGCCAAAAAGATTTTTAATTTTATTTTTACCATATTTTTAAAATTAATATATAAATCTTAAATTAATATTGTAAACTTTGTAAAAACAATATATTTAAAATTGTAAATATTTAAAAAATTAATATAAGTTTGGTGTGAATTTATAATATGAATTTTTAAAATTAAGTTTGGTGTGAATTTTTAATTTTTAAAATATGAATTTTTAATTTTATGCATTTCAAATTTTTAAGTTTGGTGTGAATTTTTAATATTAATTTTGAATTTTATCTTTAAGTTGTGTGAATTTAAAAACAAAAATTTACTTTATCTCATTAAGTTAAAAATATGATTTTTAAAATTCGTCGTAAGTTGAAGACTAGGTCATTGAACCGAAATTGCTTTACCCGAGGGAGGGACGAGAGTTATTATTATCATTATTTTTAATCTTATTGAATTAAAGTATGCCAAAAACATTAAAAAAAAAAAACCCTAAAATCTTAGCTTTTAAAACAATCGCTACAAAAAGACAAATTTTAAAATTTTGTCGAAGGACGGACTAGGACATCGATCCGAAACGACCTCGTCCTAAATAACAAGAGAAACAAATTTTTAAAATTAATTAATATTTTTTTAAGTTAAAGATTTCTATATAAAAAAAAAAATCCAATATGTTTGGAAACTTTGGTAAAATTTAATCATTTTTCTACGCAAATCACCCTCAATAATTTAAATTGTTACTGATTTCTTGCAAGTGTGGGAAGGGGTTAAATTCTTTCGGATTTTAAAATTTTTATCTTAAACACTTGGTTACCATTAGAAATACTAGTAACGCAGTAGTTGTATTAGAATCTAGTGCTCTCCGATAACAAGGAACAGCCCTAGTCTTATATACTGACTACCCAATTCTAGTAAAATTTTTCAAAATTTTCAATTAAATGAATTCAAAATCATGTTTATACATATTTATGAACGATAAAACTAGGTTTTAACACCGAAATTATTGTTACCTCGGAAAGGACATAAATTGAGAAACAAACTAAAATGTTAAAATTCATTTAAAATGGAATAGAGGACGATAAAAAGGAAAATAAAAGCCAAGTGTGGGAAAATTTACCAAGTTATCTTAAACATATGTCACATATATCTGTAACAAATAACTGAAAATACTTTTGCTTTGGACTAAACTAAACTGTTTTACCAAATGAAAGAAAAGAAAAGATGGATCTACACGATGAATTAATTCCATCATTAAAAGGAAGTAAAGTCTTCCGAAAAAGAAACGCGCTTCTTGATCTAGGTCATGAAGTTGTCGTCCAGGCCAGCTGTAGGTTGACGAAAAATCCAGAAAAGTCATCACTAAAATCAGCAGGAAATCCACGGACCTCAGCATCAAACAGGGTCGCCAAGTGGTCAGATTTATCCTAACCATGAGAAGGATTTATCTCGTACAATGGGGGGGGCACCATGCAAATTAGCTGGATAAGACTAATGAATCAGATCCCCAGAAAGGATAATCTCTTTAAAGATTAAAAATCAGCTTTTAAGACTGATATTACTCAATCCTAGAGATTGACCTTAAAGATTGAGAATTCAAACTCATGGAATTCAATGATATCTAAACTCGAGCTTGAACGAGAAAATATTTTGATCAAAATTATAAACCGATTTGTTTTCTGAAAACCCATTTTCAATGCGTTCATTACCATTGAACGTAAAATCCTAGGAATTCACCTGGAATTCATTAGGTCACCTGAACTAAATCGGGTGTCAACCGTAAGAACGGTGGTTGCATAGTGGTCAAAGACAGGACCTTGTGCCATACCGAAAAATCATAAGGGTGAACTTTACTATTGCTCCTACCAAGGATAGTAATTGCGTCCGACACGTTATAGACCATAATTAAAAGCATGTCAGGGGACATTGCCTTAACAGTTGCTTGTTCAACGCTTTCCTTTACAACCGGACGGTAGTTTACCGAAAGGTAATATACGGGACAAATAAACTGGACGTGTTGCTTTCCAAATACAAGGTTAGCAAGTGGGTGACACAAAACCGCAAGTTTTGAGCTAAAATTTTCAAATCTGAAACCCACCAAACCCACAAAAATATTTTGCAAACACCGGTAAAGGGTTATCCCGGAAAACTTATCTAGGGTAAAAACTAGATTTAATTTTCAAAAGATCAAATGTTTTCATAAAGATCCAATTTCCTTAATGGATCTAAATTTTTATAGTCATGTGGGACTGTAAACCATATCGTTACTACCATTGTTTATACCGCCATATAGAAATCACTGATGTACAAAGTGTGAAGAATAAAGAAGTGATTCTAGTATTTCAAGACGATATTGCTTGAGGACAAGCAACGCTCAAGTGTGGGAATATTTGATAATGCTAAAAACGAACATATATTTCATAGCATTATTCCTCAAGAAAGACAAGCTTTTAGTTACAATTGTTCTATTTACAAGTGATATTCGTTTAAATAATAAAAGGTGAAGACAAAAGACAGATTCGACGAATTGAAGACGCAAACGACCAAAAAGCTCAAAAGTACAAAAGACAATCAAAGAGGTTCCAATTATTGATAAGAAACGTCTCGAAATTACAAGAGTACAAGATTCAAAACGCAAAGTACAAAATATAAAATTGTACGCAAGGACGTTCGAAAATCCAGAACCGGGACCAGAGTCAACTCTCAACGCTCGACGCAACGGACTAAAAATTACAAGTCAACTATGCACATAAATATAATATAATATTTAAATAATTCTTATAATTATTTATATATTATAATAAATAATAAAAACCGTCGGCAAGAAAGACTCCAAAGGGACTGAGCTGTAATTTCATTCTCCGCGACTCGCGGAGTTTGAAGGCAAAAATGCCGCGAGTCGCGGAGCCCCAAAAGTCGACTTTTCCTATAAAAGCAACCGAATTCTGATCGCAAATCATCATCTTTTTCTTCTTCTCCTCATACGTAAAATATATATATATATTTATAATTTATATTTTAATTTTAATTATAATTCTAATAATAAGGGTATGTTAGCAAATGTTGTAAGGGTGTAAGTCAAAATTCTGTCCGTGTAACGCTACGCCATTTTTAATCATTGTAAGTTATGTTCAACCTTTTTACATTAATGTCTCGTAGCTAAGTTATTATTATGCTTATTTAATCCGAAGTAATCATGATGTTGGGCTAATTACTAGAATTGGGTAATTGGGCTTTGTACCATAATTGGGGTTTGGACAAAAGAATGACACTTGTGGAAATTAGACTATGGGCTATTAATGGGCTTTATATTTGTTTAACTAAATGATAGTTTGTTAATGTTAATATAAAGATTTACAATTGGGCGTCCCTATAAATTACCATATACACTCAATCGGACACGATGGGCGGGGTATTTATATGTATGAATAATCGTTCATTTAACCAGACACGGGAATGGATTAATAGCCACTAGAATAATTAAAACAGGGGTGAAATTATGTATAAAGGACACTTGGTATAATTGATAACAAAATATTAAAACCTTGGGTTACACTCAGTCGACATCCTGGTGTAATTATTAAACAAAGTATTAAAATCTTGTTACAGTTTAAATCCCCAATTAGTTGGAATATTTAACTTCGGGTATAAGGATAATTTGACGAGGACACTCGCACTTTATATTTATGACTGATGGACTGTTATGGACAAAAACCAGACGGACATATTAAATAATCCAGGACAAAGGACAATTAACCCATGGGCATAAAACTAAAATCAACACGTCAAACATCATGATTACGGAAGTTTAAATAAGCATAATTCTTTTATTTCATATTTAATTTCCTTTATTTTATATTTAATTGCACTTCTAATTATCGCCTTTTTATTGTTATTGTATTTAATCGCACTTTTAATTATCGTACTTTTTAATTATCGCAAGTTTATTTTATCGCACTTTTATTATTCGCAATTTCATTTATCGTTATTTACTTCATGCTTTAATTTAAGTCTTGTATTTATTTTTAATATTTTACATTTGGTTTTAACTGCGACTAAAGTTTTAAAATCGACAAACCGGTCATTAAACGGTAAAAACTCCCCTTTATAATAATAATATTACTTATATATATATTTGTATTTTTATAAAAGTAAACTAATATAGCGTTGAGCTTTGTTTAAAAAAGATTCCCTGTGGAACGAACCGGACTTACTAAAAACTACACTACTGTACGATTAGGTGCACTGCCTATAAGTGTTGTAGCAAGGTTTAAGTATATCCATTCTATAAATAAATAAATATCTTGTGTAAAATTGTATCGTATTTAATAGTGTTTCGTTGTAAAATTTAATAGTATTATATACCACTCCGCTACTACATCAACAATCATTAAGATGATAAAAATAATAAATATGAAAGATGATGTGTGAATAAAATTCGAGGAATTTCCTTGTTTTAAACTGCTTGTGTCCTCTCCTTTTCCTTGTGGCCGACAAATTGATCAATCATTAGGGACGTGCCATCCTTTCTCTTTTAAACCTTGTAACGTGGATTTTTCCACTGAAGAAATTTTACACCGACACCTTACAAAATCAAACATTAACCGGATTGGATTTGTTTTCTTAATTGGGCTTAGACAAATTATTGGGCCGGGTTCCTGCCTATTTGGGCTGTCATATCCGGTTGGGCCAAAGTAAAACTGGACCAGGCTGCTACCTTCTTCAATTATGTTCCTGATTACAGTGACTAGGATGATGGAGATGATGAGAAGAAATTATGGGTTACGATGATGAAACTTAGATGAATGATGAAGATGATACTCGGTGATGACAATCGATAATATTTAAGATGATGATGATGGTTATGATTTAATGATGATAAAAAAGCGTATATGATAATGATTATGATGATGATGAAAATTAGGATAATGATGATGATGATATAATGAAACGGTTATGGAGTCTGTTAGATTAAAGAAGAAAGCAGCCGTCATATCTGGGTTAATATGTTTAATGAATTAATATAATCAGAAAATAACAAGTGGTTCACTGGTTTAGAGTATTTGTGTTAAGCGAAAGGTCTTGGGTTCGAGCCTAGGCAGGAGTATATTTTTTTGAAAGTCATTATAAACACTCTTAAGGTAGTATTTAATTCCTATTATTATTATTATTATTATTTTTATTATTATAATTATAATAATAATAATAATAATAATAATAATAATAATAATAATAATTATTATTATTATTATTATTATTATTATTATTATTATTATTATTATTATTATTATTATTATTATCATTATTAATTTTATCATTATTATTATCATCATAAGTATTAGTATTATCATTACAAACATTATTATTAGTAGTACTATTTTTATCATTAATATTAAAATTATCATTATTATTATTATTATTATTAGAATTATTATAAATATTATCATAATTAGTACTCCCTCCGTCCCAAATCTATTGTCCTCAGACAAAAAATACACAGTTTAATAAAAAGTACCTGACACATGTACTTTTCTGTTAACTTTCCAGTTTTACCCCTTACTTTTCACCTATATTTTTGTCTTACTTGTATAAAGTATGGGCACAATAGAACTTTACCACTTTATTCTTTACCATTAATGGAAGTGGAAAATTAATTTGTATGACAACCCGGAAATTTCCGACAAAATTTAAACAAAAACTCTACATGATTTCATTTAACTTCGATAAATTCCGACGATTCACGAACACTTATTTGTAAATAATAATACATTAGTATTAATTAATATTATTATTATTAATATAATATTTAACAATATTAACATTATCATTTACAATTATCATTACCAGTATTGTCAAACAATATTATTATTAATATTATTATCAAAATTATTATTAGTTATCATTTTTAATATTATTATTAGTATTAATGATATTAAAAGCATTATTAATCTTATTGTTAAAATTTTTATTATTGATATCATTTTATCTTGATTATTATTTTTATCAAATAATATTATCAATATTATTATTATTATAAATATTATTAATTTTAGTATTATTTTGATATTATTATTATTATTATTAATTCTATTATTATTATTATCAAAAGTATTATTATTTTATTAATATTAATCATTAATATGAAATCAATTAAAAGAATCAGACATGACCTAATTTAGGTAAAGTTGTTAAATTTTTATTTTTCTTAATGATCGTATCTGGATTGATATCTGCTTCCATTTTTTTTTATATATCTGCTTTTATTTTATTTTTTATTATTTATTTCAATCGTGATAATTTTTTGTTTTGTTTTTGTTCTTCTCTGCTGTGATCTAGTCGACACCCACGATTATTGTTTAAACAATTTAAGTGTTAACCAAATCATTCCCCATTACCAATTATCAATTATAAGTAATGCATTGCTGATAAATAAAAACAGAAACACAGATAAAAGCTCGATACATCTCTGTTCTACATCTTTTTGGTCATTTTTTGATCTTGAATTTAATTTCAAAATCATTAAGTGTAGAGTTGTTAGGATTGATCTTTTTAACCCCCAATTTTCAATATCGAATCCAAATTTTCGAGTCAAAGTTAATTTTCAAAAAGTCAAACGTGTTGTTCATCACAAAATTCGAACTCGTTTTTATGTTTTAAGATAAATTGATGATTCCAATAGTTTCTAGGAGCATTTTTCAATGTATTTCATGTAGGAAGTTTGGTCTAAAACGATCCCAAATTTGAAATCAATAATTTTTTTTCTTCTTTTTACGAACAGCAACAGCAAGTCTGTTTTATTTTTTTCTGTTTTAGTTAATTTAGTCAACCACTAATCATTTCTGTATCGTTTTAAAATCCTAAAACCAATTATGTATTCGAGTTTTGATTAATGGATTAATTCTAGTCGACTTTTGAAATTGAGAAGAAGAAGAAGAAGAAGAAGAAGAATAGAAAGACAGATAGATATAGCATAAAATCATGGTAATATAAAACATAAAAATAGACTTGGAAGCATGGTTAAGGGTGTTAGTGGGGTAGCGAGTGGTCACGGGTTCGAGCCTGGTCTGGTGCAAATTTTTTTAGAAAATGCTTTTAAGAGGTATACACGTTTATTTTCATTATTATTATTATTATTACTATTATTATTATTATTATTATTATTATTATTATTATTATTATTATTATTATTATTATTATTATTATTATTATTATTATTATTATTATTATTATTATTATTATTATTTGAATCATTATTGTCATTTTTACTATTAACATAAGTATTATATTTTTTTATTAGTATTATTATTATTAAGTATTAGTATTAGTATTCTTATTATTATTAGTATTATTATTAAAACTATCATTATTATTATCATTTTAAATATTATTATCATTATTGTGATTAGAATTATTATTATTTTTAAAACAATACAAGTTATTATTATTATCATTGTTATTAGTATCATTTTATATTTATATTTATAAGTATTATTATAAATATTATCATTATTATTATTACCAATATGATTAACCTTATTATTAAAAGTATTATTTTGTTAAAATTAACATTTTTATTTTAACAATAATATTAAAACTTTTATTTTATTATTATTACTATCATTACTATTATTATTGTTATTATTATTATTATTATTATTATTATTTTTATATACATCATTATTAATAACATTAAAATTATTATTTTTAACATTTTTATTAATATTATCAATATTACTAATAGTATTATCTTTATTTTTATTATTATTTACTATTATTATCTTACTAAATAAGTATTAATTCATATGCATTATACTTATCATATATGTCAATTATCAATAAATTAATTAATTGAAATAGTTTAATAAGACATATAATTTATTGAAATAACAATTACACCATTAATAATATAGTTGTTAAATTACAATTATAGATTTTAATATATAAACTTGATATAGGTTCGTGAATCCGAGGTCAACTCTACTTTTGTTCAGTGCCGACATATGCATATTTACCACAAACTATCGTATCATATCGTGAGTTCATCTGCTCCCTTTTTATATATATTTTTGGGCTGAGAATATATGCGCAATTTTTATAACTGTTTTACGTTAGACACAAGTACTCAAACTTTTATGCTGAATACATGCTTTGTCATGCTAAATCCCTGCCGTAATATCGTTAATTGCTTGGTGAACGTAAACTTAGTTATTATGAATAGCGCTATTGAGAGTAACGTCTTTAATCATTTGACCTCTAGTCTTTGGTTACATAATAATGATTCAAACTGACACTGACAGTTCAAGGTGTCTCAGGGTAAAATTCTGTTTAGTCGCGATATATTACAAACTACAACAACTCTTTTTAGATTGATATGATGGGTATCAATCAACTTTAAACTAAATTTTGTGGTCTATATCTATTACTAAAATCATTATTTATGACAAACCTATGAACTCACTCAACCTCGTGTTGACTTTTTAAAGCATGTTTATTCTCAGGTACTTAAATATTGCTTCTGCTGTATATCTGCTGCTTTGATGATGATTGCTTGCTATGCTTGGAGTCTTCATTACATATCATATCAATTAAAGACATTTAATGCTCTAAATACAATGTAATCTATTTATCTTCCGCTACAAAACTCAATCAAACGTCTCATACAGAGTCGTTCTCATTTATACAACTTTGATTTGATATAATTAGTCACAAATACCCCAGGCCCTATTTGGGGGTGTGATAGAAATGGTATCAGAGCAGTATTGTTGTAGAGAACCAGGATTGCATTTTAAGTGTGCCTTATACAATTAGGTACCTTAGCAATGTAGGACTACAACTTTCCTTGACTATAGTGCCTTTAATTGTTGCCTTTAATTGTTAAATGCTACACTATACCTTAGAAACTTTACTTGTTAAATTCTTTAATCTTTCTTAGAATGCCGAGCCAACATAGGAACTCTGCTCAGCCTCCTAAGTACTATCCAATTACCGCCACCACATTTAAATGCGACACCGTTCTCGACATTCCTTTGTCATCTATCATGGTTTTGTGTATTACATATGTATTACATGAAATGTTAACCATGATTCTTGAAATCTCTACTATTCATATTCATTACTTTCAAAATCTTTGTTTTCTCGTTATTTTTATCATTGAATTTTCTTAACGGGTGGCGTCTACGAAACTGTAGAATGGAAGGGTTTGGATTACCGATTTAAAGGATCCTATAGCTCAAGCCCCTAGACCAAAAAAGGCCATTACGAATTGAAAGTATTTAATCGAAAGTATATCTATCAATCCTTGTTGGAAATCATTTGCTTAATAATTAAAGTCTAGACACGTCATACTGCGATTATTGCATAGATGATGTACAGACAAATTCATATCTTATCATATCTATCCCAGTAAACTTTGTCTAACACTTTTCCTAAATTTCCTCCGTAAATTACAGAAATCTTTTTGCTATATACGTATTCAAGGAGACGAACATATCATTCAGTATCCAGCACCCATTTCATATCAAACCCTATTCCAAACACATAATATGGATTCCTTGAACTCCTTGAGCTCCAATGGCAGCGTAACCGGAACAAACGAACCAATCAGCCATCATCTTTTCTGGATGAATTGGGGATGGGTGATAATGCAAAAAATAAACATATATTTCATAGCATTATCCCTCAAGAAAGACAAGCTTTTAGTTGCAATTGTTCTATTTACAAGTGATATTCGTTTAAATAATAAAAGGTAAAGACAAAAGACAGATTCGACGAATTGAAGATGCAAACGACCAAAAAGCTCAAAAGTACAAAATATAATCGAAGTGGTTCCAATTATTGATAAGAAACATCTCAAAATTACAAGAGTACAAGGTGCAAAATGCAAAATACAAGATATTAAATTGTACGCAAGGACGTTCGAAAATCCGGAACCGGGACCAAAATCAACTCTCAACGCTCGACGCAACGGACTAAAAATTACAAGTCAACTATGCACATAAATATAATATAATATTTAAATAATTCTTATAATTATTTAAATATTATATTTATATATTAAACCGTCGGCATACAAAGAAACAAACTCATGTGAGCTGGAAAAAGGGGCCATGCGATCGCATGGCCTGGAAGCTTTAATTCCATGCGATCGCATGGTGGTAGGTGACATGCCACATTGCTATAAATTGGCGTGTTTCGGTTCAATATATATCATATATCCATCTATCTATCTATACGTAAATATATTTATATTTATATTTTAATTTTAATTTTAATTTTAAATTCTAATAATAAGGGTATGTTAGCGAATGTTGTAAGGGTGTAAGTCGAAATTCTGTCCGTGTAACGCTACGCTATTTTTAATCACTGTAAGTTATGGTTAATGTTATTTTTAAATTAATGTCTCGTAGCTAAGTTATTATTATGCTTATTTAAAACGAAGTAATCATGATGTTGGGCCAAAATATTTAAGATTGGGTAATTGGGTTTTGGACCATAATTGGGGTTTGGATAAAAAAACGACACTTGTGGAAATTAGACTATGGGCTATTAATGGGCTTTATATTAACTAAATGATACCTCGTTAATTTAATATATAGACTTATAATTTGACGTATTTATATATAACCACATACGCTTGACTGGGCACGGTGGGCGGAATATCTATAAATACCAATAATTTTTCATTTTACCGGACACGGAACTGGATTAATAGTTAATAGACTTGTTGAAACAGGGGTGGATTACATTCAAGGGTAATTGGTGTAATTGTTAATAAAGTATTAAAACCTTGGATTACACTTAGTCGATATCCTGGTGTAATTATTAAACAAAGTATTAAGACCTTGTTACAGTTTAAGTCCCCAATTAGTTGGAATATTTGACTTCGGATATAAGTATAATTTGACGAGGACACTCGCACTTTATATTTATGACTGATGGACTGTTATGGACAAAAACTAGACGGGCATATTAAATAATCCAGGACAAAGGACAATTAACCCATGGGAATAAACTAAAATCAACACGTCAAACATCATGATTACGGAAGTTTAAATAAGCATAATTCCTTTATTTCATATTTAATTTCTTTTATTTCATATTTAATTGCACTTTTAATTATCGCACTTTTATTTATTGTCATTGTATTTAATTGCACTTTTAATTATCGTACTCTTTAATTATCACAATTTTATTTTATCGCACTTTTATTTATCGCAATTTCATTATCGTTATTTACTTTATGCTTTAAATTAAGTTATATTTATTTTTAATATTTTACATTAGGTTTTAACTGCGTCTAAAGTTTTAAAAATCGACAAACCGGTCATTAAACGGTAAAAACCCCCTTTTATAATAATAATAATATCACTTATATATATATTTGTATTTTTATAAATTTAAAACTAATATAGCGTTAAGCTTGTTTAAGGGTTCCCTGTGGATGAACCGGACTTACTAAAAACTACACTACTGTACGATTAGGTACACTGCCTATAAGTGTTGTAGCAAGGTTTAGGTATATCCACTCTATAAATAAATAAATAACTTGTATAAAATTGTATCGTATTTAATAGTATTTCGTTGTAAAAATAATACTATTTCCTAGTACACCTCGCACACATCAAGTATTTTTGGCGCCGCTGCCGGGGAACACTAAAACGCCGGAAGCGCAATGCTATAAAAAAAAAGATTTTTATTAATTTTTAGTTTACTTTTATAAATATACGTTTTTGTAAAAATACGTTTTAAATATACAAAAATATAAAAAGAAAAACAAAAATATAGATATTTTTAAGAGTTTGTTAAATATTTATAAAATTATAAAGTTTCTTTATTTTTATTTTAGTTTTTTTTTAAATACAAGTTTTTATTTATTTATATATTTATTTATTAAAACATAAAACAGAAAAAAAATTATTAAAAACCAAACGGCCCAGTACTGTAGCAGCCCGTAACCTGGCCCGAAACCCTAGCTCATGCGATCGAATGAGCCCGAAGGCAAAACTTCATGCGATCGCATGAAGCTGTCTGACACGCCACAGTTAACCCTAATTCAGCATTAATTACGGGGTATATTTTAATTATTATTATTTAAACCCTAATTAGGTTTTTGTTATTTAATTAATTAAGTTAGTTTTAGTATTTAATTTAAATATTTAGTTTAATTAGTTTAATTAAATTATAAAATTAATACTTTTATAAAATAAATAATATAAAAATAATATTTTTATAAAAATTGTACTTTTTACAACTTTAAGTATATTTTTATATTTTGTACCTTTTTATTCGTTTTAGCGTAATATTTGTATTTTTCGCTCGTTTTTAGTTTCAAGTCATAGTTTTTGCCATAGTTATTTTTACTTCTAGATTTTTAGGCTCTGCCGTAAAATCCCTTAAGTGTTTTTTCTTTAGACTAAGATTTAAGTGCTTTAGAATTTTGCGACGCCGTTTTTATTTTATTTTATATTTTAGTACCTTTTTAAGTTATTGCCATTTGGGATATAGTTTTTCTTTTAAGCTTTAATATTTTTAGACGCAACTTTTAATTCTTAGTTTTTAATTCCTTTTAAGTTTCGACGCGCTACTTTCTTATTTTTATTTTTCGACGCCTATTATTTTTCGACCTTTTATTTTTCGACGTTTTTTGACGCGCTCTTTTTCTTTCTTATTTCTCGACACTCTAGTTTTTAGGACTTAGATTTTTTCTATTTCTTCTCTAAAATTTCTTTAAATTACGAAAAATTATTTTAAGTGGTTAAATTGATAGACATCAAAATTTTCTGGTTCGTAGTAATAGTTGGATTTGTACGTGGACCGGGTTATTGGAGCCAAACAGTACTCAATTATATTGAGACCAAACGAATCCTGCCCCTCTACTGCATCTTTTGGCTATTCGAAACGTGGGCAAAATCAGAAAAGTCTATTAATTGGATAACTTAGGATAATTTTTCTTTCTTTTTAAAAACTAATAGGATATTCAGTGAATGCACCGAGCAAAACGTTCACCACCTCTTTAGAATCGTCATCCAGTCGACCAAGTACTCCAATTCAAATTTTCGATAATCCATTTTTTGAACCCGACCTCACAATTGAGAATCCGGAGGATCTTCAGGGACAATTCATAGATCCTGAACCATTAATCTTTCCTCCGGAACCACCAATCATTCAAACAGAGATTGTTGAGGAACCAACCATTAAACCAGAATCCTCTAGTGATTCAGATTCAACAAATTCAATTATGGAAAATCTGGAACCTCTAAGTATGGAAGACCGAATGAGAGCTAAATGCACTGGCCAAGGTCACGCAATTACTCGACCTGACATTAATGCGCCAGATTATGAAATCAAAGGACAAATCCTACATATGGTAACTAATCAATGCCAATTTAGTGGTGCACCGAAGGAAGATCCAAATGAACATCTTCGTACCTTTAATAGGATCTGCACACTATTTAAAATAAGAGAAGTGGAAGATGAACAGATATATCTCATGTTATTTCCCTGAACTTTAAAGGGAGAAGCCAAAGATTGGTTGGAATCGTTACCTGAAGGGGCGATTGATACATGGGATATTTTAGTTGAATAATTTCTTAAACATTTCTTTCCGGCATCTAAAGCCATGAGACTTCAAGGAGAAATTGTTACGTTTACACAAAAGCCAAATGAAACTCTATATGAGGCGTGGACCAGATTTGAAAAATTATTAAGAGGATGTCCGCAACATGGTTTAGACACCTTTCAAATAGTACAAATATTCTACCAAGGATGCGACATCACTACAAGGAAAGACATCGATATAGCAGCTGGTGGTTCTATTATGAAGAAAACAGCAACTGATGCTTACAAAATTATTGATAACACTGCTTCCCACTCACATGAGTGGCACCAAGAAAAAGATATCGTTAGATCATCTAAAGCAGCTAGAGCTGATTCTAGCCATGACTTAGATTCCATTTTCGCAAAGATAGATGCTGTCGAGAGACGAATGGAAAAGATAACTAAAGATATCCACTCAATAAGAATTAGTTGTGAGCAGTGTGGAGGACCACATTTGACAAAAGATTGTCTTAGTATTGAACTAACAATGGAACAAAGAGAGAATGTTTCATACATAAACCAAAGGCCTGGAAATAATTATCAGAATAATTATCAACCGCCAAGACCGATCTACAATCAAAATCAGAATTATAACCGAAATGTTCCATACAACAACCAACAAGGTCCAAGCAATCAACAAGTATCCAATAATACTTACAATCAACAAAGAGCTATTTTTCAAAACAAACCACCACAAACCGATGATAAAAAGCCAAATTTAGAAGACATGATGTCAAAGCTAGTTGAATCTCAAACTCAATTTTTCACATCTCAGAAACAAACCAATGAACAAAATGCTCAAGCATTTAGAAATCAACAAGCTTCTATTCAAAATTTGGAACAAGAAGTAAGCAACCTAGCAAGGTTAATAGGTGAAAGAAAACCGGGAAGTCTACCCAGTGATAAAAATGCTAACCCCCGGAATGAAACAGCTAAAGCTATTACCACAAGAAGTGGTATTACACTTAAACCACCTGAAATACCTGTAATTTCTGATGAAGCTATTCCTACTCCACAAGAACCACAATCTGAACAAGATAAGGAAAAAGAACCGGTAGTTGAAAAGGTTAATGAAGATAACACAGTTAAGGATAAACCTTATGTTAAACCATACCAACCACCACTTCCTTACCCGAGTAAAATGAGAAAAGAGAGACTTGAAGCCGAGCAATCCAAATTCTTGGATATGTTTAAACAAATAAATGTAAATCTTCCTTTCATTGATGTAATTTCAGGAATGCCTAGATATGCTAAATTCTTGAAAGATCTAATCACAAATAGAAAGAAAATGGAAGAACTCTCGGCTGTTACTATGAATGCTAATTGTTCAGCAGTGCTGTTGAATAAGATACCAGAAAAATTATCAGATCCAGGAAGTTTCACAATTCCATGTTTTCTGGGTAGTCTTAGTTCAATAGAAGCATTGGCAGACTTAGGTACTAGTATAAATCTAATGCCGTATTCACTATACACTAAACTAGAACTTGGAGAATTGAAACCAACACGAATAAGCATACAACTAGGCGATCGATCAATAAAATATCCTAGAGGGATAATGGAGAACATGCTAGTTAAAGTTGGTACTTTAGTATTTCCAGTAGATTTTGTTATTTTTGACATGGAAGAAGATTCTCGAGTACCTCTCAAATTAGGAAGACCATTCTTAAACACGGCTAAAGCAATAATAGACGTGTTTGGTAAGAAACTGACCCTAAGTATAGAGGACGAGAGTGTTACCTTTTCAGTTGATAGAGCAATGCAACAACCGCAATCTGCAGATGATACATGTTATTATATTCAAACTATAGAATCACATGCAGAGTTGTTAGAAGAATTTCCAGAATTACAAGGAACTGGAGAATGTTCGTTAGGAGAAGGAACTGAACCAATTGATGAAACTGAAATGATAGCTACACTTATGGCTAATGGATATGAACCAACAACTGAAGAAATTCAAATGCTAAAAGAAGAAGACAGATATCGATATAAATCATCGATAGAAGAACCACCGACATTAGAGTTAAAGCCACTTCCAAACCATTTGGAATACGCTTATTTACATGATGAGTCTGAATTACCTGTAATAATATCGTCTTCTCTTACTGAAAATGAAAAATCTCAACTCATTTCTGTGCTAAAGGCTCATAAACCAGCTATTGCATTGAAGATTCATAATATTAAGGGAATAAGTCCTTCGTATTGCACACATAAAATCCTTATGGAAGAAGGTCATAAAACATATGTGCAACGTCAATGAAGACTAAATCCTAATATGCAAGATGTTGTTAAGAAAGAAATTATTAAACTGCTTGATGCAGGTTTAATTTATCCAATTTCTGATAGTCCATGGGTAAGCCAAGTTCAATGCGTACCTAAGAAGGGTGGCATGACTGTCATCACAAATGAGAAAAATGAGCTTATTCCTACTAGGACTGTAACAGGATGGCGTGTTTGTATTGATTATAGAAAATTAAATGACGCCACCAGAAAAGATCACTTTCCCTTACCTTTCATTGATCAAATGTTGGAAAGATTAGCCGGAAATAGTTACTATTGTTTTCTTGATGGTTTTTCCGGATATTTTCAAATTCCAATAGCACCCGAGAACCAAGAGAAAACCACGTTCACGTGCCCTTATGGTACTTTTGCTTACAAACGCATGCCATTTGGACTTTGCAACGCCCCTGCAACCTTTCAAAGGTGCATGATGGCGATTTTTCAAGACATGATAGAAGAATGCATGGAAGTTTTCATGGATGACTTTTCAGTCTTCGGAGATACATATCAATCATGTCTAGTTAATCTTGAACGAATTCTTATTAGATGTGAACAATCAAATCAAGTACTTAATTGGGAGAAATGTCATTTCATGGTTAAAGATGGCATCGTTCTTGGTCATAAAATTTCAAAGGAAGGAAATGAAGTGGATAGAGCTAAAGTAGATGTAATTGCTAAACTTCCACATCCTACCAATGTTAGAGGAGTTAGGAGTTTTCTAGGGCATGCCGATTTTTACCGACGTTTTATAAAAGATTTTTCTAAAATTGCCACTCCTATGAATAAACTCCTAGAAAAGGATGTTCCATTCATCTTTTCAGATGAATGTATCAAATCTTTTAATATACTTAAAGAAAAACTCACTAATGCGCCGATCATGATAACTCCAAATTGGAATCTAACGTTTGAACTTATGTGCGATTCAAGTGATTTTGCAATGGGAGCCGTTTTAGGACAAAGGATTGAAAAACGATTTCAACCTATTTATTATGCTAGTAAGACGTTACAAGGAGCACAAACGAATTACACAACTACTGAAAAAGAACTCCTTGCCATTGTCTTTGCTTTTGACAAATTTCGTTCATATCTCGTTCTAACTAAAACGGTGGTCTATACCGACCATTCTGCTCTTAGATACTTATTTTCAAAACAAGATGCCAAACCAAGATTAATCCGTTGGATCTTACTCTTACAAGAGTTTGATATTGAAATCCGAGATAAAAAGGGAGCAGAAAATCCCGAATTAGAAGTTCTAAATGAATCGGCCATACAGACAACTTTCCTGATGAATATCTATTGAAGATAGATTATAATGAAATTCTATGGTTTGCAGACTATGCAAACTATTTAGTATGTGGATTCCTTGAAAAAAGATTATCATACCAAAAACGAAAGAAATTCTTTAGTGATATAAAACACTATTTCTGGGAAGATCCACATTTGTTTAAAAGTTATCCCGATGGAATAATACGCCGATGTGTATTCGGAGATGAAGCTAGTCAAATCTTAAACCATTGTCACACAGGACCAACATGAGGGCATTATGGGCCTCAACTTACAGCAAGAAAAGTTTACGATGCTGGATTCTATTGACCTACAATTTTCAAAGACGCACACCTTCTTTGCAAATCTTGTGATGCTTGTCAAAGGGCCGAAAAAATAAGTCAACGTGATGAAATGCCACAAAATATCATTCAAGTATGTGAAGTATTTGACATTTGGGGTATTGACTTTATGGGTCTATTTCCAAAATCTCATAATAATCTCTACATTCTCGTTGCCATTGATTATGTATCTAAATGGGCGGAAGCACAAGCTCTCCCAACTAACGATACACGAGTTGTAGTCAATTTTTTAAAACGTCTTTTTGCTAGGTTTGGAACACCGAAAGCTTTAATAAGTGATCGGGGTACTCATTTTTGTAACAATCAACTTGAGAAAGTTCTTAAAAGATATGGAGTAACTCATAAAATCTCCACCGCTTATCATCCACAAACAAGTGGACAAGTTAAAAATACCAACCGAGCTTTAAAACGTATTCTAGAGAAAATCGTAGGATCAAATCCGAAAGAATGGTCCATTAAATTGGAGGATGCACTCTGGGCTTTTAGAACAGCATACAAAACTCCAATTGGAACCACACCTTTTAAACTCGTTTACGGAAAAGCATGTCATCTTCCAGTAGAAATTGAACACAAAGCATTTTGGGCTTTGAAGACATGTAATCTTGATTTACATGAAGCCGGACGTCTACGATTAAGTCAACTAAACGAATTAGAAGAATTAAGACATGAAGCATACGAAAATTCGTTAATCTATAAAGAAAGAACGAAGAAATGGCATGATAAAAGAATCAGAAGTTTAAAAGAATTTAAAGAAGGAGATAGAGTTCTTCTTTTCAATTCACGATTCAAGCTATTTCCTGGAAAATTGAAATCAAGATGGTCTGGACCATTTATAGTCAAAAGAGTTTTCCCGTACGGAACAGTAGAATTAACAAATTCAAATGGGATTGAATTTAAGGTTAATGGTCACAGAGTTAAATATTACATACATGATCCGATGGAAGTTGACAACGAAGTTAATCACAATTTCAATACCACAGCTAACTAAGTGTGGGGAAGTTCGAATCTTTTTAGGGTAATATGTAATTCTGTTAAAGTTAGATTTTCTGTTTTCGTGTAGTTCTCGAAAATGGAACCCGAATGGTCTTTCCCTAGCAGACCCTAAAGAACTAGTCTTCTCCCCCCATTCTGAATTTTTATTTTTTTTAGGTTTTACGAGATGAAGACTTCCTGTGAATTAAACCATGTTCTAATGCTACACGCTTTGATCACTAAACGTAATAATGACACCCTTCCAAGTGAAATAGTATCATTAATCAGAGGTAAATTGAACGGAGTAAGAAAAGAATTAAGGAACGAAAATAATAAGTTACAGTTTGGTAAAGGAAAATCAAAATCCGCAGCGAAAAGGAGAGCTCGACACCTTGAAAGATGTCACAAATTCGGAAAATGGTCACACAAAGGAAAATGTTCGACGAATCAGACATATTTCAATACCGAATTCGTTACTTTATGCAGAGGTGGACCGTTCATATGTTAAGAAGAAAAATCATTAAATGCTCGAGGTTACGCCTATGTAGCTATGGAAAATCAATTAGTCCGACTATCTTATGAGTGGGCTAAAGCATATCACTAAGAATACTATCTCACAGGTAAGTATGTACAGTTTTTATTTTTATTTTTATTTTTAACCTTTTGATAATAAACGCTAATTTGTTCGCTATAAAGTATTAAATTGGTATTCGATAAAATTAGGTATGCGTGACCGAAATTATTGATATCATACAAAAATTTATTACATCACTGCAAAATTTACCGTTTATTCTTAAGGTATAAATATCTTTAATCAATCAACCCAAAATATTTTAAAAATTCGTCAAGAGTAAAACTAGGTAATATACCCGAAATTACTTTACCGAAAAGAGGGGCGTATATTTTTGATAATATTTGATTGATTAAAGTGGGATAAAAGACCAAAAAGATTTTATTTTATTTTTACTTTATTTTTAAAATAATATTGTAAACTTTTTAAATCAATATATTTAAAAATTGTAAATATTTGAAAAATTAATATTTTTAATATAAGTTTGTATGTATAAAAATTAAAATATAATTTAAGTTTGGTGTGAATTTTTAATATGAATTTTTAATTTTATGCATCTTAAATTTAAGTTTGGTGTGAATTTAAAAACAAAAATTTACTTTATTTCGTTAAGTTAAAAATTTGATTTTTTAAAATTCATCGTGAGTTGAAGACTAGGTCATTGAACCGAAATTACTCTACCCAAGGGAGGGACGAGAACTTTTATTATCATTATTTTTAATCTTATTGAACTAAAGTATAACAAAAACATTTAAAAAACCCAAAAATCTTTACTTTTAAAACCGCGCTTTGAATTGACGAATTTTAAAATTTTGTCGAGGGACGGACTAGAACATCGTTCCGAAAAGCCCTCGTCCTAAAAAGGAACAAATTTTTAAAATTTTATTAATTATATGTTTTATTAGTAAAGGTTTTTATATTAAAAAAAAATCAAATGGTACTGTACCCGGACCCCCATGCGATCGCATGGGAAGTGAACTCCAACCTCATGCGATCACATGAGGCTGGATTCCAGGCCACAAACAAAAAGCTCAGCGAGTTCTGTCTTCTCCATAAACACACACACATATACACGAAACTCTCTCAAATCTTCACCAAATTTCACCATTTTTTCACCATAATTCGTCAAATTTCTCGCTCTAATCATAAAATTGTTCAGAAGTTTATCAAGAAAGGTAATAATTACACCCCTAAACCTCTTTAAATTTAATTTTTAGTGTTCTTGAGCTATATTTTTCATAATTTGATTTTGTTAATTTCTAGTGTAATTAGTGTTAAATTGTTAGTATTTTATGCATGTATAACCTAGATTGATGCTATTTAACATGATTTGAAGCCAAAAACTTCAAAAATTTTAGAAATCTAGGGTTTGTGTTCTTGAGCAATTTGGGGCTTTTTGATATAAACAGGTTATGGCCGATTTTTGTCATGAATTATTGCTAAATTAAGTAGTGTAACATGTTTAGGTAGCTAAATGATCCAAACATTGATCCTAAACATGATTTTTAGAGATTAAAGTGGACTTTTTAGGTGCAAAATTCATGAACTTGATTAATTTGATATAATTGCCATTTGAGACTTGTTTAATTGTTAGTAATGACTATTTTAACATGTTATTTGAGTTAAATACTTATGAACTTTGTATACATTTTCATATGTGCTTATTTGAAAAAGTGTAGAATTGTAAAAAAATTGTGAAAATATGTATAAGTTTAATTTTGATTTAACATGTTATTGTGATTGTTTTAAGTTGTTATTTTGCTAACACTAATGCATATATGGATGCACAAATTTTGTGTTTAATGTGTTTTGCAGAGAGCCGATACTGGAGGTTCATCATCATCATCATCTAGACGACCTGGTCCAGCTCCAGAACCAGAACCAGAAATGCAATATGAACCCGAACAAGAACCACAACAGGAACAACAACATCAGCCTGATCAACACGTACCTTATTATGATCCACTACAGTTTGTTAATGAATTCATAGTATTTCCGATGCATCCGCCTGTAGAATACCCAACGATTCCTGAACACACGTTGCATCCTAATCTGAGATTCGATAGACGATGCAGAGATTACCCGGCATATCAAAGTAATAAATTCAAATTAATAACGAAAGATGTAGAGGTGCCTAGGGTAATTGATTGGGATCCTTTGGAAAGGGTCCAACTTGCTGACCGTGTTAGGGAGCATTTGATACAAAGGTATGGCATTTCTTCTTTTACAGATTGGGAACGATTATTCACCATTTGTAGACCTGTATATAAGGAATGGTGTGTAGAACTTATGAGTACTATAGCGTTAAATGTAGATGTAGATAGATTAGATGATAGAAGTTTTCTTAGGTTTATACTTGGCGGTAGGATGTACAGGATGTCCATGCTGGACATGGATAGGGCATTACAGATATATACGCCCGCTGAATTGCTACTACCCGATTGTATGAATTTGATTTATCGTGGTGAAAGGGTAGATAGGAATTTTGACGCGACACCGTCTGGAGGCGTATGTCGGACTATAATGCTTTTGGACGGGGAGGAACACATACCTACTTACATATTAACAAAGCCGAGCTTCGCATAATTCATAGATTTTTGGCTAACTCGATTACACAAAGAGGTCACAACAAGGAAAAATTGACCTTACATGATTTATTTTACCTAAAGTGTATTCGAGACCCAAGAGGCTTTGTTAATATCCCCTACTGTGTTGGTTTTTATTTATCTAAGATGGTTGAAGGAATACTGGAAGGGGGGATAATTGGAGGAGGTATTTTTATTACTCTCATTGGAGAGTATTTAGGTGTAGATAAGAACCAAGGGGGTCCACTTATGGAATGTAGGGAACAGGTAGAGCTTTTAGGATTGAGGTTTTATACGGGTGCTAAGGTATTGAAGAGTAGACGCAACCAGGCAATACCCTATGTAGGTAGTCATCCTCAGGTAGAGAGAGGCTCAGATGAGGAGATGGAGGAAGCGGATGACATTAGGGATATCATTCGAGAGGCTATGACTGATGTCTACCAGCGTGTAGATGAAGTAGACATGACAAACGCGGAGAGATTTCGTCAGATGGAGCAGTGGCAAGCCCGGAATGATTATGAGCATTCCAGGCAATGACAGCATGATAGATGGGACTATCATCAGCGTCAGATTATGAGTCGGCTGTCACCTCAGGAGCCCTACATCCCGACCAGACCAGCTTACTATCCTCCACACCAGCCCGAGATGAGACCGCCTTATACTCTCTACGACCCTAACCAGGCATACCAGTACACCTATCACCAACCATGGAACCCGGACGATGACATGAACTGGAACCCCTATCCATGATTGATATAGTTCCTGTTGGTAATTTTTATGATTGTTATTTTTTTTTATTATTTCTGTTTATTTATGTTTAAACTTATGACATCGTGATACTTTTATTGTAATATTTAATATTTTTAATTGTTGTACTAATGTTTAATATTTGATTTGAAAGTGGGATTTTAAGTCCCATTTCAAATTACCATGCATGTTTATATTTGTATGTATGTATATTGTCAATTGTACAAAACAGGGTAAAACAGCGCATTTTCAAAGACTGGCATTAAGTTCAGCAAAAGCTAGTACTTTTGACGACAAAACGAAAAACAAATGTGATGTAACAACAAGACAGAATGAACAAATGATGTGCACCATTTATCATTCAGCAAACAAACGCCAATATGTTTGGAAACTTTGGTAAAATTTAATCATTTTTCTATGCTAATCACCCTCAATAATTTAAATTGTTACTAATTTCTTGCAAATGAGGGCATTGCAAGATCTTAAGTGTGGGAAGGGGTTAAATTCTTTCGGATTTTAAATTTTTTTTTTTGACTTATACACTTGGTTACCATTAAAAATACTAGTAACGCAGTAGTTGTATTAGAATCTAGTGCTCTCTGATAATAAAGAACAGCCCTAGTCTTATATACTGACTACCCAATTCTAGTAAAATTTTTCAAAATTTTCAATTAAATGAACTCAAAATCATGTTTATGCATATTTATGAACGATAAAACTAGGTGTTAATACCGAAATTATTGTTACCTCGGAAAGGACATAAATTGAGAAACAAACCAAAATGCTAGAATTCATTTAAAATGGAATAGAGGACAATAAAAAGGCAAAGAAAGGAAAATAAAAGCCAAGTGTGGGAAAAATTTACCAAGTTATTTAAAACATAAGTCACATATTTTTGTACAAATAATTGAAAATACTTTTGTTTTGGACAAAATTAAATGTTTTACCCGGAAAACTGTAATATATTTAAGAAAGATGGATCTACACGATGAATCAATTCTATCATTAAAAGAAAGTAAAGTCATCCGAAAAAGAAATGCGCTTCTTGATTTAGGTCATGAAATTGTCGTCCAGACCAGCTGTAGGTTGACGAAAAATCTAGAAAAGTCATCACTAAAATCAGCAGGAAATCCACGGACCTCAGCATCAAACAGGGTCGTCAAGTGGTCAGACTTATCCTAACCATGAGAGGATCTGTCTTGTAAAATGGGGAGAACGCCGTGCAAATTAGCTGGATAAGACTAATGAACCAGATCCCCAGAAAGGATAATCTCCTTAAAGATCAAAAATCAGCTTTTAAGCCTGATATTACTCAATCCTAGAGATTGACCTTAAAGATTGAGAATTACAAACTCATGGAATTCGATGATATCTAAACTCGAGCTTGAACGAGAAAATATTTTGATCAAAATTACAAACCGATTTGCTTTCTGAAAACCCATTTTTAATGCGTTCATTACCATTGAACGTAAAATCCTAGGAATTCACCTAGAATTCATTAGGTCACCTGAACCAAATCGGGTGTCAACCGTAAGAACGGTGGTTGCATAGCATGGTCAAAGACAGGACCTTGTGCCAGACCGAAGAAAAATTATAAGGGTGAGCTTTACTATTTCTCCTACAAAGGATAGTAATTGCATCCGACACGTTATAGACCATAATTAAAAACATGTCAGGGGGCATTGCCTTAACAGTTGCTTGTTCAACGCTTTCCTTTACAACCGGATGGTAGTTTACCTAAAGGTAATATACGGAGCAAGTATACTGGACGTGTTGCTTTCCCAATACAAGGTTAGCAAGTGGGTGACACAAAAACACAAGTTTTGAGCTAAAATTTTTAAATCTGAAACCCACCAAACCCACAAAAACAATTTGCAAACACCGGTGAAGGGTTATCCCGGAAAACTTATCTTGGGTAAAAGCTAGATTTAATTTTCAAAATATCAAATGTTTTCATAAAGATCCAATTTCATAAAGGATCTAAATTTTTATAGTCATGTGGCACTGTAAACCACATCGTTACTACCATTGTTTATACCGCCGTATAGAAATCACTGATGTACAAAGTGTGAAGAATAAAGAAGTGATTCTAGTATTTTTATTTCAAGACTATATTGCTTGAGGACAAGCAACGCTCAAGTGTGGGAATATTTGATAATGCTAAAAACGAACATATATTTCATAGCATTATCCCTCAAGAAAGACACGCTTTTAGTTGCAATTGTTCTATTTACAAGTGATATTTGTTTAAATAATAAAAGGTAAAGACAAAAGACAGATTCGACGAATTGTAGACGCAAATGACCAAAAAGCTCAAAAGTACAAAATACAATCAAAGTGGTTCCAATTATTGATAAGAAACGTCTCAAAATTACAAGAGTACAAGGTGCAAAACGCAAAATACAAGATATTAAATTGTACGCAAGGACGTTCGAAAATCCGGAACCGGGACCAAAGTCAACTCTCAACGCTCGATGTAACGACCTAAAAATTACAAGTCAACTATGCACATAAATATAATATAATATTTAAATAATTCTTATAATTATTTAAATATTATATTTATATATTAAACCGTCGGCATACAAAGAAACAAACTCATGTGAGCTGGAAAAAGGGGCCATGCAATCGCATGGTCTGGAAGCTTTAATTCCATGCGATCGCATGGTGGTAGGTGACAGGCCACATTGCTATAAATTCGCGTGTTTTGGTTCAATATATATCATATATCCATCTCTCTATCTATACGTAAATATATTTATATTTATATTTTAATTTTAATTTTAAATTCTAATAATAAGGGTATGTTAGCGAATGTTGTAAGGGTGTAAGTCAAAATTCTGTCCGTGTAACACTACGCTATTTTTAATCACTGTAAGTTATGGTTAATGTTATTTTTAAATTAATGTCTCGTAGCTAAGTTATTATTATGCTTATTTAAAACGAAGTAATCATGATGTTGGGCCAAAATATTTAAGATTGGGTAATTGGGTTTTGGACCATAATTGGGGTTTGGATAAAAGAACGACACTTGTGGAAATTAGACTATGGGCTATTAATGGGCTTTATATTAACTAAATGATACCTCGTTAATTTAATATATAGACTTATAATTTGACGTATTTATATATAACCACATACGCTTGACTGGGCACGGTGGGCGGGATATCTATAAATACCAATAATTGTTCATTTTACCGGACACGGAACTGGATTAATAGTTAATAGACTTGTTGAAACAGGGGTGGATTACATTCAAGGGTAATTGGTGTAATTGTTAACAAAGTATTAAAACCTTGGATTACACGCAGTCGATATCCTGGTGTAATTATTAAACAAAGTATTAAGACCTTGTTACAGTTTAAGTCCCCAATTGGTTGGAATATTTGACTTCGGATATAAGGATAATTTGACGAGGACACTCGCACTTTATATTTATGACTGATGGACTGTTATGGACAAAAACCAGACGGGCATATTAAATAATCCAGGACAAAGGACAATTAACCCATGGGAATAAACAAAAATCAACACGTCAAACATCATGATTACGGAAGTTTAAATAAGCATAATTCCTTTATTTCATATTTAATTTCTTTTATTTCATATTTAATTGCACTTTTAATTATCGCACTTTTATTTATTGTCATTGTATTTAATTGCACTTTTAATTATCGTACTCTTTAATTATCGCAATTTTATTTTATCGCATTTTTATTTATCACAATTTCATTATCGTTATTTACTTTATGCTTTAAATTAAGTTATATTTATTTTTAATATTTTACATTAGGTTTTAACTGCGACTAAAGTTTTAAAAATCGAAAAACCGGTCATTAAACGGTAAAAACCCCCTTTTATAATAATAATATCACTTATATATATATTTGTATTTTTATAAATTTAAAACTAATATAGCGTTAAGCTTGTTTAAGAGTTCCCTGTGGACGAACCGGACTTACTAAAAACTACACTACTGTACGATTAGGTACACTGGCTATAAGTGTTGTAGCAAGGTTTAGGTATATCCACTCTATAAATAAATAAATAACTTGTGTAAAATTATATCGTATTTAAAAGTATTTTGTTGTAAAAATAATACTATTTCCTAGTACACCTCGCATACATCAATGGGTTCGTAGCCGACTCAATCAATGGAGGCAAGAAGAAGGTGATCCCTTCCACCAAGCGAATTCACCTCTTGGTGAAGAACATGAAGCACTTACCGGCGAACCAGTTCGAAACACCATTTTTCTATTCTTTCCAGGGTATCCCATCACGATTATATAATATCGAAGATTCTAGATCTTATTCATCCCTTGTTCCAACCGCCAATCATCCCAGAATAGTAGAAGAAGTCAACGAGCTTCGCGCTCGAGTGGTGGCTCTGGAGAATATGGTGCGAATTCTACAAGCATCAGCAGCACCAGCAGCATAACCAGCACCACCAGTACCAGCAATACCGCCAACATCACTAAAACCGCAAGCACTGAAAGCACCAGTAGCATCACAAGCTCCGCAAACTCCAAACTACTGAAGACAGCAACACCATAGATATCAAGGAATATTAGTTAAGATGTATTGACTCATTCTTCCTGAAGAATTATATATGTATACTTTATATATATATATATATATGGTTTGTAACAATAATAAATCTTTTCGTACAAAGCTATTACGTGTGAATCTTAACTAGTATGTACTACTTGGTTAATTCATATCACTAATATGCTATGATGTACATCCTTCGTTAATGAATTAGCAATCGTTAATCACTGCTTCAACACAATAAACTCCATTTCATAATAAATCAACTGTAACGATGAATGTATTGATTCATAACTTCATTAGCGAAATATTTCGCGACAATTATGAAATCTCTAAGGTTTTGGAGATTATTCATTCTCGTTTCAATTGTAAATCAAATGAGTTTAATATTATATTAACTCATTAAATCCATGATTGCATCTAAAGGAAAATGTATATGTACGTATATTTTCATAAAGATTGTAATTAAAAATTCTTTTGTACAAACTGTTGATTGTGAAAATATTTTAACGGGTAGGTAATACTCGAGAAATATTTATATCTCACATTAATATGTTACATTGTACATTCTTCAATTCTGATTCAATAAGTTAGTAACTATACCACCTACATTCACAAGATATATGTATCTGTTCACTAAAGAACAACCACTACATATTTTGACATATCAGAATCCAATCAAAGCTTTAGCAAGTGTTATCTTCCTAAAGATCACTACATTCCTGATTTATATTCATTCGCATTCTATGATGAATTATCACATCAAACCACCGAAATTATCATTCATTACTTTTGAAATCAACAACGCCTATTCGTTAACCATTAGATTTGTTGACGATTACAATCAGCATTTAATCATCTAAAAAAAAATTCTTGAAACCATCTCGGATTGATAACCAACGATTCAGATTCGTTAACCCTAATAATGCTGATGAAGCAGCAAAAGCTATAGATGGTCTTAATGGTCAAAAGTTTAATGATAAAGAATGACGTATTGAAAAAGCTCAGATTTGGAACTGAAAAACGGATTGAGCTAACCATGAAGGAGACCAAGGACAAATACAAGGACCAAACCCTATATTCAAAGAATCCAGGTAATTCTGGATCCGATGAAATCTTTAGAGAATATCTTGCTCCGAAGTCATGTTAAAAGCTTGCGGAAAATTTTTCTTCATCAACTTTTGAACTTAGAAATTCTGAAATATCATCATAAATATCTTCGATATTTCTGAAGATATTTTCATAAATATTCTCGTCCGAAATTATATACCTCTTCGTGCTGTCTGTATTACACTATATTGAAAACTTCTGTAAAATCCAAGTATAAATTATGAATGATTTTGGAGAAGTGTTGGGAATTGAAGCATGAGTTAGTATAATATAATGACGTCAGGCCAACGTGATTATATTACAGTAAGTCATGCCAAATTTTTAATGGTAGATGATGATTCATAGACTTTATAATCATCATTTGCCATGTTACACGACTCTTACATTCTATTTAACCTCTAAAAATATCAAGAAAATATTTTTCTTGATGATTCGGTCTTTTCCGGATATTCTGGTAATTTGACAAATCAAATCGTGCTATTACCTTTCCTTTCAACTTTATATATTATGATCATTCAAAACTCCATACCTACGAATTTTGGACCATTACTTGCTTTACAAAAGCATGACGTTTTGACATATAAGGGAAAATACAAAGCCCGATAACGACATTGAAATTACAAACCGTGTATATCAATGCGTATAGCAATATAAAGATACGGGAGAACTAAAAACACAATAAATCCAAGAGCATAGTAGAAGTAAACAGACTCCTCTGGTGGGAGTTGTAAAAGAAGGATGATTGTGGCGATATCCAATATAAGGTCAAGAACAAGAACTGGATTAAGCATATTAACAAATCTTTTGGAAGTATGAATTGAGGAAGAAAGTAGAAGTGGTGAAGATAATGAAACGGAAGAAGCTAATTTATAGCAAAATTTCAGATACGACAATCAAGATAATTCACCGCATTTAATCAAAGAAAATCCTAATTTCCTTAATTACTAGAGAATCAAATATTATAAAGATTATAAAGATTTTCTTTAATTCCTTGAATTCCGGAAATCAATCGTTACTACGTCGAAAGTTAAGGCGAACATTCAATTTCCTCACTTCAATCTTTTATGATAGCTTCATTTATACTCTTCCTGTAATCGAATCGTTTCATCCATATTACCCAATGTTGATAAAACTCTATTTTTCAACTCATATTCATCATTCTTGTTGTAAACAATGACGATCTCTATCAAATTTCATGACCGTGATTTTCACGAACTCCTCTCTATTTTGTCTACCCTAATATTGAGGCATAAATGCTCAAGGTTTAAATAAGCTCACTATTATTCATAACACATTTCATGTGTATTGAAATGCTTGTATGGCACCATCATCCCTTCCGAGGAAACCTAGTCAAATGACACTCTTGTTAATCCTTTAGATAACCTCCGCATTAATGCACTTCATCGAAGAACCTATAGAATTTATGGTTCATATGATTTAAACTCTTGATACAAAACAATATTCTATTGGTTGAAATTCACGCAAGGCCCCGGGTATACCTGGGAACGTGAAAACCAAATAAAAACAAAAATATCCTCACCTGTTTACAAACAACGCCGACTGATGGCAACAACTAAATTTTGGGAAGAAATTTCTTTTAACGGGTAGGTACTATGACAACTCGGAAATTTCTGACAAAATTTAAACAAAATGTCTACATGATTTCATTTAACTTCGATAAATTTCGACGATTCACGAACACTTATTTGTAAATAATAATACATTAGTATTAATTAATATTATTATTATTAATATAATATTTAACAATATTAACATTATCATTTACAATTATCATTACCAGCAAACAATATTATTATTAATATTATTATCAAAATTATTATTAGTTATCATTTTTAATATTATTATTAGTATTAATGATATTAAAAGCATTATTATTCTTATTGTTAAAAATTTTATTATTGATATCATTTTATCTTGATTATTATTTTTATCAAATAATATTATCAATATTATTATTATTAATATTATTATTAATTTTAGTATTATTTTGATATTATTATTATTATTATTAATTCTATTATTATTATTATCAAAAGCATTATTATTTTATTAATATTAATTATTAATATGAAATCAATTAAAAGAATCAGACATGACCTAATTTAGGTAAAGTTGTTAAATTTTTATTTTTCTTATTGATCGTATCTGGATTGATATCTGCTTCCATTTTTTTTATATATCTGCTTTTATTTTTTTATTATTATTTATTTCAATCGTGATATTTTTTTTTTGTTTGTTTTTGTTCTTCTCTGCTGTGATCTAGTCGACACCCAAGATTATTGTTTAAATAATTTAAGTGTTAACCAAATCATTCCCCATTACCAATTATCAATTATAAGTACTGCATTGCTGATAAATAAAAACAGAAACACAGATAAAAGCTCGATACATCTCTGTTCTACATCTTTTTGGTCATTTTTCGATCTAGAATTTAATTTCAAAATCATTAAGTGTAGAGTTGTTAGGATTGATCTATTCAAACTATCTGTAAAGTTTTAACCCCCAATTTTCAATATCGAATCCAAATTTCCGAGTCAAAGTTAATTTTCAAAAACTCAAACGTGTTGTTCATCACAATAGTTTCTAGGAGCATTTTTCAATGTATTTCGTGTAGGAAGTTTGGTCTAAAACGATCCCAAATTTGAAATCAATAATTTTTTTTCTTTTTTTTACGAACAACAACAGCAAGTCTGTTTCATTTTTTCTGTTTTAGTTAACTTAGTCAACCACTAATCGTTTCTGTATCGTTTTAAAATCCTAAAACCAATTATGTATTCGAGTTTTGATTAATGGATTAATTCTAGTCGACTTTTGAAATTGAGAAGAAGAAGAAGAAGAATAAGAATAGAAAGACAGATAGATATAACATAAAATTGTGGTAATAAAAAACATAAAAACAGACTTGGAAGCATGGTTAAGGGTGTTAGCGGGGTAGAGAGTGGTCACGGGTTCGAGCCTGGTCTGGTGCAAATTTTTTTAGAAAATGCTTTTAAGAGGTATACACTTTTATTTTCATTATTATTATTATTACTACTACTATTATTATTATTATTATTATTATTATTATTATTATTATTATTATTATTATTATTATTATTATTATTATTATTATTATTATTATTATTATTATTATTATTATTATTATTATTATTATTATTATTATTATTATTATTATTATTACTATGATAATAATACTACTACTAATAATAGTAATACTTATAATAATAATAATAAAAATAATAATGATAATAATAATAAAAATAGTCTTGATAATAATAATACTTAGGTTTCATAATGACAATATTAATTTTTAGTAATAATACTAATAATAATAATAATAATAATAATAATAATAATAATAATAATAATAATAATAATAATAATAATAATAAAGATAATATTAATTCTAATGATAGTAAATATTTTAGTTATAATGTTTATTTTAATATTAATGATAACGATAATAATAATAATAATAATAATAATAATAATAATAATAATAATAATAATAATAATAATAATAATAATAATAATAATAATAATAATAATAATAATAATAATAATAATAATAATAATAATAATAAGTAAATTACCTCAAAGAAGTATCCCTTAAACAAATGCTTAAGTCCAGGTTTGAACCCGCGACCTCCCGCTAACCCGTCAACACTCTTAACCATTAAATTATTTCTGTTTTTCTGTAACAAAACCACTCTCTAAAATATATAATCCGTAATATCTGTTTATCTTCTTCTTCAATTTCACCATCACGATCATCACATGAAATCATAATCATTCTCTCATCTAACATCATTATAATCGTCTAGCTCAAGATACGGCAGTAATTTAAATAGTCGGCCCATCATTAGAATGGAATGAACAAAGTTTTTAAATAAAGCCTATTAGTTCAATAATAATATTTAACATGTCAAGGCCCAAAAAGAATAGGACAGGCCAAGTTAAGTTTAAATGGCTGTTAATTCGATAGGTGGTTGATGATTTTGTCCGGCCCCAAGCAACAAAGTCACGAGAAAAACAATAAAGGGTTTCCTTCCTACTTTATCCCTTTTTTCTTTTCAACCGACAACACTAGCAATTAGAAAAAGAGATTGTGTGTCTTTCACTTTATCATTATTACTTCACTCAGCCATCCAAAGAAGAAAGTAGATTCATACTTTTAATAATAGAAAAGAAAAGAGCAGAAGAAGATATCGATTAGTAGTAGTGGTTGAGGCTATGATCGTGGATTTAAACAACAACAAGAAAAGAGTGGATTGTGGTGGTCGTGGTTGCAGCTAAAATGGGTCCTTGGTGGTGATGGGTTTGGTTTGGTGGGTTTATGATTCGATTCTTTAATACAAACAGTTGATGGTAGCGATTGTATCGTTGATCGGTTTGAGATGGTTCTTAAACAAAAACATATATAGTTAGCATATTCGATAATGGTTTAATGGTTATTTGATAATGATGATTGATAATTAGGGATGGTGATCAAGGTGTAGTAAGTTGTAGGTTTCGAACTAAAATGGAAAACAAGTATTAGTGTAGCAGCAACAACAACGTTGGGTTCATGGGGGTGTTTCTTGGCTTTAGAAAAAAGATAAGGAAACCAAAGTCTATTGGTCATTACCATTCGAATAACAAGAAGATCCAAATGAGTTGTGGTTGTGCTGTATGGCTGAATATGATCATAATTGCAGCAGGAGTATAGCAGTAAGGTGATAGTGGCAGTGGCCAATGGGGATGAAGGAAGAAGAAATAGAAAATAGGAAGTAGAAATAATTGGTTTACGGTTTTGCAGGTGGTTGTGAAAATGTCAGGAGGTGGTGATGATAAACAAAATGATGGTGGATTGGAATGGTTTGGTGGTGGTTGTATATCTCACAAAACAAACAGAAGATAAATTCAATTTTTGATGATGATGATGGTGGTACGGTGGTAGGGTTTAAGGTGGTGGTTTGAGTGACCGGTCGAGCAGAAAAGACACTAGCGAGTAATAACACCCATATGGTTATGTTTGGGTGATCGTAGAAGGCGAGTAGCAGCATACAGACGGCTTGAACAGTAATTAGTGTTAGTTTGAAACAAAAGACTAACCTTCGTTCGAGTAGTTGTTGATGGTGATCAAAACAGGAGAATACTTGTAGCCATTTATCGTTGATGATGGTGTTGGGTTTGATCGTGGTTGAGGGTGGTGAACCAAAGGTGGTGACAGTTTACAAAGTAGAGAGGGAGAGAGAAATAGTAGTGGATGGTGGTTGATGGAGTGACAGTTTATGATGGTTCTTGTGAGGATGGTGTAAGACCTGGATTCTGATTCTGCCCAGTCGTGCGCCGCGCGGGGTTATGGCGAGCCGCGCCATATGTCGCTGGCAGACCCCTTTGGCTACTTTAGAGTTTTTAAAAGGGCATTTTGGACTTTTTGCATTTGAGCCAGATTTGGGGACTTAACCTCATCCACCCATTTCATTTATTCGTTTCTTTTTCCTTTTCTTTTCATATTTCTCTCAAGAACTCAAACACCCATTTGATTCAAAGGGATTTTTGGAAAGGAAGAAGCGGGTATTGATCTTTGGCGTAGTAGACAAGTTTGTTCTCCTCGTTCTTAGCTACACGGTGATACTAGTGGTAAGCTCTAACTCCGAATTTAATTTTCGTGTTCATCATTCAATTTTGGGGCTTTTGATTGTATGATTCATAGATGGAACCTATTTAGTTGTTAATTGAAGATTAACCCCAAGATTCGGGTTTATAAGTGTTAAAAGGCGGGTTTTGGGTTGGTTAATGATTTAACCATGTTTAAGACTTAAGAATGGTGTAAAATCACTAGTATTAGTGATTCTTGATGTATTGGAGACCTTTAGGTTTCTTGTGGTTGACTAATTTTGACTAGAATCAAAATTAGGGTTTGTTGATGATTATGACCCGAATGCCGATTCGATGAGGTTTATAAACTTAAAATGGATTAAGTTGAAGTATAAAACCGAGTTATATATGTTTTGGTGTCAAAACTTGTAATTTGTGAGATTTTGACTTTATGGGTCAAAATTAGGGTTTATGGGCGTTTTTGAGAACGAT
The DNA here is from genome assembly GCF_046630445.1 of Rutidosis leptorrhynchoides. Lineage (NCBI taxonomy): Eukaryota > Viridiplantae > Streptophyta > Magnoliopsida > Asterales > Asteraceae > Rutidosis > Rutidosis leptorrhynchoides. The sequence continues at coordinate 170,249,119 of NC_092339.1, forward strand.
AAGTGTTTAACACTTGTGTTTGGGTTTAATTGGCATATTAGGACCATTTTCACTTGCGTTAGTGAATGTTGGTTAGTTTGGGCGCGGTTTGTGCTTGAAAGTGCATTTGGGTCGAAATTGCACTAAGTGTCGAATTGGGTTGGTTTGTAAATCCATCCTAATTGTGTTGTGGTATTTATGATTATGGAATAGGTGCTTTCCATTGACGAGTTTCGGATTGTTTGGAAGCGTTTCATCAAGGCGACAAGGTGAGTGTTAATATCCTATACGCATATGTATGTGTAGGATGGGTGTGGGTCGGGTGAAGTGATTCTCGGCTATAGAACTCACTTCACATATAGGTGGTTTTGATGGACTTGTGTATAGGTCCAATTGGCACGGTTGTGCATTTTGGTTGACCACCTTTGATGAGGTACACGTTTATGTGTACGTTATCACACGTGGTTGTGATTTGGATGTTATAACCCCAATGGCGAAGGGTTGATATTGTCGTGATGTGGATAACCCCGATGTGGTGAATTTTATAATCCTGTGACCGTGGGTCTGAGTTGGAGAAGTGAATCGCGTGTAGTTCGGATTCACGATGATGCGTGTAGTTCGGTCATCTTATTGAGGTTGTAATCTTGTGTGGTTTCGAATTACTAAGGCCCGTGTAGTTCGGCCAACCTCGATTTTGTGTTAATGAAGATAGTAGTATCGTGTGGTTTAGGATTACTAAGGCTCGTGTAGTTCAGCCAATCTTCATGGTGGAGTTTTGGTATTCGGTAATGGGTTAAGGGGTTAACCTTACTTGTTTAAATATTGTTCTATGTATATTGATGTATCGTTGTGTTGTAGCTAACCCTCCGGGTGTAGCTTATTGGCGTTGTTCACATCGTCGTTGGTGAACTTATACTTTGTTGATATCTTTAGCTTGTTGCTTAGAGATCGTACGGTATGCTTAGTGTAGTTGCCTTATACATGGATGCTTCGGTATGCGGTATTTGATATTTGTGTGGTGTGTCCATTTTATACATATATATGTATGTAGTATGTTATCACTCACTAAGCGTTAGCTTACCCTCTCGTTGTTTACCTTTTTATAGATTTGCATGGATGCGGTGGCTCGGGTAAGCGTGAGACTAGTGGACTTGCGTAGTTGCTTTAGAAGGCTTGCTTTTGGATCGATTAGGATTGGGTAGCGTATCCCCAATCGCCATGCTCGACTTTATTTTGTATTAAAAGTCTTGTGGTCGAAAACTTGTAATTCGTACTTTAAGGGTAATTTGGGCATAGGTGGGCCCGGTGTTGTAAAACCCTTTTTATTAATGGAACGTGTTAGTTTTACATATTTGAATATGTGGTGAAAAGCGTTTTGTCTAATTATGTCGGGAGGTGGTCAAACATTTTCACGTTTTTGACTTTTTGGGACATCAGCCTGTCCAGGCCTTTCTGCACACCGCGCGGGGTCCTGGCGCGCCGCACCAATAGCTGTGCAACAAATTTTTTTTTCTGTTATTTTAAGCGGGTTCGAACGTGGTTTGGATTGGGTCGCTACAAGTGGTATCAGAGCATGGTCTAAGGGATTTAGGTGACTTGAGATAGGTGCCTAGACTTAGACTTTTATGTGTGCTTCTTTTTTACGGGACTTGTAGGATTACGGGTCGGAATGGGTTATAGTTAGTGCCTTGTTTGTAGGTGAACTAACGTTTGTATTAGTAATGCGGGTATTATTAATATACTTTTGTGTTGTGATAATAATTCTCGCGTGTGTTTATATCGCGTAGAATTTTGTTTGTGTTTGTTTATATCATTGAGCGAGGCGGTCGTTGTACTAACGAGTTGATACAGCGTGTGTGCGTAATAAGGAATTGCAAACCTTATTACGGGTGCAAATCGTGTCTAACAAGTGATGTACAACGAGTGTTTAGCAAGATGGGGCGGTGTTGTGTGTATAACTTTATACATTCATAATCTAATCGCTTTTGCATTCCTTAGAATGGCGACGGGAAATGGGATCGAGATGAACGACGTGGAGTTTAACGCTAGAGTTGCGGCCGCCGTTGCGGAGCAAATGAGTGTGTTTCGAGAAGAAATGGATAGAAAGTATTCCGAATTTCGGGGTAGTAGTGAAATGGAGCGTTGTCTTAAGTGCTTCATGAGGACTAAACCCCCAATGTATGACGGGAAACCAGATCCTTTGGTAAGCACAACATGGATCTCGGATGTCGAAGGGTGTTTTCGCACTATTGAATGCCCTCCCGAGAAAAAGACGAGGCTCGCTACTAGTTTGTTGCTGGGTAGGGCGAGGGATTGGTTGGATGGTAAGATTGATCTTGTCGGTGGCGAAACGTTTATGGCGTTATCGTGGGACGAATTTAAGGAGGAGTTCTTCGAGGAGTTCCGAACTTCAGCCGATCTGTCGGAATTGCGTAATGAGTTGCGAAATTTGCAACAGGGTTCTATGGATTTGAATACTCTCAAGACGACCGTTATGGCGAAGGCTCATTTTTGTCCGGAGTATTTGGGGAATGATCGTTTGTTGATGGGGGATTTCTATCGGACCTTGAATGATGACTTGAAGAGTAAAATTAGCCGGGGTCAAGCGAAATCGTTTGCGGAGTTATTCGCCTTGGCTAGATGTTTCGAGTCGTATTCACGATCCAAGAAGAGTGAACCTGCAAGTGAGAGAAGGGTTGTTTCGTATGGTGCTCCGAGTAAAAGGACTAAGGGTCCGAGTGTGAGCACGGGTGGTACACGGACGGGTATACCGGATTCTAGTGCGTCTAGATGTTACAATTGTGGCATGAGGGGTCACTAGTCGTGGGAATGTTCGGTGCCAAGAGGTGATGGCATGGTGTGTTTCAATTGTCAAGAGGAAGGGCATCGTAAGTCGAAATGTCCCAAGTTAGCGGGGACGAGTGCGGCAAGGAGACGTTAAGGTACGTTTAATTTTAATAAATATGTCCTTTGATTATTGATTATGCGCCGTTGAGTTTGAGTTTATTAAATGCATTGTGTTGTGCATGTTGTTGTTATGCTTGACGTTCCTAATGGAAGTACCCTATGGTGATGTTTGATTGTCGGGCGAATGGCGTAAGACTTGGTGCAACCAAGCATACCTTAATATTTGGGAAATGTTTCTACCAAGCCATGGAAATGGGTTTTGGTGTTCGGTTGTTAAGCGCGTGTTCGCTTGTGTGTTGAAGTTGATGAACCATGAGGTTCGGCGGGTGGGATGAAGCCCGAGAAATCGAGTGTTTGATCTCGATGTATGATTGGTAAAGGAGTCTACGTGACGCGACATTAGGTGCCTCTTTTATACCTACTAGCATGGTGATTGGACTCCGATTGTGTTGCGGTTACATTGTACTTAGGGTACTTAAGTGAAACCCTTAAGTACATGAGTGACTGGGTGAAAGTTGACAAACTATAGCAATTGGATGATTGCGAGGGTATAGTTTGTGTAATCGTGGTACACTTTTCGTTTGAAGTGTTTAAGGATAGGTTAAAATCCTTCGTATGCTCAAGGTTGGAGCAAGTTATGGTGATGGGTCGTGTGAGCCCAGTTGTTGGAAAGTCTACCTTTGGTAGCATTGTACGGTTGTACGAGTTGTGGATATGGAACGTAGTTCCAAGTGGGGGAGTTGCACTCCCGCACGAGGAGGTTTTTAGTTTGAGACTTCGGATGATACTTTTGGTATATCCGGAAGTTTGCGTTGGGACCTAGTTTTGGGTCGATTTGTGGTAGAGTACAATTTCGGTCAAATTGTACTTATGATTTTGGATTTGAATTATCACCAAGGTGGTAATGTGGTAAATCTCGTTGAGAGATAATGGACGTGTTGGCGAGCAAGGTGAAATCCCTCGGTTTAAGGGATGTGCGTATCGGGCTCTCTTCTAGAGAATTATTATTTTGTTCCTGTGTTTGATATAGGTGGTTCTTGCTCGATTGTGTTGGCGTTGTGTATGTGAACGTATGGTGAATGGTTAGTGGTATCCGTTAGGATTCACTATGGTGTAGCAGAGCGCGATGTTACGCTACTCGTTGTTCGAGGCCAAAAGGGCGTTGATTGGTGAAGCATGACCTTCGGGCTCCGCTGACTTCATCATGGTATTGTTGATTGGTGAAGCATGACCTTCGGGGTCCACTGACTTCATCATGGGCGTAGTGTTATATCGGTGAAGCATGACTTTCGGGGTCCGCTAACTTCATCTGGTGTTGAGATTGGTGGAGCATGACCTTCGGGGTCCGCTGACTTCATCGTGGTAGTGGATCACGTGTGGTTTCAGATTCACGATGACGCATGTGGTTTCGGTCATCTTATTGCGGAAGTGAGTCGCGTGTAGTTCGGATTCGCAAATGACTTGTGTGGTTTTAGTCATTGTATTGAGGAGTGCGTCTCGTGTAGTTCGGATTCACAAATGACTCGTGTAGTTCGGTCATTCCTCCGGGATAGTGACTCTCGTGTAGTTCGGATTCACTAAGGCACGTGTAGTTCGGCCAATCTCGCGTAGTTGCTTTAGAAGGCTTGCTTTTGGATCGATTAGGATTGGGTAGCGTATCCCCAATCGCCATGCTCGGCTTTATTTTGTATTAAAAGTCTTGTGGTCGAAAACTTGTAATTCGTACTTTAAGGGTAATTTGGGCATAGGTTGGCCCAGCGTTGTAAAACCCTTTTTATTACTGGAACGTGTTAGTTTTACATATTTGAATATGTGGTGAAAAGCGTTTTGTCTAATTATGTCGGGAGGTGGTCAAACATTTTCACGTTTTTGACTTTTTGGGACAGCAGCCTGTCCAGGCATTTCTGCGCGCCGCGCGGGGTCCTGGCGCGCCGCGCCAATAGCTGTGCAAAAAAAAAAAAAATTGTTTTATTTTAAGCGGGTTCGAACGTGGTTTGGTTTGGGTCGTTACAGATGGTTCTCTGCCAGATTATCAGAAATAGAAAAATGATTGAAGTTGAGTTAAATCTATATGCGTGTGTATGTGTTTTATATGATTCTAGGTATGTATATAGATGCAGAAGTGATGAATAGCGGTAACACAAGACAAGCAGTAAGGAACAAAAATCAAACAGTAGGAGAAATTATTTTCATTCCATGCATGTATGTGCTCAAGGATATTTACATAAAATGTTAAAATACACACTGTAGCAATCAAATCAAAAGTGAAATTTAAATAATCAAAACCCACATTTTAAAAAAAAAAATTTCTTCATTTTGTTTCATTGTGCTGACGATCTTCCATTGCACTAAATGTATTCTTTTAGGACTATATGTATTTAGAGTTTCTTTTTTATATGATTATATGTTGCCTTCTAATTAATACCACGTAGATATAACACAAGCTAATCAAGTATGAAAGGTTTTCTTATGAAGTTCAAAGTTAATTAGTCATCTAGTTGTTTGTATGGTAGTTTGTGTTTTGGTTTAGTTTGAGATATGAACTCATTTACCAATTATATAATATATTGAATCTTTAATATTTATTACTTATATATATATATATATATATATATATATATATATATATATATATATATATATATATATATATATATATATATTAAGACATATAATATTACAAATTATAATTCCAATTACCATGTATATATATACACACATATATATTTACAATTATTTGTTCGTGAATCTTCGAGAGCAGTCGAAGGTCAAATGATTTCATGAAAACAGTTCAAAATTTTTGAGACTCAACTTTACAGACTTTGCTTATCGTCTCGAAATCATATAAAGTTTAAGTTTAAATTTGGTCGAAATTTCCGGGTCGTCACAGTACCTACCCGTTAAAGAAATTTCGTCCCGAAATTTGATTGGGATGGTCATGGCTGACAATAAGTATGTTTTCAGGATGAATACGAGCTGAAAATTAGAGTTTTATCATCAGTGAGTAATATGGATAAAACAATTTGTTTATGCGGAGCGTACGAGTGAAGTTATCACAAAAGAGTGAAATGAGAAAATAAAGGTTCGTCTTTACTTTTGACATAGTTACCGTTGATTCCCGGATTTCAAAGGATTTAAAGATAATCTTCGAAATCTATATAAGATTTAATTTGTTAAATTACCAGAATCGCAGAAGATAGAACTATCAAGAATATATTTTCTTGATATGTTCGGAGGTTAAGTAGAATGAAAGAGTTATGTAACATGGCACATGATGAGGGTATGGTCTGTGAATCATCATGTTCCATTAGAAACTCAACATGACTTACTGTAATATAATCACGTTGATCAAGTGTCATTATATTATACTAACTCATGCATCAATTTCCAACACTACTTCAAGATCATTCATAATTCAAACTCTAAGTTTTCAGAGATTTAGAAACCAAAACAGTTTTCTTTTATGATATAACACAGATAGAGCGGAGAGATAATTAATATCGGACAAGAATATTTATGAAGATATCTTCAAAAATATTGAGGATATTTATAATGAAAGATACGATAATATCTTATAATTCTACAATCAAAATGTGATGAAGAAATTCATTCACAATGATTTAGAACAATTACAGAATAAGGCATTCGCCAAAGATTTCATCAGAAACAGAATCATCTGGATTCTTTATGTACAAGTTTAGTCCTTGTGATTTGTTCAGAGTCTCCTTCATAGTTTGCTCAATTCATTTTTCAGTATCAAAATTTTTGATCCTTTTCAGCATGCCATTCTTTATTATCAAACTTTTGACTGTTAAGGCAGTCTTCAGTTTTCACTGCTTCATCAACTTTTTCAAAACTCAAAAAATTGATTTGTAAACTAGGTGCTTTTCAGAATTTCAGAATGGAAGATCATAATTCTAAGAGATAAATGTTATATGTATACAAATAACTGTTGATGTAGGAACGTTGCGAGATTCAAAATACTGATTGCTAATTCTCGGTAATTGGTATGGTAATTCTCGTTATAAGATGTGGATGAGTATATGATAAGGCTTTAATGAACAAATAAAAGGGTTCTTCGGAGAGACTTAAGCCCATGAGTAATGAAGTTGCTAGTAGGTTTACTGCTAATGTGGTGGGATATAAACGGTTCCCCGGTAGCGATGACGAAAGGAAAGCTTATATATCAAGGTTATAATAAGGTTATTTCGAATGAAAAGTCGAAGTTGAATTGCTGGAGCTGTGACAAAACTGGCTATCTTGAACAGGGTTTGCAAAGTTATTTTCGGTAATAATAACACTAAAGGAATTAACACAGCTACATGTTAAATGTTTACTCAGGTTCCGAGAGTTTTTCAGGTGCATAACTATATGCATAAATCTTTCCTTCCGTAGATGAAGTGCGGTTGGTTCATCCTCTCGATTGAGGTGTTTTCAAGAATCATGAAAAGGTTTGAACGCAAATTGTAATCGTCAAGATACAAATGAGGTTTAAGATGAAATCAAGTGGCAAACTTGAAGAAATGTTTAGTTTCATATGTTAAAATCAATATTTTAATTTATTTTAATTGTCTAATGTTAGTAGTCCACAGTTAGTAATTCAATAATTCACATATAGTTTAATATATAATATTCGAAATAATTAATACGTATCGTGACCCATTGTATACATGTCTCAGACTCGATCACAACTCAAAGTATATATATTATTTTAGAATAACCTCGACCCTTTATATGCTAACTCGAGCATTACCGCGATATAGAGTGACTTACGGTTATTCCAAATAATATATATAGATGACGCCGATATGATATGTCAAAACATTGTATATGTGTCCCGACGATATTTAAAGTGTGTAAAATAAATAGCAGAAATTAAATGACGATAAATAAAATTACGAGAATTAAAATTGCGATGAATAAATTGCAATAATTAAATTGCGATAATTAAAATGTAATAAGGAATTAACAGTTAGCTGGGAACAGTTAGCTAGGATTTTGTTAGCGTGGGTTCTTAACAAAATTTCTCATAGTTAATTTGTTTGTTTCTAACAAATTTTATTTTGTCCAATGTTTTTTTCATTATACCACTTGTTGGATTCTGATAGGTCAAAATCCAAATATGAAATTGAATGAAAATGGTTATTCTGCGGTGAACGGATATGTATATATGTGGATGTAAGTAGGATAGTAAGTGACTGTTGAATCAGATTTGAAAGAATGTACAGTGTAACTTATTAATGTGAAATCTAAATATTCTTCGGGTATTACCTACCCGTTAAAATATTTTCACCATTAACAGTTTGTACAAAAGAATTTTTAATTACAATCTTTATGAAAACATATATACATATATATTTTCTTCAGATGTAATCATGAATTTAACGAGTCAATATGATATTAAACTCATTTGATTTACCGTTAGAACAAGAATATATAATCTCTAAAACATTAGAAATTACATAATTGCCATGTCGAACGAAGATAAATGATGTAGAACGATGATTATGCTTGAGGTATAGATTTTGGTGTTGAGGCGTGTAATGCGGATGTTGTTGTTGGTGGTACTGGTATTGATGTTGGTGGTACTGTTAGTGCCGGTGAAGTTGTTGATGTTGGTACGTTTTGCACCATATTTTTCAAGGCTACAACTCGGGCGCGAAGCTCGTGGACTTATTACTCCAAAATGATTGTCGGTAGGAACGAGCAAATGAATAAGGTTTAGAATCCGAGTTGTGATATAGTCGTGGTGAGATACTCTGGAAATGAGAGAGAAAATGGTGTCTCGAACAGGTTCGCCGGTAAGTGCTTTAGGTTCTTCGCCAAAAGGTGAATTCGGTTGGTGGGAGGGATCGCCTCCTTCGCGTCTCCATTGATTAAGTTGACTACGAACCCATCCCCAATTCATCCAGAATTGATGATGGCTGATTGGTTGATTCATTTTGGTGACGCTACTTTCGGGGCTTAGGTGAACATCTATGTCAGAATAGCTTTCGTATTCCGGAGAACTTGAACTAGTTGCGAGTTCCATTTCGTACGATTGAGTAAAGGGTTTTTCGGTATGAAATGATTTTCGGCTATCGGATGGTATTCTATTTACATAGAATATCTATATATAAAGAACAAAAGATTTCGTAGATTACGGAGGAATTTACGGAATATATCAGGCAAGTCTACAGTAACAGATACGCTAAGATAAGAATTATCAGATACGTTAAGATATGAATTTTGTCTATACACTATCGATGCACTAAATGCAGTAAGACGTGTCTAGACTAAGAATGATAAGCAGGTAATTTTCGACACGAAATGATAAGCAAAACTTTTGACATGCAGACACGGTCGAAGTCCAGAGTCACTAATGCATCTTAACAACTATCAGTTAGACACACTAATGCAAGACCTGGTTCGCTAAGACCACCGCTCTGACACCAACTGAAAGGACCCGTTCATACCAATTATAAACGATTCACAATAGTTGATTTCATTGCGAGGTATTTGACCTCTATATGATACATTTTACAAACATTGCATTCGTTTTAAAAGACAAACTTTCATTACATCGAAAGTTGACAGGCATGCATACCATTTCATAATATCCAACTATAAATGACCTAATCTGTCATTTACTTAATCATAATCTTTATTGAACTCAACGACTTGAATGCAACATTTTTTGAAATTTGCCATGAATGACTCCAAGTAATATCTTTAAAATGAGCAAATGCACAGCGGAAGATTTCTTTCAATCCTGAGAATAAACATGCTTTAAAATGTCAACCAAAAGGTTGGTAAGTTCATTAGTTTATCATCAATATTCATTTCCATCATTTTTAATAGACCACAAGATTTTCATTTCCATTTCTCATAAATATACATCCCATACATAGAGATAAAAATCATTCATATGGTGAACACCTAGTAATCGACCTTAACAAGATGCATATAGAATATCCCCATCATTCCGGGACTCCCTTCGGACATGATAAATTTGAAGTACTAAAGCAGTTCAAATTCTCTGACTGGGGCTTATTAGTGCCCATAAATCTATTTTTAGGATTCGCGTCAATTAGGGGCCAGTTCCCTAATTCTTAGATTACCAAACTAAAAAGGGGCATATTCGATTTCGATAATTCAACCATAGAATGTAGTTTCGATTACTTGTGTCTATTTCGTAAAACATTTATAAACATCGCATGTATTCTCAGTCCCAAAAATATATATTGTAAAAGCATTTAAACAGAGAGCAAATGAAACTCACTATACTATATTTTGTAGTAAAAATATGCATACGGCGGAACTAAACAATGCAGGGTTTGCCTCGGATTCACGAACCTATATCAAGTATATATATTAACACCAAATAGTAATCGAATAATTTTATATATAATATTATTAATAATATACTTGTTATATTATATGTTATATAGATAAATTTATACTTAATCTATATATTTTATATAACTAATGCTTATCTCATTAAATTTTAATATAGTAATTACTCATTAAAATATTATTTAATATGTAATATTGATATTAATGTAGTTAAGTCTTATGTCATAAATATATTTTTTTTTATAGAAATCTTTATTTGATATATTAATAATACTTATAATAATAACTATAAAAATAATTATTTTACTAATAATAATAATGATACTAATATTTATACTTAATAACTATAATGATAATAATACTACTACTAATAATACTAATACTTATAATAATAATAATAATAATAATAATAATAATAATAATAATAATAATAATAATAATAATAATAATAATAATAATAATAATAATGATAAAAATAATAATGATAATAATAATAATAATAATAAAAATAGTCTTGATAATAATAATATTTAAATTTTTGGTAATAATACTAAAAATAATAATAAAATCATGTTTAATGATAATAATAATAATAATAATAATAATAATAATAATAATAATAATAATAATAATAATAATAATAATAATAATAATAATAATAATATTAATTCTAATGATAGTAAATATTTTAGTTATAATGTTTATTTTAGTATTAATGATAATGATAATAATAATAATAATAATAATAATAATAATAATAATAATAATAATAATAATAATAATAATAATAATAATAATAATAATAATAATAATAATAATAATAATAATAATAATAAGTAAACTACCTCAAAGAAGTATCCCTTAAAAAAAATGCCCAAGTCCAGGTTTGAACCCGCGACCTCCCGCTAACCCGTCAACACTCTTAACCATTAAACCATTTTTGTTTTTCTGTAACTAAACCACTCTCTAAAATATATAATCTGTAATATCTGTTTATCTTCTTCTTCAAATTCACCATCACGATCATCACATGAAATCATAATCATTCTCTCATCTAACATCATTATAATCGTCTAGCTTAAGATACAGCAGTAATTTAAATAGTCGGCCCATCATTAGAATGGAATGAACAAGGTTTTTAAATAAAGCCTATTAGTCCAATAATAATATTAGACATGTCAAGGCCCAAAAAGAATATGACAGCCCAAGTTAAGTTTAAATGGCTATTAATTCGATAGGTGGTTGATGATTTCGTCCTGCCCCAAGCAACAAAGTCATGAGAAAAACAATAAAGGGTTTCCTTCCTACTTTATCCCTTTTTCTTTTCAACCGACAACACTAGCAATTAGAAAAAGAAATTGGTGTGTCTTTCACTTTATCATTATTACTTCACTCAGCCATCCAAAGAAGAAGTAGATTCATACTTTTAATAACAGAAAAGAAAAGAGCAGAAGAAGATATCAATTAGTAGCAGTGGTTGAGGCTGTGATCGTGTATTTAAACAACAATAAGAAGATAGTGGATTGTGGTGGTTGTGGTTGCAGCTAAAACGGGTCCTTGGTGGTGATGGGTTTGGTTTGGTGGGTTTATGATTTGGTTCTTTAATGCAAACAGTCGATGGTAGCGATTGTATCGTTGATCGGTTTGAGATGGTTCTTAAACAAAAACATATATAGTTAGCATATTCGATAATGGTTTAATGGTTATTTGATAATGATGATTGATAATGAGGGATGGTGATCAAGGTATAGTAAGTTGTGGGTTTCGAACTAAAATGGAAAGCAAGTATTAGTGTAGCAGCAACAACAACGATGGGTTCATGGGGGTGTTTCTTGGTTTTAGTAAAAAGATAAGGAAACCAAAGTCTAGTGGTCATTACCATTCGAATAACAAGAAGATCCAAATGAGTTGTGGTTGTGCTGTATGGCTGAATATGATCATAATTGCAGCAGGAGTATAGCAGTAAGGTGATAGTGGCAGTGGCCGATGGGGATGAAGGAAAAAGAAATAGAAAATAGGAAGTAGAGATAAGTAGTTTATGGTTTTGCAGGTGGTTGTGAAAATGTCAGGAGGTGGTGATGATAAACATAACGATGGTGGATTGAAATGGTTTGGTGGTGGTTGTATATCTCACAAAACAAACAGAAGATAAATTCAACTTTTGATGATGATGATGGTGGTACGGTGGTAGGGTTTAAGGTGGTGGTTTGAGTGACCGGTCGAGCAAAAAAGACACTAGCGAGTAATAGCACCCATATGGTTATGTTTGGGTGATCGTAGAAGGAGAGTAGCAGCATACAGACGGCCTTGAACAGTAATTAGTGTTGGTTTGAAACAAAAGACTAACCTTCGTTTGAGTAGTTGTTGATGGTGATCAAAACAGGAGAATACTAGTAGCCGTTAGTTGTGGATGATGGTGTTGGGTTTGATCGTGGTTGAGCGTGGTGAACCAAAGGTGGTGATAGTTTACAAAGTAGAGAAGGAGAGAGAAATAGTAGTGGATAGTGGTTGATGGAGTGACGGTTTATGATGATTCTTGTGAGGATGGTTCTCGGCCAGATTATCAGAAATAGAAAAATGATTGAAGTTGAGTTAAATCTATATGCGTGTGTATGTGTTTTATATGATTATAGGTATGTATATAGATGCAGAAGTGATGAATAGCGGTAACACAAGACAAGCAGTAAGGAAAAAAAATCAAACAGTATGAGAAATTATTTTCATTCCATGCATGTATGTGCTCAAGGATATTTATATAAAATGTTAAAAGACACACTGTAGCAATCAAATCAAAAGTGAAATTTAAATAATCAAAACCCACATTTTAAAAAAAATCTTCATTTTGTTGCATTGTGCCGACGATCTTCCAGTGCACTTAATGTATTCTTTTAGGACTATATGTATTTAGAGTTTCTTTTTCATATGATTATATGTTGCCTTCTAATTAATACCACGTAGATATAACACAAGCTAATCAAGTATGAAAGGTTTTCTTATGAAGTTTAAAGTTAATTAGTCATCTAGTTGTTTGTATGGTAGTTTGTGTTTTGGTTTAGTTTGAGATATGAACTCATTTACCAATTATATAATATATTGAATCTTTAATATTTATTACTTATATATATATATATATATATACATATATATATATATATATATATATATATATATATATATATATATATATATGTGTATATATATTATGACATACAATATTACAAATTATAATTCCAATTACCATGTATATATATACACACATATCTATTTACAATTATTTGTTCGTGAATCGTCGAGAGCAGTCGAAGGTCAAATGATTTCATGAAAACTGTTCAAAATTTTTAAGACTCAACTTTACAGACTTTGCTTATCGTCTCGAAATCATATAAAGTTTAAGTTTAAATTTGGTCGAAAATTTCCGGGTCGTCACACGGCCCTCCGATCCCATCGAAAGTATGAGGTTTGCACCCCATGAAAGCTTTGTAGGAGCATCCCTCGTTTGAGTTACCGCCTCCATTGTTGTTGTTGTTGTGGTTGTTGTTATTGTTGTTGTTGTTGGATAAGTGTCCGGCCATGGCCGCATCTACGGTGGTGGCTATCATTTGTTGAAGGGATTGTTCGGGAGTTTCATTGTGTGGAACTCGGCGAGGAGGCATTGTTCCTTCGAGACACAAGAATATCATTGATTAGTATTCTAAATAATACTAATCGTGACATGGAATAAAGATAGAGAGAAATTTTCCTTGACCCGCCTTAAATTCTTTATGTCATAATGTCGGAACGTCCATATGAGTCACCGTAATATAATTCCAGCAATTATATTACCCTAATTCATATGTGCATTCGACATTATTTCATATAGTCAAGGTGGCGTGTCAATCAAATTAAACAACGTGAGATTAAGATGGAATAAGAGTTAGATATGAATAGAGGAGTTCGAGTATAAATGCACAAGTAGTCAAGTAATTCCTACTTCAAGTCTATATGCCGGTTGTAGTCTAGATCACTAATGTACCCTATGACTCGGGGTTGACACCAATGAACTCTAAATCCCTACAACCAACGCTCTGATACCATCTGTAGCAACCCGACAAAATCGTCATTGACGGCGCTGATAATGCTAAAAACGAACATATATTTCATAGCATTATTCCTCAAGAAAGACAAGCTTTTAGTTGCAATTGTTCTATTTACAAGTGATATTCGTTTAAATAATAAAAGGTGAAGACAAAAGACAGATTCGACGAATTGAAGACGCAAACGACCAAAAAGCTCAAAAGTACAAAAGACAATCAAAGAGGTTCCAATTATTGATAAGAAACGTCTCGAAATTACAAGAGTACAAGATTCAAAACGCAAAGTACAAGATATTAAATTGTACGCAAGGACATTCAAAAATCCGAAACCGGGACCAGAGTCAACTCTCAACGCTCGGCGCAACGGACTAAAAATTACAAGTTAACTATGTATATAAATATAATATAATATATAATTAATTATATAAATTATATATATATTATATTTATATAATAAACCGTCGGTAAACAAAGAGCCAAAATGGAGTGAGCTGTATTTACAAACTCCGCGACTCGCGGAGTTTGAAGGCAAAAAGGGCCGCGAGTCGCGGAGCCCCAAATTCTGAAACTCCCTATAAAAGCAAACGAATTCTGATCGCAAAAACCAACATATATCCTTCCTCTCTATATCTATACGTAAATATTTATATTTTAATTTTAATTTTAATTTTAATCCTAATAATAAGGGTATGTTAGCGAATATTGTAAGGGTGTAAGTCGAAATTCTGTCCGTGTAACGCTACGCTATTTTTAATCATTGTAAGTTATGTTCAACCTTTTTAATTTAATGTCTCGTAGCTAAGTTATTATTATGCTTATTTAATCCGAAGTAATCATGATGTTGGGCTAATTACTAAAATTGGGTAATTGGGCTTTGTACCATAATTGGGGTTTGGACAAAAGAACGACACTTGTGGAAATTAGACTATGGGCTATTAATGGGCTTTATATTTGTTTAACTAAATGATAGTTTGTTAATGTTAATATAAAGATTTACAATTGGGCGTCCCTATAAATTACCATATACACTCGATCGGACACGATGGGCGGGGTATTTATATGTATGAATAATCGTTCATTTAACCGGACACGGGAATGGATTAATAGCCACTAGAATAATTAAAACAGGGGTGAAATTATGTACAAGGACACTTGGTATAATTGATAACAAAATATTAAAACCTTGGGTTACACTCAGTTGACATCCTGGTGTAATTATTAAACAAAGTATTAAAATCTTGTTACAGTTTAAGTCCCCAATTAGTTGGAATATTTAACTTCGGGTATAAGGATAATTTGATGAGGACACTCGCACTTTATATTTATGACTAATGGACTGTTATGGACAAAAACCAGACGTACATATTAAATAATCCAGGACAATGGACAATTAACCCATGGGAATAAACTAAAAATCAACACGTCAAATATCATGATTACGGAAGTTTAAATAAGCATAATTCTTTTATTTCATATTTAATTTCCTTTATTTTATATTTAATTGCACTTCTAATTATCGCATTTTTATTGTTATTGTATTTAATTGCACTTTTAATTATCGTACTTTTTAATTATCGCAAGTTTATTTTATCGAACTTTTATTATTCGCAATTTCATTATCGTTATTTACTTTACGCTTTAATTTAAGTCTTGTATTTATTTTTAATATTTTACATTTGGTTTTAACTGCGACTAAAGTTTTAAAATCGACAAACCGGTCATTAAACGGTAAAAACCCCCCTTTATAATAATAATATTACTTATATATATATTTGTATTTTTATAAAAGTAAACTAATATAGCGTTAAGCTTTGTTTAAAGATTTTCCCTGTGGAACGAACCGGACTTACTAAAAACTACACTACTGTACGATTAGGTACACTGCCTATAAGTGTTGTAGCAAGGTTTAAGTATATCCATTCTCTAAATAAATAAATATCTTGTGTAAAATTGTATCGTATTTAATAGTATTTTCCTGCTAAAATATAATAGCTATTTTATATACACCTCGCATAACTATCAAGTATTTATGGCGCCGCTGCCGGGGAATCGCTTAAAAGCCGAAAGCGCAACGCTAATATATATAAAAAAAAAATTTAGTTTACTTTTATTAAAATTCGTTTTTATAAAAATACGTTTTAAATATTCGAAAATATAAAAAGAAAAACAAAAATATAAGTATTTTTAAGATTTTGTTAAATATTTAAGTTTTATAAAGTTTCTTTATTTTTATATAAGTTTTATTTAAGTATTTTGTTTTTATTTAAAACATATAAAATATATATATATATATATATATAAATCTAGTTTTACAATTTTTATTTATAAAATTATAAAGTAGTTCTATTTTTATTTTAGTTTTTAAATATAAGTTTTTATTATATAAATATTTAGATTTTAAAACAGAAAAATATAAAACAGAAAAAAAAACGCGTCAAGTTTTAAACTGTACCAGAGTTGAATTTTGGAACCCCGCGACTCGCGGAGTTTGCTGCATGGAATACCGCAACTCGCGGAGACACTCTGACACCGACAGAAACCCTAATCTGAATTTAATTACGGAGTAATTATTAATTATTATTATTATTAACCCTAAATATTTATTATTATTATAATTAGTTTTATTTTAAGTTTCTTTTTATTTAATTTATATTTTAGTTAAATTAGTTTAATTAAATTGTAAAATTAATAGTTTTAATAAATAAATAATATAAAAATAATATTTTTATAAAAATTGTACTTTTTACAACTTTTTGTATATTTTTATATTTTGTCCCTTTTTAATCGTTTTAGCGTAATATTTGTATTTTTAGCTCATATTTAGTTTTAAACTTAGTTTTTGCCATAGTTATTTTTACTTCTAGATTTTTAGGCTTTGCCGTAGAATTCCTTAAGTGCTTTTTCTTTAGACTAAGATTTAGGTACTTTAGAATTTTGCGACGCCTTTTTAAGTTTTAGTTTCTTTTTAAGTTATTTCCATTTGGGATATAGTTTTTCCTGTAAACTTTAATATTTTTAGACGACTTTTACCTATGTATCAATTATCATTCCAATTAGTAATCTCACTTTGCGATTATAATTTTAAGTTAGTTGTAGTAATAAGGTTAGGTTAGTCAAGTGTTTTTAAGTTTTATAAGTTTCTTTTATTTTTCCGTCACCTTTTATTTTTCAACCATTTTTCTTTTTCGACCTTTTTCGACGAACTCTTTTTCTTTCTTATTTCTCGCTATTCTAGTTTTAGGACATAGATTTTTATTCTACTTCTTATCTAATTTTCTTAAAATTACGAAAATTTATTTTAAGTGGTTAAATTGATAGACATCAAAATTTTCTGGTTCGTAGTAATAGTTGGATTTGTACGTGGACCGGGTTATTGGAGCCAAACAGTCCTCAATTATATTGAGACCAAACGAATCCTGCCCCTCTGCTGCATCTTTTGGCTATTCGAAACGTGGGCAAAATCAGAAAAGTCTATTGATTGGATAACTTATTACTATTTTTCTTTCCTTTTAAAAACTAATAGGATATTCAGTTCATGCACCGAGCAAGACGTTCACCACCTTTTGTACGTTCACCACCTGTAACTAGATCAAGACATTTAGCAAATATTACTGCCGTTGATTTTTCTTTAGAATCGTCATCCAGTCGACCAAGTACTCCAGTTCAAATTTCCGATAATCCATTTTTTGAACCCTACCTCACAATTGAGAATCCGGATAATATTCAGGAATGATTCGTAGATCCTGAACCATTAAATTTTCCTCCGGAACCACCAATCATTCAAACAGAGATTGTTGAGGAACGAACCATTAAATCAGAATCCTCTAGTGATTCGGATTCAACAAATTCAATTATGGAGAATCTGGAACCTTTAAGTATGGAAGACCGAATGAGAGCTAAACGCACTGGCCAAGGTCACGTAATTACTCATCCAGACATTAATGCGCCAGATTATTAAATCAAAGGACAAATTCTACACATGGTGACTAATCAATGCCAATTTAGTGGTGCGCCGAAGGAAGATCCAAATGAACATCTACGTACCTTTAATAGGATCTGCACACTATTTAAAATCCGAGAAGTGGAGGATGAACAGATATATCTCATGTTATTTCCCTGGACTTTAAAGGGAGAAGACAAAGATTGATTGGAATCGTTACCTGAAGGGGCGATCGATACATGGGGCGTTTTAGTTGAAAAATTTCTTAAACAATTCTTTCCGGCATCTAAAGCCGTAAGACTTCAAGCAGAAATTGTTACGTTTACACAGAAGCCAAATGAAACTCTATATGAGGCGTGGACTAGATTTGGAAAGTTGTTAAGAGGATGTCCGCAACATGGTTTAGACACCTGTCAAATAGTACAAATATTCTACCAAGGATGCGACATCACTACAAGGAAAGACATAGATATAGCAGCTGGTGGTTCTATTATGAAGAAAACCGATGATGCTTACAAAATTATTGATAACACTGCTTCCCACTCACATGAGTGGCACCAAGAAAAAGATATCGTTAGATCATCTAAAGCAGCTAGAGCCGATTCTAGCCATGACTTAGATTCCATTTCCACAAAGATAGATGCTGTCGAGAGACGAATGGAAAAGATGACTAAAGATATTCACTCAATACGAATTAGTTGTGAGCAGTGTGGAGGACCACATTTGACAAAAGATTGTCTCCGTATTGAATTAACAATGGAACAAAGAGAGAATATTTCATACATAAACCAAAGGCCTGGAAATAATTATCAGAATAATTATCAACCGCCAAGACCAATTTACAATCAAAACCATAATTATAACCGAAATATTCCATACAACAACCAACAAGGTCCTAGCAATCAACAAGTATCCAATAATACTTACAATCAGCAAAGACCTAATTTTCAAAACAAACCACCACAACAAACCGATGATAAAAAGCCGAATTTAGAAGATATGATGACGAAGCTAGTTGAAACTCAAACGCAATTTTTCACATCTCAGAAACAAACTAATGAACAAAATGCTCAAGCATTTAGAAATCAACAAGCTTCTATTCAAAATCTGGAACAAGAAGTAAGTAACCTAGCAAGGTTAATAGGTGAAAGAAAACCGGGAAGTTTACCTAGTGATACAAATGCTAACCCCCGAAATGAAACAGCTAAAGCTATTACCACAAGAAGTGGTACAACACTTAAACCACCTGAAATACCTGTAACTTCTGATGAAGCTATTCCTACTCCACAAGAACCACAACCTGATCAAGATAAGGAAAAAGAACCGGTAGTTGAAAAGGTTAATGAAGATAACACAGTTAAGGCTAAACCTTATGTTAAACCATACCAACCACCACTTCCTTACCCGAGTAAAATGAAGAAAGAGAAACTTGAAGCCGAGCAATCCAAATTCTTGGATATGTTTAAACAGATAAATGTAAATCTTCCTTTCATTGATGTGATTTCAGGAATGCCTAGATATGTTAAATTCTTGAAAGATCTAATCTCAAATAGAAAGAAAATGGAAGAACTCTCGACTGTTACCATGAATGCTAATTGTTCAGCAGTGCTGTTGAATAAGATACCAGAAAAACTATCTAATCCAGGAAGTTTCATGATTCCATGTTTTCTGGGTAGTCTTAGTTCAATAGAAGCATTGGCAGATTTAGGTGCTAGTATAAATCTAATGCCATATTCACTATACGCTAAACTAGACCTTGGAGAATTGAAACCAACCAGAATAAGCATACAACTAGCTGATCGATCAATAAAATATCCTAGAGGGATAATGGAAAACATGCTATTTAAAGTTGGTACTTTAGTATTTCCAGTAGATTTTGTTGTTCTGGACATGGAAGAAGATTCTCAAGTTCCTCTCATATTAGGAAGACCATTCTTAAACACGACTAAAGCAATGATAGACGTGTGTAAGAAATTGACCCTAAGTATAGAGGATGAGAGTGTTACCTTTTCAGTTGATAGAGCAATGCAACAACCACAATATTTAGATGATACATGTTATTATATTCAAACTATAGATGCACATGCAGAATTATTAGAAGAATTTCCAGAATTACAAGGAACAGGAGAATGTTCTTTAGGAGAAGGAACAGAACAAATTGATGAAGCTGAAATGTTAGCTACACTTATAGCTAATGGATATGAACCAATAACAGAAGAAATTCAAATGCTAAAAGAAGAAGACAGATATCGATACAAATCATCGATAGAAGAACCTCCGAAATTAGAGTTAAAGCCACTTCCAAACCATTTGGAATACGCTTATTTACATGGTGAATCTGAATTACCTGTAATAATATCGTCTTCTCTTACTGAAAATGAGAAATCACAACTCATTTCTGTGTTGAAAGCTCATAAACCAGCCATTGCATGGAAGATTCATGATATTAAAGGAATAAGTCCTTCGTATTGCACACATAAAATCCTTATGGAAGAAGGTCATAAAACGTATGTGCAACGCCAACGAAGACTAAATCCTAATATGCAAGATGTAGTTAAAAAAGAGATTATTAAACTGCTAGATGCAGGTCTAATTTATCCAATCTCTGATAGTCCATGGGTAAGCCCAGTTCAATGCGTGCCTAAGAAGGGTGGCATGACTGTCATTAAAAATGAAAAAAATGAGCTTATTCCTACTAGAACTGTAACAGGATGGCGTGTGTGTATTGATTATAGAAAATTAAATGACGCCACCAGAAAAGATCACTTTCCCTTACCTTTCATTGATCAAATGTTGGAAAGATTAGCCGGAAATAGTTACTATTGTTTTCTAGATGGATTTTCCGGATATTTTCAAATTCCAATAGCACCCGAAGATCAAGAGAAAACCACATTCACGTGCCCTTATGGTACTTTTGCTTACAAACGCATGCCATTTGGACTTTGCAACGCCCCTGCAACCTTTCAAAGGTGTATGATGGCGATTTTTCACGACATGATAGAAGAATGCATGGAAGTTTTCATGGATGACTTTTCAGTCTTCGGTGATACATTTGAATCATGTCTAGTTAATCTGGAACGAATGCTTATTAGATGCGAACAATCAAATCTAGTACTTAATTGGGAGAAATGCCATTTTATGGTTAAAGAAGGCATCGTTCTTGGTCATAAAATTTCAAAAGAAGGAATTGAAGTGGATAGAGCTAAAGTAGATGTAATTGCTAAACTTCCACATCCCACCAATGTTAGAGGAGTTAGGAGTTTTCTAGGGCATGCCTGTTTTTACCGACATTTCATAAAAGATTTTTCTAAAATTGCCACTCCTATGAATAAACTCCTAGAAAAGGATGCTCCATTCATCTTTTCAGATGAGTTTATCAAATCTTTTAATATTCTTAAAGAGAAACTCACTAATGTGCCGATCATGATAACACCAAATTGGAATCTACCATTTGAACTAATGTGCGATGCAAGCGATTTTGCAATGGGAGCCGTTTTAGGACAAAGGATTGAAAAACGATTTCAACCTATATATTATGCTAGTAAGATGTTACAAGGAGCACAAACGAACTATACAACTACTGAAAAAGAACTCCTTGCTATTGTCTTTGCTTTTGACAAATTTTGATCATATCTCGTTCTAGCAAAAACGGTGGTCTATACCGACCATTCTGCTCTTAGATACCTATTTTCAAAACAAGATGCTAAACCAAGATTAATCCGTTGGATCCTACTCTTACAAGAGTTTGAAATTGAAATCCGAGATAAAAGAGGAGCAGAAAATCTCGCCGCTGATCATCTTTCTCGTCTTGAAAATCCCGAATTAGAAGTTCTAAATGAATCGGCCACACAAGAAAACTTTCCTGATGAATATCTATTGAAGATAGATTATAAAGAAATTCCATGGTTTGCAGACTATGCAAACTACTTAGTTTGTGGATTCCTTGAAAAAGGATTATCGTACCAAAGACGAAAGAAATTCTTCAGTGATATAAAACACTATTTTTGGGAAGATCCACATCTGTTTAAAAGTTGTCCCGATGGAATAATACGCCGATGTGTATTTGGAGATGAAGCTAGTAAAATATTAAACCATTGTCACACAGGACCAACAGGAGGGCATTATGGGCCTCAACTAATAGCAAGAAAAGTTTATGATGCTGGATTCTATTGGCCTACAATTTACAAAGATGCACACCTTCTTTGCAAATCCTGTGATGCTTGTCAAAGGGCCGGAAAAATAAGTCAACGTGATGAAATGCCACAAAATGTCATCTAAGTATGTGAAGTATTTGACATTTGGGGTATTGACTTTATGGGTCCATTTCCAAAATCTCATAATAATCTATATATACTCGTAGCCATTGATTATGTATCTAAATGGGCGGAAGCACAAGCTCTCCCAACTAACGATGGACGAGTTGTAGTCAACTTTTTAAAACGTCTTTTTGCAAGGTTTGGAACACCGAAAGCTTTAATAAGTGATCGGGGTACTCATTTCTGTAATAATCAACTTGAGAAAGTTCTTAAAAGATATGGAGTAACTCATAAAATCTCCACCGCATATCATCCACAAACAAGTGGACAAGTTGAAAATACCAACCGAGCTTTAAAACGTATTCTAGAGAAAACCGTAGGATCAAATCCAAAGGAATGGTCCATTAAATTGGAGGATGCAGTCTGGGCTTTTAGAACAGCCTACAAAACTCCAATTGGAACCACACCTTTTAGACTTGTTTATGGAAAAGCATGTCATCTTCCATTAGAAATTGAACACAAAGCATTTTGGGCTTTGAAGACATGTAATCTTGATATACATGAAGCTGGACGTCTACGATTAAGTCAATTAAACGAATTAGAAGAATTAAGACATGAAGCATACGAAAATTCATTAATTTATAAAGAAAGAACGAAGAAATGGCATGATAAAAGAATCAGAAGTTCAAAAGAATTTAAAGAAGGAGACAGAGTTCTTCTTTTCAATTCACGATTCAAGCTATTTCCTGGAAAATTGAAATCAAGATGGTCTGGACCATTCATAGTTAAAAGAGTTTTTCCATACGGAACAGTAGAATTGATAAATTCAAATGGGATTGAATTTAAAGTTAATGGTCACAGAGTTAAACACTACATAGATAGTCCGATGGAAGTCGACAACGAAGTTAATCACAATTTCGACACCACAGCTAACTAAGTGTGGGGAGAATCAAGGGGTTTATGTATTTCTGTTAGAGTTAGATTGTCTGTTTTCGTGTAGTTCTCGAAAATGGAACCCGAATGGTCTTTCCCTAGCAGACCCTAAAGAACTAGTCTTCTCCCCCCATTCTGAATTTTTATTTTTTTTAGGTTTTTACAAAATGAAGACTGCCTGTGAACTAAACCATGGTCTAATGCTACACGCTTTGATCACTAAACGTAATAATGACACACTACCGAGTGAAATAGTATCAGTAATCAGAGAAAGATTGGACGGAGTTAGAAAAGAATCTAGATGCGAAGATAATAAGTTACAATTTGGTAAAGGAAAATCAAAATCCGCAGCGAAAAGAAGAGCACGACACCTAGAAAGATGTCACAAATGCGGAAAATGGTCACATGGAGGTAAATGTTCAAATAATCAAACCTATTCAAATACCGAATTTGTTACTTTATGCAGAGACGGACCGTTCATATGTTTAGAAGAAAAGACACTGAATGCTCGAGGTTACGCCTATGTAGCTATGGAAAACCAATTAAACCGACTATCTTATGAATGGGATAGATCATATAACTAAGAAATCTATTTCACAGGTATGTTTGCACAGTTTTTATTTTATTTTTTTATTTTTAACCTTTTGATAATAAACGCTAATTTGTTCGCTATAAAGTATTAAATTGGTATTGAATATAGGTTTGGCGACCGAAATTATTGATATCATTCAAAAATTTATTACATCACTGCGAAATTTAACGTTTATTCTTAAGGTATAAATATCTTTAATCAATCAACCCAAAATATTTCAAAAATTCGTCATGAGTTAAATTAGGTCTTGGAACCGAAATTACTTTACCGAAAAGAGGGGCGCATATTTTTGATAATATTTGATTGATTAAAGTGGGATAAAAAGCCAAAAAGATTTTTAATTTTATTTTTACCATGTTTTGAAAATTAATATTTAAATATTAAATTAATATTGTAAACTTTGTAAAAACAATATTTTTAAAATTGTAAATATTTGAAAAATTAATATAAGTTTGGTGTGAATTTATAATATGAATTTTTAAATTAAGTTTGGTGTGAATTTTTAATTTTTAAAATATGAATTTTTAATTTTATGCATTTCAAATTTTAAGTTTGGTGTGAATTTTTAATATTAATTTTGAATTTTATATTTAAATTGTGTGAATTTAAAAACAAAAATTTACTTTATCTCATTAAGTTAAAAATATGATTTTTAAAATTCGTCGTAAGTTGAAGACTAGGTCTTTAAACCGAATTTGCTTTACCCAAGGGAGGGACGAAAACTTTTATTATCATTATTTTTAATCTTATTGAATTAAAGTATGCCAAAAACATTAAAAAACCCAAAAAATCTTAGCTTTTAAAACAATCGCTACAAAAAGACAAATTTTAAAATTTTGTCGAAGGACGGACTAGGACATCGATCCGAAACGACCTCGTCCTAAATAACAAGGGAAACAAAATTTTAAAATTAATTACTTAATTGTTTTAATTAGCATAAGATATAAATAAATAAAAAAAAATAACAAACTCCGCGACTCGCGGAGTTTGAAGGGTTTAAACCCCGCAACTCGCGGAGGGACCGAATTACAGAAAAAATAAAAGGAGCTGGAACAGTTCAGTTGCACACCACAAACAAGAAAAATACTGCGAAAATACTCCGAAAAAACCCGCAAAAACACCCCCAAAATCACAATTTTTAACCGTTAATCATCAAATCTTTTACTAAAATCATGTTGAGAAGGATGCTATCAAGGAATTACTCAAGAAAAACGGTAAATTTCTACACCTAAACACCATTTAATCCGAAAATTAGTGTTCTTGAGCAATTTTATACCCAATTTGATTTTGATGCTTTTTAGTGTAATTATGCTTAAATTGTTTATGTATTATGCTTGTATAACCTAGATTGATGCTATTTAGCATGATTAGAAGCCTTAAACTTCAAATTTTGAGTAATCTAGGGTTTATGTTCTTGAGCAAATTTGGAGCTTTTTGATATAAACAGGTTATGGCCGATTTTTGTCATGAATTGTTGCTAAATTAAGTAGTGTAACATGTTTAGGTAGTTAAATGATCCAAACTTTGAGCCTAAACATGATTTTGAGAATTAAAGTGGACTTTTTCAAGTCTAAAAATTCATGAACTTGATTTTTGAGAGATAATGCCATTTGAAACTTGTTTAATTGCTAGTAATGATTATTTTGACATGTTATTTGAGTTGAATGCTTATGAACTTGGCGAACATTTTCGTATATGCTTATTTGAAAAAGTGTAGATTTGATGAAAATATGAAAATGAGCTTAAGTTTGATATAAATTGATCATGTCATTGTAATTATTTTGATTGATGATTTTGCTGACACTAATGCATATTTGGATGCACAAAAATTGTGTTTGATGTGTTTTGCAGACTGAAAGGGGTGAATCTTCATCCCAAGCTCGCAATGCTCCTGCTGAGAATGCGGAACAACAGGAGGTGGATAACTACTACAAGCAAGATATACCTCATCCAGTCATGACATTTTCTGATATGCACTTGGAAGATTTGCACCCGAACCTGAGATTTGACAGACTTTGGATAGATTATCCAAAATACCAAAGGGGTTTGCATACTCTTCATTCTAAAGTTGTTGAGGTACCTAGGGTCATAGAATGGGGACCATTAGAAGCTGTAGAATTAGCTGGGCCAATTAGGGAATTACTTGCACAGAGGTATGGTAATTCTACTTTTAATGACTGGGTACGTTTATTCACCATGCGTAGACCTGTATATAAAGTATGGTGTGAAGAATTGTTGTGTAGTATAGAATTAAATGATCGGGTAGCTAGTTTAACCGATCGATCTTTTATTAGATTTTTGTTAGGAGGTTCGATGCGCCACATGTCTTTACTAGACATGGCTAAGCTTTACGTATATATACGCCTGAGGAGTTAGCATCTGCCGATTGTAGAGGGTTGATACTAAATGGTAGAAAGATAGATGAAAATTTTGATACACATGGTGTATGGAGTCAAATGACAAGCCATCACCGATTCAAAGGGGGAAATTACTCTTATTTGGATATAGATAGAGCTGAATTAAGAGTGATTCATAGGTTTTTAGCTAATTCGATTACACAAAGAGGTAAGAACAAGAAAAAGGTAAATGAACAGGATTTGTTTTACCATATGTGTATTCGAGACCCACAAAGCACTGTAAGTATACCTTATTGTGTGGGTTATTATTTATCAGCTATGGTTAGGGGGATGAGACCGCATAGCATAATAGGAGGTGGTATTTTTATTACTTTGATTGCTGAATATCTCAGTGTGGATATAAGTCGGGGGGATTATTAGTCGAAGAACCAGAACCCCGCGATATAATAGGTTTAAATGTATACCATGGTGCGAAAGTTTTGAAGAGGCGAAATAACGCCGCAGTACAATACCATGGTAGACATCCACAGGTTGAGAGAAACCAACAGCAAGGTAATGTAGGAGGGGGAAATGAAATGCAAGAAATGCAAAGGTTTATAGCTTCACAGGAGTACGAAAATGCTAGACAGAGAGCATTTGAAGATTGGCAAGTTCATCAAAACCAAATCATAGCTCATTGCCAACATATAGGTAGAAACTATATTCCTACTCCAAAACCCATATTCCCTCCCTGGTCTATAGAGATGCAACCACCGTATCCTACGTATAACCCAGCCGAAGCATTCTATAGCACCTATGGTTATGCATGGAACCCCTATTGGTATCAGTATCATCCCTAGTCTACTTAGTTTTATTTATTTTGTAATTTGTAATGTTGATACGTTTAATACTTATGTTAATATTGTAATAGTTTTTATAATTTTCTAACTTTTATTCTTAGATTTTAATAATTTTTGAATGTGGGGTAATATACCAAACTTCAAAAATATGTATATATGTTTGCAGTTTATCTTATGTACACAACAGGGTAAAACAACGCATTTTCAAAGACTGGCATTAAGTTCAGCAAAAGCAACTAATTTTGACGACAAGATGCAAAATATATGTGAAATAACAACAAGACGGAATGAACAAATGATGTGCACCATTTATCATTCAGCAAACAAACGCCAATATATTTGGAAACTTTGGTAAAATTTAATCATTTTCACACAAATCACCCTCAATAATTTAAATTGTTACTGATTTCTTGCAAATAAGGGCATTGCAAGATCTTAAGTGTGGGAAGGGGTTAAATTCTTTCGGATTTTAAAATTTTTATCTTAAACACTGGGTTACCATTAAAAATACTAGTAAAGCAGTAGTTGTATTAGAATCTAGTGCTCTCTGATAATAAAGAACAGCCCTAGTCTTATATACTGTCTACCCAATTCTAGTAAAATTTTTCAAAATTTTCAATTAAATGAACTCAAAATCATGTTTATACATATTTATGAACGATAAAACTAGGTTTTAACACCGAAATTATTGTAACCTCGGAAAGGACATAAATTGAGAAACAAACCAAAATGTTAAAATTCATTTAAAATGGAATAGAGGACAATAAAAAGGAAAATAAAAGCCAAGTGTGGGAAAATTCTCCAAGTTATTCAAAACATATATCACATATTTTTGTACAAATAACTGAAAATACTTTTGCTTTGGACTAAACTAAAAAGTTTTACCTGATTTACTGTAAGAAAGATGGATCTACACGATGAATCAATTCCATCATTAAAAGGAAGTAAAGTCTTCCGAAAAAGACACGCGCTTCTTGATTTAGGTCAAGAAGTTGTCGTCCAGACCAGCTGTAGGTTGACGAAAAATCTAGAAAAGTCATCACTAAAATCAGCAGGAAATCCACGGACCTCAGCATTAAACAGGGTCGCCAAGTGGTCAGATTTATCCTAACCATGAGAAGGATTTATCTCGTAAAATGGGGCACCATGCAAATTAGCTGGATAAGACTAATGAATCAGATCCCCAGAAAGGATAATCTCCTTAAAAGATCAAAAATCAGCTTTTAAGCCTGATATTACTCAATCCTATAGATTGACTTTAAAGATTGAGAATTCAAACTCATGGAATTCAATGATATCTAAACTCGAGCTTGAACGAGAAAATATTTTGATAAAATTATAAACCGATTTGTTTTCTGAAAACCCATTTTCAATGCGTTCATTACCATTGAACATAAAATCCTAGGAATTCACCTGGAATTCATTAGGTCACCTGAACTAAATCGGGTGTCAACCGTAAGAACGGTGGTTGCATAGTGGTCAAAGACAGGACCTTGTGCCAGACCGAAAAATCATAAGGGGGAGCTTTACTATTGCTCCTACCAAGGATAGTAATTGCGTCCGACACGTTATAGACCATAATTAAAAGCATGTCAGGGGACATTGCCTTAACAGTTGCTTGTTCAACGCTTTCCTTTATAACCAGACGGTAGTTTACCGAAAGGTAATATACGGGACAAGTAAACTGGACGTGTTGCTTTCCAAATACAAGGTTAGCAAGTGGGTGACACAAAACCGCAAGTTTTGAGCTAAAATTTTTAAATCTGAAACCCACCAAACCCACAAAAATATTTTGCAAACACCGGTAAAGGGTTATTCCAGAAAACTTATCTAGGGTAAAAACTAGATTTAATTTTCAAAATATCAAATGTTTTCATAAAGATCCAATTTCCTTAATGGATCTAAATTTTTATAGTCATGTGGGACTGTAAACCATATCGTTACTACCATTGTTTATACCGCCGTATAGAAATCACTGATGTACAAAGTGTGAAGAATAAAGAAGTGATTCTAGTATTTCAAGACGATATTGCTTGAGGACAAGCAACGCTTAAGTGTGGGAATATTTGATAATGTTAAAAACGAACATATATTTCATAGCATTATTCCTCAAGAAAGACAAGCTTTTAGTTGCAATTGTTCTATTTACAAGTGATATTCGTTTAAATAATAAAAGGTGAAGACAAAAGACAGATTCGACGAATTGAAGACGCAAACAACCAAAAAGCTCAAAAGTACAAAAGACAATCAAAGAGGTTCCAATTATTGACAAGAAACGTCTCGAAATTAAAAGAGTACAAGATTCAAAATGCAAAGTACAAGATATTAAATTGTACGCAAGGTCATTCGAAAATCCGGAACCGGGACCAGAGTCAACTCTCAACGCTCGACGCAACGGACTTAAAATTACAAGTTAACTATGTATATAAATATAATATAATATATAATTAATTATATAAATTATATATATATTATATTTATATAATAAACCGTCGGTAAACAAAGAGCCAAAATGGAGTGAGCTGTATTTACAAACTCCGCGACTCGCGGAGTTTGAAGGCAAAAAGGGCCGCGAGTCGCGGAGCCCCAAATTCTGAAACTCCCTATAAAAGCAAACGAATTCTGATCGCAAAAACCAACATATATCCATCCTCTCTATATCTATACGTAAATATTTATATTTATATTTTAATTTTAATTTTAATTTTAATTTTAATCCTAATAATAAGGGTATGTTAGCGAATATTGTAAGGGTGTAAGTCGAAATTCTGTCCGTGTAACGCTACGCTATTTTTAATCATTGTAAGTTATGTTCAACCTTTTTAATTTAATGTCTCGTAGCTAAGTTATTATTATGCTTATTTAATCCAAAGTAATCATGATGTTGGGCTAATTACTAAAATTGGGTAATTGGGCTTTGTACCATAATTGGAGTTTGGACAAAAGAACGACACTTGTGGAAATTAGACTATGGGCTATTAATGGGCTTTATATTTGTTTAACTAAATGATAGTTTGTTAATGTTAATATAAAGATTTACAATTGGACGTCCCTATAAATTACCATATACACTCGATCGGACACGATGGGCGGGGTATTTATATGTACGAATAATCGTTCATTTAACCGAACACGGGAATGGATTAATAGCCACTAGAATAATTAAAACAGGGGTGAAATTATGTACAAGAACACTTGGTATAATTGATAACAAAATATTAAAACCTTGGGTTACACTCAGTCGACATCCTGGTGTAATTATTAAACAAAGTATTAAAATCTTGTTACAGTTTAAGTCCCCAATTAGTTGGAATATTTAACTTCGGGTATAAGGATAATTTGACGAGGACACTCGCACTTTATATTTATGACTAATGGACTGTTATGGACAAAAACCAGACGGACATATTAAATAATCCAGGACAAAGGACAATTAACCCATGGGAATAAACTAAAAATCAACACGTCAAACATCATGATTACGGAAGTTTAAATAAGCATAATTCTTTTATTTCATATTTAATTTCCTTTATTTTATATTTAATTGCACTTCTAATTATCTCATTTTTATTGTTATTGTATTTAATTGCACTTTTAATTATCGTACTTTTTAATTATCGCAAGTTTATTTTATCGAACTTTTATTATTCGCAATTTCATTATCGTTATTTACTTTACGCTTTAATTTAAGTCTTGTATTTATTTTTAATATTTTACATTTGGTTTTAACTGCGACTAAAGTTTTAAAATCGACAAACCGGTCATTAAACGGTAAAAACCCCCCTTTATAATAATAATATTACTTATATATATATTTGTATTTTTATAAAAGTAAACTAATATAGCGTTAAGCTTTGTTTAAAGATTTTCCCTGTGGAACGAACCGGACTTACTAAAAACTACACTACTGTACGATTAGGTACACTGCCTATAAGTGTTGTAGCAAGGTTTAAGTATATCCATTCTCTAAATAAATAAATATCTTGTGTAAAATTGTATCGTATTTAATAGTATTTTCCTGCTAAAATATAATAGCTATTTTATATACACCTCGCATAACTATCAGCGCCATCTACTTGGGTCCCGTCACGTGGTCATAGGTCTTTAAAACAACGTTTGACCAAAATATGTCGCATTCATTTCAAAAGTAAGGATGTTTCAAGTTTACAAAGTAGTTCCACTACTAAACATGTTACAACGTTTTAAGTACAATTGAAACCTATGTGACACAATTTAAGTTAAATCAAAAGACGCTCCATGTATGCATGTATACTCAACATCCAAGCAAGTATCAAAATAGTGTGTGGAAGCATGTATCACTTAGCGTTCAAGGACCTGAGAAAACATATAGGAAACTGTCAACGAAAAACGTTGGTGAAATCATAGGTGTATTAGTAAACGTATGTATTTGAACCACAAGATTTAGTATAAGTTGATTATCCAAATCGTTTGCATTCCAAAGATGTTGTTTGTATCATGAGCACCCAATTATCAAGGCTTAACTGAATGTTACCTCTGAATCCATAGTGTTAGAACATACACTATACTGATAAAATTATATTTCATTCGCTAACGGTAGCGAACCGTCCTAATGAGGGTTCGTCAAACCCGTATGGCCACACAACATAATTACTCGCTTACACCCTACAAGTGTAACTAATGATAATTGAATTGAGGATTTTTGTTCTAACTTGTACGTGGAATGTTTGTTTTCGTACTTGTGTTCAATGTATAAAAGTATAAATCGTTTATGTTTTCTCATCCCAAGTATAAGTATAAAAGAGTAAAAGTGGGACTATGATCTTACCTTGAGTGCACGAATATAAATGTACTCCAAAAGTAAACGTGTGCAAGAAACGAATGCTAGTCTTGACCTAAAAAAATAGGTTGTATCAATATCGGTAAACACGGTCGGTCAAAGTGTTTAATTAGTCCTATGGCTCATTACGACTCGATTAATATAGTATGTGAGTCAAATTGTCAAGTTTCATGCAAGATACAAGTATAAAAGCACGTTAGAACAATTGCATAAGTATTTCGTTAAGTTTGATTAAAAGTCAACTTTGGTCGAGTCAAAGTCAACAAAAAATTCAACACGTTCGGGTCGGGTCTCGGACAATTTTTTCGAGGTTTTAAATCATATATAAGCATGTTAGAACAAGTTACATATTAATCGGAGGTGCGTAGCATAGTTAGAATTTTTCATGAAATGACCAAGCAAATCAAAATCTGATAGTTCATTTGGACGGCATCCAGATTGGCTGGACGGCGTCCAGCTGTGAAGGATTGGGCGGCGTCCAAAGGGTTGGACGGCATCCAAACACCTGGACAATTTGAAGTTGCTGAAATTTCACAAGTCTCGAACCAAAACTCAAACAAACACAATTTATGATTCGCAAACAATCAAAACATGTATCTTATATCGTTGGAAAGGTATTTTGATGAGGAAAACAACTAAGCACATTTCACCAATCAATTCAACATTTATAACAACCAAATCTGCATTAAATCTTCATCACTAATTACATTCAAGTTCATAAATGCACTTTGATGACACGGGAACTTACTACCTACATTCAATACGCCATTTCGTAGGTAATTACGCATACAATACAACTAAACACTTACAAACAACATTGTCAAGCATTTAATGCATCAAAAGTTCATAATTAAGTCTATTAAACCCTAACCAAAATCACAAAATCAATAATCGTTGTTAGTGAAGCTTTCTTAATCAACCTACACATCAAAATGGAGCTAGTGATGCTAGTAACACATTTAATACATGAACATTAACATAACAACAACATTTAATCATCCAAAACTCAGAATTAAACATACTCATGTCAAGTTCATGCTAGTTACACTAAAACAATGAGATCGAGCATACAAATCATATATTCATGTTAGACTTGAGCCATAGACACTAACTAACAATTTTATAAGTCAAAAACATCAAGAACATAAAATCTAGTGTTTTTTGAAAGTTACCCAAATGAGATGATGTTGGTATGGATTCGAAGAGGAAGATGCAAGGATTCTGAATATGTAATTTTTTTGAGTTGATGCTTGCTAGATCAAAAATGGATGATGATTCTTTGAATTGGTGTTTGAGAGAATAAAGTGGGAGTAGTGGAAAAGTGAAGAATAAAATGAATGGAGGAGATGGTGTTGACCCTTTGACCTAGTCACCTTTTTGGCCAAATGACAACATTAGTCCCTCGACTTTGAAAACGGTTACGTGAATTACCTAAACGAAATATTTTAAAACGCGTATTAACGGAAGATGTTATAATTATATAACGAACTTTAAAATAGATAGATGGAAAGTAAACGGAAAAAGACGGGATGTTACATATGCACCAGCTTCTCCCTCGACTTCGCCCGTTTACCAACCAGCTACTCCACTGGCATCTCCGGTGTACCAGCCTACTACTCCACCACATTCACCGATAGAAGAAGAGCCTCAAAATGACTATGATGAGGACGACGAGGGGGATGATGAAGAGGTTCATGTCGAGAACATATCGAGGGAGAGGATGATTCCAAAGGGGAACCCAAGGAAGAATCCGAACTTGAGGAGGAGTAAGAACATGATCCAGCTACTGAAGAGGCTAAGCCAGATTATGATAGTCTTGGGGTTATTTTCAGTCAGGAAGATGATTTTGAGGTAGAACTTGAACCTCCTACTGCCAAGACTTCCTCACCTAAGAGGAAGGAGCCTGAAGTCCCTACTGCTGATATTGCTAGTTCATCAAAGAAGCCTAAGGCTTCTGAGTTTTCCTATACTGAGTATGACCATGCTCTTGTTCGGTGTGATATCATGAACTTATAAAGTCACACTGAAACTATGAGAGAT
The DNA here is from genome assembly GCF_046630445.1 of Rutidosis leptorrhynchoides. Taxonomy (NCBI): domain Eukaryota; kingdom Viridiplantae; phylum Streptophyta; class Magnoliopsida; order Asterales; family Asteraceae; genus Rutidosis; species Rutidosis leptorrhynchoides. The sequence goes on from NC_092339.1 coordinate 170,283,189, forward strand.
TCTTTCCGTGATCTCCTAGCTATGATGGAGAAATGCCAAGATTACACAAACAGTGATGTAAAGAGGGTCTATGATAAGTTCTGCGTGATTTTTGCTAGACAAGAAAGGGAACTCGACCGACAACGTCAGGCACTTATTGAACTAGAGAAGTTTGTGATGTACTTCATGGGTTATATTAAGGACCAGTACAAGCCTCCGTCTTCTAAGAAAGACTAGATCTTAGGATTTTCTTTTATTTCCATTTCAGTATTGTTCATGTAAAGGCATATGCCTATGGTACTTTGGTTTTGTTCCATGTGATACTAGTGATTTTTGTAGTTTTTAATTTAAGTGTTTTGATTACATCTTGTTACATCATTACCTATCTTACCTTATTCGTATGTGTTTGGTTATATCTCGTTGTTTCTCTTATCTATGCTATTGTATGTTGTGTGAATCTTGTGCATTTATCAAACTTATAACTTATTAGCACCATGAACTCTTCAACTAATACTGTATTTATGTATTGATAATGGCTCACTCAACTCGCGGTGCTACCAAAAATATCTGAAATGTCACTTTGACCCCTGCACAATTCCAACAACTGCTTGTTGCCGCTCAAGGCAACAATAATAACAACAAGGGAACAACCAAGGAAATCAGAACCCCCTACTTCTTGCAGCTACAATGAATTTATGAACTGTAAGCCTCCATCCTTTAAAGGAAATGAGGAAGCCATCGAATTGACCCGTTGGTTCAAAAAGCTCAAATCAATCTTTCGCATATGTAACTGTGGAGATGTGGACTGGGTGAAATACGCTACTCACACCCTAAGTGGCCTTGCTTTAACATGGTGGAATTCCTACGCCCAATCTGTAGGGCTAGATGTTGCAAACGCCATTCCATAGACCGTTTTGAAACAAATGATGACAGATAAATTCTATCTGAGAAACCAAATTCAGAAACTGGAAGCTGAGTTCTGGGAATTGAAAGTAAAGGGCACGATATTGAAACATATACCAACCGATTTATAGAGTTGGTTAAATTGTGCCCAGACATGGTACCTAATGAATAGAAGAAGATAGAAAGGTACGTGGAAGGTCTTCCCGAGGAGATTCAGGGGAATGTTATAGCTGCATGTAAAGAAACCATAGATGGGGTGATACTAATGGCCCAAAATCTTATGATGGCTAAGATGAGAAAAGCTGCGGCAAATAAACAAGCCAAGGCTAAGACCAGTGAAGGCAAGAGGAAGTTTGAGCCTGCACAAGGGTCGAATCAAGGTTCAAATAAGAGAGTTGTTGAAAATTCAAAAGGAGGTTATTCTGGAAAACAACCTTATTGTAAGCGTTGTGAGAAACACCATTCTAGGTGGTGCAAGGTTGAGTGAATCAAGTGTAAGAAGATTGGCCATATAGCCAAGAATTGTAGAGTTGCAGTTCCTTCAACTGATACAGCTGCAACAAAGGCCAATGCACTTATTCCTACATGCTATGACTGTGGTGAAAAAGGACATTTCAGTAACCAATGTCCAAAGAACAATGGAAATGCTAATGATAAGAGCCGAGCATTTGTGATGACTGTTGTAGAAGCCCGTGACGATGATGAAGTGATAACGGGTAAGTTTCTTGTTAACAACTTCTATGCTACTATTTTATTCGATTCTTGTGCCGATAGAAGCTATGTGTCTATTGAATTTTGTGCCTTATTCACTGAAAAACCACAAGTCTTAGATATTGAGCGTCTTGTAGAAGTAGCCAATGGTAAGTTTATGAAAGTAGACAACGTGTATAAAAACTGTGATCTAATTCGAGCCGACAAAAACATTAAGATCGACCTATTTCCAGTCGAGTTAGGAAGCTTTGATGTAGTCGTAGGGATGGATTGGTTACGCCCATTAAGAGCTGCAATCATGTGCTATGAGAATACGATTAACATTCCTCTTGAGAATGGTGAAACACTAATTGTTCAAGGGGAGATGAGTGGTTCTAAACTCAACATCATCTCTTGCATCAAAACCCGCAAAGTATCTAATGAAGGGATATCAAGCCATCTTGGCTCATGTTAAGGAAGTTGAACCGGAAGAGAAACGCATTGAAGATGTACCGGTGGTTAGAGACTATCTCGAAATATTTCTTGAGGAACTCCCTGGTCTCCCTCCCCAACGACAAGTTGAGTTTCAGATTGATTTAACTCCCGGTGCTGCACCTATTATAAAGGTACCTGTAACATCCTCAATTGGGCCTATATGTAAGATTATTAAATTGCCCTTAAGTTAGTATTGTGTTATTATATGCTTTTATTTTTATTTAATGTTTATTATTATTTAATGATGTGGTTAGGACCAGTTTGTGACAAGGGTTACAGAACAGGTTTGTTTATTTAATTTGGACTTCGTTTGGGTTGCCAAATGATGTACGAAAGATATCAGATAACTGATAAATACCCGTGTGTCACACAGTGTGGGAATTAACCACAATTTAGTGACTAGTCTGTGTTCTTTCTTTCCATTTCTAGACCCTTCTTCTTAAAACACCGTACCTTCACTCTCACTTACATCAAAACCCTAATCTAGAATCCTTGTTCTTGAGCTCGAATCTTTCTTACTATCTTGTTCCTTGTGTTTTATTGATTCTATCAAGGTAAGATTTGTATCATTTCATGCTTTAATCTTCAAGAAAATTGAGTTTTTGTGTTAGTTTTTACAAAATGAGTAATTTGGGTCAAAATAGGTAGATTTGATGTTATTTGAGTCTAAATTTTGTGGGTTTATGTTTCTACATGATTAGTGTCTTCGATTTGGTCAGTTTTGAGGTCATAATCGAGCTCTAGAGCAAGAATTGGTCGATTTTGGGTAAAACCCGTCACTTCAGCTTCAGCTTCTGCAGATAAAAACAGTCGGCCGAGTGTGTCGAGACACTCGACCTACCGACTCGACCATCGACCGAGTATGTAGACCCACGGCCGAGTGTGTCTGTGAAAGACCATCGACCGAGTGAATAGACACTCGGCCGAGTGAGTGTAGACAGTCGGCCGACTATCTCTGACAGTCGATCGAGTGTCTTTAGCTGTGAAATATTTTACCAAGTGTTGATTTTTAGCCGTTGTGCTGCCCGTTTGTATTTTGATGTCCAGGATGTAAATTTTGAAAGTGAGTGTTAAGCAAAAAATTTTAGCGGACACTTTTTCTGACAAAAATTCCTGTATTGTGTTATTTGATGATAATGGACAGTAACTAACTTGATTTTCCTTATGCTCTGGTGATAAAGATAAGGAAGCCGCTCAGTAGTAGATTATCTGAGCTGGTTGCTGGTAATCGGTGAGTGGGACTAACTGGAGAATATGGTATATATAAGCATGTTATATTATGATTGCCATGCTTGTTAGATACACTTATTGTTATGGTTAGTTAGTACTTGTGATGACTGCATGTTAGTTGATGCTTGTCTGCTGGAGCCCAGTGCGTCCCTATTGTGTGGTAGTCGCGGTAGGAGAGATCAACCTTCGGGTTGGGTTCCTCTGTGGTAGCCTAGACAGCGGTGGTGTATATATATGTGAATGACGCATTTGTCGCATGTGGATTATGTATATACATACGGTGGTGGAGGAACTTCTGGTAAGCCCCAGTCCGATCAGCTGGTGGTTAATGGTTTGGCCGAGCCGCCAGAGTCTCTGTAGACAGCACTTGGGTGATATTTGTGTGTTAGGCTATGTGACATGATTAGTATAACACTTGTGTATGCTATGGCCTGTAGTTAGCAGTACTCACTTTGCTTCGTGCTAATTCCCCTCCATCTCCTCCCTGCAGGTTATTAGCTTTTGTAAATGTCGCATTTTGGGGAGAAGACGGGCACAGTGATGTTATGTTTGACAGGGTTAACTCTGATGTGGTCTTTTAGAATATGAACCGTGTACTTTTGAAAACAGAATGTATTTACGTCTTTTCCTGTTAATATGTAATTTGTTTTAATGACACGTGACATCGGTTTGTATAAATGTTGATATCGTATTTAATTAATATTATGCTTCTGCCACGTATTTAAAAAAAAAATTTAGCGGTGTCACAAGTTGGTATCAGAGCTTAGTTTGGCGGCATGTGCATTGTGATCTAAATGTCATGTTCCCAAACTTAGTAGAGTCATGTCAAACATAACATGCTGGGGATGGGTTAAGTGAGTACTAGGACAGGTTATGTGTTAGTTGTTAGTACTAACATAGTTTATACTAAGCTTTGGTGTGAGTGTTGTGGTAGTGCAGTAATGGTAGATAACGAAGCTAACGCTACTGGCCCAACCGCCCCTGGAACTGGAACCTTTCGAGCCCCTGATGAAGATGGGCACGTGTCATCAGAAGAGGAAACTTCACAAGAAGTTATAAATCTTTAAAGCCGATTATTAGAAGCTCAGGAGAAAATCAAAGAATTAGAACAAGAATGGGAGCAATGGAACCCTAATACCACTGCGTTGAACACAATGTTTCCTCCTAACTTTTATACCCAAGCTGGTGGCAGTTCTCAGTCACAGTTTCCTCAAACCACTTATCAAAACATCCAAATGCCATTCCCGTTTAACCATGCATTTCCAAATCAGATGATATACCCTTTTCAAGTCCCCGAGACAAGAAAGAAGTGTACGTATAAATAGTTTATGGACTGTAAACCTCCTGAGTACAGCGGTCACACAAACCCTACAGTGACACTCAATTAGTTAAGAGAAGTAGAGCGAGCGTTGGAAGCATGTTTCTGTGAGCCTGAATCTATGGCACTCAATTGCAAGTAACTTCTCAAGGGTGAAGTAATGGAATGGTGGGATTCTATTACTGTATATTTACCGAAAGAACAGATCAGCCAGATTACCTGGGAACAATTTGCTGTTAAGGTTCGTGAGCAGTATTGTTCTGAGTATGAAATGGAGAGATTAAAAACTGAGTTTTTGAGTATGAAGATGACAGAAAGTATGACGATTGATGAAGTTTTCAGAGATTTCACATCGAAGTTAAGGTTTGTTCAACAATGGGTACCGACTGAAAAGGATAAAATTCAGCATATCATGCGGGTGATTAAGCCAGAGTACAAAACTGTTGCGAGTTTTGCAACAACCTTGGCACAGGCTCATGAGATGGCTAAAGTTACTGAAGGTGATATAATGGCAGCGAAAAGAGAAAGTTCAAAATGTGGATCTTTTGGGGGAAAATCAGAAGGTCAAACTGGTAGTCAATATACTCAACAGTCAAATAAGCAATCGGGATTTCGTGGTAGGAAGTCAGGTGGGTTTAAATAGAAAAGTAAGTCTGGTATGAGTGGATCATGTTCTAGTCAGTCCGGTTGGTGCAATGTTTGTAAGTCGACCCATGTCAGTCCGTGTTCTCCAATGACCAGAAGGTGTTTGAAATGTGGAGTGTTAGGTTACGAATCAACAACTTGTTCTTTTAAGTCTAATGTTTGTTGGAGTTTCCATCAAGAGGGGCATAGATCAGTAAATTGTCCATCTGCGTCAAGAGCCGGTTTTGGGTCAGGGTCAGGGGCGAGGTCAGTAACTTCTGGGGGTTCTTCTGCTTCTACTGCCGGGCAGAAGAGAAAGAATCCTCCAACAGTAGAGGCAAGGGCATTTCAGATGACGGTAGACGCTGCAACTGCTACCGATGATGTCATTACCGGTATGTTCTTGGTTAATTCCTTACAAGCTCGTGTGTTGTTTGATTCAGGAGCGAATCGATCTTTTATGTCCTTAGGCTTCTGTTATAAGTTGAAGTTGCCTGTTAGGATGTTAGATGAGCCTTTGGGAATAGAAGTAGCTGATGGTAAAATGGTTCCATGCACATCATCTTTGTCTAGAATTACCATCGAAAGTGACGGCCATTCCTTCCCTTTAACCTGTTTGTTGATGCCTATACCTAACTTTGATGTAGTCATAGGTATGAATTGGTTAAGAGCTAATAGGGCTAATATTAAGTGTGATAAGAAGATGATTTCTTTCCGTCTGGCCGACGAATCCCGAGTGATAGCTAGGGGAGAGCGCAGTGGATTTAACTTCCCTATGGTTTCCTTAATGAAAGCTCAAAAGGCGATATCGAAAGGGTGTGATTCGTTCTTAGCTTATGTGATTGATGTTAAGAAAGAAAAGAAGCAGGTGACCAATATTCCTATTGTGTCAGAATTTCCCGAAGTGTTTCCAGATGATCTACCAGGGTTACCTCCAGTACGTGAAGTAGAGTGTAAAATTGCTTTGGTTCCAGGTGCTACACCAGTTACAAAAGCTCCTTACAGATTAGCTCTATCAGAAATCCGAGAAATGATGTCTCAGATTCAGGAACTGTTAGATAAGGGGTTTATTCGACCAAGTTCTTCACCGTAGGGTGCTCCTGTTTTGTCTGTGAAAAAGAAAGATGGGTCGCTTCGTATGTGTATAGATTATCGTGATTTAAACAAGAGAACAATAAAGAATAAGTATCCGATACCGAGAATAGATGATTTATTCGATCAGTTACAGGGTGCTTCTTACTTTTCAAAGATTGATTTACGTTCAGGGTATCATCAGATACATGTTGCAGAGACCGACATACCGAAAACAACATTTAGAACTAGATATGGTCATTATGAATTTTTAGTTATGCCATTCGGGCTAACAAACACGCCAGCAGTATTTATGGATTTAATGAATAAGGTGTGTCATCAGTATCTCGACAAGTTTATGATTGTCTTCATAGATTATATCTTGATATATTCGAAAACCAAGAAAGATCATGCTACGCATCTGAGGTTGGTGTTAGAGCTCCTGAAACAGGAACAGTTGTACGCTAAGTTTTCTAAATGTGAATTCTGGATGCGGGAAGTGCAGTTTCTGGGTCATGTGATTTGTGAACAGGGTATTAAAGTAGATCAGTCTAAGATAGAGGCCGTAATGAATTGGAATTCACCGAAAATGCCGACAGTAATCAAGAGTTTTCTGGGTTTAGCAGGTTATTACTGCAGATTTATTAAAGACTTTTCTAAAATAGCATGTCCATTGAATAAGTTAACCAGAAAAGATGTAGCCTTTTGATGGACTGATGAACAAGAAAAGGCTTTTCAGACTCTCATACAATTGTTATGTCAAGCGCCGGTCTTAGCTTTACCAGAGGGAACAGAAGATTTTGTGGTTTACTGCGATGCGTCACGTGCAGGTCTGGGTTGTGTTTTGATGCAGAGAAATGAAGTTATAGCGTATGCTTCACGACAGTTGAAGAATCATGAATGAAACTACCCTACTCATAATTTAGAGTTAACTGCAGTTATGTTTACTTTAAAGCTTTGGAGACACTATTTGTATGGGACACATTGTGAAATCTATACAGATCATCAGAGTCTTCAATATATCTTTTCGTAGAAAGAATTAAATATGCGTCAACGTCGATGTTTAGAATTGATTAAAGACTACGATTGTGAGATAAAGTACCATCCGGGTAAAGCAAATGTGGTCGCAGATGCTCTGAGTCGCAAGAAAACAGTCAAAAACGTTCGATTTATGAGAATTGAGATAGTTTCAGACTTGATTGATCAATTGAAAACTGTTCAGTTAGTAGCTTTGAATGATGAGAACCTAAAGACTGAGCAAATGACCAAAAGAAAATTTGACCTATGCAATGACTCTAGAGGATTAAAGACCTATAAAGACCGAATTTAGGTGCCTAAGCTTGGAGATTTTAGGGATTACTCCTTACAGAAGCGCATAAATCTAGATTGACAGTGCATCCCGGTAGTGCAAAGATGTATAGAGACTTGAAAACATTGTATTGGTGGCCGACAATGAAGACAGATGTTGCAGGTTTCGTCGAAAAGTGTCATATATGTGCGCAAGTTAAGGCAGAACACCAAAAACCATATGGATCTCTACGACAGTTAGAAATTCCTCAGTAGAAATGGGATCATATAACAATGGATTTTGTAACTAAGTTACCCCGAACCCAGAAAGGTCACGACATGATCTGGGTGATAGTGGATCATCTAACTAAGAGTGCTCACTTTTTAGCTACTCGTGAAACAACTTCATTGAGTGATTTAGCCGAGTTGTACTTAAAAGAGATCGTTAGTCGACATGGTGTACCGTTGTCAGTAGTTTCCGACAGAGATACTAGGTTCGTATCGAACTTCTGGAATAGTTTACAACAGAATCTGGGTACGCGTGTGAATCTAAGTACAGCTTATCACCCACAGACAGACAGTCAGAGTGAATGAACGATTCAGATGTTAGAAGACATGTTGAGAGCGTGTGTCTTAGAATACGGTGGTTCTTGGGATACACATATTCCATTAATAGAGTTTGCTTACAACAATTCATATCATTCGAGTATCGGAATGCCGCCGTATGAAATGTTGTATGGTCGCAAGTGCAGAACTCCTACGTGTTGGTTAGAAGCAGGTGAGAAATAATTTGCAGGTCCCGAAATTGTTCGGATAACCGCAAAAAAGGTCGAAATTGCACGTGAGAAGTTAAAGGTAGCTAGAGATAGATAAAAGATGTATGCTGATCCGCGTAGACGTCCGGTAACATTTAATGTAGGTGATCGTGTATATCTGAAGGTATCACCGTGGAAGGGGGTTATCAGATTTGGTAAACGTGGTAAGCTTGCCCCGAGGTTTATTGGGAAATTTTCGATCATAGAAATTTTGAACGATCAAACGGTAGTCTTAGATCTTCCTTCAGAGTTAGCAGGAATTCACAATACGTTCAATGTGTGTTATTTAATGAAGTGTAAAGTAGACGATGAAAGTTTGATTCTTCCGCTGAAGGATTTGAAAGTGGATTTAAGTAAGAAGTTAGTAGAGAAGCCAATTCGAATAGCAGACAGAAAAGTCACCAAGTGAAGAAACAAACAGATTCCTATGGTGCTAGTAGAATGGCGACACAGTTTAGGTACTAACGTGACGTGAGAAACCGAGGAGTTAAGGAGGACTCGCTATCCCTAGTTGTTTGACCTTGACCAGATTCCGAGGACGGAATCTTCTTAAGGGAGGTAGATTTGTAACATCGCCAATTGGGCCTAGATGTAAGATTATTAAATTGCCCTTAAGTTAGTATTGTGTTATTATATGCTTTTATTTTTATTTAATGTTTGTTATTATTTAATGATGTGGTTAGGACCAGTTTGTCACAAGCGTCACATAATAGGTTTGTTTATTTAATGTGGACTTCGTTTGGGTTGCCAAATGATGTACGAAAGATATCAGATAACTGATAAATACCCGTGTGTCACACAGTGTGGGAATTAACCACAATTTAGTAACTAGTCTGTGTTCTTTCTTTCCATTTCTAGACCCTTCTTCTCAAAACACTGTACCTTCACTCTCACTTACATCAAAACCCTAATCTAGAATCCTTGTTCTTGAGCTCGAATCATTCTTACTATCTTGTTCCTTGTGTTTTATTGATTATATCAAGGTAAGATTTGTAGCATTTCATGCTTTAAACTTCAAGAAAATTGAGTTTTTGTGTTAGTTTTTACAAAGTGAGTAATTTGGGTCAAAATGGGTAGATTTGATGTTGTTTGAGTCAAAATTTTGTGGGTTTATGTTTCTACATGATTAGTGTCTTCGATTTGGTCAGTTTTGAGGTCATAATCGAGCTCTAGAGCAAGAATTGGTAAATTTTGGGTGAAACCCGTCACTTTGGCTTCAGCTTCTGCAGATAAACACAGTTGACCGAGTGTGTCGAGACACTCGACCGACCGACTCGACCATCGACCGAGTGTGTAGACCCACGGCCGAGTGTGTCTGTGAAAGACCATCGACCGAGTGAATAGACACTCGGCCGAGTGAGTGTAGACAGTCGGCCGACTGTCTCTGACCGTCGACCGAGTGTCTTTAGCAGTGAAATATTTTACCAAGTGTTGATTTTTAGCCGTTATGCTGCCCGTTTGTATTTTGATGTCCAGGATGTAAATTTTGAAAGTGCACAAGTGTTAAGCAAAAAATTTTTAGCGGACACTTTTTATGACAAAAATTCCTGTATTGTGTTATTTGATGCTAATGGACAGTAACTAACTTGATTTGCCTTATGCTCAGGTGATAAAGATAAGGAATCCGCTCAGTAATAGATTATCTGAGCTGGTTGCTGGTAATCGGTGAGTGGGACTAACTGGAGAATATGGTATATATAAGCATGTTATATTATGATTGCCATGCTTGTTAGATACACTTATTGTTGTGGTTAGTTAGTACTTGTGATGACTGCATGTTAGTTGATGCTTGTCTGCTGGAGCCCAGTGCGTCCCTATTGTGTGGTAGCCTCGGTAGGAGAGATCAACCTACGGGTTGGGTTCCTCTGTGGTAGCCTAGACAGCCGTGGTGTATATATATATGTGAATGACGCGTCTGTCGCATGTGGATTATGTATATACATACGGTGGTGGAGGAACTTCTGGTAAGCCCCAGTCCGATCAGCTGGTAGTTAATGGTTTGGCCGAGCCGCCAGAGTCTCTGTAGACGGCACTTGGGTGATGTTTGTGTGTTAGGCTATGTGACATGATTAGTATAACACTTATGTATGCTATGGCCTGTAGTTAGCTGTACTCACTTTGCTTCGTGCTAATTCCCCTCCATCTCCTCCCTGCAGGTTATTAGCTTTTTTAAATGTCACATTTTGGGGTGAAGACGGGCACGACGATGTTATGTTTGACAGGATTAACTCTGATGTGGTCTTTTAGAATATGAACCGTGTACTTTTGAAAACAAAATGTATTTACGTCTTTTCCTGTTAATATGTAATTTGTTTTAATGACACGTGACATAGGTTTGTACGAATGTTGATATCGTATTTAATTAATATTATGCTTCCGCCACGTATTTAAAAAAAATTTTAGCGGTGTCACAGTACCATACCGCTTAGCCCCATCTGAGATGAAGGAACTTTCCAACCAGCTATAGGAACATTTAGAGAAAGGTTTTATTCATCCTAGCTCGTCTCCGTGGGGAGCGCCCGTTCTTTTTGTCAAGGAAAGATAGCACGTTGAGAATGTGTATTGATTACCCCGAACTCAACAAGTTAACCATCAAGAATTGTTATCCACTCTCGCCTATTGATGACCTGTTTGACTAACTGCAAGGGTTGAGTATCTATTCGAAGATTGATCTTAGTTCGGGTTATCATCAATTGAGGGTCAAGGAAGCTGATGTTTCTAAGACTGCTTTCCGAACTCGTTACGGACACTATGAGTTTCTTGTCATGCCTTTTGGTTTAACCAATGCTCCTGCTGTATTCATAGATCTTATAAACTGTGTATGCAAACCTTATCCTGACCAATTAGTGATCGTTTTCATCGATGATATCTTAATCTATTCCAAGAGCGAGAAAGAGCATGAACAACACCTGCGATTGATTCTAGAGCTTTTAAAGAAAGAACAACTGTATGCCAAATTCTCCAAGTGTGAATTTTTGTTGCGAACCGTACAATTTCTCGGGCATGTAGTTGATAGTGAAGGAATACATGTCGATCCTGCAAAAATCACCGCTATTCAGAACTGGGAAGTACCTAGAAGTGCGAAGCATATTCGCCAATTTCTGGGACTTGCTGGTTATTACCGAAGGTTTATCAAAGATTTTTCTATTCTAGCCAAACCTCTCACTAAGCTAACTCATAAGGGGAAGAAGTTTGAGTGGTCTGAAGAATAGGAGTCTGCTTTCAAGATTCTAAAGGATAAATTGACCACAGCCCCGATTCTGTCATTACTTGATGGCACCGATGACTTTGTAGTCTATTGTTGATAATGCTAAAAACGAACATATATTTCATAGCATTATTCCTCAAAAAAGACAAACTTTTAATTGCAATTGTTCTATTTACAAGTAATATTCGTTTAAATAATAAAAGGTGAAGACAAAAGACAGATTCGACGAATTATTTATATAGTACGCAAAGACGCAAGGACGTTCGAAAATCCGGAACCGGGACATGAGTCAACTCTCAACGCTCGACGCAACGGACTAAAAATTACAAGTCAACTATGCACATAAATATAATATAATATTTAAATAATTCTTATAATTATTTATATATTATATTCATATTTAAATCCGTCGGCAAGCTAGGAGCCAAAACTTTGTGAGCTGGATTTGATATCTCCGCGACTCGCGGAGTTTGAGGAACGAGAGGGCCGCGACTCGCGGAGCCCCAAAAAATCAAACTGCCTATAAAAGCAAACGCAGTTTGATCGATCAATATATCAAATAATCTCTCTCTCTCTCTCAATATATACGTAATATATATATATATATATATATATATATATATATTTACATTTTAATTTTAATTTTAATTTTAATTTTAGTTCTAATAATAAAGGTATGTTAGCGAATGTTGTAAGGGTGTAAGTCAAAATTCTGTCCGTGTAACGCTACGCTATTTTTAATCATTGTAAGTTATGTTCAACCTTTTTACATTAATGTCTCGTAGCTAAGTTATTATTATGCTTATTTAATCCGAAGTAATCATGATGTTGGGCTAAAAATATTAAAATTGGGTAATTGGGCTTTGTACCATAATTGGGGTTTGGACAAAAGAACGACACTTGTGGAAATTAGACTATGGGCTATTAATGGGCTTTATATTTCTTTAACTAAATGATAGTTTGTTAATTTTAATATAAAGATTTACAATTGGACGTCCCTATAAATAACCATATACACTCAATCGGACACGATGGGCGGGGTATTTATATGTACGAATAATCGTTCATTTAACCGGACACGGGAATGGATTAATAGCCACTAGAATTATTAAAACAGGGGTGAAATTATGTACAAGGACACTTGGCATAATTGTTAACAAAGTATTAAAACCTTGGGTTACACTCAGTCGACATCCTGGTGTAATTATTAAACAAAGTATTAAAATCTTGTTACAGTTTAAGTCTCCAATTAGTTGGAATATTTGACTTCGGGTATAAGGATAATTTGACGAGGACACTCGCACTTTATATTTATGACCGATGGACTGTTATGGACAAAAACTAGACGGACATATTAAATAATCAAGGACAAAGGACAATTAACCCATGGGCATAAAACTAAAATCAACACGTCAAACATCATGATTACGGAAGTTTAAATAAGCATAATTCTTTTATTTCATATTTAATTTCCTTTATTTTATATTTAATTGCACTTCTAATTATCGCATTTTTATTTATTGTTATTGTATTTAATTGCACTTTTAATTATCGTACTTTTTAATTATCGCAAGTTTATTTTATCGCACTTTTATTTATCGCAATTTCATTATCGTTATTTACTTTACGCTTTAAATTAAGTCTTTTATTTATTTAATATTTTACATTTGGTTTTAACTGCGACTAAAGTTTTAAAATCGACAAACCGGTCATTAAACGGTAAAAACCCCCCTTTAAAATAATAATATTACTTATATATATATATATATATATATATATATATATATATATATATATATTCATATTTTTATAAATTAAACTAATATAGCGTTAAGCTTTGATTAAAAGATTTTCCCTGTGGAACGAACCCGACTTACTAAAAACTACACTACTGTACGATTAGGTACACTGCCTATAAGTGTTGTAGCAAGGTTTAAGTATATCCATTCTATAAATAAATAAATATTTTGCGTAAAATTGTATCGCATTTAATAGTATTTCCTTGTAAAATTTAATAGTATTTTATACCCCTTAGCTTTAACTATCAAGTATTTTTGGCGCCGCTGCCGGGGAACTTAAACGCCAAATGCGCAACGCTAAATATTAAAAAAAAAATTTATTTTTAGTTTACTTTTATAAAAAAATACGCTTTTGTAAAAATACGTTTTAAATATTCGAAAACATAAAAAGAAAACAAAAATATAATATTTTTAAGAGTTTGTTAAATATTTAAGTTTTATAAAGTTTCTTTATTTTTATTTTATAAAAATATAAGTTTTATTTAAATATTTTATTTTTATTTAAAACATAAAATCAAAAACCGAAAAAAAAATTTATATATAAATCTAGTTTTAAGATTTTTATTTATAAAATTGTAACATATTTTTATTTCTATTCTAGTTTTTAAAATATAAGTTTTATTTAAATTATATAAATATTTTAATTAAATTAAAAACAGAAAAATAAAAAATATATATATAAATAAAATTACGTTGAACCTGTCAAACGAAGCAACCTGATCTGAAATTTAAAACCCCGCGACTCGCGGAGGTTTCCAGCCTCGGGCACCGCAAGTCGCGGAGCAGCCCTGACACGGGTACACAGGAACCCTAACAGCATTAATTACGGGATAATTATTATTATTATTAATTCTAAACCCTAATTAGGGTATTTTTATTATAATATTTAGTTTTAATTAGTTTATTTAGTTTTATTTAATTTTATTTAGTTTAATTAAATTATAAATTTAATAATTTTATAAAATAAATAATATAAAAATAATATTTTTATAAAAATTGTACTTTTTACAACTTTTAGTATATTTTTATATTTTGTCCCTTTTTAATTGTTTTAGCGTAATATTTGTGTTTTTCGCTAGTTTTTAGTTTTAAACTTAATTTTTGCTATAGTTATTTTTATTTATAGATTTTTAGGCTTTGTCATAAAATCCCTTAAGTGCTTTTTCTTTAGACTAAGATCTAGGTGCTTTGAAATTTTGCGACGCCTTTTTAAATTTTAGTGTTTTTTTTTAAGTTATTGCCCTTTGGGATATAGTTTTACTTGTAAGCTTTAATATTTTTAGACACCTTTTACCTATGTATCAATTATCATTCCAATTAGTAATCTCAATTTGCGATTATAATTTTAAGTTAGTGATAGTAATAAGGTTGGGTTAGTCGAGTGTTTTTAAGTTCTATAAGTCATTTCTTTTTATTTCTTATTTTCTGACGCCTTTTATTTTTCAACCCTTTTCTTTTTCTTTTTCGACGCACTCTTTTTCTTTCTTATTTCTCGCCATTCTAGTTTTAGGACATAGATTTTTTTTTTCTACTTCTTATCTAAATTTCTTAAAATTACGAAAATTTATTTTAAGTGGTTAAATTGATAGACATCAAAATTTTCTGGTTCGTAGTAATAGTTAGATTTGTACGTGGACCGGGTTATTGGAGCCAAACAGTCCTCAATTATATTGAGACCAAACGAATCCTGCCCCTCTGCTGCATCTTTTGGCTATTCGAAACGTGGGTAAAATCAGAAAAGTCTATTAATTGGATAACTTATATAATTTTTCTTTCCTTTTTAAAAACTAATAGGATATTCAGTGAATGCACCGAGCAAGACGTTCACCACCTTTTGTACATTCACCACCTGTAACTAGATCAAGACATTTAGCAAATATTACCGCCGTTGATTTTTCTTTAGAATCGTCATCCAGTCGACCAAGTACTCCAATTCAAATTTCCGATAATCCATTTTTTGAACCCGACCTCACAATTGAGAATCCGGAGAATATTCAGGGACGATTCATAGATCCTGAACCATTAAATTTTCCTCCGGAACCACCAATCATTCAAACAGAGATTGTTGAGGAACGAACCATTAAATCAGAATCCTCTAGTGATTCCGATTCAACAAATTCAATTATGGAGAATCTAGAACCTTTAAGTATGGAAGACCGAATGAGAGCTAAACATACTGGCCAAGGTCACGCAATTACTCATCCAGACATTAATGCGCCAGATTATGAAATCAAAGGACAAATTCTACACATGGTGACTAATCAATGCCAATTTAGTGGTGCGCCAAAGGAAGATCCAAATGAACATCTTCGTAACTTTAATAGGATCTGCACTCTATTTAAAATAAGAGAAGTTGAGGATGAACAGATATATCTCATGTTATTTCCCTGGACTTTAAAGGGAGAAGCCAAAGATTGGTTGGAATCGTTACCTGAAGGGGCGATTGATACATGGGACGTTTTAGTTGAATAATTTCTTAAACAATTCTTTCCGGCATCTAAAGCTATAAGACTTCAAGGAGAAATTGTTACGTTCACACAGAAACCGAATGAAACTCTATATGAGGCGTGGACAAGATTTGGAAAGTTATTAAGAGGATGTCCACAACATGGTTTAGATACCTGTCAAATAGTACAAATATTCTACCAAGGATGCGACATCACTACAAGGAAAGACATAGATATTGCAGCTGGTGGTTCCATTATGAAGAAAACCGAAACTGATGCTTATAAAATTATTGATAACACTGCTTCCCACTCACATGAGTGGCACCAAGAAAAAGATATCGTTAGATCATCTAAAGCAGCTAGAGCCGATTCTAGCCATGACTTAGATTCCATTTCCGCAAAGATAGATGCTGTCGAGAGACGAATGGAAAAGATGACTAAGGATATTCACTCAATACGAATTAGTTGTGAGCAGTGTGGAGGACCAAATTTGACAAAAGATTGTCTTAGTATTGAATTAACAATGGAACAAAGAGAGAATATTTCATACATAAACCAAAGGCTTGGAAATAATTATCAGAATAATTATCAACCGCCAAGACCGATTTACAATCAAAATCAGAATTATAACCGAAATATTCCATACAACAACCAACAAGGTCCTAGCAATCAACAAGTATCCAATAATACTTACAACCAGCAAAGACCTAATTTTCAAAACAAACCACCACAAACCGATGATAAAAAGCCGAATTTAGAAGATATGATAACGAAGCTAGTTGAAACTCAAACGCAGTTTTTCACATCTCAGAAACAAACTAATGAACAAAATGCTCAAGCATTTAGAAATCAACAAGCTTCTATTCAAAATTTGGAACAAGAAGTAAGTAACCTAGCAAGGTTAATAGGTGAAAGAAAACCGGGAAGTTTACCTAGTGATACAAATGCAAACCCCCAGAATGAAACAGCTAAAGCCATTACCACAAGAAGTGGTACAACACTTAAACCACCTGGAATACCTGTAACTTCTGATGAAGCTATTCCTACTCCACAAGAACCACAACCTGATCAAGATAAGGAAAAAGAACCGGTAGTTGAAAAGGTTAATGAAGATAACACAACTAAGGATAAACCTTATGTTAAACCATACCAACCACCACTTCCTTACCCAAGTAAAATGAAAAAAGAGAAACTTGAAGCCGAGCAATCCAAATTCTTGGATATGTTTAAATAGATAAATATAAATCTTCCTTTCATTGATGTGATTTCAGGAATGCCTAGATATGCTAAATTCTTGAAAGATCTGATCACGAATAGAAAGAAAATAGAAGAACTCTCGGCTGTTACTATGAACGCTAATTGTTCAGCAGTGCTGTTGAATAAGATACCAGAAAAATTATCTGATCCAGGAAGTTTCACAATTCCATGTTTTCTGGGTAGTCTTAGTTCAATAGAAGCATTGGCAGACTTAGGTGCTAGTATAAATTTAATGCCGTATTCACTATACGCTAAACTAGACCTTGGAGAATTGAAACCAACAAGAATAAGCATACAACTAGCCGATCGATCAATAAAATATCCTAGAGGGATAATGGAGAACATGCTAGTTAAAGTTGGTACTTTAGTATTTCCAGTAGATTTTGTTGTTCTGGACATGGAAGAAGATTCTCAAGTTCCTCTCATATTAGGAAGACCATTCTTAAACACGGCTAAAGTAATGATAGATGTGTTTGGTAAGAAATTGACCCTAAGTATAGAGGACGAGAGTGTTACCTTTTCAGTTGATAGAGCAATGCAGCAACCGCAATCTGCAGATGATACATGCTATTATATTCAAACTATAGACTCACATGCAGAATTGTTAGAAGAATTTCCAGAATTACAAGGAACATGAGAATGTTCTTTAGGAGAAGGTAATGAACCAATTGATGAAGCTGAAATGTTAGCTACACTAATAGCTAATGGATATGAACCAACAACAGAAGAAATTCAAATGCTAAAAGAAGAAGACAGATATCGATATAAATCATCGATAGAAGAACCACCGAAATTAGAGTTAAAGCCACTTCCAAACCATTTGGAATACGCTTATTTACATGGTGAATCTGAATTACCTGTAATAATATCGTCTTCTCTTACTGAAAATGAGAAATCACAACTCATTTCTGTGTTGAAAGCTCATAAACCAGCCATTGCATGGAAGATTCATGATATTAAAGGAATAAGTCCTTCGTATTGCACACATAAAATCCTTATGGAAGAAGGTCATAAAACATATGTGCAACGCCAACGAAGACTAAAACCTAATATGCAAGATGTAGTTAAAAAAGAAATTATTAAACTGCTAGACGCAGGTCTAATTTATCCAATCTTTGATAGTCCATGGGTAAGCCCAGTTCAATGCGTGCCTAAGAAGGATGGCATGACTGTCATTACAAATGAAAAAAATGAGCTTATTCCTACTAGGACTGTAACAGGATGGCGTGTATGTATTGATTATAGAAAATTAAATGACGCCACCAGAAAAGATCACTTTCCCTTACCTTTTATTGATCAAATGTTGGAAAGATTAGCCGGAAATAGTTACTATTGTTTTCTTGATGGATTTTCCGGATATTTTCAAATTCCAATAGCACCCGAAGATCAAGAGAAAACCACATTCACGTGCCCTTATGGTACTTTTGCTTACAAACGCATGCCATTTGGACTTTGCAACGCCCCTGCAACCTTTCAAAGGTGTATGATGGCGATTTTTCATGACATGATAGAAGAATGCATGGAAGTTTTCATGGATGACTTTTCAGTCTTCGGTGATACATTTGAATCATGTCTAGTTAATCTTGAACGAATGCTGATTAGATGCGAACAATCAAATCTAGTACTTAATTGGGAGAAATGCCATTTCATGGTTAAAGAAGGCATCGTTCTTGGACATAAAATTTCGAAAGAAGGAATTGAAGTGGATAGAGCTAAAGTAGATGTAATTGCTAAACTTCCACATCCCACCAATGTTAGAGGAGTTAGGAGTTTTCTAGGGCATGCCGTTTTTTACCGACGTTTCATAAAAGATTTTTCTAAAATTGCCACTCCTATGAATAAACTCCTAGAAAAGGATGCTCCATTCATCTTTTCAAATGAATGCATCAAATCTTTTAATATTCTTAAAGAGAAACTTACTAATGCGCCGATCATGATAACACCAAATTGGAATCTACCGTTTGAACTAATGTGCGATGCAAGTGATTTTGCAATGCGAGCCGTTTTAGGACAAAGGATTGAAAAACGATTTCAACCTATATATTATGCTAGTAAGATGTTACAAGGAGCACAAACGAATTACACAACTACTGAAAAAGAACTCCTTGCTATTGTCTTTCTTTTGACAAATTTCGTTCATATCTAGTTCTAGCAAAAACGGTGGTCTATAACGACCATTCTGCTCTTAGATACCTATTTTCAAAACAAGATGCCAAACCAAGATTAATCCGTTGGATCTTACTCTTACAAGAGTTCGATATTGAAATCCGAGATAAAAGAGGAGCAGAAAATCTCGCCGCTGATCATCTTTCTCGTCTTGAAAATCCCGAATTAGAAGTTCTAAATGAATCGGCCATACAAGACAACTTTCCTGATGAATATCTATTGAAGATAGATTATAATGAAATTCCATGGTTTGCAGACTATGCAAACTACTTAGTATGTGGATACCTTGAAAAAGGATTGTCGTACCAAAAACAAAAGAAATTATTCAGTGATATAAAACACTATTTCTGGGAAGATCCACATTTGTTTAAAAGTTGTCCAGATGGAATAATACGCCGATGTGTATTAGGAGATGAAGCTAGTACAATTTTAAACCATTGTCACACAGGACCAACAGGAGGGCATTATGGGCCTCAACTAACAGCAAGAAAAGTTTATGATGCTGGATTCTATTGGCCTACAATTTACAAAGACGCACACCTTCTTTGCAAATCCTGTGATGCTTGTCAAAGGGCCGAAAAAATAAGTCAACGTGATGAAATGCCACAAAATGTCATTCAAGTATGCGAAGTATTTGACATTTGGGGTATTGACTTTATGGGTCCATTTCCAAAATCTCATAATAATCTCTATATTCTCGTAGCCATTGATTATGTATCTAAATGGGCGGAAGCACAAGCTCTCCCAACTAACGATGCACGAGTTGTAGTCAACTTTTTAAAACATCTTTTTGCAAGGTTTGGAACACCGAAAGCTTTAATAAGTGATCGGGGAACTCATTTCTGTAATAATCAACTTGAGAAAGTTCTTAAAAGATATGGAGTAACTCATAAAATCTCCACTGCTTATCATCCACAAACAAATGGACAAGTTGAAAATACCAACCGAGCTTTAAAACGTATTCTAGAAAAAACCGTAGGATCAAATCCGAAGGAATGGTCCATTAAATTGGAGGATGCACTCTGGGCTTTTAGAACAGCCTACAAAACTCCAATTGGAACCACACCTTTTAAACTCGTCTACGAAAAAGCATGTCATCTTCCAGTAGAAATTGAACACAAAGCATTTTGGGCTTTCAAGACATGTAATCTTGATTTACATGAAGCCGGACGTCTACGATTAAGTCAACTAAACGAATTAGAAGAATTAAGACATGAAGCATACGAAAATTCGTTAATCTATAAGGAAAGAACGAAGAAATGGCATGATAAAAGAATAAGAAGTTTAAAAGAATTTAAAGAAGGAGACAGAGTTCTTCTTTTCAATTCACAATTCAAGCTATTTCCTGGAAAATTGAAATCAAGATGGTCTGGACCATTCATAGTCAAAAGAGTTTTCCCATACAGAACGATAGAATTAATAAATTCAAATGGGATTGAATTTAAGGTTAATGGTCACAGAGTTAAACAGTACATAGATAGTCCAATGGAAGTTGACAATGAAGTTAATCACAATTTCGATACCACGGCTAACTAAGTGTGGGGAGAATCAAGTCTTTAAAGGATAATATGTATTTCTGTTAGAGTTAGATTGTCTGTTTTCGTGTAGTTCTGGAAAATGGAACCCGAATGGTCTTTCCCTAGCAGACCCTAAAGAACTAGTCTTCTCCCCCCATTCTGAATTTTTATTTTTTTTAGGTTTTTATGAAATGAAGACTGCCTGTGAACTAAACCATGGTCTAATGCTACACGCTTTGATCACTAAACGTAATAATGACACACTTCTGAGTGAAATAGTATCAGTAATCAGAGAAAGATTGGACGGAGTAAGAAAAGAATCCAGATGCGAAGATAATAAGTTACAATTTGGTAAAGGAAAATTAAAATCCGCAGTGAAAAGAAGAGCACGACACCTAGAAAGATGTCACAAATACGGAAAATGGTCACATGGAGGTAAATGTTCAAATAATCAAACCTATTCAAACACCGAATTTGTTACTTTATGCAGAGACAGACTGTTCATATGTTTAGAAGAAAAAACACTGAATGCTCGAGGTTACGCCTTTGTAGCTATGGAAAACCAATTAAACCGACTATCTTATGAGTGAGATAGATCATATCACTAAGAATACTGTCTCACAGGTAAGTATGTACAGTTTTAATTTTTGTTTATTTTCATTTTTAACCTTTTGATAATAAACGCTAATTTGTTCGCTATAAAGTATTAAATTGATATTCGATAAAATTAGGTTTGGCGACCGAAATTATTGATATCATTCAAAAAATTATTACATCACTGTGAAATTTAACGTTTATTCTTAAGGTATAAATATCTTTAATCAATCAACCCAAAATATTTCAAAAATTCGTCATGAGTTAAATTAGGTCATGGAACCGAAATTACTTTACCGAAAAGAGGGGCGCATATTTTTGATAATATTTGATTGATTAAAGTGGGATAAAAGCCAAAAAGATTTTTAATTTTATTTTTACTTTGTTTTTAAAATTAATATTAAAATAATATTGTAAACTTTTTAAAATCAATATACTTAAAATTGTAAATATTTGAAAATTTAATATTTTTAATATAATTTTGCATGTATAAAAACAAAAATATAATATAAGTTTGGTGTGAATTTATAATATAAATTTTTAATTAAGTTTGGTGTGAATTTTTAATTTTATGCATTTTAAATTTAAGTTTGGTGTGAATTTAAAAACAAAAATTTACTTTATGTCGCTAAGTTAAAAATATGATTTTTAAAATTCGTCGTAAGTTGAAGACTGGGTCTTTGAACCGAAATTGCTTTACCCGAGGGAGGGACGAAAACTTTTATTATCATTATTTTTAATCTTATTGAATTAAAGTATGCCAAAAACATTAAAAAACCCAAAAATCTTAGCTTTTAAAACAATCGCTACAAAAAGACAAATTTTAAAATTTTGTCGAAGGACGGACTAGGACATCGATCCGAAACGACCTCGTCCTAAAACAAAGGAAAACAAAATTTTAAATTTAATTTATATTTGTTTTATAAGTTAAGATTTAAAAAAAAAAAAAAAAACACCGCGACTCGCGGAGTTTGATGGGCAAAATCACCGCTACTCGCGGAGTTCAGAAATTACAGAAAAAAATAAAAACGCTGGAATCAGCTCAGTCCACACACAACACCCACATAAACTGCGAAAAATACCGAAAAATTACTCCCAAAATCGAATTTTTTCACCGAAAATCATCAAATCTTTTACTAAAATCATGTTGAGAAGGATGCTATCAAGGAATTACTCAAGAAAAACGATAAATTTCTACACCTAAACACCATTTAATCCGAAAATTAGTGTTCTTGAGCAATTTTTTCCCCAATTTGATTTTAATGCTTTTTAGTGTAATTATGCTTAAATTGCTTGTGTATTATGCTTGTATAACCTAGATTGATGCTATTTAACATGATTAGAAGCCTTAAACTTCAAATTTTGGGTAATCTAGGGTTTGTGTTCTTGAGCAATTTGGGGCTTTTTGATATAAACAGGTTATGGCCGATTTTTGTCATGAATTATTGCTAAATTAAGTAGTGTAACATGTTTAGGTAGTTAAATGATCCAAACTTTGAGCCTAAACATGATTTTGAGAATTAAAGTGGACTTTTTCAAGTCTAAAATTCATGAACTTGATTTTTGAGAAATAATGTCATTTGAAACTTGTTTAAATGCTAGTAATGATTATTTTGACATGTTATTTGAGTTGAATGCTTATGAACTTGGCGAACATTTTCGTATATGCTTATTTGAAAAAGAGTAGATTTGATAAAAATATGAAAATGAGCTTAAGTTTGATATAAATTGAACATGTCATTGTAATTATTTTGATTGATGATTTTGCTGACACTAATGCATATTTGGATGCACAAAAATTGTGTTTGATGTGTTTTGCAGACTGAAAGGGGTGAATCTTCATCCCAAGCTCGCAATTCTCCTCCTGAGAATGCGGAACAACAGGATGTTGATAGCTATTATAAACAAGATATACCTCATCCAGTTATGACATTTTCAGATATGCACTTGGAAGATTTGCACCCGAACTTGAGATTTGACAGACGTTGGATAGATTATCCAAAATACCAAAGGAGTTTGCATACTCTTCATTCTAAAGCTGTTGAAGTACCTAGGGTAATAGAATGGGCACCGTTAGAAGCTGTAGAATTAGCCGGGCCAATTAGGGAATTACTTACACAGAGGTATGGTAATTCTACTTTTAACAATTGGGTACGTTTATTCAACATGCGTAGACCTGTATATAAAGTATGGTGTGAAGAATTATTGTGTAGTATAGAAATAAATGATCGGGTAGTTAGTTTAACCGATCGATCTTTTATTAGATTTTTGTTAGGAGGTTCGATGCGCCACATGTCTTTACTAGACATGGCTCAGGCTTTACGTATATATACGCCTGAGGAGTTAGCATCTGCCGATTGTAGAGGGTTGATACTAAATGGTAGAAAGATAGACGAAAATTTTGATACGCATGGTGTATGGAGTCAAATGACTAGCCATCACCGATATAAAGGGGGAAATTACTCTTATTTGGATATAGATAGAGCAGAGTTAAGAGTAATTCATAGGTTTTTAGCCAATTCGATTATACAACGAGGTAAGAATAAGGAAAAAGTAAATGAACAGGATTTGTTTTACCACATGTGTATTCCAGACCCACAAAGCGCTGTAAGTATACCTTATTGTGTGGGTTATTATTTATCAGCTATGGTTAGGGGGATGAGACCGCATAGCATAATAGGATGTGGTATATTTATTACTTTGATTGCTGAATATCTCGGTGTGGATATAAGTCGGGGGGGATTATTAGTCGAAGAACCAGAACCCCGAGATACAATAGGTTTAAATGTATACCATGGTGCGAAGGTTTTGAAGAGGCGAAATAACGCCGCAGTACAATACCACGGTAGACATCCACAGGTTGAGAGAAACCAACAGCCAGGTAATGTGGGAGGAGGAAATGAAATGACAGAAATGCAAAGGTTTATAGCTTCACAAGAGTATGAAAATGCTAGACATCGAGCATTTGAAGATTGGCAAGTTCATCAAAACCAAATCATAGCTCATTGCCAACATGTAGGTAGAAACTATATTCCTACTCCATCGCCCGTATTTCCTCCCTGGTCTATAGAGATCCAACCACCGTATCCTACGTATAACCCAGTCGAAGCATTTTATAACACATATGGTTATGCATGGAACCCCTACTGGTATCAGTAACATCCCTAGTCTACTTAGTTTTATTTATTTTATTATTTGTAATGTTGATACATTTAATACTTATGTTAATATTGTAATAGTTTTTATAATTTTCTAATTTTTATTTTTAGATTTTAATAATGTTTGAATGTGGGGTAATATACCAAACTTCATAAATATGTATATATGTTTGCAGTTTATCTTATGTACACAACAGGGTAAAACAACGCATTTTCAAAGACTGGCATTAAGTTCAGCAAAAGCAACTAATTTTGAAGACAAGGTGCAAAATAAATGTGATATAACAACAAGACGGAATGAACAAATGATATGCACCATTTATCATTCAGCAAACAAACGCCAATATGTTTGGAAACTTTGGTAAAATTTAATCATTTTCACACAAATTACCCTCAATAATTTAAATTGTTACTGATTTCTTGCAAATGAGGGCATTGCAAGATCTTAAGTGTGGGAAGGGGTTAAATTCTTTTGGATTTTAAAATTTTTACTTTATTCACTTGGTTACCATTAGAAATACTAGTAAAGTAGTAGTTGTATTAGAATCTAGTGCTCTCTGATAATAAAGAATAGCCCTAGTCTTATATACTGACTACCCAATTCTAGTAAAAATTTTCAAAAATTTCAATTAAATAAACTCAAAATCATGTTTATACATATTTATGAACGATAAAACTAGGTTTTAACACCGAAATTATTGTTACCTCAGAAAGGACATAAATTGAGAAACAAACCAAAATGTTAAAATTCATTTAAAACGGAATAGAGGAAAATAAAAAGGAAAATAAAAGCCAAGTGTGGAAAAATTTACCAAGATATTTTAAACATATGTCACATATTTCTGTAACAAATAACTGAAAATACTTTTGCTTTGGACTAAACTAAACTGTTTTACCCGATGAAAGAAAAGAAGAGATGGATCTACACGATGAATCAATTCCATCATTAAAAGGAAGTAAAGTCTTCCGAAAAAGAAACGCGCTTCTTGATTTAGGTCAGGAAGTTGTCGTCCAGACCAGCTGTAGGTTGACGAAAAATCTAGAAAAGTCATCACTAAAATCAGCAGGAAATCCACGGACCTCAGCATAAAACAGGGTCGCCAAGTGGTCAGATTTATCCTAACCATGAGAAGGATTTATCTCGTAAAATGGGGGGGCACCGTGCAAATTAGCTGGATAAGACTAATGAATCAGATCCCCAGAAAAGATAATCTCCTTAAAGATTAAAAATCAGCTTTTAAGAATGATATTACTCAATCCTAGAGATTGACCTTAAAGATTGAGAATTACAAACTCATGGAATTCAATGATATCTAAACTCGAGCTTGAACGAGAAAATATTTTGATCAAAATTACAAACCGATTTGTTTTCTGAAAACCCATTTTCAATGCGTTCATTACCATTGAACGTAAAATCCTAGGAATTCACCTGGAATTCATTAGGTCACCTGAACAAAATCCGGTGTCAATCGTAAAAAAACGGTGGTTGCATAGCATGGTCAAAGACAGGACCTTGTGCCAGACCAAAAAATCATAAGGGTGAGCTTTACTATTGCTCCTACCAAGGATAGTAATTGCGTCCGACACGTTATAGACCATAATTAAAAGCATGTCAGGGGATATTGCCTTAACAGTTGCTTGTTCAACGCTTTCCTTTACAACCGGACGGTAGTTTACCGAGAGGTAATATACGGAGAAAGTATACTGGACGTGTTGCTTTCCTAATACAAGGTTAGCAAGTGGGTGACACAAAACTGCAAGTTTTGAGCTAAAATTTTCAAATCTGAAACCCACCAAACCCACAAAAATATTTTGCAAACACCGGTGAAGGGTTATTCCGGAAAACTTATCTAGGGTAAAAGCTAGATTAAAATTTTAAAAAGATCAAATGTTTTCATAAAAATCCAATTTCCTTAATGGATCTAAATTTTATAGTCATGTGGGACTGTAAACCATATCGTTACTACCATTGTTTATACCGCCGTATAGAAATCACTGATGTACAAAGTGTGAAGAATAAAGAAGTGATTCTAGTATATCAAGACTATATTGCTTGAGGACAAGCAACGCTCAAGTGTGGGAATATTTGATAATGCTAAAAACGAACATATATTTCATAGCATTATTCCTCAAGAAAGACAAACTTTTAGTTGCAATTGTTCTATTTACAAGTAATATTCGTTTAAATAATAAAAGGTGAAGACAAAAGACAGATTCGAAGAATTGAAGACGCAAACGACCAAAAAGCTCAAAAGTACAAAATACAATCAAAGAAGT
The DNA here is from genome assembly GCF_046630445.1 of Rutidosis leptorrhynchoides. Lineage (NCBI taxonomy): Eukaryota > Viridiplantae > Streptophyta > Magnoliopsida > Asterales > Asteraceae > Rutidosis > Rutidosis leptorrhynchoides. The sequence continues at coordinate 170,310,024 of NC_092339.1, forward strand.
TCCAATTATTGATAAGAAACGTCTCAAAATTACAAGAGTACAAGATTCAAAACGCAAAGTACAAGATATAAAATAGTACGCAAGGACGTTCGAAAATCCGGAACCGGGACATGAGTCAACTCTCAACGCTCGACGCAACGGATTAAAAATTACAAGTCAACTATGCACATAAATATAATATAATATTTAAATAATTCTTATAATTATTTATATATTATATTTATATTTAAATCCGTCGGCAAGCTAGGAGCCAAGGCTTTGTGAGCTGGATTTGATATCTCCGCGACTCGCGGAGTTTGAGGAACGAGAGGGCCGCGACTCGCGGAGCCCCAAAAAATGAAACTGCCTATAAAAGCAAACGCAGTTTGTTCGATCAATATATCAAATAATCTATCTCTCTCTCAATATATACGTTTTATATATATATATATATATATATATATATATATATATATATATATATATATATATATTTATATTTTAATTTTAATTTTAATTTTAATTCTAATAATAAGGGTATGTTAGCGAATGTTGTAAGGGTGTAAGTCAAAATTCTGTCCGTGTAACGCTACGCTATTTTTAATCATTGTAAGTTATGTTCAACCTTTTTACATTAATGTCTCGTAGCTAAGTTATTATTATGCTTATTTAATCCGAAGTAATCATGATGTTGGGCTAAAAATATTAAAATTGGGTAATTGGGCTTTGTACCATAATTGGGGTTTGGAAAAAAGAACGACACTTGTGGAAATTAGACTATGGGCTATTAATGGGCTTTATATTTGTTTAACTAAATGATAGTTTGTTAATTTTAATATAAAGATTTACAATTGGACGTCCCTATAAATAACTATATACACTCAATCGGACACGATGGGCGGGGTATTTATATGTACGAATAATCGTTCATTTAACCGGACACGGGAATGGATTAATAGCCACTAGAATTATTAAAACAGGGGTGAAATTATGTACAAGGACACTTGGCATAATTGTTAACAAAGTATTAAAACCTTGGGTTACACTCAGTCGACATCCTGGTGTAATTATTAAACAAAGTATTAAAATCTTGTTACAGTTTAAGTCTCCAATTAGTTGGAATATTTGACTTCGGGTATAAGGATAATTTGACGAGGACACTCGCACTTTATATTTATGACCGATGGACTGTTATGGACAAAAACCAGACGGACATATTAAATAATCCAGGACAAAGGACAATTAACCCATGGGCATAAAACTAAAATCAACACGTCAAACATCATGATTACGGAAGTTTAAATAAGCATAATTCTTTTATTTTATATTTAATTTCCTTTATTTTATATTTAATTGCACTTCTAATTATCGCATTTTTATTTATTGTTATTGTATTTAATTGCACTTTTAATTATCGTACTTTTTAATTATCGCAAGTTTATTTTATCGCACTTTTATTTATCGCAATTTCATTATCGTTATTTACTTTACGCTTTAAATTAAGTCTTTTATTTATTTAATATTTTATATTTGGTTTTAACTGCGACTAAAGTTTTAAAATCGACAAACCGGTCATTAAACGGTAAAAACCCCCTTTAAAATAATAATATTACTTATATATATATTCGTATTTTTATAAATTAAACTAATATAGCGTTAAGCTTTGATTAAAAGATTTTCCCTGTGGAACGAACCGGACTTACTAAAAACTACACTACTGTACGATTAGGTACACTTCCTATAAGTGTTGTAGCAAGGTTTAAGTATATCCATTCTATAAATAAATAAATATCTTGTGTAAAATTGTATCGCATTTAATAGTATTTCCTTGTAAAATTTAATAGTATTTTATACCCCTTAGCTTTAACTATCAATTGTGATGCCTCGAATCAAGGTTTCAGATGTGTTTTGATGCAACGTAAAAAAGTTATCGCCTATGCATCTAGACAGCTGAAGAAACATGAGAAGAACTATACACACATGACTTGGAGTTAGGAGCCGTGGTATTTGCATTGAAGATGTGGAGACATTACCTTTATGGGACTAAATTCACGGTATTTACCGATCATAAAAATCTTCAACATATCTTTGACCAGAAGCAACTGAACATGAGACAAAGGCATTGGGTCGAGTTATTAAATGACTACAACTGTGAGCTTAGGTATCATCCTAGTAAGGTGAATGTAGTTGCGCATGCCCTTAGTATAAAGGATCGTGCCAAACCGATCCGAGTCCGAGCTTTAAATATGCGTATTCATACAAATCTTACATCTCAAATCCGTGAGGCACAACTTGAGGCATTGAAGGAAGAGAATGTCTAACACGAGGCAATTAAAGGTCTCGAAAAGCAACTTGAACTCAAGGGAAACAGAACAAGGTATTTCAATAACCGAATCTGGGTCCCAATCTTCAGAAAACTTCGAGAACTAGTCTTGGATGAAGCACATAAGACTAGATATTCTATTCACCCAAGCTCTAGTAAAATGTATCACGATGTGAAGAAGTTTCATTGGTGGCCTAACCTGAAATCTGATATTGCTGATTATGTGAGCAAGTGTCTTACTTGTTTGAAAGTTAAGGCCGAACATCAAAAGCCGTCTGGTTTACTTCAACAGCCGGATATTCCGCAGTGGAAGTGGGAGTGTATCAATATGGATTTTATTACTAAGTTGCCCAAGACTTCTAGTGGTGATGATACCATTTGGGTCATAGTGGATCGTCTTACTAAATCTGCACATTTCTTACCAATCAAAGAAACCGACAGAATGGACAAATTGTCACATCTATATATCAAATAGATTGTCTCACGTCATGGAGTCCCTATCTCTATCATTTCTGATCGTGACAGCCGATTCACTTCTAGATTCTGGAAATCTCTATAATCTGCACTTGGAACTCAACTCGATATGAGTACTGCTTATCATCCACAAACCGATGGTCAAAGTGAACGAACCATTCAAACGTTGGAGGATATGCTACGTGCTTGTGTTATTGATTTTGGCAAAGGATGGGATAGACATTTGCCTTTGGCTAAATTTTCTTACAACAACAACTATCGTGCAAGTATTAAGGTTGCACCTTTTGAGGCCTTATACGGATGAAAATGTAGATCTCCACTATGTTGGGATGAATTAGAGGACAGATAGATAATTGGTCCGGAAATCATACATGAAACTACAGAAAAGATCGTTCAGATTAAGAAACGATTAGAAACTGCCCGCAGCCGACCGAAGAGCTATGCTGATAATCATCAGAAAGATTTAGAATTCCAAGTTGGTGATAAAGTCATGTTGAAAAAATCCCCTTAGAAAGGCTTCGTTCGTTTTGGTAACCGAAGTAAACTAAGTCCGCGTTTTGTTGGACCTTTCAAGATTATTTAAAGATTTGGTCCTATGGCGTATCGATTAGAATTACCTTTTGAGCTTAATATTCTACATGATGTATTTCATGTCTCGAATCTGAAAAAGTGTCTTGCTGAAGACACACTCGTTATTCCATTGGAGGATATCCACATTGATGATAAAATGCATTTCGGTGAAAAACCGATAGAGGTTATGGATCTTGAGGTTAAACGCTTGAAACAGAGCAACATTCATATTGTTAAGATCTGTTGGGATTCACGAAGAGGCCCCGAGTATACATGGGAACGTGAAGACCAGATGAAGCAGAAATATCCCCATCTTTTCTCAACCACTGATACATCCGAGAAATCCACCTGAAACTTCGGGACGAAGTTTAAATTAACGGGGAGGTACTATAACAACCCTCACTTTTCCATTCTGAATTTACCAAATTACCCTTAGGGTTTCAATGTCTTGTTTTCATTAGGGTTGTTATTCGGATATAATAAATGTCCAGAGATATTAAATGCTTGTAATTAATAAACCCTAACCCTAACTAATAATTAATGATATAAAACCCTAAAAAACCCTAAACATTTAATAATATAAAACCCTAACCCTAAACATTTAATAATATAAATCCAAACCCTAATATTTAATAAACTTATAATGTTATATATATATATATATATATATATATATATATATATAGTTATGAACGAAATGAATTTTTGCACTAACTAATAATGAACTCTTGACAATAAACATTAAGTAATAAAAATGTGGTACTCATATAAATTATAGAAGTATAGTATAAACAATTAAATAAATGTAATTATAATATTAGCTAGTAAAGGTATTTGTATTTTAATAAAAACCGAAAACTTTATTTATATTTAAACAATTTCAGTATTTAAATAAAATAGGAAAATAAATACAAGATAATTAGAGAATTAAATCTAGAATGTTTCTAGAATAAAAAAATAAAAATAATAAAAATACATACAAAAAGGCTAGGCCGAAAAAAAGAGAAAACACTTTTAAATATTTTTTTAGCTTTTTAAGGAAGGATAAATTTAAAATATTTTGACCATGTGTAGTGTTTAACAAACTCTAAAATTTTATCCAAAAATTTTCTGCACTTTCACTGCATTATGATATTTTTTTTATTTTCATTTTATTTAATTTGTCAAATTCCTATCTATAAATACTAGTTCAATTATAATCATTTTTATCACCAACACTCACTCATTTACTCTCAAGAAATCTACAGAAAACTTTGAGGTACTTTATTTCTCCCTTTCATATTTTTTTTATTTTTATTTCAGTTTTATTATTTTTAATTTTTGACAATTACTTTTTATTATTTTAATTTGATATTAAATTGAAACACAATATTAAAATTAATATGATCATACTATAATTACTATTAAGTAACATGGAATGTTATAAAATTATTTTTATGAATTAAATAATCAGATTATAATTATTATGCATTTTTAAATCGAATTTTAATATATACAAATGTATATTCGAATTAAATATGTAATAATTATATAAAATTGATAAAAATAATTTTTACAGGTTCTTAATTGTAATATGATATATTAGTGATCAGAACTAATTATTGTGGAATTTATAAATGTTTAATTCGGATTATTAAGTATTTATTGTATTATTATGCATCGAATACTATATAAACATGCAAAACTTGAAACTAATTGTTATAAATTCTTATAATTTGTTATGATAATTGTAACAGCGATTATTAGGCTTATAAAAATTATTGGAAGAGAAAACTTAATTATTTTAACATTTTATATATTTATTCTATATTTAATTGTTTACCGAATTAATTAAATGTTTCAAAAAGAATTTAAATTAAATAAAATTCAAACATCAGTAATATTTGTTTGGAAATTAGTTATAACAGTATAATTAGTTATAAAAATAATTTTAATAAGTTTTGGAATTTTATTTGTAATTAATTACGAATTAAGTACTAATTAAGCAGGAAAACTATATAAAATTCGTAATAAAATATTAAACAGTAATAAAAATATTTATAAAAATTTTCTGAGATTATTATACTTGTATAAGTCTACAAAAATTATAAAAAAAATATATGGGTCGATATAATATTTAAATAGAATTTACTTGTGTTTTATTCTAAACCGAGAGAAATAATAAAGGAAATACAAAATAATTACAAAAACGTATTAAATATATTTTTTTTAAATTTTTATATGATTATTAGGACTACTAGATATTTTAAAAAATGTAAAAAATTATTTTTAATATGTTTATCCTATTTATTTAATTATTAGCCGAATAATGTGATTAAATGAATGGAAAATGTTAAATAAATAGAATATGCAATATAAATTCGATTTGAAATTTTTATATTATTTATTAGGTATATAGAACTGGTAGAAATTATAAAATTATTTATTTAGGCCGATTTGATATTTATTACATAATAAACTTTGATTAATATAAACCTAGAATATATATACAGAAAAATGGGAATTAAATACAAAAATTTGTTAAAATTATTTTTATAAATTATCTTACTGATTTATATAATTAACTAAGTTTATAAAAATTATGAGTATAATTTTTAGATATTTAATGAATTAATTATTGAATTAACATATATTAGTATAATTTTCGGTTAACATAAATATGTATATTACATATACTAAATTAATATTATTATTATAACTTATGAATAATTATAAACTTGTAATTTCATAATTATCTAATGAATTGATTAATTAACTAAGTATACTAAATAATAATTATAAAGAAAAATAATAAAGTATAATGCTTATAATGTAAGTTAACGATGATAATACATTATTAATAATAACTTATAGTATATAATATAAGATAATCAAATTGTTAATACATTAATAAATATAATATAACTTATATAATAACATATATTATGACCTAAACATAAAGTGAAGGTTAATCAAAGATAACGTACAATTCATGCGAACTTCACAGCTACTTACGGTCGTAAGTGAATGATGTCTAGGTTGCCATTTATGGGTATGCTTGTGGATCTCGAATGTCATGACTTAGATTCTGATCAAGAGTCCTGGACCCCCGGTTACATCTGGTCATTCCTGACTTACTTGATAGCAACGAAGTTTGAGTAAAGTTGTACAACGTCTTGCTAAAGATTATAACCCGAACTTTCTAAAATTGGAAAGTTACTATAAATGGAAACTTTCCATAAATAGTAACCTTTTGAAAATAGAAATTCTTTTAGTAAACCATCACTATTAATATAGTTATTATATACTTTTGTTCGTTAGACATTATCTGATCATACGTTCTATCTCTAGGTTGAGATCTCGATCACGTCCTTTCGTTCGATTCTTTCATTTGTAGAATAACTCTTCTTTTCTACTAAGGTGAACTTCATAGCCCCGCTTTTACATATTTATTGATTTTTATAAATCTTGGGGTGAGACACATGCTTGTATTTAACTGATTTACACTTTGGACACAAGTACTTAAACTTTTTGATATGCAACTTCATGAGACTTTTGTTAACTTGTATTGATTGTATCTTTACATGAAAATCCCCACCATAATATCGTTAATTACTGGAATTAAAATATTGCAAGCTTAATTATTGTGAGTAGGCCTATTGAGAGCGACGTCTCTACCCATTGACTGATCGTCAAAGCGGTACATAATAATGATTACTGACACATGTACAGTGTCAGGGGTTAATGTTTAGCTCGATATTATAACTAATGGCATATTGATTATTTTGATGTTTTGAACTAAATCTTGTGGTCTAAACTTTTTTGATTATTAAACTTATGATGTTCACTCAACCATTGTGTTGACATTTTTAAGCATGTTTGTCTCAGGTGATGATTAGCTTACGTGCTGCTTGATGATTGTTTAGCTAGCTATTTGCATTGGAGTCCACAAACTCATAACTTATCATTTGATAATAATTGTTATTTACATTTGGATTTATTATTTAAAACATTATTTCGTTTCCGCTGCAATACAATAATTGTTTTTATAAAACGTCTCATTTAGAGTCGTTATCGCTTATATACTTGGGTTGTGATATTGAAATGTCATATTTACCCCCGGCCCTATTTGCGGGTGTGACAGTTTGAGATTGAAAAACGAGTTAGGTGGGGTGAGAGGTGAAGAATAATCTAGAAAATGAAACAAATGAGCAGTTAGTAATCACTTATTTGTGTTAAAACACAATACCCCATGACACACGGGTATTTATCAGTTATCTGATATCTTTTGTACTTAGTTTGGCGGTCCTAACAGAGTCCAAATTAAATAAACAAACCTAATCTGTGACCCTTGTCACAACCTGGTCACAACCAAATAATAAAATAACACTAAATGTCTAATTAAAATAAAAGCATATATAACCACACATATATGCCTAAGGGAAAAAAAAGTCATCTTACATATAGCCCAGGTTTCTGTCTGTTATAAATCCACCCCTTTAAAGAGATTCCGTCCTCGAAATCTGGTCAATCATAGGTACAAGGGTCAAAGGTAACAAACATCATCATCATTGGTCACACCAGGAACCAAATCAAAACACGTCTTACTCCCACATGCACTACGTAATTAGGTTTATAACTCAACAAGTATTCTCATCTAACAACGCATCATCCAATTTTACCAAATTGAAATCTTACCGCCCCTTAGTCAAATATCAACTTTCTAGTTACAACTACCATCAATTGGTCAATTTCGACATAAGTTGATCCACTAGTTCCAATTACATTACACAACAATTAGACAATTTACCACACACTTGTCTATAGTATCTTATCCGTCGGTTGAAGAAGTAAACAAATAACAACAATCTGTCGTATACCAAAAACTGCCCAAGTCATTTTATAACCGAATGTTAAGTTAAGGATAACGATCCATCAATTCAATGCTAGTTACAACTAATCTCATTTCAAACGCGAGAAAGCCCATAAGTAATATATTGACCCGTCATCGATCTAACGAATTTTCACTAAATGAGTCATACCAAGTTTCTATTTACCTACTGAATTCTCGAAATATAGATAACTTCCCACCATTTAGCCCACTAATTCATACCAACAATCTGGTTTCTATGATTTTCTACAAAACGTTCCATGTCAAAACTGACATAGCACACCAATTCTTGTAGATACTAATAGTAATCCACCTTTAAATCCACCAAATCAAACCATTTCGCCAGGTTCTTGAAATTAACCATGAGTTAAATCCATCGAATGTTCCATTTCAATTCCTTCCATGTCATCAATCTGTTGTCATCGCATCACATGAGAACACAAGTTCAGTCAATTTCCACAATTATTGCATCACAATTTCAACACTGTTTCCACTGAAGTTATCTAAATTTAATAATCCATCGGCTAGAACATGTCTCTAGTCATATCACCAACAGTAAGAATTATTATAAACACAATTTTCCAATCAATTTCAATCATACCGTCAATGATTTTCGATAACGAAAATCCTCTAATACAGTCATGGAACAGTTATCAACACGTTAATTCCATTAAATAACTTTGATATACTGATCTGACACCACACGCTCTACTTCTGAAAGGTCATCACTTGGTTGAAATTCCACCAGAACTCTCAATTAAACCATATTTAACCAAATAAAAAACAACATTTAGATCCAACACAACGATCGTTACTATTTCTAAAAGATCAACTTCCGGCCAGATTCCCAAAAATTGCAATAATCCGACATTAAGGATGATTCCACAGATAAACATAAGTCATTTCTCATCAAGTATCCTTCTAGAGGATAATATCGATTTCAACACAACTCGAAGTTTACAATCCATCAAAATAATGTTTTCAATTCAATATATCCAATCTCATATGATCATATCATGCAACACTGTTGTGACGACCCGTCAAGTACCCTTAACGGCTCCGTCACTTGGTCCCACGACTTGATCATACTCTAAATGAATTTAATAAATAACATTGCATTCTTTATTTAAAAATGATTTCCTATAAATGAAACCTATCATAAATGTAAGTTTAGAAAAACTAAAGTAAGTAATTAACCAAAAGTTGGCCAAAACCAAGTCAACAAACACCCATAATTTAATGTAACCAAAATAGAATGCAAGTTTAATGGTTAACAAAAACTGTCAACATGTATGCAGACTCTCTAAACACAGCGAAAGCAATCAATCAAGTACCTGAGAAAACATGCGAGTAAACTGTCAACAAAAATGTTGAGTGAATTATAAGTTTAAATAACGTATAAGCTTTAGACCACAAGATTTCAAATATTAGAAAACATAAAAACATTATTCCATTAATCCGTGAACCACCTGGTAACCACTTATCCATTCCTTACCCTTACCATACAACAATATACACTGAACATGTGTATCTTCAAAAATTACGAAGTACTAATACATTCCGATTATAAATTGCTAGCGCGACTAGCACGAAATAGAACTGTCAAGCCTAAGAGATCTATCAATAGGATTCGCGTTCACCAGTAGAAACTAGTGATTACAATTACCAGATTAGGGAATATTTTCGTTCAACTCACAATGAATAATTTAAATTAATTTCCACTTGTGTCTAAAATGTAAAACAAAAGTTGCATGTAATCTCATCCCAAAAATACTTTAAAATAGTATGAAAAACCGGACTATAACTCACCTTAAGCAAACGAAGCAAAAAGGAAACAATTATGCGAAAAACAAAGGCAAATGATCAAGAATGATCACAACTCCGACCTTAAAAAAAAGCAGGTTGATATAATTAACTAACTTAGGTCAAGTCTTAGTATGTTAACCATAGTACTTGTTGTAGTAAAGCAAAGAACAGCAATCGGTATGATCAGGACAGCGTATAACGCGTACTTTCCAATTTTAGAAAGTTTCTATTTTTAGTAAGTTTCCATTTTTGAAGATTTTCTATTTTTAGAAAGTTTCTATTTTTGAAAAGTTTCTATTTTTGGAAAGTTTCTATAATTAGAAAGCTTCCTCCTTTAGAAAGTTTCCTCATTTAGATTGTTCCCTTAAATAGATTGTTTTCTTAATTAGAAAAGTCAACAAAAGTCAACAAAAGTCAAAGTCAACCGAAGGTCAAAGTCAACTCAAAAGTCAACTCAAGTCAACCTTGGTCAAACTTAGTCAACCTTAAAGTTTAAAGTGTAAATCATATTAATAATATAAGTTATAATATTAATTAAAATAATATTTGTATAAACTAGTCATATTATAAGTTTAATTAAATAAAATTGAGTTATAAAGTTAATATAAGTTTAAATGATATAATAGATATAACATAAGTATTTAATTAAATAATTAAACATTAGTCATATCATAAGTATTATTAATTAAAATTGAATTATTAATCATAATATAAGTATATTAAATTAATTATGAAATGTTACACATATCATAAGTATTTTGTTATAATTATTAAACCATAAGTATTTAATAATTAATTTGTGTCATAAATAATTAATAACTATGCCTTATAATAAATAAATAATTAATTAATCTTTATTATAAGTCTTGATATAATAAATCTTACATCATAATTTTTATACTTAACATAAGTCTTCCATTAATAATATTTGTATTATTAAATCATAAGTTTAATTATAGGAATAATTAAATCATAATATAAATATTAAATGATATAATAAATATATATCATAAGTATAAATTAATAATAATCACTTTTATAACCTAAGTAATTTAATAATAATGAGAATCATTATTTACATAACCTAAGTTCAATTCATTAACATAAGTTTCATTAAAATTTCGCCGGGTCATAACTTGAGCCTCGGGTGTTGGCTATTCCTCGTCTAACAAACCATCTCGACACCGTAGGATACTCAAGAAAACCCCAAAATGAGTTTATATGGTCGTGATGAATATCCATATATCAAACATTACATTAATCCATTTCAAAACTTGTTTTAATCATTTCGGATGACCCGTAGCTCGGATTTTGATGACCTGAACATGAAAGTTCATCCAATCATCAATACTAACCTAATGGTACACCCTAAAATCTCATATTATGGTCCCAAAGTCGGATCAAAACCTAGTTTCAAAAGTCATTACATTACAATCTTTACAAAACCTTAAATCTAGCATAGATTTTGTTCCGTAACTCGAAACGAGACGAATCCAAAGCCTAAAATTATGTACTCAAAGAGAGGAACTCATTGAGACACTTTAATTAAAGAAAATAATGAGCCAAATACACTGATTATATCAATAAATCTGCTGTCCACAATTTGATCAACCGAAAATATACGCAATTGAGCATTTCTAAGCAATATAACAACACCACATTTACATACAAGTACTAATACATTAACATACATGTAGAATCAGTAAATAAATATGAAATTGAAAAATTTATGGTTTATGTTCATACCCAAATCAAAAATCAAGAAGAAAGGTGTTAAAGATCGCGAAATGGACAACCCGAATAAGCAATCAACCTTGAGAAATGATGATCAATTGTATGATGATTTTTTTTGGATGAATCTTGGTGATGGAGGCTTCTTGGGTCAGCCTAGATGAGAGGATGTGGAAGGAAGAGAAAACTAGGTTAGAAAAATATGAGAAAATGATGAAATGAAACCTCATTTCTAAGTGTAAGTGTAATGAAACAAAAAGAGCGGGCATGAGTGTATTTTAGGCCATAATAGCCAAAGTGGGCACCAATTAAAATTATTTTATTAGCATTTGGACTTACATGTGGCCCGAACGATCAAACGGAGCCCAAATCGAGAAAAAAACTGCTACGCGATTAAAATACAAAACGAACACGCACCCGCGAAAAATAAAATATAGAAATATTTTATAATCTCATATGATATAGAAATATCATAGATAAAATAATTCAGATTTGAAAATCATGAAAGTCTAATCGTTGGTTTGAAAACAGAGACGATTCACCGAAACAAAACCGTTACACGTAGAAACGTATATATGCATAAGTGAACATTTTCATTTAATAATAAATATGGAAATATTATTTATAATTTAATATGTCATATAAAAATGATGTGGCAAGAATACCAGATAACAAAATTTAAATATTCACGGAAAAAGATGACGGAAAAAGTAGGGTCGTTACAGTACCTACCCGTTAAAGAAAATTTCGTCCCAAAATTTTGAGGAGTGACCATCAACGGTACAGAATTGGAGAAAAAGGAGCGTATCAATGTACCAAGGGACTCCTGTGCTCAGAAGGGAACTATTTACCTTGAACGATAGTCAGGCGTATAAGAATAAGAATAAGTATACGACGATAATTAAGTTTCTTGATTTTAAGTTCAACAAATTGATTTTGTTTCTTTATTACATGAAGGTGTCACCTGATTTTATTTCCACAAAAGGGATGATGGTGTTTTTAGCCATACAAGCATTTCGTTAATCTGGATGCATGAAGTGAATCATGAACATTACTAAGCTCATCTAAAACATTGAATGTTCAGGTCGCAATACAAAGGCTGACAAATAGAGTAGAATACATGGTGATCACAACCATGCAATTTGAGGTCCGAATGGTGTTAGCTATGGATGTTTCTAACCCTTTAACTCTGACAGATAACCATTGGTATAATGAACCTGGTATTTAAGAAATGTCTAATGTGGATAAATGAATTGAGATGCTAGTTGAAAAATTACTAATCAGGCTTCCATGCAATGCAAGCCATAATTATTTAAAGTGTCCTCAGAATGGTCTGAGCGATCAATGAAAGATATCGTTCGATTTATCGTACTACATGTGAAATTATCATTGGAAGGAACAAAAGCACATTTGTAGAATGTAACTACATAATCCAATTAGAGGTTGAAATGAAGGTTGAAAATAGATTAGAATAACATATAGTTGCAATCAATGAGGAAAGAAATATATAAAGTAACCATATAAGTGTTATAGATGTTTAAGGAAATTCCTTCAAGGAGGATAACAAGGATCAAAGATTTTAAAGTAAATTTTCATTACATTTTTGAAAGAAAACGCAAGGAAGGTGTGAACTCTCAACTAGAGTGGACCCCTTGCACAGACGGGTGAGTCGACCTAGGATTCATCCTTATTCTTAAGTTTATGTGCGGATGAGAAGAAGCGTGAATCACTGCCTATAAAGAATACTTGCCCCTAGATGATAAAAAGCTACAAAGATGATTTCTTGTACCTCAAAACATTGGGTCAAAGAATTTACGTTTACGAGGGTGTTGCGGTTAGTCGTGAAATATTGAGAGTAGAAACTTATCAAATGGGTTTGTGTAATATATATCTGTGATACCAACTATAACAACAGTTGGGGTAGAAACCCACCCAGTTCCTTTCCTACAATAGGGTGACCACCGAGTGTACCTCAAAAAACTAATTTATCGGTCCGCGTTTCGGCCATGTCCAACCATAAGAAGGAAAATTTTATGAGCGGAAAGACTTCCCAAAAAATTTTATAAAACCACCATCCAAAGTGACGTAAGAGTTTGTATCAATGAACTTAATGGTAAGTTTCATCCTTAAATGGAGGATGAGAAGAACTATGATCCAAACACACTGTAGAGCAATGCGAAAGTTTTAATATAATCAATCAAAGTAGTTTTGAAAAAGCTTTAAACTTCTGATGTGACAACATCAATGGAATGAAATTCTTAGTAAATTTAGAAGTATGTACAGCGTGTACCATTTTACATAAAACAATTCGACTTAATTAAACAACTCAATAAAGGAGTGGTTTTAAAACAATTTGAAGGTATAATTTAGTATGTACTAACCAAAATAGGTAAGGATAAATTTATTCATTTGATTTTATACATACATATATGATTTTATAAATTGCATACGTGACAGAAAATTTTATTACTTCTATTCGCCCATAAATCTCGTGAGGACCGCACAAATAAACAATGTGTAAAAATTCTGATAAACAGAGTATTCGTATTTCAGAGGTTATGAGTTGAAGTAAGATCGTGAAAGATCGGGTGAAGGACTTGAATCGTTGTGCGACATTTGATCAACAAATATTACGAGGTAATGAAAACCAATGAATTAAATGTTTTTTGACTATTATCAGGACATAAGTCCTTGGGCCAAAATTATTCATGTGTGAAGCTGTTGCTAACAAGTGAGGTATGAAGGATAGAGCATGAGGATGAGAAGTTAATCGCTTCTTGACTTTACAAAATGCCAAAAAAGTTATGACTAATATTAAAGTCGAAAGACTGATGGTGTTAATATCACCAAATGAGAAATCTCTTGGAATAAGTCAAGACTTAGAGTTACATAACGAAGTGCATTGTTCCAACAGGCGTGGCAAATAAGATCCTTGGGTAACTTAATATTTTAAATGGTTTTAGTGATGGTGGATGTTCGGGAACTCTGTATGACATGGCAGTACGTGCCTTTATTATATATACACATGAACTGCTTGATTTTGACGGTTGTAAAGGTTTCATGATAATCTGGATATGAATAATACGACATGCGCATAGACAATTATGAAGACACGCTAAAGCAGTGGATTTTGACCATGTGATGATCATTGAAAATCAGTTTATTGAATTCTCATAGATCTGATATTATAATCAGGACGATATTAATTTCTCGAAGAATAAGAGCCATGACGTCAATTGCCAATGTTAGTACCATTAATATATAATCATTTAATGATAGAACCTAACATGCGTAAATGGATCCATCGTGACGAGTAAAACCTCGCTGCTCTTATGTACCAAGAGCATAAGGTTAACTCACTAAAGTGAGTGTTCGAATGGTAGGGTTATGACATGTAACCGATGATATCAAATTTTATCCATGTGGAAGTTTGTGTCAGAAGGAAAATATTCAGCACACAATGTTGTAAATGAGAAGATGCAAGTCCCAACATGAGATTAGGCAATGCGAACAAACGGGACTGAGTAATGATTGATTGGTGCAGCTAATGCTTTTAGCACCAAGGCAAAATGAAGCATCATAAGATCTTTAAGAAGTGATTCATGACTCAAAGGTCATGACTTATCATATATGCACAACAAATTGTTCTATGCTTAACCTTAGGTAGCATAATGAAAATTATATCAATGCTACCCTTGATCATACTGAGTGGGTGAAGAATCACATGGTGCCAATGTAACGGTAAAAATATATATATAAACTTTAGCTATTTCTGGCCCAAGAAGAGGATACGTCAGAATATTTTTGAATTCCTTTATTTGTCATAGTAGTTATCTGATGTAATTAGGATGAATTTGGTTCATGCCACAGCCCGCAGGCAAACGGAAGAACTTCGGATGATGTATCTTACCCTAGGTTTTAAATTCATAGTGAACGATTTTTAGTTGGGTACAACATCATTACTCGCATGGTGCCGATCAATCTTCTATTTAATGAACGCACGAGCGTGAAAATTTTCTTGATCATATTATTCAAAAGATACCCGTAGGTAGGTTCGATTCTTCAAAAGATTATACCCGTGAGATAATTACCATCTCAGCATAAGGGATGAAATAGTAAGGTGTTTATGAGTTCGACGCTTGAGGGTTCAAATAAAATCCCTACAAGTGATTGTCGATTATGTCCGTTGAATTTCCAAATGTGGTCATGGGAATCATATGAAAATCTACGCCAAAATCGTAATAATAGATAACAAGATGCACACTTTAGAAAATTTCGGGGGTGTCACTACCAGTCACATAAGAATATGTATCATGTCTCCCAGCAAGGATATGGTGGTGATTATCGAACTAACATTAAACATAGTGTAATAGGGTGAACCCAGATTCAACAAGTGATGATGAATTATCAAGGAATAAGAGGTATGTCATTAACAAAAATGAATGAAAAAAATTCCATGGCGCTTCTATTCACAACCTTTATGGTATATGAGAGACTGTAAATCTACTCATGAGCATGAGGTAGATAGTTTGGTTAAAACGAGTTCTTCGTATATCAACAAACAAGTTAATGAGCATTTTCATTCCACATGTAAAAACATTGGAATTTCTGAATGAGTAATGTAAAAATTTTTCTTTGACTCGCTTTCTATTCCTCATGTCACAATATTGGAATTTCTATATGAATTACCGTAATATAATCCTGTTGGCCAGACGCCATTATATTTCACTAATTCATAGGTCCATTCCAATAGCACTACATAAGGTCAGAACATGTGATCAACCTCGAATTTCTACACAATTTTCTCTAAAATGATTTCTTAATCAGTGTGCTAAGATAGCACGAAAATAGAAAAATATTAAGAGTAATTAATATGAATAAAGGTGACATAAAAATGTCTTTTAATTATCAAGAATCTTAAAAAGTCAAGAATGACATTTTTCGATTCACAAACCAAAGCACAAAGGCACAAAGGCACAAAGGCACGTAATATAACAAGAATGTTATATACATAATCATAATAGCTGACTTTGAAATACCGGACATTTTAGAAGTCAAGGATGACATCTCGCGTAATATAACTCAGACGTTATATACATAACCATACTGGATTTCAGAAGTCATGAATGACATCCCTCAGTTTCACTAACTGAGGTGGACTTGTAAAAAGATAATCTCATAAGAGTCAGAGAATATGTTTAATGTTGAGTGAGATATGAACGTATATAAATCGGCATAAGAGAGAGATATGAACGTATATAAATCGGCATACATACTATAGGATACAAACAATTACATATAATTATACCCTAAAGCTATAGGTCGGGCTGTAGACTAGACTCGCTAATGCACCCTATTGACTCGGGTAACGACATTAACATAGCCTAATTCCCTACAACTGTAGCGACCCCGACAAATCGTCAAGTGACGGCGTCGACTACGTAGGTCCCATTACATGGTCATAAGTCTTTAAGACAACGTTTGACCAAAATATGTCGCATTCATTTCAATGTAAAAGGGTGTTTCAAGTTTACAAAAAGAAGTTCGACGGCTAGTTACATTACAATGTTAAACGTACAATTGAAACCTATGCGACACAATTTAAAAGTAGCCAAAAAGATGCTCCAAATATGCATGTATACTCGACATCCAAGCAAGTATCAAAAGAGTGCGGAAGCATGTATCACTTAAGCATTCAAAACCTGAGAAAAACATAGAAGAATCTGTCAACGAAAACGTTGGTGAAATCATAGGTTTAGTAAATGAGTATGTAAGTAAAATAAGTTGAACCACAAGTTATAGTATAAGTCAATTTTCCGAATCGTTTGAATTCCATAAGTATTGTTGTTTACCGAGCACCCAATTATCAAAGCTTAACCGTATCATTTACCTCAGCAAAAAAGTGTTAGAACATACACCGTACCAGAATATATTTCATTCGCTTAACGGTAGCGAACCGTCCGAATGAGGGTTAGTCAAACCCGTATGGATCTACACAACATAGTCTCGCTTACACCATCTGATGTAACTAATGATAATTGAATTGAGGATTTTCGTTCAAACTTGTCCGTATCTTTGTATTCACAATTGTGTTCAATGTATAAAAGTATGAAAAATATATATACGTGTGAAATGTATATAAGTACGTAATGTATATGTTTCTCAGCCCACGATTTAAAAGTATAAAAGTTGTTGAAAAGTGGGACTATGATCTCACCTCGAGTGCACGAGTATAAAAGTACTTCAACAAGTAAACGTCTGCAAAGAACAATGCTAGTCTTGACCTAAACAATAGGTTGTATCAATAACGGTAAACAAGATAGGTCAAAGATGTTCAATTAGTCCTATGGCTCGTTAATACTCGATCATAATAGCATGTGAATCAAATTGTCATGTTTCATGCAAGGTACAAGTATAAAAACATGTTAGAACGATTGCATAATTATTTGGTTAAGTTTGATTAAAAGTCAACTTGGTCGGTCAAAGTCAACGGAAAAGTCAACGGGGTCGGGTTGGGTATCCGACAATTTTTCTAAGTTATATAATCATATATGAGCATGTTGGCCAAGTATCATGTTAATCGGAGGTCCGTAGCATAGCAAACATTTTTATGTCAAATGACCAAAGCAAACAGCCAGTTTTAGTGTATCAGGACGGTGTCCCAAAATCAGGACGGTGTCCCAGTATGAAGAGTGGGACGGCGTCCCAAAATCAGGACGGTGTCCTGATATGAAGAGTGGGACGGCGTCCAAGAGGGTGGGACGGCGTCCCAAATGGCTTACAGGTCCTGTTTGCTGAATTACACAAGTGCACGACCCAAACTTCAAATAATCATAACTTATGATCCGCAAACAATTAGAACATGTATTTTATATCACCGGAAAGCTCTTTCGACAAGGAACACAACTAGATACATTACCTAAATCAAATTTATCATTTAAGACAACAATAACCTCATCGAATGTTCGTTAAACGTCCAAAATCAAAGTTTCAAGTTCATCAAGATGCATTTCAAGTTCCGGGAATCCAATTTACATGTATGATATGCCGTTTTGAAGGTAATGAAACATGTAATACAACTAAACACTTATCAATAACATTAACAAGCATTCAACGCATCAAAAGTTCATTTTAAAGCTATCAAACCCTAACCAAAATTCACAAAATCAATAATCGCGTTTATGAAGTTTCTTTAATCAATCTATACATCAAAATGAAGCTAATGATACTAGTAACACTTTTAAAACATGAACTTTAACAATTTAACAACATTTAATCTTCCAAAATCAAAGATTAAGCAAACCCATTTTCAAGTGTTCAAACTAGTTACTCAAATCAACAAATCGAACAAACAAAACATATATTCATGTTATACACGAGCCATAGACACTAATTAACACTTTTATAATTCAAAAACATCAAGAACACAAAATCTAGTGATTTTAGAAAGTTACCCAACTGAGATGAAATTGGTATCAAGTCGAAGAGGATGAAGAGAGGATTCCAAATATATAATTTGTTTTGATGTTAGCCTCCAAATCCGAAATTAGATGATGAATCTTGTTTGAGTTCTTGAGAGGAAAAATGGAAGTATGAAAAGAGAGAAAGGGAGAAAATGAGAGGAGGAGGTTGAAGGTTTGACTAGTTGACCTAGTCAAATCTTTGGCCTCTTTGCAAGTTTAGTCCCTCTAGTTCGGGTGCGGGTGCGTGAATTAACCAAACGAATTATTTTGAATTACACGAGAGTACGAGAGATGTTATAATCCAATAACGAAAATATTTTAAGAATGTTAGCTAATGGAGGATACGAATCGAGATACTGAGGATATTATTAAAATAAAAAGACGGGCGTTAAAATAATTTAATGGAAAAATGCGGGATGTTACATTACCCACACCTTAAAAGAAATTTCGTCCCGAAATTTAGTTGGAAGCAATAGTCGTGGTTTCTTACTCGAGACCTAGTGTTGTCAATGCTGTGAATAAGTGAAGATACGTCCTCGGACATTCCCACAAATTTTGACAGTCGAGATCTCAGTTTGTATTAAGACTTGGTTTTACGATCCACAATTTCAACCAGTTTCCCATGAAGGGGAGTTTGCCATCAATAGTAAGTTTATCTAGGAGAGTAGCACGTTCCTGTTCTGTAGGACACGTCTCTAAGTTTGTTGCATGGAACGTAAGGTAAACGGAAACTTAATTGAGTCGAAAGTTCTAAACGGTAGGAGCGGTTCCAATACGCCCCGAGGTTTCAAAAGGATTAATATATCGCGATTTTAACTTTCCCTGATTCCCAAAATGGATTACACCTTCCCAAGGTGCGAGTTCTCAATATTACACGGTTACTGGCTTAGGATTCGAGAGGTTTACGTCGAATATCGGTATAGCCCTTTCGGCGACTACGAGTCGTCTTGAGTCCTTCTCGGACTTGTACGATCTCAACTGTTATTTCTTGAATGAGTTCGGATCCGGTGATTTGCTTGCCACATGCTTTGGTCCAATGAATAGGGGTATGACATTTGCGGTCATATAGGGTTTCGGAAGTGCAGCATTAATACACGAATGGTAACTGTTGTGTGAGAGGAGACAACTAAAGGCAACAATACATGTTTGTAACATGTCTTTCCAAGATGTGAAACGTACGTTTGTTTGGTCCGTTGGTTGTGGATGATACATGGTACTCATGTTTAAACGTGTCTCTAAGGCTTCTTGTAACACTAGAAGTGAAACGAGTATTGTGATCCGAGATAGTCGACAATGGTACACCGTGTTGGAATAGAATTAAGATATGTTTGAACAAGCTAGTTAGGGTTTGAAAACGTTCGTTGGAACAAGTTCCTTACCGGCTACAGAGAACATTTTTTTTTTCAGGGCTATTCACCCTCGTGGTGAATACTAGTAATACATGATGAGTCTCTCTCTCCATTGAGAAAGTATATAAAAGGTTTCCTTATACAAAAGTACAAGCAAAAGGACAGGAGTGGAATGAGAACTTAGAATAGGATGAGCTCACATCCTGAGGTAGCCATATCGCGCATCTAGTGGTCAAATGTTGAGACCTGGTGGGAAAACGAGATAGAACACATAGTTGTATAGTTCGGGGTTGAGTAGTAGTTGTCCGTATCAGGAGCATGAGGACGATAAGTCAAAGAGAAAGGAAGTATCCTTGGATTGTGTGTTATCTTGGGTCCCAGTAATATCAAACGGTCATAGTGAAATAACAGTGTTATGTAACGTGGTACGTGGTGATGAGAAGATTGATCGGATCCATAATTAAGTATTCCAATCGTTCGTGCAAAAATAACGAATTTCAGTTATGTCGATTTTTGAGTCGAGAGAGTATGCCTTTCGGCGTTCTATTAGAAATATTTCCATATTTAAGTTCCATCTGGCGCTATACGAATTTAGCTAGTAATGTTGGTGTGAAAAATCACGCTTAAGGTCCGGGCACGGAGAGGTTTAAATTTCCAACTTAATGAGTTATCGAGGGTAAAGGACGAGCATCACGAGAAAAAGTCGGAAATGAACTTTCGGTAAGGATCTAAGATTTTACGAACACGAGTCAGAGTTGTGAGGGTTTCCCGATTACGTGTGGCTTCGATTGCGAGATTTATTGTAATACCCTGACCACTAACAACATGGTCTAGAAATTGGACTTTGTTTAACCAAAGTTCACACTTGGAAATTTTGGTATAGAGTTGCTCTTTCCTCAAGAGTTCGAGCGTAAGACAAAGATGTTGTTCGTTTTCTTCTTTGCTTGAATTGAATAGGTTAGAACATCACATATGAATATGATGACAGATCTGTCTACCCATCAGGCCCATCAGGCCCATGAATACGGAGGAAGCCTTTGTTAAACTGAACGACACTATAAGAAATTCATAACTATCGTAACGAATTTTGAAAACCGTTTCGGAGATAACCGGAATGGGGGTCGATTTTGGAATACACACGGAATTCTTGTGATTGATCAAGAGGTCATCGGTACGGGAAAGAGAATATCGGTTCTTAACCAAAAATTATTTAGTTCACGATAATCTATACACATGTAAGGGATCATTTTCTTCTTAACGAATAGGTTTTGAGTCCCCTAGTTCTATAGGTGTCAAGTCAAAATTCAAATTCTCCACCCAAAAAGTTTAACGTAATAGTTTTCCGTCGGTCACCTGCATGGCATAGGTAGTGTCTAGGGGATATGGTGGTGTGCAAAGAGTACGAGTCAAGGCCTTGGTTATAAAACGTCTAACGGTACCCGAATTGAATAAACATGAAATATAAGGTTGTTGAGAAGAAACGTACCCGTGACTAGTTGTCATCTCGGGCTCCCTCGGTGTTAATGTTGAAATTTCGGCCGCGTGCATTGGGGTTGGTCTCCTTCTCTGGGCACGCATTCTTAAAATGACCCGGTTGGCCACATTCGAAACAAACGCCCGACCGGTGTGCATTGGGCGCCTTTTGGGCGACGGGGGCGACGCTCCTACAATCGTTGGCCGTATGACCACTTCCTTGGCACCGGTGGCAAGTTAACTTACCACATTCACCATAATGACGGTTTCGGCATTTGTTGCCAAATGGTTTGCTACATTCGCCATAATGATGTTTGTGGCACTTGTTGCAAGATGGTAGACTTCCGGCATAGCCTTTCTTGTCGTTGGAGGTGAAAGGCTTCTTGGCGGGGTTGTTGTTGTAGTTGCTCAATTCGGGGGCTTCCCATTTTCTTTTGTTGCCACCCAACTTATCCTCGGCTTTATATGCCGACACCTCAATTTCGTCCACCGTTTCGATCAATTGGTGGGCCATATTCAAAGCCTCTTGGTGATTAGCGGGTTTGGATGACATTACTCCTTGTTTGATGCTCTTAGGAAGACCATCCATGTACAGCTCAACCCTTAGAGACTCGGTACTCACGAGATTTGGGCACATCAAGGCTAGCTCAGAAAATCGTTGATTATAGGCCTTTAGGTCATTCCCGACTGCTTTTAAAGTTCTTAGCTCGTGTTCAAGCTTGCGGGTCTCTTCGCGCGGGAAGTATTCGGTGATCATCTTTCCTCTTAAGTCGACCCAAGAGAGAGTGTGGGCTTCGTGGATACCCACCGATTGTACATACGTATTCCACCATGTGAGAGCGATACCGGCGAAGGTGTGAGTGGAAAATCTGACCTTGTCTTGGTCCCGACAACCGCTTATGCTAAAGACGGCTTCTGTTTGCTCAAACCATCGGGTGAGCACGACCGGTCCCCCGGTTCCATCAAAAGTGTGAGGTTTGCACCCCATGAAGTTCTTATAGGAGCACCTTTCGTTTGAATTACCGGCTCCATTGTTGTTGTTGTTGTGATTGTTGTTATTGTTATTGTTGTTGGAAGAGTGACCGGCCATGGCCGCATCCACGGCGGTGGCTATCATTCGTTGTATAGCTTGTTCGGGAGTTTCGGGAGGAGCGCGTCGACGAGCCATTGTTCCTTCAAAACACAAGAATATCGTTGGTTAGTATTCTCAATAATACTAACCGCGATATGGAATAAGGATAGAGAGACAATTTTTGCTTGACTCGCCTTAAATTCTTTATGTCATAACGTCAGAACGTCCATGTGAATCACCGTAATATAATCCCGGAAATTATATTACCCTGATTTACATGTGCATTTAACATTACATCATAAAGTCAAGGTGGCGCGTCAACAAAATTTATCAACGTAAGATCAAGATCGAATACGAGTTAGATATGATGGAAGAGTTCGAGTATAATGCACAAATAGTCAAGTAATTCCTACTCCAGTCTATATGCCGGTTGTAGTCTAGATTCACCTATGTACCCTATGACTCGGGGTGGACACAAATGAACTCTAAATCCCTACAACCAATGCTCTGATACCACTTGTAGCGACCCCGACAAATCGTCAAGTGACGGCGTCGACTACGTAGGTCCCATTACATGGTCATAAGTCTTTAAGACAACGTTTGACCAAAATATGTCGCATTCATTTCAATGTAAAAGGGTGTTTCAAGTTTACAAAAAGAAGTTCGACGGCTAGTTACATTACAATGTTAAACGTACAATTGAAACCTATGCGACACAATTTAAAAGTAGCCAAAAAGATGCTCCAAATATGCATGTATACTCGACATCCAAGCAAGTATCAAAAGAGTGCGGAAGCATGTATCACTTAAGCATTCAAAACCTGAGAAAAACATAGAAGAATCTGTCAACGAAAACGTTGGTGAAATCATAGGTTTAGTAAATGAGTATGTAAGTAAAATAAGTTGAACCACAAGTTATAGTATAAGTCGATTTTCCGAATCGTTTGAATTCCATAAGTATTGTTGTTTACCGAGCACCCAATTATCAAAGCTTAACCGTATCATTTACCTCAGCATAAAAGTGTTAGAACATACACCGTACCAGAATATATTTCATTCGCTTAACGGTAGCGAACCGTCCGAATGAGGGTTAGTCAAACCCGTATGGATCCACACAACATAGTCTCGCTTACACCATCTGATGTAACTAATGATAATTGAATTGAGGATTTTCGTTCAAACTCGTCCGTATCTTTGTATTCACAATTGTGTTCAATGTATAAAAGTATGAAAAATATATATACGTGTGAAATGTATATAAGTACGTAATGTATATGTTTCTCAGCCCACGATTTAAAAGTATAAAAGTTGTTGAAAAGTGGGACTATGATCTCACCTCGAGTGCACGAGTATAAAAGTACTTCAACAAGTAAACGTCTGCAAAGAACAATGCTAGTCTTGACCTAAACAATAGGTTGTATCAATAACGGTAAACACGATAGGTCAAAGATGTTCAATTAGTCCTATGGCTCGTTAATACTCGATCATAATAGCATGTGAATCAAATTGTCATGTTTCATGCAAGGTACAAGTATAAAAACATGTTAGAACGATTGCACAATTATTTGGTTAAGTTTGATTAAAAGTCAACTTGGTCGGGTCAAAGTCAACGGAAAAGTCAACGGCGTCGGGTTGGGTATCCGACAATTTTTCTAAGTTATATAATCATATATGAGCATGTTGGCCAAGTTTCATGTTAATCGGAGGTCCGTAGCATAGCAAACATTTTTATGTCAAATGACCAAAGCAAACAGCCAGTTTTAGTGTATCAGGACGGTGTCCCAAAATCAGGACGGTGTCCCAGTATGAAGAGTGGGATGGCGTCCCAAAATCAGGACGGTGTCTTGATATGAAGAGTGGGACGGCGTCCAAGAGGGTGGGACGGCGTCCCAAATGGCTTACAGGTCCTGTTTGCTGAATTACACAAGTGCACGACCCAAACTTTAAATAATCATAACTTATGATCCGCAAACAATTAGAACATGTATTTTATATCACCGGAAAGCTCTTTCGACAAGGAACACAACTAGATACATTAACTAAATCAAATTTATCATTTAAGACAACAATAACCTCATCGAATGTTCGTTAAACGTCCAAAATCAAAGTTTCAAGTTCATCAAGATGCATTTCAAGTTCCGGGAATCCAATTTACATGTATGATATGCCGTTTTGAAGGTAATGAAACATGTAATACAACTAAACACTTATAAATAACATTAACAAGCATTCAACGCATCAAAAGTTCGTTTTAAAGCTATCAAACCCTAACCAAAAGTTCACAAAATCAATAATCGCGTTTATGAAGTTTCTTTAATCAATCTATACATCAAAATGAAGCTAATGATACTAGTAACACTTTTAAAACATGAACTTTAACAATTTAACAACATTTAATCTTCCAAAATCAAAGATTAAGCAAACCCATTTTCAAGTGTTCAAACTAGTTACTCAAATCAACAAATCGAACAAACAAAACATATATTCATGTTATACACGAGCCATAGACACTAATTAACACTTTTATAATTCAAAAACATCAAGAACACAAAATCTAGTGATTTTATAAAGTTACCCAAATGAGATGAAATTGGTATCAAGTCGAAGAGGATGAAGAGAGGATTCCAAATATGTAATTTGTTTTGATGTTAGCCTCCAAATCCGAAATTAGATGATGAATCTTGTTTGAGTTCTTGAGAGGAAAAATGGAAGTATGAAAAGAGAGAAAGGGAGAAAATGAGAGGAGGAGGTTGAAGGTTTGACTAGTTGACCTAGTCAAATCTTTGGCCTCTTTGCAAGTTTAGTCCCTCTAGTTCGGGTGCGGGTGCGTGAATTAACCAAACGAATTATTTTGAATTACACGAGAGTATGAGAGATGTTATAATCCAATAACGAAAATATTTTAAGAACGTTAGCTAATGGAGGATACGAATCGAGATACTGAGGATATTATTAAAATAAAAAGACGGGCGTTAAAATAATTTAATGGAAAAATGCGGGATGTTACAACAACCTGGATCTGATACCAACTGTGACGACCCGTCAAGTACCCTTAACAACTCCATCACTTGGTCCCACAACTTGATCATACTCTAAATGAATTTAATAAAAAATATTGCATTCTTTATTTAAAAATGATTTCCTATAAAGGAAACCTATCATAAATGTAAGTTTAGAAAAACCAACGTAAGTAATTAACCAAAAGTTGACCAAAACCAAGTCAACTAACACCCACAATTTAATGTGACCAAAATAGAATCTAAGTTTAATGTTTACAAAAGCTGCCAACATATATGCAGACTCTCTAAACAAAGCGGGAACAATCAATCAAGTACCTAAGAAAACATGCGAGTAAACTGTCAACAAAAATGTTGAGTGAATTATATGTTTAAATAACGTATAAGCTTTAGACCACAAGATTTCAAATGTTAGAAAACATAAAAACATTATTCCATTAATCCGTGAGCCACCTGGTAACCACTTAACTATTCCTTACCCTTACCATACAACAATATACACTGAACATGTGTATCTTCAAAAATTACGAAGTACTAATACATTATGATTATAAATTGCTAGCGTGACTAGTACGAAATGGGGCTGTGAGGCCCGATAGATCTATCCATAGGATTCGCGTTCACCAGTAGAAACCTGTGATTACAATTACCAGATTAAGGAATATTTTCGTTCAACTCACAATGAATAATTTAAATTAATATTCACTTGTGTCTAAAATGTAAAACAAAAGTTGCATGTAATCTCATCCCAAATATACTTTAAAATAGTATGAAAATGGGACTATACTCACCTTAAGCAAACGAAAAAAAAAAGGAAACAAGTATGCGAACAGCAAAGGCAAATGATCAAGAATGATCACAACTTCGACCTAAAAATAAAGTAGGTCGATATAATTAAGTAACTTAGGTCAAGTCTGTAACGACCCGACAAAATCGTCATTGACGGCGCCGTTAACTTAGGTCCCGTTGCGTGGTCATAGTCCCTAAATGAGAGGCGTTTGACCAAAATTATGTCGCAATCATTTGAAACGTACAAGACTTACAAAGTTTAGTTTACCAAACGGCTCGACAACAAGTTTAAGTTTACAAAAGTATAAAGTATAAATGAAATAACTTGCGACATAATTAGTTTAAAATCACGGTGGCTATAAATAGCGTAAGTATGTATGCTTGACCGCAAGCAAGTATATCAAAGTGTGCGCATGTATGCCTGACCCCAAGCAAGAAATTAGAATGTATGCATGTATGCTTGACTCCAAGAAAGTATAAGTGTACGCGGAAGCATGTATCAAATAGCCATTCATGAACCTGAGAAATATATAAAAAAATTGTCAACGAAAAACGTTGATGAAATCATAGGTGTTTGTAAACGTTGTTTTTGAACCACAAGATTTTGTATTTTCATAACGTTGATTATCTGAACCGTTTGCATTCCAATAGTATGATCGCAAGCACCCAATTATCAAGACTTAACTATTTTGTACCCTGTTACGTAGTGTTAGAACATACACTAAACCCGAAAATATATTTCATCCGCTAACTGTAGCGAACCGTCCGAATGAGGCTCGTCAAGCCCATGTGATCACATAATATAAGTTCTCACTTACACCCTGCAAGTGTAACTAATGATAATTGAATTGAGGCTTTTTAAAATTCTAACTCGCTGTGGAATGTTTGTTTTCGTACTTGGGTTCAAAGTATAAAGTATGTAGTATAAAACTGTATATGTTTCTCATCCCATGATTTAAAAGTATAAAAGTTGTTGAAAGATGGGACTATGATCTCACCTCGAGTGCACGAGTATAAATGTACTTCACAAGTAAACGTATGCATGAAAGTTGCTTAGCCTTGACCTAAACAAGTAAGTTATATCAAAAACCGGTTACGACACAAGGTCGGGCAAAATGTGTCCAATTAGTCCTATGGCTCGTTACGACTCGATTAAATATAGTATGTGAATCACGTTGTCAAGTTTTATGCAAGAATCAAGTATAAAATAAGATTTGAACGATTGCATAAGTGTTTGGTTAAGTTTGACTAAAAGTCAAACTCGGTCAATTCAACGAAAAAGCAACACATTCGGGACGGGTCCCGAAGTATTTTTCTGGGATTTTTAATCATATATAAGCATGTTAGAACAAGTTACATGTGAATCGGAGGTGCGTAGCATAGCAAACATTTTTCAAAATTTGACAATGTAGGTTAGAAGCCAAACACGGAAAATGCCGCGCCGCGGCCCATGGTGTCGCGCCGCGCCAATAGGCGTGGCCTGGTGCCTGGTCTGTTTCAAAAGTTCAAGTCTTGATCCAAAATTCAATTTAGCACAAAACACAAGCCGTAAACACTTAGAATACGTATTTTATATCGTTGGAAAGCTCTTTTTGATAAGGAATAAAACAAACCACTTTTCATCAAGCAAAAACATCAATTACAATAATCGAAATCTCGTCAAGTGATTATTAAAGGTTTATTTTCAAAGTTTCAAGTTCACAAAATGCATTTTAAGATTCGGGAATCCAATTCACACATATGATATGCCGTTTTGAAGGTAATGAAATATACATTACAACTAAACACTTACTAATAACATTTCATGGCATTCAAAACATCGAAAGTTTGTTTTAAGTCTATCAAACCCTAACCAAAATTCACAAAAATCAATAATCCTGTGTTTGAAGTTTTCTTAATCAACCTACGCATCAAAACGAAGCTAGTGATACTAGTAACACAATTAAAACATGAATTTTAACAATTTAACAACATTAACTCATCCAAAATCAAAGATTAAGCACACCCATTTTCAAATTCATGCTAGTTACTCCAAAACAACAAATCGAGCAAACAAAACATATATTCATCTCATACTTGAGCCATAGACACTAACTAACACCATTTCAAGTGTATAAAACGAATTTAGAGAAATCTAGTATTTTAGAAATGTTACCCAAACGAGATGAAATTGGTACCAAAATGTAGAGGATGAAGAGAGGATCACGAATATGTAATTTGTTTTGATGTTGGCCTCCTAGATCGAATTTAGATGATGAATGATTGAATTGGGTGTTTGTGTGTGTTCTTGAGTTGGAGATAAAAAGAGAAGTAAGAAAAAGAAAGAGGAGGTTGAATGAGTGGTGGTGGTGAAGTGGTTGACTAGTTGACCTAGTCACCACTTTGCCCACTTGTCAACTTTGGTCCCTCAAGTTTCAAAGCGGGTGCGGGAATTAACCAAACGAATATTTTTAAAACGCTCGAGTAAATGAGTGATGTTATAATTAAATAACGGGAATATTATGAACGGTAGTCAACGAAAGGTACGAATTTAGATAACGGAAGATATTATCTATAAAAAAAAAAAGACGGTGTTAAAATAAATTTAACGGAAAAATGCGGCATGTTAAATTACCTACACCTTAAAAGAAATTTCATCCCAAAATTTAGTTGGAAGTAGTAGTTGTTGTTTCTTCTTCGAAACCTCGCGTTGCAAATTCTATGGATAAGTGAAGGTACTTCCTTGGGCATTTCATCGAACTTGACAGTCGGGATTTTACGCTGTTTCAGAGTTTGGTTTCACGATTCATAGTTTCAACCGGTTCTCCTAGGAAGTGAAGTTTATCACCGATAGTAAATTCATCGAAGAGGATAATAAGTTCTTGTTTTACAAGACATGTCTTTAAGTTTGATACACAGAATGTAGGGTGAACGGAATTTGTTTGAGTTGGGAATTCGAAACGGTAAGTAACGGGTCCAATACGCCCCAAGACTTCAAAAGGATTAATGTATCGCGGATTTAGCTTCCTACATTTCCTGAAATAGATTACACCTCCTCAAGGTGCGACTTTTAACATTGCCCGGTCACCCATTTGGAATTCGAGAGGTTTACGTCTAACATCGGCATAGCTCCTTTGGCGACTACGGTCGTTTTGAGTCTTTTTAGATTTAAACAATTTCTCGGTTGTTTCATGAATGAGTTCGGGTTCGGTGGTTTGCTGGTCACCTACTTCGGCTCAACGATTAAGTAAACGACAATTGCGGCTATATGAGTTTTCGAAAGGTGTGGCGTCAATACTCATGTGATAACTATCGTTATAAGAGAATTTGGTTAAAGGCAAAGACTTTTCTCAAGAAATTTTGAAGCCGATAACACGAACTCGTATTATGGTTTCCAAGATTTGAATCGTATGTTTGTTTGGTCCTTCGAGATGTGGTTGATATGTTGTACTCATGTTTAAACATGGTCCCGAGGCTTTTTATAAGGCAATCCGAAATTTAGAAGTGAACGAGGATCTTGATCCGAAACGAGGTACAGTTCTTTTAAGATACATTTGAACAAGCTTGTTAGTACCTGAAAACGTTTGTTGGAACAAGTTTATGTTTCTCAAGACTTTCGCGCCGAGGAAGATTTATCGGTTTTCGAAAATGTTCGTTAGGACTATTCTCCCTTGTGGTGAATACTAGTATAATGTGAAGAGTCTCTCTCTCCATTGAGAATTTAGATAAAAGATTTCCTTAAACGGAAGTACGAGTGTAATGCGAGAGAAGTTTCCGCTTCGATGTGGGCATATCAAGCATGTTGTAGTTCGTTGATAAAACTGTGCGAAAACGAGATAGTATACACGTGTAACATACGTCTGATGTTGAAAGAAATTGCCATTCATTTGGAAGCATAAATATGGTTCGACAATAATTGATGTTAAAGCGAAGGTTACACAAGATATTTATTTATTTATAGAATGGGTATACCTAAACCTTGCTACAACACTATAGACAGTGTACCTAATCGTAGAGTAGTATAGTTTTTAGTAAGTCCGGTTCGTTCCACAGGGAGCTGGTGATTACGTATTATATTTTTAAGCGACTATATTTATATAAAATATATAATTATATATAGTAATATTATTATTATAAAAAGGGGGTTTTACCGTTTAATGACTGGTTTGTCGATTTTATATTTTAAACGTAAAGATAAATGACGATAATTAAAGTGCGTAAAATAAATAACAATATTTAAATGATGTTAAATAAAATTGCGAGTAAATAAAATGACAGTAAATAAAATAACAGTAAATAAAAATACGATGAGATATAAAATAGAACAATTATGCTTATTTAAACTTCCGTAACCATGATGTTTGACGTTTTGATTTTAATTTATTACTTTGGGATAATTATCCTTTGTCCTGGATTTATTTGAAACCTATCTAGTTTTCGTCCATAATAGTTCATCGATCATAATGCTCGTCAAATTAACCTTATTCCCGAAGTCAAATATTCCAACTAATTAGAGATTCGAACTGTAACAAGGTTTTAATACTTTGTTTAATGATTACACCAGGTTATCGACTGTGTGTAATCCAAGGTTTTAATACTTTGTTAACAATTACACCAATTACCCTTGAATGTAATCCACCCCTGTTTTAATTATTCCATGATTATTAATTTTCCCACTTGATCAGAATGAATAATCAATTACCCAACTCAATTGATTAATTAAATGATTGTTAAAGATGTCGTATAAACGTCACTAAATAGGACATGCATAGTCATTTAATAATTATTAGATTAATTAATTTGAAGATAGGTTCGACAGGCTCCAAAGAATTGTCATTCAATTAGACAATATCCCCCATCTATTAATGGTCCATGGTCCAATTAAAACAAGTGTCGGTATTTTGTCCATACCCTAATTATGGTACAAAATTTAATAACCCAATCTTAATATTTAGTCTAACATCACGATTACTTCGGCTCAAATAAGCATAATAATAACTTAGTTACGTGACATTAATTTAAAAAGGAAAAACATAGCTTACAGTGATTATTTATCGCGTAGCGTTACCCGAACAGAGTTCCGACTTAAAACCCGTAAAACATTTCTTACAATAACCCAATTATTATTAAACTTAAATTAAAATTAAAATTATAAATATATATATTTATGTTACAGAGTAAGAAAGAAAATATGGTGCCTAAAACTCTCGAGCAAACTGTCTTTTTATAGAATGTTGGCCTGCTACAGTAACCCATGCGATCGCATGGGTTTTATGCCTATTTCCCATGCTATCGCATGGCCGCCAGATCCAGCTCACATATTTTTGTCTTTTAATTTGCCGACGGTTTTAATAAATATAATATATATATATATATATATATATATATATATATATATATATATATATATATATATATATATATATATATATATATAATTTTAAGAATTATTTATATATTATATTATATTTATGTGCATAGTTGACTTGTAATTTTAGGTCCGTTGCGTCGCGCGTTGATAGTTAGCTCAGGTCCCGGTTCCGGATTTTCGAACGTCCTTTCGTATAATTTAATATCTTGTACTTTGCGTTCCACAACTTGTACTTTTGTAATTTTGAGACGTTTCTTATCAATAAATTGAACCACTTGGATTGTATCTTGTACATTTAAGCTTTTTGGACGTTTGCGTCTTCAAATCTTCATTTTCACCTTTTGTCTTCGCACTTATTTATTTAAACGAATATTACATGAAAATAGAACAATTGCAACTAAAAACTTTACATATTGGAAGGATATTGCACCTAAATATATGTTTATTTGGAGCACTATCAAATATCTCCACACTTGAACGTTGCTTGTCCTCAAGCAATACAGAACTTGAAATTAAATCACACGAATCACTTCTTTATTCTTCACACTTTATACATCAGTGATTTTGATATGGCGGTATGAACAATGATAGTAACAATAGAACCATGGTTAACGGTGGGTGTTCCATCCACAGTTGCCTCGGGTTTAGGTCAACGACACTAGCAATCAAATAGCCGATTTACTTTCGATTTCCAAAGTAAAGTGCACATTTGAAAGGCGGTTTACAGTCCCACATGACTATGAAAATGTAGATCCTTAAGGAAATTGGATCTTTATGAAAATATTTGATCTTTTGAAAATTTAATCTAGCTTTTACCCTAGATAAGTTTTTCTGAATAACCCTTCACCGGTGTTTGCAAATTATTTTTGTGGGTTTTGTGGGTTTTGTGGGTTTCAAATTTGAAAATTTTAGCGCAAAACTTGCGGTTTTGTGTCACCCACTTGCTAACCTTGTATTAGGAAAGCAACACGTTCAGTTTACTTGTTCCGTATATTAACTTTTGGTAAACTACCATCCGGTTGTAAAGGAAAGCGATGAACAAGAAACTGTTAAGGCAATGTCTAATGACATGCATTTGTTCATGGTCTAAAACGTGTCGGATGCTATTACTATCCTTTGTAGGAGCAATAGTAAAGATCATCCTATAATTTTTCGGTCTGGCACCAGGTCCTGTCTTCGACCATGCTATGCAACCACCGTTCTTACAGTTGACACCCGATTTGGTTCAGGTGACCTAATGAATTCCAGGTGAATTCTTAGGATTTTACGTTCAATGGTAATGAACGCATTGAAAATGGGTTTTTAGAAAACAAATCGGTTTGTATTTTGATCAAAATATTTTCTCGTTCAAGCTCGAGTTTAGATATCATTGAATTCCATGAGTTTGTAATTCTCAATCTTTAAGGTCAATCTCAAGGATTGAGTAATATCAGGCTTAAAAGATGATTTTTAATCTTTAAGGAGATTATCCTTTTTGGGGGTTTAATTCATTAGTCTTATCAAGCTAATTTGCACGGCGCCCTCCCCATTTTACGAGACAGATCCTCTCATGGTTAGGATAAGTCTGACCACTTGGCGACCCTGTTTGATGCTGAGGTCCGTGGATTTCCTGCTGATTTTAGAGATGACTTTTCTAGATTTTTTGTCAACCTACAGCTGGTCTGGACGACAACTTCTTGACCTAAATCAAGAAGCGCGTGTCTTTTTCGGAAGACTTTACTTCCTTTTAATGATGGAATTGATTCATCGTGTAGATCCATCTTTCTTTCAATAAACCGGGTAAAACAGTTAATTTTGTCCAAAACAAAAGTACCTGCAATAATCTTGTACAAAAATATGTGATATATGTTTAAAGAACTTTGGTGAATTTTTCCCACACTTAGCTTTTATTTATTTTTTTTCTTTGCCTTTTTATTCTCCTTTATTCCTTTTTAAATGAATTCTAGCGTTTTGGGTTGTTTCTCAATTTATGTCCTTTCCGAGGTAACAATAATTTCAGCATTAACACCTAGTTTTATCGTTCATAAATATGTATAAACATGATTTTGAGTTCATTTAGTTGAAATTTTTTCAAATTTTCACAAAATTTGGCAATTAAACCAAGTGTAAACCCGAGAGAATTTATAACCCTTTCCCATACTTGAGATCTTGCAATGCCCTCATTTGTAAGAAATCAGTAAAAATTTAAATTCATGAGGGTGATTAGCGTAGAAAATTGATTAAAAATACCGAGTTTGCAAACATATTGTTGTTATATCACATTTGATATTTTGCGTCTTGTCGTCAAAATTAGTACATTTTGCTGAACTTAATGACAGTCTTTGAAAATGCGCTGTTTTACCCTGTTTTATACATAAGATAAACTACAAACATATATATATATATATATATATATATATATATATATATATACACACACACACACATATATATATATATACATATATATATATATATATATATATATATATATATATATATATATATATATATATATATATATATATATATATATATATATATATATATATATATATATATATATATATATATATATATATATATATATATATATATATATATATATATAAAATCTTTATTTATTAAAACAATTTAAATGAATAATTTTTTAAAATTTTGTTTCCTTTTACTTTAGGTAGTTTCGGTATGTTTACCTATTTCATCCCTCAACAAAATTTAAAATTTGTCGTTTGGAAGTGATTGTTTTTAAAAGCAAAGATTTTTGGGTTTTTTTAATTTTTTTGGCATACTTTAAATTAATAAGATTAAAAATAATGATAATAAAATTACTCGTCCCTCCCTTGGGTAAAGCAATTTCAGTTCAACGACCTAATCTTCAACTCACGATGAATTTTAGAAATAAATTTTTAAACTTAATGAAATAAAGTAAATTTTGTTTTTAAATTCACACAAAACTTAAATTTAAAAAGCATATTAATTTCATTCGAAACCTATAAAACAAAAAAAATTCAGAATGGAGGGAGAAAACTAGTTCTTTAGTGTCTGCTAGTGGAAAAGACCAATCGGATTCCATTCTCGGAACTACACGAGAACAGAACAACTAACTCCAGATAGCATTTTCTTTTTAGAATATTTGAATCTCCCCACACTTAGGTAGCTGTGGTGTCGAAATTGTGATTAACTTCATCGTCAATTTCTCTTGGACCATAATCAACTTGCATATCTGTGACTTTTTCTTTAAGCCAGTGACCAGCTTCTTCCGTAATATCCACAAATTCAACTAGTTTTGCCTTTTCTTTAGGCGACAGATTGGATACTAACCGGTTACATAACTTAAAGTTCCCCTTACTTCTAGCATCATAAACCCGTTTAAAAAGTTTCTTCATTGAACTGTTAATAATGGGGTCATTTAATTTCGTATCAACTATGGGGTTCTTTGTTATCAGGTCATCATTAGGTGTTGCTTCATTTTTTCCACACTTAGGCGTTTTATTATTATTAAGCACTACCGTTGGAGTTGGTAAAACAACATGGTTCTTACCAATCGTTTTTGCTGGTTCAACAGTTTTGGTTGGTAGAGATTTAGACTTTCGAATCATAAAGGTGATCGATTTCTCATCATTACTAAGTGTCATTCTACCCTTTCTTACATCAAATAACGCCCCGGTGGACGCTAAGAATGGTCGACCTAAAATTAGAGGAATGTTTGGGTCCTCTTCTATGTCAATGACAATGAATTCGACTAGAAAGGTTAAATTACCTACTTGAACGGGTAGGTTGTCAGCAATTCCAACTGGGTGCTTAATGGTTTGATCAAGGAGTCGAACACTCATATCCGTTGGAGTTAACTTACCTACTCCTAATCTCTTATATAATGAAAGAGGCATAACACTCACACTCGCACCTAAATCTGCTAGTGCATCATACATGACACAATCGCTAAGTAGACAAGGAACAATAAATTCACCCGGATCACCTACCCTAGGTGGAGGTTTTGGTGAAACTGTCTTCACCGGGTTTATTTTTACGGTTTTTGTTTCTTGCACTTTCTTATTCTTCTTCTTATTCTTTCCAGAGGTATCACAAACTTTATTACCTATTACTTGCTCATACTCAACTCCTTTTCTTGGAAACGGGATGGGTGGTTTGTATGGTGCCACCACTAGCTTTACATACTCAGGTGGTGGTAGTGGTGTAACTTCTTCATTGTTACTCACATCTAAAACCTTCCCATCTTCTGATGCTGGTTTTTCAGAATTTGTTGACACCATGTTAACATTCTCATTTCGAGGATTTACTTCAGTATTACTTGGTAGCTTTCCTTGTTCCCTTTCACTCATCAATCTAGCAGGAGTACCTACTTATTTTTCTAGATTCAAAATGGAAGCTTGTTGAGTTCTAAATGACTGATCAAACCTCTCATTCGTTTGGGTTTAAGTTTCAATAAATTGTGTTTGAGATTCAACTAGCTTAAATACCACTTCTTCCAGATTTGACTTTTTCTCTTCGGTTTGTTGTGGTGGTTTATACAAGCTGGGTCTTTGTTGATTGAAAGTGTTGTTTTGAGTTGGTTGGTTATTCGAACCTTGTTGGTTATACGAGTTATTGTTGGGTCCATTTGGATTGTAAAGAATGTTTTGATTTCGATTGAAGTTTAGCCTTGGCGGTTGATAATTATTTTGATAATTATTTTTCGGCCTTTGGTTCATGTAGGAAACATTCTCACGTTGTTCCATCTTTTGCTCAATGTTACAATCATTCATTAAGTGTGGTCCACCGCATTGCTCACAACTGATTTGTATTGCGTGATTATCTTTATTCATCTTTTCCATTCGTCTCTCGAAAGCATCTATTTTTGCGGAAACGGAATCAAAGTCATGGCTAGAATCGGCTCTAGCCACTTTAGATGAACAAACAATATCTTTTTCCTGATGCCACTCATGTGAGTGGGAGGCTGTGTTATCAATAATTTTATAAGCTTCAGTTGCGGTTTTCTTCATAATGGAACCACCAGCTGTTATGTCGATTTCTTTTCGTGTAGCAACGTTGACACCTTGGTAGAATATTTGTACTATTTGATAAGTGTCTAAACCGTGCTGCGGACATCCTCTCAACATCCAAATCTTGTCCATGCCTCATATAACGTTTCATTTGGCTTTTGCACGAACGTGGCAATTTCTCCTTGAAGTCTCACGGATTTAGATGCCGGAAAGAATCTTTAAAGAAATTTCTCAACTAAAACATCCCATGTGTCAATCGTTCCTTCAGGTAACGATTCTAACCAATCATTGGCTTCTCCCTTTAAAGTCCAGGGGAACAACATAAGATAAATAGTTTCATCCTCAACTTCTCGGATTTTAAATAGATTACAAATCCTATTAAAAGTTCGAAGATGTTCGTTTGGATCTTCTTTTGTTGTACCACCAAATTGGCACTGATTGGTGATCATGTGTAGGATTTGTCCTTTGATTTCATAATCTGACGCTCTAACATCTGGCTGATTAATGGCGTGACCTTGACCCGTGCGTATGGCTCTCATTCGGTCTTCCATACTTTGAGGTTCCGTTATTTCCATATTTGAATTTGTTGAATCCGAATCACTAGAAGATTCTGATTTAACGGTTTGTGATTCGGGAGGAATTATTAGTGGTTCGGGATCTTGGAATTGTCCTTGAATATCCTCCGGGTTCTCAATTGTGAAATCAGGTTCAAAAAATGGATTATCGGAATTTTGATTTGGAGTACTTGTTTGACTAGGTGATGATTTTAAAGAAAAAGAAGCGCACCGAAAAACGTCGAAAAATAAAAATAAGAAAAACGTCGAAAAATAAAAATAAGAAAAACGTCGAAACTTAAAAGTCTAAAAACTAAATCTAAAAAGCTGCGCCTAATGGTATTAAAGCTTAAAAGGAATTCTATATCCAAAACGGCAATAACTTAAAAGGTACTAAAATCTTAAAACGGCGTCGCAAAATTCTAAAGCACCTAAATCTTAATCTAAAGAAAAAGCACTTAAGGGATTTTACGGCAAAGCCTAAAAATCTAGAAATATAAAATACTACGACAAAAACTAAATTACGAACGAAAAAATATACAAATTACGAATTAAACGATAAAAATACAAATTATAACTAAAATGATAAAAATACAAATTTTATAAAAATATTATTTTTATATTATTATTTTATAAAAGTATTAAACTATATAATTAATAATAATACTTAAACTAAATACAAATTATATATTAAAACTAAATTAATAAGTTAAATAATTAAACCTTAATTAAATTAAAAAATATTATTAATATTAAACCCTAGCGTATTAATTAGTCCGAGGATCAGACCTGTCCAGTCACACCATGCGATCGCATGGTGTTAAGGTGTTGGGCTCATGCGATCGTATGGCCCAGTAAACCAGGAATGATTTCGGGCTTAAATCAGTTTCGGCCCAATTTCTAATATTTTTATTTATTTGAAATTTTTTATATTTTTACAAAATAATAGATATAAAATAAAAATAAACTTATATTTTACAAACTAAAATAAAAATAAAAACACTTTTTAATTTTTAAAAAAAATCTTAAAAATCTATTTTTTAATATTTTTCAAACTTATATATAATAATATTTTTAGAAATATAGATTAAAAATATAGCGTTTCGCCGGTTCCCTGGCAGCGACGCCAAAAACTTGATGTTAAAGCGAAGGTTACACAAGATATTTATTTATTTATAGAATGGGTATACCTAAACCTTGCTACAACACTATAGGCAGTGTACCTAATCGTAGAGTAGTGTAGTTTTTAGTAAGTCCGGTTCGTTCCACAAGGAGCTGGTGATTACGTATTATATTTATAAGCGACTATATTTATATAAAATATATAATTATATATAGTAATATTATTATTATAAAAAGGGGGGTTTTACCGTTTAATGACCGGTTTATCGATTTTATATTTTAAACGTAAAGATAAATGACGATAATTAAAGTGCGTAAAATAAATAACAATATTTAAATGACGTTAAATAAAATTGCGAGTAAATAAAATGACAGTAAATAAAATAACAGTAAATAAAAATACGATGAGATATAAAATAGAACAATTATGCTTATTTAAACTTCCGTAACCATGATGTTTGACGTTTTGATTTTAATTTATTACTTTGGGTTAATTGTCCTTTGTCCTGGATTTATTTGAAACCTATCTGGTTTTCGTCCATAATAGTTCATCGGTCATAATTATAAAATGCTCGTCAAATTAACCTTATTCCCGAAGTCAAATATTCCAACTAATTAGAGATTCGAACTGTAACAAGGTTTTAATATTTTGTTTAATGATTACACCAGGTTATCGACTGTGTGTAATCCAAGGTTTTAATACTTTGTTAACAATTACACCAATTACCCTTGAATGTAATCCACCCCTGTTTTAATTATTCCATGGTTATTAATTTCCCACTTGATCAGAATGAATACTCAATTACCCAACCCAATTGATTAATTAAATGATTGTTAAAAATGTCGTATAAACATCACTAAATAGGACATGCATAATCATTTAATAATTATTAGATTAATTAATTTAAAGATAGGTTCGACGGGCTCCAAAGAATTGTCATTCAATTAGACAATATCCCCCATCTATTAATGGTTCATGGTCCAATTAAAACAAGTGTCTGTCTTTTGTCCATACCCTAATTATGGTACAAAATTTAATAACCCAATCTTAATATTTAGTCTAACATCACGATTACTTCGGCTCAAATAAGCATAATAATAACTTAGTTACGAGACATTAATTTAAAAAGGAAAAACATAGCTTACAGTGATTATTTATCGCGTAGCGTTACCCGGACAGAGTTCCGACTTAAAACCCGTAAAACATTTCTTACAATAACCCAATTATTATTACACTTAAATTAAAATTATAAATATATATATTTATGTTACAGAGTAAGAAAGAAAATATGGTGCCTAAAACTCTCGAGCAAACTGTCTTTTTATAGAATGTTGGCCTGCTACAGTAACCCATGCGATCGCATGGGTTTTATGCCTATTTCCCATGCGATCGCATGGCCGCCAGATCCAGC
Organism: Rutidosis leptorrhynchoides; assembly: GCF_046630445.1. Lineage (NCBI taxonomy): Eukaryota > Viridiplantae > Streptophyta > Magnoliopsida > Asterales > Asteraceae > Rutidosis > Rutidosis leptorrhynchoides. Next base: position 170,350,360 of record NC_092339.1, read on the forward strand.
TCACATATTTTTGTCTTTTAATTTGCCGATGGTTTTAATATATATATATATATATATATATATATATATATATATATATATATATATATATATATATATATATATATATATATATATATATATATATATATAATTTTAAGAATTATTTATATATTATATTATATTTATATGCATAGTTGACTTGTAATTTTAGGTCCGTTGTGTGATGACCCGGAAATTTCCGATCAAATTTAAACCTTAATCTTTATATGTTTCTGAAACGAAAAGCAAAATCTGTAATATTGAGTCTCGAAAGTTTTGAAATCTATATTCATGAAATCAATTACCTTTTGACTATTTTCGACGATTCACGAACAAATGTGTACAAATAAATATGTATATGTATAGATATACATATATAAATAAATAAATATAAACATAAATATATATACAATAAATTGAAATAATAAGATACAATTTAATCTTTTGAATTGAATATGAAAGATAATAAATAAAATAATTAAGTTATGATTAAAATAAACCTATATGTGAACATATATAATTTCTATACATATTTAATGTTATATATATATATATATATATATATATATATATATATATATATATATATATATATATATATATATATATAAATATTAATGTTATTATAATGTAATAATTAATAATATGTAATATTAAGTTTGATTACGGGTTAAAAATAGAACTAAATATAATTGTTATAGATACCTTCAATAATTTTAAATGTTAATATCAGTATTGGTATTGTTAACCCTATTATTATTATCATTGATATAATTAAAATTCTAAGATTTGTAAGGTATGTTTATCAAAACACAAGTTAAAAATATAGGTATTATTAAAATTATAATCTAAATATGATTTAAATATTATTAGTAATTAAAATTATCATTTATTATATTTAACTTGATCATAACTATTTTTATAATTATAATTATAATTATCATTATTTATTATCATCAGTATTATTAATATTATTATTATTTTTATCATTATTGTTATTACTAATACTATTACATTATTATCATTAGATTCTTTACCAATAATTATTATTAATATTATTATTATTAACAGTATTATTATTATTAATATATGTATATTTAATGTTTATTAATATTAATGATATATATATATATATATATATATATATATATATATATATATATATATATATATATATATATATATATATATATATATATATATATATATATAACAGTTAAAGAATCCCAAATTGTTTTACATCATCATCAAACTTTCATTTTTGTCTGAGCTAGTACACGTCGAAAATCAAAATTCCCAATGCAAACAAATTAAGTTAGAGGTCTCCATCTACCTTTATTATTTTTATGTTATTTCTTTTTTTTCTCTGATTTAAAAACTAGGTCGACTATATCTGTATGCAAACAACAATCTTACGTTATATCTATATCTTACTCTGCCTTGTGTAAACAAAAGAAAACAAAAAAAAATAAATAAAACACGATATAAACCTCTGTTCGTGACTCTTATAATCAAAAATTCGAATCCAAATGATTTTTCAAAATCTAAAATAGCAGTTATGTTAGGATTCTTATTTTAGAACTTTCTGTAAAGTATCAAATCCCAATTCATTGTATTGATCGTGAATTTGGGAGTCAAAGTCGTTTTAAAAAAAAGTCAAAGCTTTTGTTCATCGGGAAATTTGTAATTGTTTTGATGTTTTAATTCAAATTGATGATTTAGTTAAATTCTAACAACGATTTGAAAGATATCTTATGAAGGAAGTGAGGTCTCAAAACATTCCAATTTCAAAATCAAAGATTAAGTTCATTTTTTTTTCTTCACAAACAACAGCAGGTTTTCTTTCTTTTACTTTTGTTTTCGTTTGCTGTTAATACAAGTCAACCATAAATGGATCGTTTATGTAAAGTTCATGAATCCAAAAAACAATTCAGTTTGTATTTGCTATGGTTGATGGCCTCTGGTCGAATAAAGGAAGGAGAAGAATAGGGAAAAACAGATACGGGTTATATATATAGCGAATAGGATTATAACAGAAAAGTTACAGCAGCTCAATGGGTTAAGTGTGGTGTGGGGTTAGCTAGGGGTCTCAGGTTCGATCCATGCTTAATGCATCATTTTAATGGGGACTTCTAAGGTAGCATACTCTTATTTTATCATTATTATTATTATTATTATTATTATTATTATTATTATTATTATTATTATTATTATTATTATTATTATTATTATTATTATTATTATTATTATTATTAGGATTGTTAATAACATTTTAATTGTTATTATTATTATTATTCCAAATATTATTATTAACTGAGTTATTATTAATAGAATAAGTATGATTATTATTATTATGATCATAATTAAGAGTATTGATATTATATATTCAGTAATATTATTGCTATTATTGTTATCTAAATCAAAAATCAATAAAAGTAGTTTTATTGAAATCTTATAATTATCAGTACTATCAATATAAGTATTACTATTATCAATATGAATACGATTATTATTATTACCCTGAGAATGATACAAATTATTATTATTTTCATTAATATTAGTACTTATAACATTTCATAATTATTAGTATAATTATTATCATTAACATAGGTATTATTATTAGTATATTCGTTATTATTGATAAAGTTAATAATATTTTTACTAGTAAATTATTACCATCAAAAACTATCATTTTAAAAAATAAACATTTTGTATGTAAAATATACTTATTCCATATGCTACAACTATATTAATATTTCATATAGCTAGATATCAGACATATTAGTGTTATTTAAATAAATACTTACATATAATAAACTTTCATTTTTTTTGTTTTTGTTTTTAAACATAAATATATTAATATAACTAAATGAATAAATATCAATTATTTTAAATGTATAAATACAAAGTAAATACATATAACATATAACTTAAGATATAATACATAAAAATAAAGTATATGTTTTAAAATGGAATTTAGTAAACCCTATATAACTACAAATGTATAAATAATATATAAATAAAATTATGTAATTTCCATTATATGTTTTAATAGATATACAAATGATATAGGTTCGTGAATCCGAGGCCAACCCTGCATTGTTCAGTTGTTTAATGTCGTTATATGTATTTTTACTACAAAATACATTAGGTGAGTTTCATTTGCCTTTTTACCCTTTATATTTTTGGGCTGAGAATACATGCGCAATTTTTATAAATGTTTTACGAAATAGACACAAGTAATCGAAACTGCATTATATGGTTGAATGATCGAAATCGAATATGCCCCCTTTTTATTAAGTCTGGTAATCTAAGAATTAGGGAACAGACACCCTAATTGACGCGAACTCTAAAGATAGATCTATCGGGCCCAACAAGCCCCATCCAAAATACCGGATGCTTTAGTACTTCAAAATTTATATCATGTCCGAAGGAGGATCCCGGAATAATGGGGATATTCTTATATGTATATTGTGAATGTCGGTTACCAGGTGTTCAATCCATATGAATGATATTTTTGTCTCTATGCATGGGACGTATGTTTATGAGAAATGGAAATATGAAATCTTGTGGTCTATTAAAATTTTGAAATGATTATTTATGATAAACTAATGAACTCACCAACCTTTTGGTTGACACTTGAAAGCATGTTTATTCTCAGGTACGAAAGAAATCTTCCGCTGTGCATTTGCTCATTTTAGAGATATTACTTGGAGTCATTCATGACATATTTCAAAAGACATTGCATTCGAGTCGTTGAGTTCATCAAGATTATTATTAAGTCAATTATAGTTAGATATATTATAAAATGGTATGCATGCCGTCTACTTTCAATGTAATAAAAGATTGTCTTTTCAAAAATGAATGCAATATTTGTAAAATGTATCATATAGAGGTCAAGTACCTCGCGATGTAATCAACTGTTGTGAATCGTTTATAATCGATATGGACTTCGTCCGGATGGATTAGGACGGGTCATCACAGTTGGTATCAGAGCGGAGGTCTTAGCGAACCAGGTCTGCATTAGTGTGTCTAACTGATAAGTCGTTAGGAGGCATTAGTGAGTCTGGACTTCGACCGTGTCTGCATGTCAAAAGTTTTGCTTATCATTCGTGTCGAAAATCATCTACTTATTATCCTTAGGAAATTACCTGCTTATCATTCTTTGTCTAGACACATCTTACTGCAATGATTGCATGAATAGTGTATAGACAAAATCCATATCTTAGCGTATCTGTCACTGTAAACTTTATCTGATACGTTTCCTTAATTTTCTCCGTAATTCATGGGATCTTTGGAAGTATGTATAGATATTCTATATATAATTAGAATATCATTCGATATTCGAAAATCATTTCATATCAAAACCTTTTAACTAATCGTGAGAGATGGATCCTACACCTAGCTTGGATTCCATTAGTTCTGGAAGCGATTTCGAGATGTATATTGAAGTAGACTCCGAAGTCAATGAACCAGAAGTGCCTCAACTATTTAGTTATTTTTCTTTATGGAAGAGATGGGGGTGGGTCCGAGACTTACTCACTCAATGGAGAAATGAAGAAGGCGAGCCCTACCGCGAACCAAACTTACCTCCTAACGTCGGAGAAAACGATGTACTCACCGGTGAACCTATGCGCAACACTGTATTCACCCTTCTTGCTAAAGTTTTCCACCTCAAAGGTCGCATTACTGTAATCTCAGAAAATATTCAACCTCTACTTCCAAATACCAATCGAAGGGGAATATTAGAAGAAGTTAGGGAACTTCGAATTGATAGTCAAGATCTATCGAATCAGATGAGTGGATGGATAGATATGATAGAGGGTAGGATAGAAAACTTGACAAGAATGATACGTGATCTACAAGCTATACTTACTACACCAACATCATCACCAACCTCAGCACCAACAACACTTGTAGCACCGACAACAACAGTACCACCATCAGCAGCACCAGCAGCATAACCAGTACCAACAACAACAACAACATCATCACACGTCTCAACCTCGCAATCTATACCTCAAGCATAATCATCGTTCTACGAATCGTTCTACATAAACTATCTTCATCCTTCATGGCGATTATGTAATCTCTAATGTTTTAGAGATTATGTACTCTAGTTCTAGTCGCAAGTATAATGAGTTTAATATCAAAATGACTCATTAAATCCATGATTACGTCTAAAGAAAATATATATGTATATATGTTTTCATAAGATTGTAATTAAAAATTTCTATTGTACAAACTGTTAATGGTGAAAATATTTTAACGGGTAGGTAATACCCGAGGAATATTCAGATTTCACATTAATAAGTTACACTGTACATTCTTTCAAATCTGATTCAACATTCATTTACTATCCTACTTACATCCACAGACATACATATTCATTCACCACAGAATAACCATTTTCATTCAATTTCATATTTGGATTTTGACCTATCAGAATCCGACAAGTGGCATAATGAAGAAAACATTGGACAAAATAAAATTTGTTACAAACAAACAAATTAACTATGAGAAATTTTGTTAAGAATCCACGCTAACTGTTTCCATCTAACTGTTCCTAGCTAACTGATTACATTTTATTTATCGCAGTTTATTTATCGCAATTTTATTTATCGTCATTTAATTTCTGTTATTTACTTTATGCACTTTATTTATCGTCATTTAAATTATGTTATTTATTTTACGCACTTTAAATGTCGGGACACATATACAAGGTTTTGACATATCATATCGACCCATCTATATATATTATTTGGAATACCCATAGACACTCTATATGCAGTAATGCGGGAGTTAGCTATACAGGGTTGAGGTTGATTCTACAATAATATATATAGTTTGAGTTGTGATCGAGTCTGAGACATGTACAAGGGTCACGATACGTATTAATTAATTCGAATATTATATAGTAAACTATATATGAATTATTATTTGTACACTGCTAACTATAGACTATCAACTGAGGACTATCAACATTGGACAATTAAAATGAATTAAAATATTGATTATAACATATGAAACTAAACAATTCTTCAAGTTTGCCACTTGATTACATTCTAAACCCCATTTGTATCTTGACGACTACAATTTGCGTTCAAACCTTTCATGATTCTTGAAAACACCTCAATCGATAGGATGAATCAACCGCACTTTATCTACGGAAGGAAAGATTTATGCATATAGTTAAGCACCTAAGAAACTCTCGGCAATTGAGTAAAAGTTTAACATGTAGCCTCGTCAGATCCTTTGGCATTTATTAGCAAAAATAACTTTGCGATCCCTTTTCAAAGTAGCCAATTTTGTCACAGCTCCAACAAGTCAACTTCGACTTTTCGTTCAAAACAACCTTATTATAACCTTGATATATATATATATATATATATATATATATATATATATATATATATATATATATATATATATATATATATATATATATATATATGTGTACTCTTTTATTGTTACCAAGGAACCTTTTATATTCCACGACATTATCAGAAGATGTACCAACAATCTTGTTGATCTTTGAATTTCCGAAAAGTCATTACATTTATCGAAACCCTATCATATACTCATCTGCATCTTGTAACGAGAATTGCCTACCAATTACCGGGAATCAGTAATCAGTACTTTGAAAACTCACAGCATATCTACATCAACAGTTATATGTATAACATTTATCTCTTAGAATTATGATCTTTCATTCTGAAATTTTGAAAAGGCACCCAGTTTACGAATCGATACTCTGAATGTTGAAAAAGCTGAATGAAGCAGCAGAAACTATAGGCAACTCTAAACGACCTTAGTCGTCGGAAGTTTGATGATAAAGAATAATATGTTGGAAAAGCTCAGAAACGTTGGAACTGGAAAACAGATAGAGTTAACCATGACGGAGACCAAGGACAAATACAAGGACCATACTCTATATTCAAAGAATCCAGGTAATTCTGGATCCGTTGAAATCTTTAGAGAATATCTTGCTCCGAAGTCATGTTAAAATCTTGCGGAAAAATCTTTCTCCATCAACCATCGAACTTAGAAATTCCAAAATATCATCATCAATATCTTCGATATTTCTGAGGATATTTTCATAAATATTCTCGTCCAAAATTATATACCTCTTCGTGCTTCGTGTGTATCATTATATTGGAAACATTCAATAGAAAATTTAGTACCGAAAAGCAGATTATGCGAAACTATGAAGAAAGCCGTGGACAAATCACAAAGAATAAGTTTGACTTCAAAGAATCCAAATGATTCAATGTCTGCTAAGATCTTTAGTGAATATCTTGCTCCTTACTCTAAACCCTTGCAGACAATAGTTTCTATCATCCTCTGATCTTAAATATTCCGAGATATTATCGTATCTTTCATTATAAATATCCTCCATATTTCTGGAGATATTTTTTTATAACTAGTCTTATCTGAAATCATTAAATCTCTTTGTGCTATCAGTGTTACATCATATAGAAACTGTTAGTTTCTATATTTTGTAAACTTTCGAGCTTAAAATATGAATGTTATTGAAGTAATGTTGGGAACTGATGCATGAGTTAGTATAATATAATGACACTTGATCAACGTGATTATATTACAGTAAGTCATGCTGAGTTTCTAATGAAACGTGATGATTCACAGATTATAACGTCATCATGTGCCATGTTACATAACTCTTTCATTCTGCTTAACTTCGGAACATATCAAGAAAATATATTCTTGATAGTTCTATTCTCATTGATTCAGGTAATTTGACAAAACAAATCGTGCTACTACCTTTCCTTTCTACCTTGTATATTATGATAATTCGAAACTCCATACCTATGAATTCTGGACCGTTACTTGCGAAAAGTAAACCAAAGCATGAAGCTCCAAAATATAAAGGGGTATATATCGCAGCAAATAAGAGAGCGCATTAACTATGGATGACAATAATTATAGGGGACAGAAGCAGGGACATTGAAATATAAGGGAAGATATAAAAACCAATAACAACACAGAAGTTACAAACCGTGGATATTAATACGATTAGCAATATAAAGACACGGTATAATTAAGAATAGTATCCCTCCAAGGCAATAGTAGAAGTAAACAGATTTTCTGGTGGAAGATTGAAAAGATGGATGACAGATACATAGATAGGAAAATATCAAGAATCAGAACTGGATGGAGCATTTCCCCAATATTTTAGAAGTAGGAATAGAGGAAGAAAGTATAGGAATGGTGAAAGTAATGGAACGGAAGAAGTTCATTTATAGTGAAAATACCAGACAAAGAAATCAAAGCAGATCTTCGCATTAATTATAGAGATTTAATTTCCTTATTCGCCGAAGAATAAAATCTTTTAGATTTCGAAGATTTTCTTTAAATCCCTTGAATTCAGGAATTCAAACCAGACTCTGTCAAAAGTTAAGATGAATCTTTACTTTCTATTTCACTCTTTGGTGATAGCTTCATTCGTACTCTTCGAATAATCAAATTATTTTTATCTATATTTCTCAATGATAATAAAACTCTATTTATCAACTCATATTCGTCATGAAAACATTTTTATTGTTAACCATGACCACCTCACTCAAATTTCGGGACGAAATTTCTTTAACGGGTAGGTACTGTGATGACCCGGAAATTTCCGATCAAATTTAAACCTTAATCTTTATATGTTTCCGACACGATAAGCAAAATCTGTAATATTGAGTCTCGAAAGTTTTGAAATCTATATTCATGAAATCAATTACCTTTTGACTATTTCTGACGATTCACGAACAAATGTGTACAAATAAATATGTATATGTATAGATATACATATATAAATAAATAAATATAAACATAAACATAAATATATATACAATAAATTGAAATAATAAGATACAATTTAATCTTTTGAATTGAATATGAAAGATAATAAATAAAATAATAAAGTTATGATTAAAATAAACCTATATGTGAACATATATAATTTCTATACATATTTAATGTTATATATATATATATATATATATATATATATATATATAGTAATATATATAAATATTAATGTTATATATATGTTATTATAATGTCATAATTAATAATATGTAATATTAAGTTTGATTACGGGTTAAAAATAGAACTAAATATAATTGTTATAGATACCTTCAATAATTTTAAATGTTAATATCAGTATTGGTATTGTTAACCCTATTATTATTATCATTGATATAATTAAAATTCTAAGATTTGTAAGGTATGTTTATCAAAACACAAGTTAAAAATATAGGTATTATTAAAATTATAATCTAAATATGATTTAAATATTATTAGTAATTAAAATTATCATTTATTATATTTAACATGATCATAACTATTTTTATAATTATAATTATAATTATCATTATTTATTATCATCAGTATTATTAATATTATTATTATTTTTATCATTATTGTTATTACTAATACTATTACATTATTATCATTAGATTCTTTACCAATAATTATTATTAATATTATTATTATTAACAGTATTATTATTATTAATATATGTATATTTAATGTTTATTAATATTAATGATATATATATAACAGTTAAAGAATCCCAAATTGTTTTACATTACCATCAAACTTTCATTTTTTTCTGAGCTATTACACGTCGAAAATCAAAATTCCCAATGCAGACAAATTAAGTTAGAGGTCTCCATCTACCTTTATTATTTTTATGTTATTTATTTTTTTCTCTGATTTAAAAACTAGGTCGACTATATCTGTATGCAAACAACAATCTTACATTATATCTATATCTTACTCTGCCTTGTGTAAACAAAAGAGAAAAAAAACACGATATAAACCTCTGTTCGTGACTCTTATAATCAAAAATTTGAATCCAAATGGTTTTTCAAAATCTAAAATAGCAGTTATGTTAGGATTCTTATGTTCGAACTTTCTGTAAAGTATCAAATCCCAATTCATTGTATTGATCGTGAATTTGGGAGTCAAAGTCGTTTTAAAAAAAGTCAAAGCTTTTGTTCATCGGGAAATTTGTAATTGTTTTGATGTTTTAATTCAAATTGATGATTCAGTTAAATTCTAACAATGATTTGAAAGATATCTTATGAAGGAAGTGATGTCTCAAAACATTCCAATTTCAAAATCATAGATTAAGTTCATTTTTTTTTCTTCGCAAACAACAGCAGGTTTTCTTTCTTTTACTTTTGTTTTCGTTTGCTGTTAATACAAGTCAACCACAAATGGATCGTTTATGTTAAGTTCATGAATCCGAAAAACAATTCAGTTTGTATTTGCTATGGTTGATGGCCTCTGGTCGAATAAAGGAAGGAGAATAATAGGGAAAAACATATACGGGTTATATATATATAGCAAATAGGATTATAACAGAAAAGTTACAGCAGCTCAATGGGTTAAGTGTGGTGTGGGGTTAGCTAGGGGTCTCGGGTTCGATCCCTGCTTGATGCATCTTTTTAATGGGGACTTCTAAGGTAGCATACTCTTATTTTATCATTATTATTATTATTATTATTATTATTATTATTATTATTATTATTATTATTATTATTATTATTATTATTATTATTATTATTATTGTTATTAGGATTGTTAAAAACATTTTAATTGTTATTATTATTATTATTCCAAATATTATTATTAACTGAGTTATTATTAATAGAATAAGTATGATTATTATTATTATGATCATAATTAAGAGTATTGATATTATATATTCAGTAATATTATTGCTATTATTGTTATCTAAATCAAAAATCAATAAAAGTAGTTTTATTGAAATCTTATAATTATCAGTACTATCAATATAAGTATTACTATTATCAATATGAATACGATTATTATTATTATCCTGAGAATGATACAAATTATTATTATTTTTGTTAATATTAGTACTTATAACATTTCATAATTATTAGTATAATTATGATCATTAACATAGGTATTATTATTAGTATATTCGTTATTATTGATAAAGTTAATAATATTTTTACTAGTAAATCATTACCATCAAAAACTATCATTTTAACAAATAAACATTTTGTATGTAAAATATACTTATTCCATATGCTACAACTATATTAATATTTCATATAGCTAGATATCAGACATATTAGTGTTATTTAAATAAATACTTACATATAATAAACTTTCATTTTTTTTTTTGTTTTTAAACATAAATATATTAATATAACTAAATGAATAAATATCAATTATTTTAAATGCATATATACAAAGTAAATACATATAACATATAACTTAAGATATAATACATAAAAATAAAGTATATGTTTTAAAATGGAATCTAGTAAACCCTATATAACTACAAATGTATAAATAATATATAAATAAAATTATGTAATTTCCATTATATGTTTTAATAGATATACAAATGATATAGGTTCGTGAATCCGAGGCCAACCCTGCATTGTTCAGTTGTTTAATATCGTTATATGTATTTTTACTACAAAATACATTAGGTGAGTTTCATTTGCCTTTTTACCCTTTATATTTTTAGGCTGAGAATACATGTGCAATTTTTATAAATGTTTTACGAAATAGACACAAGTAATCGAAACTGCGTTATATGGTTGAATGATCGAAATCGAATATGCCCCTTTTTATTAAGTCTGGTAATCTAAGAATTAGGGAACAGACACCCTAATTGACGCGAACTCTAAAGATAGATCTATCGGGCCCAACAAGCCCAATCCAAAATACCGGATGCTTTAGTACTTCGAAATTTATATCATGTCCGAAGGAGGATCCCGAAATGATGGGGATATTATTATATGTATATTGTGAATGTCAGTTACCAGGTGTTCAATCAATATGAATAATATTTTTGTCTCTATGCATGGGACTTATGTTTATGAGAAATGGAAATATGAAATCTTTTGGTCTATTAAAATTATGAAATGATTATTTATGATAAACTAATGAACTCACAAACCTTTTGGTTGACACTTGAAAGCATGTTTATTCTCTGGTACAAAAGAAATCTTCCGCTGTGCATTTGCTCATTTTAGAGATATTACTTGGAGTCATTCATGACATATTTCAAAAGACGTTGCATTCGAGTCGTTGAGTTCATCAAGATTATTATTAAGTCAATTATAGTTAGATATATTATAAAATGGTATGCATGCCGTCAACTTTCAATGTAATGAAAGATTGTCTTTTCAAAAACGAATGCAATGTTTGTAAAATGTATCATATAGAGGTCAAGTACCTCGCGATGTAATCAACTGTTGTGAATTGTTTATAATCGATATGGACTTCGTTCGAATGGATTAGGATGGGTCATTACACGTTGCGTCGCGCGTTGATAGTTGGCTCAGGTCCCGTTTCCGGATTTTCGAACGTCCTTTCGTATAATTTAATATCTTGTACTTTACGTTCCGCAACTTATACTTTTTGTAATTTTGAGACGTTTCTTATCAATAAATTGAACCACTTGGATTGAATCTTGTACATTTAAGCTTTTTGGACGTTTGCGTCTTCAAATCTTCATTTTCGCCTTTTGTCTTCGCACTTATTTATTTAAACGAATATTACTTGAAAATAGAACAATTGCAACTGAAAACTTTACATATTGGAAGGATATTGCACCTAAATATATGTTTATTTGGAGCACTATCAATAATCAAAGATGTGTCCCGGGTATGGTTGTTATCAGTATTCTCGGAGTTTTCGGATGTTCAAACAAGAAAAATGAAGTCATGTACATGGCACATGGTGGTGATTAGGTTGATCGAGTCCAATCACCATCACGAGTCATTAGAACTTTGGTATGACTTACCATAATATAACCACATTGATCAAGTGTCGTTATATTACGCTAACTCATACCTCCATTCCCACATCACTCCATAGATTCAAGTCCGTGTAATCGTGAAAATTTAAAATGAACAAAGTGTAACGACGTCTCTAACGTGACTCGTATTGAATCGAAAGAATTAGTGCAACTCTAAAGAAGCGTTCCCCGAGGGAAGTGTATAAATGATTGTTCACGTCAATGCGATTCAAGTCAAACAATAATGTATTCCGGTATGATAAGTGTAACGAATCATGATAACGAATAGTACGCAACCGTAGTGATAAAATAGTGATGACGATACTCACTTAGAGTAGTGATGGTAGTAACAAGAAGTGGTAGATAGTAAGGAACACCGGTGTGACATCGATAGTAAGTTGAAACAGTGGCGAATAACAATCTGGGAGACAGAGTTCCCGAACAAGTATGACTAATGAAGTCATCGTCGTCCTTACGCGTATGAATCTTAAGTTTACGAGTGTTACCCGAAAGTGGTAGATTACAGATTCGTATGATTAAAACTTGGTACCATTAAGAAGTTTACCTAAGAATGATTCAAGTATAATGCACAAGTAGTCAAGTAAGTGCTATCTATAGTAAATGTATGTCAGAATGCAATGGCTAACTATCCGGTTGTAGTCTAGATTCACTAATGCGTCCTAACAACTCTGTCAGACACACTAATTCATAACCTAGTTCCCTACAACCAACGCTCTGATACCATCTGTAACGACCCGACAAAATTGTCATCGACAGCTCCGTTAACTTAGGTCCCGATGCGTGGTCATAGTCCCTAAATGAGACGCGTTTGACCAAAATTATGTCGCAATCATTTGAAACGTACAAGACTTACAAAGTTTAGTTTACCAAACAGCTCGACAACAAGTTTAAGTTTACAAAAGTATAAAGTATAAATGAAATAACTTGCGACATAATTAGTTTAAAATCACGGTTGCTATAAATAGCGTAAGTATGTATGCGTGACCGCAAGTAAGTATATCAAAGTGTGCGCATGTATGCTTGACCCCAAGCAAGAAATCAGAATGTATGCATGTATGCTTGACTCCAAGCAAGTATAAGTGTACGCGGAATCATGTATCAAATAGCCTTTCATGAACCTGAGAAACATATAGAAAACTGTCAACGAAAAACGTTGGTGAAATCATAGGTGTTTGTAAACGTTGTTTTTGAACCACAAGATTTTGTATTTTCATAACGTTGATTATCTGAATCGTTTGCATTCCAAACGTATGATAGCGAGCACCCAATTATCAAGACTTAACTGTTTTGTACCTTGTTACGTAGTGTTAGAACAGACACTAAACCCGAAAATATATTTCATCCGCTAACGGTAGCGAACCGTCCGAATGAGGCTCGTCAAGCCCATGTAATCACATAATATAAGTTCTCACTTACACCCTGTAAGTGTAACTAATGATAATTGAATTGAGGCTTTTTGTTCTAACTCTCTGTGGAATGTTTGTTTTCATACTTGTGTTCAAAGTAGAAAGTATTTAGTATAAAACTGTATATGTTTCTCATCCCATGATTTAAAAGTATAAAAGTTGTTGAAAGATGGGACTATGATCTCACCTCAAGTGCACGAGTATAAATGTACTTCACAAGTAAACGTGTGCATGAAAGTTGCTTAGCCGTGACCTAAACAAGTAAGTTATATCAAAAACCGGTTACGACACAAGGTCGGGCGAAATGTGTCCAATTAGTCCTATGGCTCGTTACGACTCGATTTAATATAGCATGTGAATCACGTTGTCAACTTTCATGCAAGAATCAAGTATAAAATAAGATTTGAACGATTGCATAAGTGTTTGGTTAAGTTTGACTAAAAGTCAAACTCGGTCAAGTCAAAGTCAACGAAAAAGTCAACACGTTCGGGTCGGGTCCCGAACTATTTTTCTGAGGTTTTTAATCATATATAAGCATGTTAGAACAAGTTACATGTGAATCGGAGATGCGTAGCATAGCAAACATTTTTCAAAATTTGACAATGTAGGTCAGAAGCAAAACACGGCAAACGCCGCGCCGCGGCCCATGGTGTCGCGCCGCGCCAATAGGCGTGGCCTGGTGCCTGGTCTGTTTCAAAAGTTCAAGTCTTGATCCAAAATTCAATTTAGCACAAAACACAAACCGTAAACACTTAGAATACGTATCTTATATCGTTGGAAAGCTCTTTTTGACAAGGAATACAACTAACCACTTTTCATCAAGCACAAACATCAATTACAATAACTGAAATCTCGTCAAGTGATCATTAAAGGTTTATTTTCAAAGTTTCAAGTTCACAAAATGCATTTTAAGATTTCGGAATCCAATTCACACATATGATATGCCGTTTTGAAGGTAATGAAACATACATTACAACTAAACACTTACTAATAACATTTCATGGCATTCAAAATATCGAAAGTTCGTTTTAAGTCTATCAAACCCTAACCAAAATTCACAAAAATCAATAATCATATGTTTGAAGTTTTCTTAATCAACCTACGCATCAAAACGAAGCTAGTGATACTAGTAACACAATTAAAACATGAATTTTAACAATTTAACAACATTAACTCATACAAAATCAAAGATTAAGCACACCCATTTTCAAGTTCATGCTAGTTACTCCAAAACAATAAATCGAGCAAACAAAACATATATTCATGTTATACTTGAGCCATAGACACTAACTAATACCATTTCAAGTGTATAAAATGAATTTAGAGAAATCTAGTGTTTTAGAAATGTTGCCCAAACGAGATGAAATTGGTACCAAAATGTAGAGGATGAAGAGATGATCACGAATATGTAATTTGTTTTGATGTTGGCCTCCTAGATCGAATTTAGATGATGAATGATTGAATTGGGTGTTTGTGTGTGTTCTTGAGTTGTAGATAAAAAGAGAAGTAAGAAAAAGAAAGATGAGGTTGAATGAGTGGTGGTGGTGAAGTGGGTGACTAGTTGACCTAGTCACCATTTTGCCCACTTGTCAACTTTGGTCCCTCATGTTTCAAAGCGGGTGCGGGAATTAACCAAATGAATATTTTAAAAACGCTCGAGTAAACGAGTGATGTTATAATTAAATAACGGGAATATTATGAACGTTAGTCAATGAAAGGTACGAATTTAGATAACGGAAGATATTATCTAAAAAAAAAGACGGTGTTAAAATAAATTTAACGGAAAAATGCGGGATGTTACAAAGTCTTAGTATGTTAACCATAGTACTTGTTGTAGTAAAGTAAAGAACAGCAATCAATATGATTCGGTATGATTAGGACAACGTATAACGCGTACTTTCTATTTTTAGAAAGTTTCTATTATTAGTAAGTTTCCATTTTTGGAAAGTTTATATTTTTGAAAAATTTCTATTTTTGGAAAGTTTCTATTTTTAGAAAGTTTCTATTTTTAGAAAGTTCCCTCCTTTAAAAAGTTTCCTCATTTAGATTGTTCCCTTAAATAGATTGTTTCCTTAATTAGAAAAGTCAACAAAAGTCAACTAAAAGTCAAAGTCAGCCGAAGGTCAAAGTCAACTCAAGTCAACCTTGGTCAAACTTAGTCAACCTTAAAGTTTAAAGTGTAAATCATATTAATAATATAAGTTATAATATTAATTAAAATAATATTTGTATAAACTAGTCATATTATAAGTTTAATTAGATAAAATTGAGTTATAAAGTTAATATAAGTTTAAATGATATAATAGATATAACATAAGTATTTAATTAAATAATTAAACATTAATCATATCATAAGTATTATTAATTAATAATGAATTATTAATCATAATATAAGTATCTTAAATTAATTATGAAATATTACACATATCATAAGTATTTTGTTATAATTATTAAACCATAAGTATTTAATAATTAATTTGTGTCATAAATAATTAATAACTAAGTCTTATAATAAATAAATAAATAATTAATCTTTATTATAAGTCTTGATGTAATAAATCTTACATCATAAGTTTTATACTTAACATAAGTCTTCCATTAATAATAATTGTATTATTAAATCATAAGTTTAATTATAAGAATAATTAAATCATAAAATAAATATTAAATGATATAATAAATATATATCGTAGGTATAAATTAATAATAATTACTTTTATAATCTAAGTAATTTAATAATAAAGAACATCATTATTTACATAACCTAAGTTCAATTCATTAACATAAGTTTCATTAAAATTTGGTCGGGTCATAACTTAAGCCTCGTGTGTCAGTTTTTGACGAATCTTATATATATCCTCGTCTAACAAACCATCCCAACACCTTAGGATACTTAAGAACACCCCAAAATCAGTTCATATGGTCATGATGAACAGCCATATACCAAACATTACATTAATCCATTTCAAAACTTGTTTTAATCATTCCGGGTTACTCGTAGCTCGAATTTTGATGACCCGAACATGAAAGTTCATCCAATCAACAATCATAACCCAATGGTACACATAAAATCTCAGATTATGCTCCCAAAGTCAGACCAACACCTAGTTTCAAAAGTCACTACATTTCAATCTTTACAAAACCTTAAATCAAGCTTAGATTTTGATCCGTAACTCGAGACGAATCCAAAGCCTAAAATTATGTACTCAAAGAGAGGAACTCATTGAGACACTTTAATTAACCATAAACATGAGCCAAATACTCTGATTCTATCAATAAAGCTGATGTCCATAATTTGATCAACTGAAAACATAAGCAATTGAGCATTTCTAAGCAATATATCAACACCACATTAACATACAAGCACTAATACATTAACATACATGTAAAATCAGTAAATAAAGATAAAGTTGAAAAGGTTAGGGTTTATGTTCATACCCAAATCAAAAATCAAGAAGAAGGGTGTTAAAGATTGCGAAATGGAGAACCCGAATAAGCAAACAACCTTGAGAAATGATGATCAATTGTATGATGATTGTTTTTGGCTAAATTTTGGTGATGGAGGCTGCTAGGGTCGGCCTAGATGAGAGGAGGAGGAAGGGAGAGAAAACTTGGTTAGAAAAATATGAGAAAATGATGAAATGAAACCTAATTTCCAAGTGTAAGTGTCATGGAACAAAAAGAGCGGGTCATGACTGTATTTTAGGCCATAATAGCCAAAATGGGCCCTAATTAAAATTATTTTATTAGTATTTGGACTTACATGTGGCCTGAACAATCAAACGGAGCCCGAATCCAGAAAAACTGCTATGCGATTAAAATACAGAAGGAACACACAACCGCGAAAAATAAAATATAGAAATATATTATAACTTCATATGATATAGAAATATCATAGATAAAATAATTCAGATTTAAAAATCACGAAAGTCTAATCGTTGGTTTGAAAACAGAGATGATTCACCGAAACAAAACCGTTACACGTAGGAACGTATATATGCATAAGTGAACATTTTCATTTAATAAATAATATGGAAATATTATTTATAATTTAATAAGTCATGTAAAAATGATGTGGCAAGAATACCAGATAACGAAAGTTAAATATTCACGGAAAAAGTAGGGTCGTTACAACTGTCAATCAACATCCGATCCATCACTTACTACATCTTATCTGAATTTCAAAACTACTATATGATTTACTACAATGTATTTTTTGTTGGCCAGATGCAATACACTATCTCAAATCATATTTAATTTCGAATATCTTGGAGCAAGATCCTAATCAAGTCCAACAGTCTATCAATAACTATGCTCACTAGTCACTGTTAGTTACAATCCAATAACAATAAGCAAATTTCAAAGAATACAAGGTTGACAAACCCAAACTCTAACACACAATTACAACACTTACTGATTGTCGACACGTCGACCACTATCACACCCTACAGAGTTCATACTGAAAATCCCACACAAGTGCGTCTTATAACCTAAGGTTATCTGAACCGTGAAATATCTCGATGGTTAAATATCTAGGTCCGATTTCTATTTCAGCTCTGCTAATAAACCAGTTCTGATAACATCCGACAGTTTCTAAGAACTCACAGTCTTAAAATCACATTTAGCTTTACAACACTGGAAGAATCAATCTCGGATCCAACTTCCACCTAAAGTCATATTTTTCTGTGGTTAATTCCATTAATGAATCGGTCACGTTGACAACGTACGACAATTTCAAGAACTCTCAGTTCAAAACACATTTAACCCGAAAATAGATTTTACCCGAAAATAGATTTTACCTTGCATAAATAATTCCATAACCGTTGAACCTAGATTTACCGATTCTCAAATTTCACTAATGCACAATTAACCAGATATTACCAGTTAATTCCCAGAAGATTACAACCGTCATTTGAAGCTATTAAATGACTCCCATAGTATAGGAATTTATCATGTCAAATCATTATATTCTATTGACATACTGGTCACAATTCCAAATGTGGTTCTACACTCGGCTTTGTCTTCAAGAACACACTCGCCCTAATCTTAAGGTTAGCACACGCCAAAAACTCATTCCTCAGTTAAGTCAAAATCCGTCTCTATTTTAATTCATCAAAAACGGAGTTCCGGTTCGAAAGTTAGACCAAAACAATTTTACAAAATGCTGAAAGAAAAGATACACGGCCGATTGTCTAGAGACACACGACCGAGTGTCTAGACACACTACCGAGTGTCTAAAGACACTCGATCGAGTGTGTTCTTGAGCTGCTGAAGCTGAAAAAGTGTTGGGGTTGAGCCAAAAATCACCAAATCTCAATCCTAGACTCGTTTTTGACCTTAAAACCAACCACATCTTGTCCATAAAACATTTTGGGACATAAACCCGCAAGTATTACATCAAAACAACAAAAAATTGTACCAATTTGACACCAAAACTCACTTTGACAAAAACCTAATAAAAAACCCAATTTGACACAGATTCAAGCACGAATTTGAATGATTATTACCTTGTTAAAACACTAGAAATCACAAGACACCGATTTCCAACTAAAACAAGGATCAACAACAAGATTTGGTGGAATCTAGGGTTTAAGATTGAAGAACGAGTTAGGTGGGGAGAGAGGTGAAGAATAATCTAGAAAATGATACAAATGAGAAGTTAGTAGTCACTTATTTGTGTTAAAACACAATACCCCATGACACACGGGTATTTACCAGTCATCTGATATCATTTGTACTTAGTTAAGTGATCCTAACAGAGTTTAAATTAAATAAATAAACCTGTTTCGTGACCCTTCTCACAAACTGGTCACAACCAAATAATAAAATAACACTAAACTTTTAATTAAAATAAAAGCATATATAACCACACATATATGCCTAAGGGCAAAAAGGTCATCTTACATCTAGCCCAGGTTTATGTCTGTTACAAATGCAGCTTATTAACTCGGTCTTATCATCCTTACACGTTTATTGGTCGTCAGTTTTTCTATTACCAGTACTATTATCAAGGAGATTGAGAAACATTTGCATGGTTTTTTATTGTGCCAATGGGAGCTGAAGCGTGGGAAAGCAAAAGTTTAATGGAAAGACGTGTGTCACCCAAAAGAACAAGGAAGGATCTAAAAATATAGAACATCTCTTTAATGACGTACCATGTGTGGTGTATTATTACCGGGAAAGAATCCATGTGGGTGAAGTGGATTCACTCGTATAAGCTTCTTGATTGTAGTTTCTAGGAAGTTAATAATGGGTCCTCTTCAAGTTATATTTGGTGCAAGTTGTTAAGTATGCATGATTACATCAGATCGTTCATTATTCACAAAGTGGGTAACGGGGAAAAGACATCAGCCTGGTATGACTCATGGTGTGAATACGGGAATTTAAGTAATGTGGTATCGTTTAGAGAAATTACTCGTGCGGGGTTTGATGCAGGCACGAGGGTGAGGGATTTAATGGTTGATTCGGGTTGGAACTAGCCAAGTATTTGGGTTTAAAAATACCCCTTTCTTGCTGGTATAAGTGTACCGGATCATGCCTCTCCAGACAGAGTTTGTTGGAAGCTTGCTGATGGCTACTTAGGTTAATTTTCGTGGAAAAATGCTTGGAACTCTGAGCGCCAGCAAGCCTTGAAGGTGTCATGGCATTCGATTGT
Source organism: Rutidosis leptorrhynchoides (assembly GCF_046630445.1). NCBI lineage: Eukaryota > Viridiplantae > Streptophyta > Magnoliopsida > Asterales > Asteraceae > Rutidosis > Rutidosis leptorrhynchoides. Next base: position 170,371,262 of record NC_092339.1, read on the forward strand.
GTGGTATTCACAAAATATCCCAAGGCATTCGTGCGTGGTTTGGCTAATGATTGTGTAACACCCTGATTTTTTTTATATCACATCGGAAGTATAAGAAATTACCAAATAACCCTAGTTAACAAATACAAACCATAATTATCAAATCAACTTAGTTAACGTTATTACAATCATTTCAAAAAGACGGTGTTACATAAAACATTTCAAAATCAGAAAACATCAGAGTTAAGCTTGTAGTCAAACATGTCTTTAACTCGTCCGTAACACCCATACTAATCAGCAATACCTAAACCTGCAAGGGGTGGAAATGTGGGGGAATTAGCACAACTACTAAGTGAATGGATACTATCTAACAGACCAAGCATAAGCAACTGAACATGCAAGGGTCACGGATATGCTAACTTCCGGAACTAGCATACAACAACAACTAACAATATGAGTGATAACGCTACATTTATATATATTTATTTGCGTTATCGGTTCCAATCGTTATTACTTTTCATGATTTTTGAAGACTTTGAGATCGTTTATGATTAAAATGTTGGTTTGGTTCATTACGAGTATTGGTGTGGAGTAGAATGCAAAAACAACCCGAATTACACCAACAACTTAGTGATGTGGCGTTTGTGTTATTAATTTAGAGTATCTTGGGCCATCTCAGTAAAGCTCGGCCAGAATGTTGGGCCTGTTGCAATTCATATTTGTGATCTAGAGTTCAACCGCCATATGGGACTAGAGGAGTTATGTTTTACGGAGTAATTGATTTTTATACAATATATATACTCCCACGTTTCATATGAGAGGGGGGAGAGAACAATTTAGATTAGGTTTATATCTTTATTTGTTAGGCAGCGCCCCACTTTTGGGGTGGTGTGAGGTCACGACAAACACCAAGCAAGCAAGCAAGGAGGAGACAAATAAATTAATTTTTGAGCAGTTGGTGAGTTTGTGGCATTCGATTAGAAGAAAAAAAGGGGGCCACCCTTTTGGTTTTAAGTCACGACAACAAAAGCAAGAAAGGGGTATATGATCTTTAATTTTTATTCACAGTTACTTCATGATTTAGTTTCTTTGTCCAATAATAAACAATTGATATTTATTATTTTAATTCTTGTTTAATATAATGATTAATCATTTGTGTTCGATTGTTTTAATTGTTTGTCTAGTTCTGATTATGAGTAGCTAATTTCCCTTGTATCCATCTAGATGATTGAACCTAGGTGATAGATTGCTTATTTTTATGACTTCTACATATTTGTAATTGTTTTTGATTGTTGGTTTTTATTACTCCCATTGATTAATCCCTCAATTGTATGTTTTATTGATTAATTAACGACAGTTAAGTGATTGATAGACTTGCTAGGTTATGGACACATGATTTAGTATTCGTTGAATTGTATAAGGGACCCCAAACTACAAGAAAACGATAACAATTGACCCATTAATCGAGTAGGTAATAGTGAAGCTAAAAGGGACACTAATTTATCCTTCACTAACTGACATCTTGAATGATTATTATTTAGTTGATTGTGTGCTTGGTTGAAAGATCCATTGTTGGCTGAATTATTCGAATTGAACCAGTCACATAGGTTATTTATTAGTTAACGACAGTTAATTGACGATTAATAACTTATGCTTCAACACCTTGTGTGATCTAGACAATTGTGTGAATACGTAGGGACACCGAAGTAGGAACATAATTGGTGATTGGTTTGCGTTTAGTTCTTTCAATCGTGAGGTTACATAGGGACACTGAAGTAGCCTAGGTTTTATGAAAATAAAACTGGACTGAGTCACATGATTTATCTGTTTTAATTGAAGCAATCCGGATCCTAGGGATTTGATTCTAGGTGGATACCCTTGTCTCATCTGAATTCTTGTTTATTTACTTTGCGTTAATTAGTTTTAAATCAAAACCCCCATTTTAAAAACTTAATCTTTAGAATAATTATTAGTATTAAAATCTTAAACACTGCTTTCTGTTGACGAATTCGTAATCATATTACAATAAGATTAGGTGTGTTTCAAGCATATCAAATTTTTGGCGCCGCTGCCGGGGAGCGGTGTTTAAATTTAAAACTTGCTTAAGCTTTTAGTTATTCGATCCTTTTGTAAGAATTTTATTTTTGCAAAAGTTACTTTTCTGTTATTTTTCGGATTTACACGGATTGTTTGCTGTGGTGTGATCACAGGTTAGGTACTAGTAACTCTGGAACCGTCTAGAGTTTACCATACACGCAGCAAAGCTAAAGTTGAACAGGAAATCGCCAAAGGTTTCGCTGAATTACCTTTTTATATTTCGGATTTTGAATATATCAAGAAGGAAGAAGATACAATGGGTGAACCAGCGCAAGGTCAATCCATGGAAGCTTTAATGAAAGCCACAAGGGCTGGTAATGGACATGCCATTAGACAACCGACAGTCAACACAGATTTTGAGGTCAAAGGGAAGATTCTTAACATGATAACTCATCAATGTCAGTTCAGGGGTACACCGAAAGAGGATGCATTCGAGCATCTTCGGAATTTTAAGAGTATTTGTAATTTGGTCAAGATTGCGAATGTCGAAGATACAGTTATCTACATGAGGGTTTTTCCTTGGTCATTGAAAGATGACGCCAAGGACTGGTTAGAATCATTACCCGAAGGTGATATTGATAGTTGGACTACGATGGAAGATTAGTTTCTGTTGCGTTTCTTTCCAGCTTCTAAGGCTGCTCAATTCCAAAGTGACATTAATCACTTCACTCAAAAGCCACATGAGACACTTTATGATGCATGGACACGGTTTGGTAAGATGTTACGTAATTGTCCTAAACACGGGTTGAACAACTTTAATAAGGTCCAGATCTTCTATAAAGGTGTTAATGTGCTGACGAGGAAAGAAATAGATATTGCTGTAGGTGGTTCTTTGATGAAAAAGACTCCTGATGAATCTTACAACATCATCTCCGAAATGGCTACACACTAATATGATTGGCATCAAGAGATGGATGTTTCTCGCTCTTCTCATGTTGCTACTACCAAAACTAGTGACGAGCTTGCTTCAGTTAAAGCTCAACTTGCTACTGTTAAGAGACAGATGCAGTCCATGACTAAAGAGATGCATGCTATGAAAGTTGGTTAAGAATTGTGTCAAGGACCGCATCTGACGAAAGATTTTGATCAAGCGTCAATGGAGGAACAGGCTAATTATCTGGGTTATTTCAAGAAGGGTGATTTTGCTCTTAGTGAATTTCCGGGTGGGAGACAATTTTTCAACCAAGCAAATATTACGGGTGATAACAATTATCAGAGTGGTAATCAGGGTTATCAAGGTAATCAGAAGGTATATTCGTATAGACCGCCTGGGTTTAATAACAGAAATCAGTAAGCACCGCCTAGAAATTTTCAGCAGCCTATGCCACCAGTTCAGCAGCCAGAGAATAAGATGCCTCCGTTGGAAGATTTGCTGAGGGGTTTTATCATGAAAATGGACGAGAGTATCACTACTTTGAGGCAAGATGGTGAATCTACAAAGCTGCAAGTTAGAAATCAGCAAGCCTCGATTCAGAACTTAGAACGAGATGTGGGGCGTATTGCTCAATCTTTATCGGAGAGACCACCGGGTGCTCTCCCATCTAATACGCAGTCAAATCCGAACAACAAAGGGCTGGCTAGAAATGAGCACGTGAATGCTATAACCACTCGAAGTGGTTTGGTTATTAACAAGGAGATTCTGAAGTCTCCTCCTGTTTTTTCTCCTAATGTTTTACAGGTACCTACTAATGAGGAGCTAAAGGAGGATGAGCCTCACAATGACAAGCCGACTGATGAAGAGCAAAAGCAAGATGATCCGTCGGAGATCATAACTAGATCACCGCCGTTGAAGGAGTTCAAAGCGCCAATTTCTTACCCGAAAGCATTGAAAAAGGATAAGCTCGATAGTCAATATCAGAAATTTGCAAACATGATTAAACAGATTAGCGTGAAAATGCCACTTGCGGAAGTACTCCAGGGGATGCCTAACTATGGGAAGTTCCTCAAAGATCTTATCTCCAAGAAAGGTAAGTACCATGAGGTATCCACCGCATTCCTCCATAGGGAATGTTCGGCCATCTTGAAAAAGAGCAAGATGCCTCCAAAATTGGGAGACCCGGGTAGTTTTCTTATCCCTTGTGTTATGGGCAATTTGAAAATGTACGATGCACTTGCCGACTTAGGTGCTAGTGTTAACCTTATTCCGTATTCGTTATATCTTAAACTCGGCCTAGGAGACTTGAAACCTACAAGAATGGTGTAAGATCCTGTTTTCTTTTTGGGTTTGGACGCCGTCCAAATATTTGGGACGCCGTCCAAATATTTGGGACGCCGTCCTAGTTTGAATACCTGGACGCCGTCCAACCTTTTGGGACGCCGTCCCATATTGAAGACCTGGACGCCGTCCAACATTTTGGGACGCCATCCAGGATGGCTGGCAGGCATGTCTTTTTGTTTTTTTTTTAAATATTTTAGATGGGTAAATTGGTAATTTCACTTGGTGGACGAATTAAAGGCCTTAGGATCAGTTTGGTGAGCTCATTACTTCATTTCTCAACCACCAAACATCATCCATTCATTCTAGAGAGAGAGAGAGGGTGATTCAAGTGTGAGAAAGCTCAAATCGAAGAAGAAGAAGCTTGTTTCGGGTTTTAGCTCGAGCATTAAAGTTGTTCATCTCCTCGTTAGCTTCGTTTTGATTGTTGTGGTAAGCCCTAAACTTGATTACCTTAGTTTAATGTGTTTAAGGGTTAGAGTTGGGTTAATATTGCACATAAAACCCATGTATGAGTGATTTGGGGGTTTTGGGTAAGTTTGGGTCATGAAGACCCAAATGGTGACTAACCTAGGGTTTTGAAAGGGTAAATGGTGTAGATGGGTCCTAAAGACCTAAGTAAATACTAATACACTTATAGTTAATGTTAGTGGGTGTCATTTGGGTGTGGGTGGCCCAAATGGGTGTGTTGACCTAGAAATGGGTCAAATGGGTCTTTGATGACCTAGGTTGTCTTGCATGTATGAAAACGAGTTAACTTTGTGGTTAAAAGTGTGTTAAGACCTTAATTGCTAAAGTTAGGGTTTTTGGTGAAGTTAACCCATTATTAGGGTTAAAGGTGCAAAATGGGTCGGGATTGCACTTAGGGTCAAAAGACTCTATATTGTTAAGTGAGTTGCTTGACCGACTTGAGTTGTGAATTGATTATGTGCTAAAATGTAATAGGTACGTTACATTGACGTTGCAAGTTCGGTTATCTTACACGAAGACTTTGAGGTGAGTGGAATAATTATATGCGTATGTATATAATGTATCTATTTGTTGTAGCGTGAAAGGTGTAGTGTCGAGGTGTTAAGACACCACGTTTCACGTGAAGAGTGTAGCATCGTTGTGTTAAGATGCCACTTGGGTGTAGCATCGAGGTGTTAAAATGCCACCTAGGAGTGTAGTGTCGAGGTGTTAAGACACCACTCCGTAAAATAATGAGTGTTGCATCGAGGTGTTAAGATGCCACTCGGGGTGATGTGCCGAGGTGTTAAGGTGCCACCCTAGGGGTTAGTGGTGCGAGGTGTTAAGTGCCCTAACGGATGTTACGAACACCGATGGCGTTTTCGCGAGCGCCGTTCCCTTGTACTATTGGTTAACCATGGTTATTTGTGTTGTAAGCATATTATATTATTCGAGTTACATTTATATGCGGATGTTATGCTAGCTTGGGGGTATTGGTGAATTATAGCTTGTTATTGCGACGATAAGCTAATGTTGTTTGCTAGCATGTTTGCGGTTGTGTAAGTGTATGCAAGTAGGTATAATTATATATGTATTCGTATAATTATTGCATTCACTAAGCTTTGCTTACCCTCTCGTTGTTTACTTTTTTTATAGGCTCGGACATTGACAAGGGTAAGAGCATTCAATTGGATTAGTGATCTCCCGCTTGCTTTGTTAGGGGATGCTTTTGGGTGTTAGCTTTTGGAGTTCGACCGAGATTGGGTAGTTTAACCCCAAACACCATGCTCTAGTGTCGTTTGGAACTTAAACTTATATTTGGTCGAAACTTTTATTTTTGAACGAAACTCGTAAAATGGGCAATGTGGACCCGTTGATGTAAAACTTGATTTGATGATGAAAATCTCTTAGTTTCATTTATATTGACTTGTGGTAAAAAGGTTTTCGTTTGAAAGTGTCGGGAAGCGGGTTTTCCGCTCGTGTGAGTTGGACCCGTGATCAGTGGCTGGAAGGCCATTGGGACGTCGTCCCAATTCCTTGGACGCCGTCCCATGTGCTTGAGCTGGACGTTGTCCCAAATGTTTGGACGCCGTCCCACTCTTCTAAGCTGGACGCCGTCCAGGATTCTGGACGCCGTCCAGATGCACTGCCTTAAAAAAAAAAATTTGGTACGCGTTTTTGGGTTATGAAGTCGGGTTGTTACAAGTGGTATCAGAGCATGGTCTAAGGGATTTAGGCGACTTGAGATAGGTGCCTAGACTTAGACTTTATTGTGTGAGTGCCTTATGCGGGACTTGTAGGACTTTGGGTCTAATCGGGAATTGTTAGTGCTTTGGTTTATGAGAATTAACCTTGTGCTAATTGTTTTGTGTTGTGTTTAGCAATCATCAAGCAAGACGGACGTTGTACTAGCAAGTGAATGCGACGTGCTCGCGTAACAACGAGTAGCTACCGTTGTTACGGGTGCAAATCGTGTTAAACAAGCAATGTACGACGATTGTTGAGCGAGATGGAGTAGTGTGGCATATATGTGTATACATGTGTAATTTGTCCCTTTGTTTTTGTGGTTTAACCTATTTCGTTTTATAGAATGAAGACGAGAAACGGTCCCGATCATGATAACGGAAGTACAAGCGAGGACGCCGAGTTTTCGGCCAAGGTTGAGGCCGTCTTTAAAAAGTTAAAAGCGGATTTTCTTACGGACGTCCGAAAAGTCTTCCAAGATTCGGTCGATGGGCAAGTGACCGATTTGATAAATGAACGAATGAAGGCCACTATCGAAGAGGCCCTTGATGCTAGAAACATTTATCCTCATGGTGAAGGAGGTGAAGGAAGGCGGGACTTCCACTACAAGAATTTCAAGGACGCTCAACCCCCGATGTTTAATGGGGTACGAGATCCTTTAAAAAGTACATGTTGGATCTCCGACATCGAGGGAGCTTTCCGTACCTCGGAATGTCCTCCCGAGAAGAAGGCGAGGTATGGCTCTAGCATGCTACGAGAAGAGGCTAAGTTATGGTGGGATGATAAAATCAACTTGTATGGTGAGGAACAATGTATGGGCTTGACGTGGGAAGAGTTTAAGAAGGTGTTTTTCAAGGAATACCGAACTTCTTCTGATCTCGATAGAATCCGGGACGAGTTGCACCATTTGCAACAAGGCTCAATGGACTTAGTTACTCTTAAGTCTACATTCTTGGCAAAGACTCGTTTTTGCCCGGAATATGTTGGTGATGATCATAAGCTCATGAAGGATTTCTACCGTACTTTGAATGATGAGTACAAGGGGAAGATTAGTCGGGGTATGGCTAAGTCTTTTGATGAATTGTTCGAGTTGGGTCGGGGTTTTGAGCCGGAGGTTCCAAGAAAGAGTGATTTCATGTTTTCCAAAAGAAAATTTGAAAGTTTTAGTTACTCTAACGCCTCAAGCAAGAAGAGCAAGAGCAAGAGGGGGGCCAAAAGTGTCAATAGTGCAAAGAAGGGCACTACCGGCAGGTTTTCTTATACGTGCTACAATTGTGGGCAACCGGGTCATATGGCTCGTGAGTGTCCGAAACCACGTTCCGGAAACAAAATCACTTGTTTTAATTGCGGCAAAGAGGGGCATAAGAAGCCGGAGTGTCCCGATTTGCGAAATGATAATGTGAAGCGGTTAGAGAAGGCGGCGGGTACGGCTAGGGGTCGCAACTATTTGATGACCAATGATGAAGCCAAACAATCGCACGAAGTTGTCTCAGGTACTTACATGGTTAATTCTAATCCGGCAAGGATTCTTTTCGATAGCGGTGCAAATTTGTCGTTTGTGTCTCCTAAATTTGTGCCTAAACTTAATAGACCGTTAGCTAAGTTAAGTCGTCCGATAGAAGTCGAAATAGCGGATGGCAAGACGGTGCTAGTGGTTGATGTGTGTGAAAATTGTGATGTTGTTTTTGGTGCCGAAACCTTTAAAATTGATCTTATTCCAATGACCTTGGGCGACTTTGATATTGTCGTTGGTATGGATTGGCTCGATCGTTATAGAGCCGATATTGCATGCCATGATAAGTTTATTCGTGTGAAGACCCTAAGTGGGGGAGAGTTAATTATTCATGGTGATAAGCGAAGGAGACCGGTGCCGATATGCACTTTTGCACGGGCACGTCATTTTGTTGTTACCGGTGGCATGGCTTTCCTTGCTCATGTTGTTGATATACGCAATGAGCCACCACATATTCGTGAAATTCCGGTTGTTAGTGAATTCGAAGACGCTTTTCCAGACGAATTACCGGGTGTTCCGGCGGAAAGACAAGTTGAGTTTCGTATTGAGTTGGTTCCGGGAGCTACTCCCATTGCTAAAACTCCTTATCATTTAGCACCAACGGAAATGCAAGAGTTGTTAAATCAAACCCAAGAGTTGCTCGAGAAGGGTTTTATTCGACCGAGTGCTTCGCCATGGGGCGCTCCGGTGTTATGTGTGAAGAAGAAAGATGGTAGTATGCGTATGTGCATTGATTACCGTCAGTTGAATAAAGTGACGATCAAGAATCGTTATCCATTACCTAGGATTGACGATTTATTTGATCAACTTCAAGGTGCAACGTATTTCTCTAAGATCGACCTACGGTCCGGCTATCACCAAATGCGGGTCCGTGAGGAAGACATAGAGAAAACGGCTTTTCGAATGCATTACGGGCATTATGAGTTTGTAGTTATGCCCTTTGGTCTTACGAATGCACCGGCGGCATTCATGGATCTTATGAACCGAGTGTGCCAACCTATGTTGGACAAGTCGGTAATAGTATTCATTGACGACATACTAGTCAACTCGAAAAGTATGAACGAGCATGAACATCATTTGCGTGAAGTATTGAAGACGCTACGAAAGGAGAAGTTGTATGCAAAGTTCTCCAAATGTGAATTTTGGCTAAGGGAAGTTCAATTCCTTGGTCATATTGTGAACGAAAACGGTATTCAAGTAGATCCGGGGAAGATCGAGACGGTGAAGAGTTGGGGACGACCGACTACGCCTACGGAAATCCGAAGTTTTCTCGGATTGGCCGGTTATTATCGTCGGTTTATCCAAGATTTTTCTAAGATTGCTTCTCCATTGACGAAATTGACAAGAAAGAATGCTAGGTTTAATTGGGAGAACGAGCAAGAAATTGCTTTTCAATTGTTAGAAGAGAAGTTGTGTCAAGCTCCGGTGTTAGTGTTACTGGAAGGTGTTGAAGACATGGTGGTTTATTGTGATGCTTCCTTAAATGGTCTCGGGTGTGTTCTAATGCAAAGAGGTAAAGTCATCGCTTATGCCTCTCGACAATTAAAGGAACATGAAACGAGGTATCCGACTCATGATCTTGAGTTGGCGGCGGTAGTGCATGCGTTGAAAATTTGGCGCCATTACTTGTATGGTGTCAAGTGTACGATTTATTCGGATCATAAGAGTTTGAAACATCTCTTTAATCAACGAGATTTGAATTATCGCCAACGTAGGTGGATGGATGTGGTGAAAGACTACGATTGTGAAATACTATATCATCCGGGTAAGGCAAATGTGGTCGCGGATGTGTTGAGTCGAAAGAGTCAACATCCGGCGATAAAAGTGGGGTCGTTACGTTTGATTATTACCAACGATTTTCTTGAAAAGCTTGGTGAGATTCAAATAGAGGCTTATGTTCACAACAAGCATACGGAGCGAATCGTGGGCTAATAGGAGTTTATTACTATTGGTCCGCGTGGTCTGTTCTCTTTCCAAGGAAGGGTGTGGGTGCCTAAGATGGGTGATTACCGACGAGTGCTACTTGATGAAGCACATAAGTCAAAATACTCCATTCATCCGGGCGCGACGAAAATGTATCTTGACTTGAAGAAAGATTATTGGTGGCCGGGCATGAAACGTGATGTTGTGAAGTATGTTGAGCAATGTGTCACGTGTTTACAAGTAAAAGCCGAACACCAAAAGCCGTATGGTAAGTTGCAACCGTTAGAAATTCCGAAATGGAAATGGCAGCACATTACCATGGATTTCATAACAAAGTTACCTAAGACGGCGAGAACCCAATTTGATACGATTTGGGTGATAGTTGACCGGTTGACGAAAAGTGCTTTGTTTCTTCCCATTAAAGAAGCGATATCGTCTCCTTGGCTAAGTTGTTTATCAAGGAAGTGGTCGCTCGACATGGGGTCCCTATATCTATTATTTCGGATATAGATACCCGTTTTACATCTCGATTTTGGGAAAAGTTTCATGAGGATATGGGTACACAATTGAAGTTGAGCACGGCGTATCATCCTCAAACAGACGGTCAAACCGAACGTACGAATCAAACTTTGGAAGATATGTTACGGGCGTGCATCATTGACTTTGGTGGTAGTTGGGATGAGCATTTTCCTTTGGTGGAATTCTCGTACAATAATAGTTATCATACTAGTATTGGGATACCACCTTACGAAATGCTTTATGGGCGTAGGTGTTGAACTCCCATTTGTTGGGGAGAAGTGGGTCAAAGAGAGATCGGGAGTACCGATTTGGTTTTAGAGACAAATAGCAAGATCGATTTGATTCGGGAACATTTGAAGAAGGCTCAAGATAGGCAAAAGTCGTATGCCGATAGACGTAGGCGATTGATTGAGTTCCAAGAAGGCGATATGGTGATGCTTAAGGTTTCGCCATGGAAGGGTATTATTCGATTTCGAAAACGGGGAAAGTTAGTTCCTCGGTTTATTGGGCCGTTCAAGGTTTCAGCTCGTGTTGGTGAAGTTGCATATCGATTGGAATTACCCGAAGAGCTTGCGGGGATCCATAATACATTTCATGTTTCCCACCTCCGTAAGTGTCTTGCGGACGATTCCTCATGGATGCCTTTAGACGAGATCGAGCTAAACAACAAGTTAGAATATGTCGAGGAACCGATTGCTATCCTTGATGAGAAGGTGAAAATGTTGAGGAATAAAGAGGTGAGAACTTTCAAGGTTCAATGGCAGCGAAGTAAAGGTTCCGAGTTTACTTGGGAGCCCGAAGAGTTTGTCTTGGTTTATCTTCCTGCTTGTCATGCGGCGTGGATTGCGAGGTCGCAATCCGGTTCAAGTGGGGGAGAGTTGTAAGATCCAATTTTCTTTTTGGGTTTGGACGCCGTCCAAATATTTGGGACGCCATCCTAGTTTGAATACCTGGACGTCGTCCAACCTTTTGGGACGCCGTCCCATATTGAAGACCTGGACGCCGTCCAACATTTTGGGACGCCGTCCAGGATGGCTGGCAGGCATGTCTTTTTGTTTTTTTTTAAATATTTTAGATGGGTAAATTGGTAATTTCACTTGGTGAACGAATTAAAGGCCTTAGGATCAGTTTGGTGAGCTCATTACTTCATTTCTCAACCACCAAACATCATCCATTCATTCTAGAGAGAGAGAGGGTGATTCAAGTGTGAGAAAGCTCAAATCGAAGAAGAAGAAGCTTGTTTCGGGTTTTAGCTCGAGCATTAAAGTTGTTCATCTCCTCGTTAGCTTCGTTTTGATTGTTGTGGTAAGCCCTAAACTTGATTACCTTAGTTTAATGTGTTTAAGGGTTAGAGTTGGGTTAGTATTGCACATAAAACCCATGTATGAGTGATTTGGGGGTTTTGGGTAAGTTTGGGTCATGAAGACCCAAATGGTGACTAACCTAGGGTTTTGAAAGGGTAAATGGTGTAGATGGGTCCTAAAGACCTAAGTAAATACTAATACACTTATAGTTAATGTTAGTGGGTGTCATTTGGGTGTGGGTGACCCAAATGGGTGTGTTGACCTAGAAATGGGTCAAATGGGTCTTTGATGACCTAGGTTGTCTTGCATGTATAAAAACGAGTTAACTTTGTGGTTAAAAGTGTGTTAAGACCTTAATTGGCTAAAGTTAGGGTTTTTGGTGAAGTTAACCCATTATTAGGGTTAAAGGTGCAAAATGGGTCGGGATTGCACTTAGGGTCAAAAGACTCTATATTGTTAAGTGAGTTGCTTGACCGACTTGAGTTGTGAATTGATTATGTGCTAAAATGTAATAGGTACGTTACATTGACGTTGCAAGTTCGGTTATCTTACACGAAGACTTTGAGGTGAGTGGAATAATTATATGCATATGTATATAATGTATCTATTTATTGTAGCGTGAAAGGTGTAGTGATGAGGTGTTAAGACACCACGTTTCACGTGAGGAGTGTAGCATCGAGGTGTTAAGATGCCACTCGGGTGTAGCATCGAGATGTTAAGATGCCACCTAGGAGTGTAGTGTCGAGGTGTTAAGACACCACTCCGTAAAATAATGAGTGTTGCATCGAGGTGTTAAGATGCCACTCGGGGTGATGTGCCGAGGTGTTAAGGTGCCACCCTAGGGGTTAGTGGTGCGAGGTGTTAAGTGCCCTAACGGATGTTACGAACACCGATGGCGTTTTCGCGAGCGTCGTTCCCTTGTACTATTGGTTAACCATGGTTATTTGTGTTGTAAGCATATTATATTATTCGAGTTACATTTATATGCGGATGTTATGCTAGATTGGGGGTATTGGTGAATTATAGCTTGTTATTGCGACGATAAGCTAATGTTGTTTGCTAGCATGTTTGCGGTTGTGTAAGTGTATGCAAGTAGGTATAATTATATATGTATTCGTATAATTATTGCATTCACTAAGCTTTGCTTACCCTCTCGTTGTTTACTTTTTTTATAGGCTCGGGCATTGACAAGGGTAAGAGCGTTCAATTGGATTAGTGATCTCCCGCTTGCTTTGTTAGGGGATGCTTTTGGGTGTTAGCTTTTGGAGTTCGATCGAGATTGGGTAGTTTAACCCCAAACACCATGCTCTAGTGTCGTTTGGAACTTAAACTTATATTTGGTCGAAACTTTTATTTTAGAACGAAACTCGTAAAATGGGCAATGTGGACCCGTTGATGTAAAACTTGATTTGATGATGAAAATCTCTTAGTTTCATTTATATTGACTTGTGGTAAAAAGGTTTTCGTTTGAAAGTGTCGGGAAGCGGGTTTTCCGCTCGTATGAGTTGGACCCGTGATCAGTGGCTGGAAGGCCATTGGGACGCCGTCCCAATTCCTTGGACACCGTCCCATGTGCTTGAGCTGGACGCCGTCCCAAATGTTTGGACGTCGTCCCACTCTTCTAAGCTGGACGCCGTCCAGGATTCTGGACGCCGTCCAGATGCACTGCCTTAAATTTTTTTTTTTGGTACTCGTTTTTGGGTTATGAAGTCGGGTTGTTACAAATGGGGATTCGCTTAGCGAATCACTCTTTTGATACCCCCATTGGAATAGCCGAGGACATATTGGTAAAGGTTGAGTCACTTGTATTCCTAGTTGATTTCGTGATATTAGAGATGAGAGAGGACACTAAGGTGCCCATTATTTTAGGTCGACCATTCCTTAACACCGCGGATGTTATCATCCACGTCCAAAAAGAACAACTTAGCTTAGGTGTTGGGAATGAGAGGGTGATTTGTCACATAAATAAAGCTATGAAACACCCTATTTCAACCGATGATGATTGATAATGCTAAAAAATGAACATATATTTCATAGCATTATCCCTCAAGAAAGACAAGCTTTTAGTTGCAATTGTTCTATTTACAAGTGATATTCGTTTAAATAATAAAAGGTGAAGACAAAAGACAGATTCGACGAATTGAAGACGCAAACGACCAAAAAGCTAAAAAGTATAAAGTACAATCAAAGTGGTTCAAATTATTGATGAGAAACGTCTAAAAGTTACAAGAGTGCGAGCCGCGAAATGCAAAGTACAAGATATTAAATAGTACGAAAGGACGTTCAAAAATCCGGAACCGGGACCAGAGTCAACTCTTAACGCGCGACGCAACGGACTAAAAATTACAGGTCAACTATGCACATAAATATAATATAATATATAAATAATTCTTAAAATTATATATATATTATATTTATTTATTAAAACCGTCGGCAAATAAAAAACAAAAGTATGTGAGCTGTAAAAGAAGTCCATGCGATCGCATGACCAGGAAGATCAAAAACCATGCGATCGCATGGTGCACTGTATCAGCTCAGGTCCTACAAATTCCGCGTGTTTTGGCCGAAAATAACACATCTTTTTCTATCCTCTCTATCTCTCACGATATATATATATATATATATATATATATATATATATATATATATATATATATATATATATATATATATATATATATATATATATATAATTTATAATTTATAATTTTAATTTTAATTTTAATTTAAGATTAATAATAATAAGGGTATGTTAGCGAATGTTGTAAGTGTGTAAGTCGAAATTCTGTCCGTGTAACGCTACGCTATTATTAATCATTGTAAGTTATGTTCAACTTTTTAAATTAATGTCTCGTAGCTAAGTTATTATTATGCTTATTTAAATTGAAGTAATCGTGATGTTGGGCTAAAATATTAAAGACGGGGTACTTGGGCTTTGTACCATAATTGGGGTTTGGACAAAAGAACGACACTTGTGGAAATTAGACTATGGGCTATTAATGGGCTTTATATTTATTTAATTGAATGATAGTTCGTTAATTTAATATAAAGACTTATAATTTGACGTATTTATATATAACCACAAACGCTTGATTGGGTACGGTGGGCGGGATATATATAAATACCAATAATTATTCATTTGACCGGACACGGAAATGGATTAATAGTCAATGGACTCATTAAAACAGGGGTGGATTACATGCAAGGACACTTGGTGTAATTGATAATAAAGTATTAAAACCTTATTACAGTTTAAGTCCCCAATTAGTTGGAATATTTGACTTCGGATATAAGAATAATTTGACGAGGACACTCGCACTTTATATTTATGACTGATGGACTGTTAGGGACAAAAACCAGATGGACATATCGAATAATCCAGGATAAAGGACAATTAACCCATGGTAATAAATTAAAATCAACACGTCAAACATCATGATTACGGAAGTTTAAATAAGCATAATTCCTTTATTTTATATCTCATCGTCATTTTATTTATCGCCATTTTAATTATCGTACTTTTTAATTATCGCAATTTTATTTACAGTCATTTTATTTATCGCACTTTAATTTATTGCACTTTAATTATTGTTATTTACTTTACGCTTTAAATTAAGTTATATTTACTTTTAATATTTTACATTAGGTTTTAACTGCGACTAACATTTTAAAATCAACAAACCGGTCATTAAACGGTAAAAACCCCCTTTTATAATAATAATACTACTTATATATATATATATATATATATATATATATATATATATATATATATATATATATATATATATTTATATTTATACAAATATAGTTTTAAAAATATAGCGTTAAACTTGGCTAGTTCCCTGTGGCCGAACTGGACTTACTAAAAACTACACTACTGTACGATTAGGTACACTGCCTATTAGGGCTGTGCATGGTCCATACCCGAACCGGACCAGACAATACCCGAACTGGACCGAAACCCGAATTTTTATGAAATAGGAACCGAGGACCGGACCATAAAGATATGGTTTGGTTCGGTCCGGTTCTAACGTCGGTCCAAACGGTTCGGGTAAAAACCCGACCCGTTTATATCCTTTTGGAAAAATAATATATATTATACTATTTTATTCACATATTTACAACTCACTTCATAAAATTATCAATATATGACATACATAAATGAAAAAACTCTATATATAGATAAAACTAATCCCAGTTTAAAATCAAAGTAGTAATCAAAACTTTAAAAAACTATATCACGAGAATAACTAATAAAATGGTTCTTGTTTACAATAGTTACCATGTCACGATAACTAATATGATACTTGTTTACAATCGTTATCACGTACGAGCTTTGAGTATTCAAAACCTACTCTCAACAAGATGTATCGAATGAGAAAGAAAACAAGAAACACAAGAATACAAGATACATGTATACTAATTGTAGAATAGTATTTAGAAAATGTAGGCTTTAAATCGCAGTTATATTTAAAAAAGAGAAGATATATACTAACCTTAGAGTTTTTAATCAAGTATTGAAGGAAAGAAAATTAATTATACGAAGTATGTTAATTTATTGAGAAAATAATTCTATAAAGAAAACATGTATATATAAATAAATTTAGATCACCAATTATACATATTAAGGAATACAATCTATATCTGGTTCAAATTCTACAATGGAATTGAGTTTTTATATATCCAGAGAAGACGATTATGTACATATATATCGATTGATTCGGTTCGGTCCAAAACCATGGTTTTTTCGGGTATGACTCGGACCGGACCGAAACCCAAAATAATCAAAATATATGGACCAAGGACCGGACCAAACCTTCTCGGGTATTTCGGTTTTGGTTCGGTTCCTCCTCGGTCCTCGATTTTTTTCGGTTCTACCCGAACCATGAACACCCCTACTGCCTATAAGTATTGTAGCAAGGTTTAGGTATATCCGCTCTATAAATAAATAAATAACTTGTGTAAAATTTTATCGTATTTAATAGTATTTCGTAGTAAAAATTAATAGTATTTTGTACCCCTTACTTTAACATCAAGTTTTTTTGGCGCCGCTGCCGGGGAAATTCATCAACGCCGAAAGCGAAACGCTATAAAAAAAATATTTAGTTTTTAAGTTATTTTTTGTAAAAATATATTTATATAAGTTTTAAGTTTTAAATATAAAAATATAAAAATATAAAAAAATATATAATAATAATATATATATCTATTTAAGAGTATAAAAAGAAAAATATATTTCATAAAGTATAAAGTATTTTTTTTAAATTTTAAAAATATAAGTGTATTTTAATTACTTATTTTAAATTTAGTAAAAAAAGTAAAAATTAAAAACAAAGTAAAAAAGTAAAAAAAAATACGTTGAACCTGTATTATATTCGCCTGCACTTAATCTGAATCTGCACCCCATGCGACCGCATGGATTCAAAGCCATAACTCATGCGATCGCATGAGATCGTCTGACAGGTTCTGAACCTGGTACGTACGGATTAGGGTTTTGGTTTAAATTAATTATTATTATTATTAATTATTTGTAATTAGATTTTAGTTATTTAATTAGTTTTTAGTTTTAGTTTTATTATTTAAATTTGTATTTTAAATTTTAAGTGTTAATTAGTTTTATAAATTTAAAAAAATTAATACTTTATAATAATAATAATAATAATATTTTTATAAATTAAAAATCGGAAAAAAAAAAAGAAAATATATATATATATATTTTTAAGAATTTGTTTAAAATATATAAAATTATAAAATATTTCTATTTCTATTTTAGTTTGTAAAAATATAAGTTTTTATTTATTTTATATAAATACTTTATATAAATATAAAATAGAATATTAAAAATCAAAAATAAAAATAAACTGTAAATGGGCTACACTGTAGCAGCCCAAACAATCTGGCCCGGTTTCCAATTTCATGCGACCGCATGAAATTTTAACTAGCACTCCATGCGATCGCATGGAGTTATTTGACAGGCCTGGTACCTTAGCTGAACAATTAGTGTTACGGTTATTATTATAATTAATTCATTAATAATTAATTAATTAGTAATTAGGGTTTTTAATTAATAATTAGTTTTTAAGTTTAGTTTTTAATTAATGTTGTATTTTTTAAGTTTTAATTAGTTATAATACTTTATAAAGTTAATACTTTTATAAAATAAATAATATAAAAATAATATTTTTATAAAAAAATTGTATTTTTTTAACATTAAACCTATTTTTATATTTTGTATATTTTTAATCGTTAAAGCGTAATTTTTCGTTCGTAATTAGTTCGTAACTTAGTATTTTGCCGTAGTTATCTTATATTTCTAGATTTTTAGACTTTGCTGTAAAATCCCTTAAGTGCTTTTTCTTTAGACTAAGATTTAGGTGCTTTAGAATTTTGCGACGCCATTTTAAGTTTTAGTACTTTTTAAGTTATTGCCGTTTTGGATATAGAATTCCTTTTAAGCTTTAATACCTTTAGCCGTAAGTTTTAATTTTTAGTTTTTAGACTTTTAAGTTTCGACGCGTTACGTTCTTTTTATTATTTTTCGATCTTTTATTTTTCGACGTTTTCCGACGCGCTCTTTTTTTTTTCTTATTTCTCGACGCTCTAGTTTTTAGAACTTAGAATTTTTTTCTATTTCTTCTCTAAAAATTTCTTTAAACTTCGACGAAAAATTATTTTAAGCGGTTAAATTGATAGACATCCAAATTTTCTGGTTCGTAGTAATAGTTGGATTTGTTAGTGGCGAGTTGTGGGCTTCCGATTTAAAGGGTCCTGGCTACCTGCTACATCTATTGGCTATTCGAAATGTGGGCAAAATCAGAAAATTCTATTAATTTGATAACTTATATAATTTTTATTTTTATAACTAATAGGATATTCAGTGAATGCACCGAGCAAAACGTTCACCACCTTTCATACGTTCACCACCTGTAACTCGATCAAGACATCTAGCCAATATTGTCGCCGTTGATTTTTCTTTAGAATCGTCATCTAGTCGACCAAGTACTCCAATTCAAATTTTCGATAATCCATTTTTTGAACCCGGCCTCACAATTGAGAATCCGGAGGATATTCAGGGACAATTCAGAGATCCTGAACCACTAATCATTCCTCCTGAACCATAAATCACTCATCCAGAGATTGTCGAGGAAGAAACCATTAAATCAGAATCCTCTAGTGATTCAGATTCAACAAATTCAATTATGGAAAATCTGAAACCTCTAAGTATGGAAGACCGAATGAGAGCTAAACGCACTGGCCAAGGTCATGCAATTACTCAACCAGACATTAATGCGCCAGATTATGAAATCAAAGGACAAATCCTACACATGGAAACTAATCAATGCCAATTTAGTGGTGCGCCAAAGGAAGATCCAAATGAACATCTTTGAACCTTTAATAGGATCTGTAGTTTATTTAAAATAAGAGAAGTGGAGGATGAACAGATATATCTCATGTTATTTTCCTGAACTTTAAAGGGAGAAGCCAAAGATTGGTTAGAATCGTTACCTGAAGGGGCGATTGATACATGGGATGTTTTAGTTGAAAATTTTCTTAAGCAATTCTTTCCGGCATCTAAAGCTGTAAGACTTCAAAGAGAAATTGTTACGTTCACACAAAAGCCAAATGAAACTCTATATGAGGCGTGGACAAGATTTGGAAAGTTGTTAAGAGGATGTTCGCAACATGGTTTAGACACTTATCAAATAGTGCAAATCTTCTACCAAGGATGCGACATCACTACAAGAAAAGACATCGATATAGCAGCTGGTGGTTCCATTATGAAGAAAACCGCAACTGAAGCTTACAAAATTATTGATAACACTGTTTCCCACTCACATGAGTGGCATCAAGAAAAAGATATCGTTAGATCATCTAAAGCGGCTAGAGCCGATTCTAGCCATGACTTTGATTCCATTTCCGCAAAGATAGATGCTGTCGAGAGACGAATGGAAAAGATGACTAAAGATATTCACTCAATACGAATTAGTTGTGAGCAGTGTGGAGGACCACATTTGACAAAATATTGTCTCAGTATTGAACAAATAATGGAACAAAGAGAGAATGTTTCATACATGAACCAAAGGCCTGGAAATAATTATCAAAATAATTATCAACCGCCAAGACCAATCTACAATCAAAATCAGAATTATAACCGAAATGTTCCATACAATACCCAACAAGGTCCTAGCAATCAACAAGTATCTAACAATACTTACAATCAGCAAAGACCTATTTTTCAAAACAAACCACCACAAACCGATGATAAAAAGCCAAATTTAGAAGATACGATATCGAAGCTAGTTGAATCTCAAAATCAATTGTTAACATCTCAGAAACAAACCAATGAACAACATGCTCAAGCATTTAGAAATCAACAAGCTTCTATTCAAAATTTGGAACAAGAAGTGAGCAACCTAGCAAGGTTGATAGGTGAAAGAAAATCGGGAAGTCTACCTAGCAATACAAATGCTAACCCCCGGAATGAAACAGCTAAAGCCATTACCACAAGAAGTGGTATTACACTTAAACCACCTGAAATACCTGTAATTTCTGATGACTCTATTCCTACTCCACAAGAACCACAACCTGAGCAAGATAAAGAAACAGAACCGGTAGTTGAAAAGGTTAATGAAGATACACAGTTAAGGCTAAACCTTATGTTAAACCATACCAACCACCACTTCCTTACCCGAGTAAAATGAGAAAAGAAAGATTTAAAGCCGAGCAATCCAAATTCTTGGATATGTTTAAACAAATAAATGTTAATCCTCCTTTCATTGATGTGATTTCAGGAATGCCTAGATATGCTAAATTTCTGAAAGATCTAATCACAAATAGAAAGAAAATGCAAGAACTCTCGGCTGTTACTATGAATGCTAATTATTCTGCAGTGCTGTTAAATAAGATACCAGAAAAATTATCAGATCCAGGAAGTTTCACAATTCCATGTTTTCTGGGTAGTCTTAGTTCAATAGAAGCATTGGCAGACTTAGGTGCTAGTATAAATTTAATGCCGTATTCACTATACGCTAAACTAGACCTTGGAGAATTGAAACCAACACGAATAAGCATACAACTAGCCGATCGATCAGTAAAATATCCTAGAGGGATAATGGAGAACATGCTAGTTAAAGTTGGTACTTTAGTATTTCTAGTAGATTTTGTTATTCTGGACATGGAAGACGATTCCCGAGTTCCTCTCATATTAGCAAGACCATTCTTAAACACGACTAAAGCAATAATACACGTGTTCGGTAAGAAACTAACCCTAAGTATAGAGAACGAGAGTGTTACCTTTTCTGTTGATAGAGCCATGCAATAACCGTAATCTGCAGATGATACATATTATTATATTTAAACTATCGATTCACATGCAGAATTGTTAGAAGAATTTCTAGAATTACAAGGAACATGAGAATGTTCTTTAAGAGAAGGAACTGAACCAATTGATGAAGCTGAAATGTTAACTACACTCATGGCTAATGAATACGAACCAACAACAGAAGAACTTCAAATGCTAAAAGAAGAAGACAGATATCGATACAAATCATCGATAGAAGAACCACGAACATTAGAGTTAAAGCCACTTCCAAATCATTTGGAATATGCTTATTTACATGGTAAATCTGAATTACCTTTAATAATATCGTCTTCTCTTACTGAAAATGAAAAATCTCAGCTCATTTCTGTGCTAAAAGCTCATAAACCAGCTATTGCATGGAAGATTCATGACATTAAAGGCATAAGTCCTTCATATTGCACACATAAAATTCTTATGGAAGAAGGTCATAAAACGTATGTGCAACACCAAAGAAGACTAAATCCTAATATGCAAGATGTTGTTAAGAAAGAAATTATTAAACTGCTAGATGCATGTTTAATTTATCCAATCTCTGATAGTCCATGGGTAAGCCCAGTTCAATGCGTACCTAAGAAGGGTGGCATGACTGTCATCAAAAATGAAAAAGATGAGCTTATTCCTACTAGGACTGTAATAGAATGGCGTGTCTGTATTGATTATAGAAAATTAAATGACGCCACCAAAAAAGATCACTTTCCCTTACCTTTCATTGATCAAATGTTGGAAAGGTTAACCGGAAATAGTTACTATTATTTTCTTGATGGTTTTTCTGGATACTTTCAAATTCCAATCGCACCCGAGGACCAAGAGAAAACAACGTTCACGTGCCTTTATGGTACTTTTACTTACAAACACATGCCATTTGGACATTGCAATGCCCCTGCAACCTTTCAAAGGTGCATGATGGCAATTTTTCACGACATGATAGAAGAATGCATGGAAGTATTCATGGATGACTTTTCAGTCTTCGGTGATACTTTTGAAACATGTCTAGTTAATCTTGAACGAATGCTTATTAGATGAGAACAATCAAATCTAGTTCATAATTGGGAGAAATGCCATTTCATGGTTAGAGAAGGCATCGTTCTTGGTCATAAAATTTTAAAGGATGGAATTGAAGTGGATAGAGCTAAAGTAGATGTAATTGCTAAACTTCCATATCTCACCAATGTTAGAGGAGTTAGGAGTTTTCTAGGGCATGCCTGTTTTTACCGACGTTTCATAAAAGATTTTTCTAAAATTGCCACTCCTATGAATAATTCCTTGAAAAAGATGCTCCATTCATCTTTTCAGATGAATGTATCAAATCTTTTAATATTCTTAAAGAAAAACTCACTAATGCACCGATCATGATAACGCCAAATTGGAATCTACCATTTGAACTCATGTGCGATGCAAGTGATTTTGCAATGGGAGCCGTTTTAGGACAAAAGATTGAAAAACGATTTCAAACTATTTATTATGCTAGTAAGATGTTACAAGGAGCACAAACGAATTACACAACTACTGAAAAAGAACTCCTTGCCATTGTCTTTGCTTTTGACAAATTTTGTTCATATCTCGTTCTAGCTAAAACGGTGGTCTATACCGACCATTCTGCTCTTAGATACCTATTTTCGGAAAAAGATGCCAAACCACGATTAATCCGTTAGATCTTACTCTTACAAGAGTTCGATATTGAAATTCGAGACAAAAAGGGAGCAGAAAATCTCGCCGCTGATCATCTTTCTCGTCTTGAAAATCCTGAATTAGAAGTTCTAAATGAATCATCCATACAAGATAAATTTCCTGATGAATATCTATTGAAGATAGATTATAATGAAATTCCATGGTTTGCAGACTATGCAAACTACTTAGTATGTGGATTCCTTGAAAAAGGGTTGTCGTACCAAAAACGAAAGAAATTCTTTAGTGATATAAAACACTATTTTTAGGAAGATCCACATTTATTTAAAAGTTGTCCCGATAGAATAATATGCCGATGTGTATTTGGGGATGAAGCCAGTCAAATCTTAAACCATTGTCACACAGGACCAACAGGAGGGCATTATGGGCCTCAACTCACAGCAAGAAAAGTTTACGATGCTGGATTCTATTGGAATACAATTTTCAAAGACGCACACCTTCTTTGTAAATCATGTGATGCTTGTCAAAGGGCCGGAAAAATAAGTCAACGTGATGAAATGCCACAAAATGTCATTCAAGTATGTGAAGTATTTGACATTTGGGGTATTGACTTTATGGGTTCATTTCTAAAATCTCATAATAATCTCTACATTCTCGTTGCCATTGATTATGTATCTAAATGGGTGGAAGCACAAGCTCTCCCAACTAAGGATGCACGAGTTGTAGTCAACTTTTTAAAAGGTCTTTTTGCAAGGTTGGGAACACCGAAAGATTTAATAAGTGATCGGGGTACTCATTTTTGTAATAATCAACTTGAGAAAGTTCTCAAAAGATATGGAGTAACTCATAAAATCTCAACCACTTATCATCCATAAACAAGTGGACAAATTGAAAATACCAACCTAGCTTTAAAACGTATTCTAGAGAAAACCATAGGATCAAATCCAAAGGAATGTTCCATGAAATTGGAGGATGCACTCTGGACTTTTAGAACAGCCTACAAAACTCCAATTGGAACCACACCTTTTAGACTCGTTTATGGAAAAGCATGTCACCTTCCAGTAGAAATTGAGCACAAAGCATTTTTGGCTTTGAAGACATGTAATCTTGATTTACATGAAGCCGGACATTTACGATTAAGTCAACTAAATGAATTAGAAGAATTAAGACATGAAGCATATGAAAATTCGTTAATCTTTAAGGAAAGAACGAAGAAATGACATGATAAAAGAATCAGAAGTTCAAAAGAATTTAAAGAAGAAGACAGAGTTCTTCTTTTTAATTCAAGATTCAAGCTATTTCCTGGAAAATTGAAATCAAGATTGTCCGGACCATTCATAGTCAAAAGAGTTTTCCCATATGGAACAATAGAGTTGATAAATTCAAATGGGATTGAATTTAAAGTTAATGGTCACAGAGTTAAACATTACATACATGGTCCGATGGAAGTTGACAACGAAGTTAATCACAATTTCGACACCACAGCTAACTAAGTGTGGAGAGAATTAAGTCTTTTTTTAGGATAATATGTATTTCTGTAAGAGTTAGATATTCTGTTTTCGTGTAGTTTCCGAGAATGGAATCCAAATGGTCTTTCCCTAGCAGACCCTAAAGAACTAGTCTTCTCCCTCCATTCTAAATTTTTATTTCTTTTAGGTTTTACGAGATGAAGAATTCCTTTGATCTGAACCATGGTCTAATGCTACACGCTTTGATTACTAAACGTAATAATGACACACTCCCGAGTGACCTGATGTCAGTAATAAGAGGCAGATGTGACGAAGTAAAGAAAGAACTCCGGAAAGATCCTTATAAGACACATTTTGGTAAAGGAAAATCAAAATCCGCAACAAAAAGAAGAGCACGACACCTTGAAAGATGTCATAAATGCGGAAAATGGTCACACGAAGGTAAATGTTCAAACAATCAAACATATTCAAATACCAAATTTGTTACTCTATGCAGAGAAGGACCGTTCATATGTTTAGAAGAAAAGATATTGAAGAATCGAGGTTACGCTTATGTAGCTATGGAAAACCAAATCACACGACTCTCCTATGAGTCAGCTAAAGCAGGTCTTTGAGAATTCTTTCTCACAGGTAAGTATGTACAGTTTTTATTTTTATTTTATCGCTTTTAACCTTGTGATAATAAACACTGAATCGTTCGCTATAAAGTATTAAATTGGTATTCAATAAAATTAGGTATGCGAAACCGAAATTATTGATATCATACAAAAATTTATTACATCACTGCGAAATTTACCGTTTATTCTTAAGGTATAAATATCTTAAATCAATCAACCCAAAATATTTTAAAAATTCGTCAGGAGTAAAACTAAGTTATGGAACCGAAATTACTTTACCAAAAAGAAGGGCGTATATTTTTGATAATATTTGATTGATTAAAATGGGATAAAAGACCAAAAAGATTTTTAATTTTAATTTTTATCTTATTTTTAAAATTAATATATAAATATTAAATTAATATTGTAAACTTTTTAAATCATTATATTTAAGTTTTTAAATATTTTAAAAATTAATATTTTTAATATAAGTTTGTAAAATTAATGTACAAAAATATTAATAATATTAATATGAAATTTTATGCATTCTAAATTTAAGTTTGGTGTGAATTTAAAAACAAAAATGTACTTTATTTCATTAAGTTAAAAATTTGATACCTAAAATTCGTCGTGAGTTGAAGACTAGGTCGTTGAACCGAAATTGCTTTACCCAAAGTAGGGACGAGAAATTTTGTTATCATTATTTTTAATCTTATTGATTTAAAGTATGCCAAAAATATTTAAAAAACCCAAAAATCTTTGCTTTTAAAACAATCGCTTTAAAAATGACAAATTTTAAATTTTGTCTAGGGACGGACTAGGTAAACATACCGAAACTACCTAAAGTAAAAGGAAACAAAATTTTAAAAAATTATGCATTTAAATTATTTTAATAAATAAAGATTTTATGAAAAAAAAAATAATAATAAAAATATTATGTATGTTTGTAGTTTATCTCATGTACAAAACAGGGTAAAATAGTGCACTTTCAAAGACTGGCATTAAGTTCAGCAAAAGCTACTAATTTTGACGACAAAACGAAAAACAAATGTGATGTAACAACAAGACGGAATGAACAAATGATGTGCACCATTTATCATTCAACAAACAAACGCCAATATGTTTGGAAACTTTGGTAAAATTTAATCATTTTTCTACGCTACTCACCCTCAATAATTTAAATTGTTACTGATTTCTTGCAAATGAGGGCATTGCAAGATCTTAAGTGTGGGAAGGGGTTAAATTCTTTCGGATATTTAAAAAAAAAAAATACTTATACACTTGGTTAATATTAAAAATACTAGTAACACAGTAGTTGTATTAGAATCTAGTGCTCTCTGATAATAAAGAACAGCCCTAGTCTTATATACTTACTACCCAATTCTAGTAAAAATTTTCAAAATTTTCAAATAAATGAATTCAAAATCATGTTTATACATATTTATGAACGATAAAACTAGGTGTTAACACCGAAATTATTGTTACCTCGGAAAGGACATAAATTGAGAAACAACCCAAAATGTTAGAATTCATTTAAAATGGAATAGAGGAAAATAAAAAGGCAAAGAAAGGAAAATAAAAGTCAAGTGTGGAAAAAATTTACCAAGTTATTTAGAACATATGTCATATATTTTTGTACAAATAATTGAAGATACTTTTGTTTTGAACAAAATTAACTATTTTACCCGGAAAATTGTAATATATTTAAGATGGATCTACACGATGAATCAATTCCATCATTAAAAGGAAGTAAAGTCTTCCGAAAAAGACACGCGCTTCTTGATTTAGGTCAGGAAGTTGTCGTCCAGACCAGTTGTAGAGTCTACGAAAAACTTTGAAAAGTTTTCTCGAAAATCAGCTGGAAATCCACGGACCTCGGCATCAAACAGGGTCGCAAAGTGGTCAGACTTATCCTAACCATGAGAGGATCTGTCTCGTACAATGGGGGGCACCGTGCAAATTAGCTTATAAGACTAATGAATCAGATCTCCAGAAAGGATAATCTCCTTAAAGATCAAAAATCAGCTTTTAAGACTGATATTACTCAATCCTTGATATTGACCTTAAAGATTGAGAATTACAAACTCATGGAAATCAATGATATCTAAACTCGAGCTTGAATGAGAAAATATTTTGATCAAAATTACAAACTGATTTGTTTTCTGAAAACCCATTTTTAATGCGTTCATTACCATTGAACGTAAAATCCTAGGAATTCACCTGAAATTCATTAGGTCACCTGAACCAAATCGGGTGTCAACCGTAAGAACGGTGGTTGCATAGCATGGTCAAAGACAAGACCTTGTGCCAGACCGAAAAATTATAGGGTGATCTTTACTATTGCTCCTACAAAGGATAGTAATTGCATCCGACACGTTATAGACCATAATCAAAAGCATGTCACGGGACATTGCCTTAATAGTTGCTTATTCAACGCTTTCCTTTACAACCGGACAGTAGTTTACCGAAAGGTAATATACAGAACAAGTATACTGGACGTGTTGCTTTCCCAATACAAGGTTAGCAAGTGGGTGACACAAAACCGCAAGTTTTGAGCTAAAATTTTCAAATCTGAAACCCACCAAACCCACAAAAACAATTTGCAAAACCGGTGAAGGGTTATTCCGGAAAACTTATCTAGGGTAAAAGCTAGATTTAATTTTCAAAAGATCAAATGTTTTCATAAAGATCCAATTTCCTAAAGGATCTAAATTTTTATAGTCATGTGGGACTGTAAACCACAACGTTACTATCATTGTTCATACCGCCAAATCGAAATCACTGATGTACAAAGTGTGAAGAATAAAGAAGTGATTCTAGTATTTTTATTTCAAGACTATATTGCTTGAGGACAAGCACCGCTCAAGTGTGGGAATATTTGATAATGCTAAAAACGAACATATATTTCATAGCATTATCCCTCAAGAAAGACAAGCTTTTAGTTGCAATTGTTCTATTTACAAGTGATATTCGTTTAAATAATAAAAGGTGAAGACAAAAGATAGATTCGACGAATTGAAGACGCAAACGACTAAAAAGCTAAAAAGTACAAAGTACAATCAAAGTGGTTCAAATTATTGATGAGAAACGTCTAAAAGTTACAAGAGTACGAGCCGCGAAACGCAAAGTACAAGATATTAAATAGTACGAAAGGACGTTCGAAAATCCAGAACCAGGACCAGAGTCAACTCTTAACGCGCGACACAACGAAATAAAAATTACAAGTCAACTATGCACATAAATATAATATAATATATAAATAATTCTTAAAATTATATATATATATATATATATATATATATATATATATATATATATATATATATATATATATTATATTTATTTATTAAAACCCTCGGCAAATAAAAAATAAAAGTATGCGAGCTGTAAAAGAAGGCCATCCGATCGCATGGCCAGGAAGACCAAAAACCATGCGATTGCATGGTGCACTATATCAGCTCAGGTCCAATATATATATATATATATATAATTTATAATTTTAATTTTAATTTAAGATTAATAATAATAAGGGTATGTTAGCGAATGTTGTAAGTGTGTAAGCCGAAATTCTGTCCGTGTAACGCTACGCTATTATTAATCATTGTAAGTTATGTTCAACCTTTTTAAATTAATGTCTCATAGCTAAGTTATTATTATGCTTATTTAAATCGAAGTAATCGTGATGTTGGGCTAAAATATTAAAGACGGGGTAATTGGACTTTGTACCATAATTGGGGTTTGGACAAAAGAACGACACTTGTGAAAATTAGACTATGGGCTATTAATGGGCTTTATATTTGTTTAATTGAATGATAGTTCGTTAATTTAATATAAAGACTTATAATTTGACGTATTTATATATAACCACATACGCTTGACTGGGTACGGTGGGCGGGATATCTATAAATACCAATAATTATTCATTTGACCGGACACAGGAATGGATTAATAGTCAATGGACTCATTAAAACAGGGGTGAATTACATGCAAGGACACTAGGTGTAATTGATAATAAAGTATTAAAACCTTATTACAGTTTAAGTCCCCAATTAGTTGGAATATTTGACTTCGGATATAAGAATAATTTGACGAGGACACTCGCACTTTATATTTATGACTGATGGACTGTTATGAACAAAAACCAGATGGACATATCGAATAATCCAGGACAAAGGACAATTAACCCATGGTAATAAATTAAAATCAACAAGTCAAATATCATGATTACGGAAGTTTAAATAAGCATAATTCCTTTATTTTATATCTCATCGTCATTTTATTTATCGTCATTTTAATTATCGTACTTTCTAATTATCGCAATTTTATTTACTGTCATTTTATTTATCGCACTTTAATTTATTGCATTTTAATTATTTTTATTTACTTTACGCTTTAAATTAAGTTATATTTACTTTTAATATTTTACATTAGGTTTTAACTGCGACTAAAGTTTTAAAATCGACAAACCGGTCATTAAACTGTAAAAACCCCCTTTTATAATAATACTACTACTTATATATATTTATATTTATACAAATACAGTTTTAAAAATATAGCGTTAAACTTGGCTAGTTCCCTGTGGACGAACCGGACTTACTAAAAACTACACTACTGTACGATTAGGTACACTACCTATAACTGTTGTAGCAAGGTTTAGGTATATCTACTCTATAAATAAATAAATAACTTGTGTAAAATTGTATCGTATTAAATAGTATTTCGTAGTAAAAATTAATAGTATTTTGTACCCCTTCGCTTTAACATCAATGATTGTTTTGCTATTGATGTTATTGACGATTTGTGTTGAGCATGATTTGCAGGAGTTATTAAGTGTAGACACATCGGATGTAATCATGATGGGTGAAGTCAACGGTGACTTTAACCCGGAAGTTGAGTTGGAGGAATTGCTTAAAGAGGATGAACTTAAAGAATTGGAACCATTTGAAACTATCCGGTTGAAAAATGAATTCCGTATCAAAACATCTCTCGAAGAACCGCCCACTTTGGAGCTTAAGGAGCTTCCACCTCACATGGAATATGCTTATCTTCAAGGTACGTCCCAATTGCTGGTTATTATTTCTTCTACACTTACCGGCGACCAAAAGGGTCGGTTGGTTTCCGTTCTTAAATCCCACAAAAAGGCAATAGTTTGGAAAACCTCAGACATACCGGGCATCAATCTGACCTTTTGTACTCATCGAATCCTAATGGAAGATGATTTTAAACCCATGGTATAAAGGCAACGTCGTCTAAACCCGAATATGAAAGAGGTCGTTAAAAAAGAAGTGGTTAAATTGCTCGATGTCGGGTTAATTTATCCCATCTCGGACAGCCCGTGGGTAAGCCCTGTTCAAATCGTTCCCAAAAAGGGGGGCATGACTGTTGTTCTCAATGAGAGGAACGAACTTGTTCCTACTCGTACCGTCACGGGGTGGAGAGTTTGTATAGACTATCGTCGTTTGAACGACGCCACTAGGAAGGACCACTTCCCGCTTCCATTTATCGATCAAATGCTTAAGCGTTTGGTGGGAAGGGAGTTCTACTGCTTCTTAGATAGATTTTCAGGCTACTTCCAAATCCCCATCGATCCGAAGGACCAAGATAAAACCACATTTACTTGTCCTTTCGGTACCTTTGCTTATCGGCGAATGCCATTCGGGCTATGCAATGCCCCGAGCACCTTCCAAAGGTGTATGGTCTCCATCTTTCATGACATGATCGAGGACTTCATGGAAGTTTTCATGGACGATTTTTCCATCTTTGGGGACTCTTTCGACGCGTGTCTTGCTAATCTTGAAAAAGTGCTCAAAAGGTGCGAGGAATCAAACCTTGTTCTCAATTAGGAAAAATGCCACTTCATGGTGAAGGAAGGCATTGTCTTAGGGCACAAAATCTCTCGTGTAGGTATTGAGGTTGATAAAGCCAAAATTGATGTTATTTCGGGCCTTCCTAAACCTACAAACGTTAAAGCCATTCGTAGTTTTCTTGGTCACGCGGGATTCTATAGGAGGTTCATCAAGGACTTTTCTAAGATTGCCCGACCATTGACCAAACTCCTTGAGAAGGACGTTCCATTCGACTTTAATATCGAGTGCGAGAACGCCTTCAACTTCTTAAAAGAGAAGCTCACACATGCTCCTATCACGGTATCTCCCGATTGGTCACATCCTTTCGAGCTTATGTGTGATGCTAGCGATTTTGCGCTAGGCGTGGTTTTAGGTCAACGACATGTTAATCACTTTAAACCTATTTACTATGCGAGTAAGACACTTACGGGGGCTCAATTAAATTATACCACCACGGAAAAGGAACTCTTTGCGGTCGTCTTTGCGTTTGATAAATTTAGGTCATATTTGGTGTTGTCTAAAACGGTCGTTTTCACCGATCATTCGGCCCTTAAGTATTTGTTCTCCAAACAAGATGCTAAGCCTAGACTCATTCGTTGGATTCTTCTTCTCCAAGAATTTGACATCGAGATCAAGGATAAAAAAGGTGCCAAAAATTTAGCCGCGGATCATTTATCTCTTCTTGAAAATCCAAACCTAGAGGAACTCGATGAATCTGACATTCATGATACATTCCCCGATGAGTCCCTTACGAATATTGAAATTGTGTCTGAAAATCCTTGGTTCGCCGAAATTGCTAATTATCTAGTCGCGGGCATTCTTTCCAAACGTTTAACTTACCAACAAAAGAAGAAATTCTTTACGGATATTAAGTTTTACTTTTGGGATGCCCCGCACCTTTTTTGAATAGGGGCGGATCAAGTGATTCGTCGTTGACTTCCTTAAAAATCTCTTTTAGCGTTTCGGGCTTCCAAAGGCCTTGATTAGTGATCGCGGTACACACTTTGCAAATCAACTACTCGAGAAGGTGCTCAAAAAGTATGGAGTAACCCACCGTTTCTCCACGGCTTACCACCCTCAAATGAGTGGCCAAGTTGAGAATACTAACCGCTCACTAAAACGCATTCTTGAAAAAATGGTGGAAAACAATCCTAAGATTTGAAACCGGAAGTTGAATGATGCGCTATGGGCATTTCGAACTGCATATAAAACGCCCATTGGTACGACACCATTCCGTCTCATTTACGGAAAAGTGTGTCATTTGCCGGTTGAAGTGGAGCATAAGGCGTATTGGGCACTTAAACAGTGTAATACCGACCTTAATGAAGCGGGGGAACATCGGTTTTTGCAAATTCATGAACTTGAAGAGTTGCTAAACCATGCTTATGAGAATTCGCGCATTTATAAGGAGAAAACAAAGTTATGGCATGATGCGCGTTTGAAGATGAGAAAAGAATTTGAACTGGGCGATAATGTTTTGTTATTTTAATCTAAGTTCAAATTCTCCGCCGGAAAGCTTAGGTCACGATGGTCCGGTCCATTCGTGGTGAAGAAAGCTTTTCCGGCCGGGCATGTAGAATTGTTTGATAAATAGGGGAGAAGCTTTAAGGTGAATGGTCATCGGTTAAAGTTGTATAATGAAACATTCGACAACACCGAGAACGAGGACCTCACCTTCTACCCGAAAGATGCATGAGCGAAAGAAAGAGTCTAGAAAACGACTCGTTAAAAAATCATTTTTGTAGAGTTTGTATTTGTTAGGTAATTTGTGTGTATTTTTGCTTTAACTTAAAAAACCCTAAAAAATTGAAAAAAAAATCAAAAAAATATTTTTCTTTTTGTGTTTTGTTCTTGTGTAATCATTGCAGGTACTATAATGTGATGACAATCGAGGAATGGCCGTCAGTGCAGAGCCGTCTGTCACTCCGTTTCGCCATTATATTGCTCTACATCCGGTTATGTTTTTCTCATTCACTCTATTGTCCTCTCGAATTTATATTTGATTTATCTGATTTTATGTAAATGAGGGCATTACATGATCTTAAGTGTGGGGGGAGATATAAATTCTCGCGGATGTAATACACTTGGCTTGAGTCATATTTTTGATTAAATTGTTGAAAAATTTAGGAAACTTTAAAATTTTTAACTCGTTAAAAAGCCAAGTGTAGTTTTTTTTATTAAGCAAATGTTATCACTTTTGTAAGTCAAATTGTGCAGGTACCTCTTTGATTCTGGTGTTTTGTATTTTATTTTACGTGAGTGTGTGTAATAAGGAAGCAAAGTCTTCCAGGATTTTCAAAAAAAATCAAAATTGTAGGATGATTCAAGTGCATCCATAAAGGAAGTCAAGTCTTCCGAATGCCCATCTTACTTGGTGTAGGAGACTTCCTAATCTACATCATTTCATACTAACATTGGTTAATACTTCATTTCATGATGTATTACACCGATGTATCGTACTGTGGGAAGAGGAGCCTTGAGCTTCAACCGTGCTGTTTTTTTATGTAAGAGCAATGGCTTCGTGCTAGCGTTTGCTTAGACAACGTACGCCATGGCCAAAAGCCATGGTAACCTTTAAAATACGGGAATGTAGTATCTGCTTCCTACATTTTCTTAAAATTAGCATAAAAGCTAAGATGCGTGGGAAGTGGGGTCCAAGGACCTTAAATAAAACTTTAAACAAGTGTTTAAACACTTCCGGGAGAATCGAGTCCTCCCATGTTGTTCTTAGGAAGTAAAGTCTTCCGAACTTGTGAGTAAAGTCTTACAAGTAAAGTTTGCTTCAAAAGACCATTGCTTGAAAGTAAAGTCTTTCAGGTTTCGTGTAATAGTGCCCTCGAAAAATTTACACCCAAGGTAGGTCGCTTAAGTGCAACTACCCGTGCGGCTATCCCATAATCGGAAAGGCTTGTATGCACACTGGCTTTTGAGCCAAATCATGGAATTGATGGACCTCTTAATTAGCCACGTGGGGCACTAATTCCATGAACCTCCGTCAATGCTTTTGCCCTACTATGAGAGAAACCATAGAGTTGTGATAGAAAGCTTGATGAGTGCTGGTCATCCTATGCCTGGATTGACCATAAAGATAGGGGTAACCAGTCCCCTACGCTTTGGCGCACCCACCTTAACCCAATTTTGGAATTGACGATTATATTTGGAATTGATGAATCATTGGTGTTTTGGGGGCATGGAGGTGAGGGGGATAGCCATCACGGATTGATTAGAAGAGCATACTTTTTGGAAGCGTACACTTTATACACGATGGACTCCTTGGTGAATGACTTAGGCTTGAATTATGGTTGATTTTGATGAGTTTGATTGAAGGCTTGAACCTTGTTATTGCTTGTTGAAGATCATTCGTTTGGCTATTTGCTTATGAAGACTTTAATGGTGTATCTTAACTCTATTTTTTTTATTGAAGACGCTTCGGGTACGTTTAATCTTGTATTGAGTTTCACTATTTTAAAGATAAGCTTACTTGAGGACAAGCAAGGTTCAAGTGTGGGGGAATTTGATAACGCTACATTTTTATATATATATATATATATATATATATATATATATATATATATATATATATATATATATATATATATATATTCGCGTTATCGATTCCCATCGTTATTACTTTTCATGATTTTTAAAGACTTTGAGATCGTTTATGATTAAAATGTTGGTTTGGTTCATTACGAGTATTGGTGTGGAGTAGAATGCAAAAACAACCCGAATTACACCAACAACTTAGTGATGTGGCGTGTCTATTATTAATTTAGAGTATCTTGGGCCATCTCAGTAAAGCTCGGCCAGAATGTTGGGCCTGTTGCAATTCATATTTGTGATCTAGAGTTCAACCGACATATGGGACTAGAGGAGTTATGTTTTACGGAGTAATTAATTTTTTTACAGTATATATACTCCCACGTTTCATATGAGAGGGGGAAGAGAACAATTTAGATTAGGTTTATATCTTTATTTGTTAGGCAGCGCCCCACTTTTAGGGTGGTGTGAGTTCACGACAAACACCAAGCAAGCAAGCAAGCAAGGAGGAGACAAATAAATTAATTTTTGAGCAGTTTGTGAGTTTGTGGCATTCGATTAGAAGAAAAAAAAGGGGCCACCCTTTTGGTTTGAAGTCACGACAACAAAAGCAAGAAAGGGGTATATGATCTTTAATTTTTATTCACAGTTACTTCATGATTTAGTTTCTTTGTCCAACAATAAACAATTAATATTTATTATTTTAATTCTTGTTTAATATAATGATTAATAATTTGTGTTCGATTGTTTTAATTGTTTGTCTAGTTCTGATTATGAGTAGCTAATTTCCCTTGTATCCATCTAGATGATTGAACCTAGGTGATAGATTGCTTATTTTTATGACTTCTAAATATTTGTAATTGTTCTTGATTGTTGGTTTTTATTACTCCCATTGATTAATCCCTCAATTGTATGTTTTATTGATTAATTAATGACAGTTAAGTGATTGATATACTTGCTAGGTTATGGACACATGATTTAGTATTCGTTGAATTGTATAAGGGACCCCAAACTACAAGAAAACGATAATAATTGACCCATTAATCGAGTAGGTAATAGTGAAGCTAAAAGGGACACTAATTTATCCTTCACTAACTGACATCTTGAATGATTATTATTTAGTTGATTGTGTGCTTGGTTGAAAGATCCATTGTTGGTTGAATTATTCGAATTGAACCCATCACATAGGTTATTTATTAGTTAACGACAGTTAATTGATGATTAATAACTTATGCTTCAACACATTGTGTGATCTAGACAATTGTGTGAATACATAGGGATACCGAAGTAGGAACATAATTGGTGATTGGTTTGCGTTTAGTTCTTTCAATCGTGAGGTTACATAGGGACACTGAAGTAGCCTAGGTTTTATGAAAATAAAACTGAACTGAGTCACATGATTTATCTATTTTAATTGAAGCAATCTAGATCCTAGGGAATTGATTCTAGGTAGATACCCTTGTCTCATATGAATTCTTGTTTATTTACTTTGCGTTAATTAGTTTTAAATCAAAACCCCCATTTTTACAACTTAATCTTTAGAATAATTATTAGTCTTAAAATCTTAAACACTGCTCTCTGTGGACGAATTCGTAATCATATTACAATAAGATTAGGTGTGTTTCAAGCATATCAATGAGGATCAGCGGCTTGTACGAGCAAACGACTTAGCTGATCAGGTTACAGTCTACCGATAGTCTGCTTTACTGATTCCACTGCATAACCGTCCAGACACAACACATGCGTCCTTCTATGCTATACTGAACAATCAGTAACATCATGACCCGACCAGGCTACCACGGTCGACCTCACATCAACCCTACCTTGCCACCTCGGTTGGTGTCCAACTAACAGTACGCACATAAGATCACAGATAATCAGTCATGCAATCGTCCTAACTAGCATGACAATATCTAACTACACATGGCAATCACACTGGATATAAACATAAGAGTAAAGAGTCTGAACAAGTAGCGTGTCAGCTACGTAATACTCTATCCGGATATAGACCCACTCACCAAATACCAGCAACTACCTCAGATAATCTATCACTAAGCGGCTTCCTTATCCTTATCACCTGAACATAAGGCAAATCAAGTTAGTTTCTGTCCGTTAGCACAAAACAGCACAGTACAGTAAATTAGGAACAAAAGTGTCACTAAAATCCACCTAACACTTATACATTTTCAGAATTTACATCCTAATTATCATAAGTCATGCGGGCAACATAATGGCTAGAAAACAGCCAAATTAAACAACATTGCAGTTCTGATCTACACCCGTACGGATGGTTGCACATGCATCCGTACGGTTACAAGTCCATCCGTACAGTTGCATAGTGCATCTGTACGGTTACAACACCACTGCATCCGTACAGTTGCACATGCACCCGTACGGTTGCACAATGTACCTGTGCGATTGCAGGATGCAACCGTACGGTTGTGTTCTTCGTTCAGAAGAAGCAGAAACCGACCGATTTCGTACCAAAATCGCTCAATCTCGTTATTTGACTCGTTATAACTCACAATTTCGACATCATAAGTTTAGTAAAACATCTAGGGACTAAAACCCTCCTGTTTTACACTAAAACAACAACAATTTAACTAGATTTAACTCAAAATCCACTTTTAACAAAACTTAACTTAAAACCACAAGAATCTATCAATTTGAGACTGAAATTCGTGGATTGTTACCTTGAAACAAACACAAAATCAGTAGAATCAAGCTTTATAACACAATTGATACTCCAAAAATGAGATTAAGAAGTTAGGGTTTCAAGTAGTAAGATTTTTAGGTACGGGGCATTTAGGAAATTTCCAGAAAATAAAGGATATGAGTTGAATCCAGCTTATATATGTGCGTTAAATACCATACCCCATCACACACGGATATTTACCAGTTATCTGATAACTTTTGTACTTAATTTGACTGTCCTAACGGAGTCCAAATTAAATAAATGAACCTGTTCTGTGACCCTTGTCACAAAATGGTCTTAACCAAATAATAAAATAACACTAATCATTTAATTAAAATAAAAATATAATTAACCACACAATTATGCCTAAGGGCAAAAAGGTCATCTTACGTCTAGGCCCGATCTGAGGATGTTACAAATCCACCCCCTTAAAGAAGATTCCTTCCTCAGAATATGAGCATGGTCAAAAAGTCTTGGATAACGAGCCTTCATCAGCTCTTCGGTCTCTCACGTAAGATTCGATCCTAAACTATGCTTCCACTCAACAGGCACCA
Source organism: Rutidosis leptorrhynchoides (assembly GCF_046630445.1). Taxonomy (NCBI): domain Eukaryota; kingdom Viridiplantae; phylum Streptophyta; class Magnoliopsida; order Asterales; family Asteraceae; genus Rutidosis; species Rutidosis leptorrhynchoides. The sequence continues at coordinate 170,408,695 of NC_092339.1, forward strand.
TATGGATCTCCTTCTTTCTCAGTTTTGTTACTTTCTTATCGACAATCCTAACCGGTTCTTCAACTAACTTTTGATTTAAGTCCACCCTCAAATCACTCAATGGAACGAATTGCGTCTCACCATCGACTTTACATTTCCTAAGGTAACACACATTAAATGTGTTGTGTATCCCTGCCAACACTGCTGGAAATTCTAACACAATAGTCTGGTCGTTAACTCTTTGAATAATTTTGAAAGGCCCAATATACCTCGGAGCTAATTTACCTCGCTTACCAAACCTGATAACTCCCTTCCACGGTGAAACTTTTAAATAAACACGATCACCCACCTCAATGTTTACTGGACGTCTACGTGGATCGGCATACATTTTCTGTCTGTCACGTGCCGCTTTCAACATTTCGCACGCTATCTCTACCTTGTCTGCTGTTATCTGAACTAATTCTGGACCCGCAAACTGTTTCTCACCAGCTTCTAACCCACAAGTCAGTGTTCTACATTTGTGACCATACTACATTTCATAAGGCGGCATACCAATACTCGAATGATAAGTATTGTTGTAAGCGAATTTGATCAACAGTAAATGTATATCCCACGGACCACCGTACTCTAACACGCAGGACCTAAGCATATCCTCTAGTTTCTGTATTGTACGTTCACTCTGACTGTCGGTCTGTGGATGATACGTTGTACTCAGATTTACCCTAGTTCCCAAACTGAGCAACATCTTTCTTCATCATTGACCACCAATACATTGGTCTCAAATCGTTATACATCTTGGTACTACCCGGATGGACGGTTAACCTCGATTTGTGCGTTTCATTTATGATCAATTTTCTTAAATCTCCAAGCATATGCACCCAAATTCGGTTCTTAAACATCTTAAGTTCACAGAAATCGTTAGTCAATTGATCTTTTATTTTGTTCATCAATTTCGGTCTTTAAATTCTCCTCCAATAAAGCTTAGGCTTAAACTTGTCTTATCTGTTCAATAAGGTCTGAAACTATTTCAGTTCTCATAAATTTCACAGTTTCCACGGTCTTTTTATGACTCAAAGCATCGGCAACAACATTCGCTTTACCCGGATGATACTTTATTTCACAATCGTAATCTTTTATAAGCTCAATCCACCGTCTCTATCGCATATTCAGTTCTTTCTACGTAATAATATACTGGAGGCTCTTATCGTCTGTACATATCACACACTTTGTACCGTATAAGTAGTGTCTCCATAACTTCAACTCAAATACCACTGTAGCCATTTCTAAATCGTGAATCGTATAATTACGTTTGCGTGTCTTTAACTGACAAGAAGCGTACGTGATAACTTTATCTCTCTGCATCAGTACACACCCTAACCCGGCAATTGACGCATCACAATAAACCACGAAGTCATCTGAACCCTCTGGTAATGCTAACACTGGAGCCTGACGTAATAACTGTTTCAGAGTCTGAAAAGCCTGTTCCTGTTGGTCACTCCATCGAAAACTTACGTCTTTTCTGGTCAATTTGGTTAACGGACCCGCTATTTTAGAAAAATCTTTTATAAATCGGCGATAATAACCCGCAAGACCCAAGAAACTCTTAACTTGTGTCGGCGTCTTCAGCGAATTCTAACCCATTACCGCTTCTATTTTTGACAGATCCACTTTAATACCTGCCTCACAGATAACATGACCCAGAAACTGCACCTCTCGAAGCCAAAACTCATACTTCGAGAACTTAGCATATAACTGTTCTTTCTTTAACAACTCTAACACCAATCGAAGATGTGTCGCATGATCAGCCTCTATCTTTGCATACACCAATATATCATCGATAAACACAATAACAAACTGATCTAAATACGGTTTACAAACCATGTTCATCAGATCCATGAAGACTGCCGGAGCATTTGTTAACCCAAATGGCATAACCAAGAATTCGTAATGCCCATATCTCGTTCGGAATGCTGTCTTCGGTATATCTGATTCTACAACTCGAACCTGATGCTACCCGAATCTAAGATCTATTTTCAAAAAGTACGAAGCACCCTGAAGCTGATCGAATAAATCATCAATTCTAGGCAAAGGATACTTCTTCTTAACTATCCTCTTATTTAACTCTCGATAATCTATACACATTCTCAGAGTACCGTCTTTCTTCCTCAGAATCAACACCAGCGCACCCCACGGCGAGGAACTTGGTCTTATAAACCCTCTGTCTAACAATTCTTGTATCTGAGACATCATCTCTCAGATTTCAGAAGGAGCTAACCTATAAGGAGCCTTCGCTACTAGAGTTGTTCCCGGAACCAACTCAATCTTATACTCTACTTCTCTTATTGGCGGCAACCCCGGTAACTCATCATGAAACACCTAAGGAAATTCTAAAATGACCGGAATATCAGTAACAGATCTCTTCTCTATCTTAGCATCAACAACATAAGTCATAAAAGACTCACACCCCTTAGAAAGTGACTTCTTCGTCTTCATAATAGAGATCAATGAAATACTGAACCCACTTCGTTCCCCTCGGGCCACAATATGGGTTCCATCGGTCAAACGAAAAGTCACAATCTTCTTATCACACTTAATGTGGGCCTTATGTAGGCTCATTCAGTTCATCCCTAACATTACATTAAAGCTTGGGATAGGCAACACTAAACAAGACAAAGCAAGCGGTCTACCATCAATTTCTATACTAGCCCCAGACACATACGTTGTGACTGGAACCATCTTACCATCAGCTACCTCTACTCTAACAGGCTCAGGCAGCACAGTAGCAGGTAACCCTAACTTACTACAGAAATCTATAGACATAAACGTCCTATTTGCACCCGAATCAAACAATACTCTAGCAGGTATTGAGTTGATCAAGAACATACCGGTTATGACATCATCATTATTAGTTGCGGACTCAACTATCATCTAAAAGGCCCTGGCTTCCGCACTCGACGGGTTCTTTCCCTTCTGTCCACTTGAAGCTGTGGAACCACCGACAGATGCCGAACGCGCCCCTGACCCTGCCCCGAAACTTGCGCCCTTTGATGCCTAACAACTTACTGAACGGTTACCTGGCCGATGACAACTCCAACACACATTCTCCCTGAAGGATCACCCCTGAGATTCATGACCTACCATACAACGTCTTAAACACCTTCTCGTTGCCTCTGAACACTGCCCACTGTAAGAAGACTTACAACCTTTACACCATTCTTTCTTCCCTGAACCAGAACCCGAACTTGCCTGATTACTTTTACCCTTTTGTCTAAACCCAAAAGATTTCTTAGACTTTAAACCTGACTGGCTGGTAGCTTGATTACCTTGCGGTGCAATGTTTCCCAAGTTCATACCTCTAGCTGCTCTTACATCACTTTCGACCATCTTTACCATCACAAAAGCCTGAGATAACGTCGGTGTTGACCTTACAAAGGTCCTATACTTGGGCAAAATCATGTTCACAAAATCCTGGATTCGGGATTATTCGACCAGCACTCATTGTTGTACAAACCTCAATTTATCCATGTATCTCTAAATCACCTCATCAATTGACATCTGAGGTGTCATCCGCATCTCCAAAAACTCCATCTTGATTCTGTTCATGTCAAACACATTACAGTACTGCTTACATACCTTACCATAAAACTGCTCCCAAGTGATCATTCGAACTTGCTCTGGAGGAACACTTGCTTTTACCGAATCCCACCATACGATAATCCTATCTTTCATTAACCTACTGGCATAAGTCACCTTCATTTCAAGTTCACACTGACAGGCCTCAAATGCCTTTTCAACCTCCCGTTACCAACTGAGAGCCACTGTTGGGTCAGAACTTCTTGAGAACGGATCCGGTCTATAATCTTTGAATTGTTTAAAGGTGCATCTTTTTAGTAGCTGGTATTGTTGTTGAAATTTATATTGTAAGAAAGATTGTTGATATATGGGTGGCTGAAATTGGTTGATCATCATTGAATTTGGGTACTGATAGTTAATCTGTGGTGGCATGATGCACTGAGGGAATTGATTCTGGAATCGGTATTGATACTGGTTCTGGTTTATCTGTGGTACGGTATGCAACTGTGCAGTGGCAAAACCTGACGGTGTATCCTCATTACCCGACTGCCTAGCTAACTCAAGCTCGGCAACCTTTTTCGAAGTTTCCTTAAGCTTGCTTTCAAGCTCATGCACATAATCAGCATCGTAAACCTCCGCCTCATCCTCCACATCTGGAACACTGAATGTTCCGGGGTAGATCGGGTTTGTAGCGTTCGCATCCCTGTTATCTTCCATCTGCGCTACAAAACACTCGCACAAAAGCTTAGTGGATAACTGTTAGTTTACTAATCACTAACATGCACAAGATACTACATTCACTTAGCCCCACCCCATGGACATGTTTGACTTAACTCGTGTAGGTTTTTCGTATGCCCAAGAGACATATTAAATTAATGTGGCTAATATGTTTTGATCCAAGTCGGGTCATACCCAATAACAAGCTTACCGACACCTTATTCGTATTTGATCTTAACGATTGGATCGTCGATTAAATTAAGCGACACTTAAATTTTAAGAAAATGGTTTCTAAAACAATAACACTTGATACGTATATATATATATAAATCATGGAATGATTTATATAATAAGGATTTAATTATTTATAGGTTAAATAATTAATTAAGTTATGTTGTATTTTATAAAATTGGTTTTATAAAATAAAGTATACATGACAAATAATATGGAATTTTATATAATTAGTTTTATAAATAATGTATACATAATTTATAAAATGCAAGTTTATAAAATTTGTTTTATAAAATCTAATTTTACAAAACAAGTTTATAAAATATGCAAGCTTATAAATTATGTCAAGTATTATTTTATAAACACAGAGGGGAGTGCCTTGGAGTTGTAAGTAGGCATGCTAAAGACTCCATTACTTGGTCATACTTTCCCAATTCCATATACAAGCATCTTGACTCACTTTGAGACTAACACATGCAAACATATCAAGTTGTATAGCAAAAAAAAACTGCATTCTGCAGCTGATTCTGGCTGTGGCCTTTGGAGGTCAAAAGGAGATCAATTTTCTTCTTTGCAAGCTTGGTTTCAAGTGTCAATATAATCCTAACTAAAGCTAGGGTGTTGGTGCACAAGTTTGGGGTATAACAACTTGAGGTTTCACTCTTTTGGAGCTCCATTCATCATCATCTTCATCACTCACTACCAAGCTTGGAATAGGTATAAACTCCTTTCTTTCTTGTAGTTTGTAAGTATGTTTCACAACTTGATCCTACTTGGGATTTAACTTTTAAAGGTTAAAGATATACAATGTTCTAAAATGGTATTTACATGCTTCCGCTTTAATTTGATCTTCAAATGTTTAAGTAATATTATGAACTTGTTAAATCCCAACAATGGTATCTAGAGCCGAAGTTGTTGAAATATGCTTCGAGATGGTTATTAAACTCACTATATATTTTACATTTTATGTACATGCATGAAAGTAAAATGCAAAATTATATGTTTGGGTGGGTTTGATGGTTTGGCCGATTTGTTTGGGACCCAAAATGGGTTTTGGGTTCTTCCAATTTGGTCATATTTTGTTGTATGATGATGTTCACAATCTAAACCTTGGCCTTGTGTTTGGTTGAATGTTTGTTTGAATGTTCAGTTGATTTAATTCATTCATTTGGTATGTAATATTAAATCATTCAATTGGTTTGTAATAATATTATTTTGGTTATGTAATTTATTTTATATTTGGTATGTAAAATAGATTAGGTGGTAATTTCATTTTTTAGACAAAATGTATTAGGATATATTTTGTAAAAAGATGAAGATACAAGATGAAGACTTGGAAGAACACAAGAAGAAGCATTTGGGTGCAAGTTTAAGTGGGAGATTTAAAATCTCCTACTTTGTGTTATAACCCCTTAACTGGTGGCATTTATTTTCGGCTAAACAAATGTCTACCAAATTGGCTTGATTGTGAACATATTTGTTTTGCATGCATGGTTGTTTATTGTGTTTGTATGTTTGGTTGCTACAAATAAATCACAAGTTAACAACTAGCAAAATGACAATTTAATTGGTTAAATTAGACATGATTAACAACATGCAAAACGACAATTTAAATGGTTAAATTGAAATGGCAAAAGGACATTAATAAATGGTTATTAAGAACACTAAAAGGATTATAATAATTGGTTATTGAAACACATATAAAATTGTTTATATCAAGTAATTGGCTTATTTACAAGACATGAAAATGGTTTTTCATAATTACCATACACTAAATGCATGTTGGTGTATGGCATAAAGTTTTCTTAAACTAGAAATATTGAAAACTTAAAATCCCTTATTAACAAGGCAAACAAGTTGAACGCCATCCTTTTGTGTGACACTTAAACATATTAGGGAACTCATAATGGGATAAAGGTCACCTAACTGTTATGAGCAAATTAATATGATTAAGGTAAATTTCGCACACTTGTGGGATAAAGGTCACCTAACCACTTGTATGTTAAATTTACACGTTTACACAAGTAGGACGACTTGATTTAGGAATCATGAACTTAGGGTCACCGAAGCATGAGGAACAAATAGGCGTTGATGGGATAAATATGCCATGCAAAAGGATTGCATGATCCCATAACTTAGAAGTTGCAAAAGGATTGCAATTGTCATGTAATGACTACCTAGCTAAATCAAATGACGGGATAAAGGTCACCTAACCGAAATTTGGTTTACCGTTGGATTCTAAAATTTAATAAATATCAATTGGATTTAAAGGGTATTGATTGTTAAATTAAAATTGATACTTAAACAACTTTGTTAAATTTTGTAGATGGCCGCCAATAACAACAACATTCCAAACACACCAATCAACTTTAACAACCTATCGTTGAGGTCAATCCTTGAAAAGGAAAAACTCAACCATACAAATTTCATGGATTGGTTTCACAATCTAAGAATTGTCCTCAAACTTGAGGATAGGGAGTATGTGTTAGAAGACCCCATTCCCGATCAACCCGACGAGGATGATATGGAAGGCATGGCTTATTGGGATAAGTATTGCACCGATTCGGTGCAAGTCGCTTGCCTTATGCTTGGGACTATGATACCCGAACTCCAAAAGGACTTCGAGCATCATAGTACATATGACATGATCACACAATTGAAGGAGATGTTCCTTCAACAAGCTCGTGTCGAGTGCTTCGAAATGGTTCGAGCGCTTCATGCATGTCCTATGGATGACTCCCAATCCATTTCATCTTATGTCCTTAAGATGAAAAGCCTAATTGATCGAGCGAACCGTCTAAATTGCAACGTGTCTAATGAATTAGCCACAGACCTTATCCTTAATTCATTGTCAAAAAGGTTTGACACATTCGTAATGAATTACAACATGAATGGTTGGGATAAGAGCATTGGAGAATTACATGCCATGCTTATGGGTAAAAGGACTTCACCCGTGCTTATGATCAATGAAGGAGGGTCCAAAACAATAACACTTCTAAGCCAAAGGTGGCTAAGAGGAAAGGACCCACCTACCAAGGCAAGGGAAAGGGGAAGATGGTTACCCCAACCAACAAGAACAAAAAGCAAAAGGTTGTCGGAAAAGCAAACCCCAAGGAAGATCCACGCTTTGGTTGCGGTGAAATGGGTCATTGGAAACGCAACTGCCTGATCTACCTAAAGGAGTTAAAAGAAAAGAGGGATGCAGGGCAAACCTCAGGTAATATATATATATGGTATACATTGAGCTTAGTATTACTTCTTCTAATACATGGGTATTAGACACAGGATGTGGAACTCATATTTGCAATTCTTTGCAGGGGTTCAAAAGAAGTAAACAAGGAGCGGGAACAATAAGTCTCTTCATGGGAAATGGTGCAAAGGTGCACGTAGAATCTCAAGGAGACTTTGTTTTAAAGCTACAAACTGGGTTGGAGCTTGTTTTGAAAAATGTTTTGTATGCTCCTGATTTGACTCGAAACATTATTTCTATTTCCCGTTTAAGACAATGTGGTTATGATTTTAATTTTATTAATGATGATATCCATGTTTCTTTAGATAATGTGTTCTATTTTAAGGCTTCGCCTTTGAATGGTATTTATGAATTGGTTCATGATGACACATCATACAATAGCTCAATATACCATGCAAGCACCAAGAAACTCAAAAGGGATTTGAGTGATTCCTACTTATGGCATTGTTGCCTTGGTTACATAAGCAAGAATCGAATGAATACACTTCAAAAGAATGGACTTTTGAAATCAAATGAACTAGATTCGTTTGATATATGTGAATCTTGTTTACAAGGCAAAATGACTAAAGCACCTTTCAAAGGGACCTATGAAAGGGCTAAAGACTTATTGGGATTAATACATTAGGATGTATGTGGACCCTTTAAGCCCATGGCTAAGAATGGAGAAAGATACTTCGTTACTTTCATTGACGACTTCAGTCGTTTCGGATATGTCTACTTGTTAAGACATAAGGACGAAACTTTTGAAGCATTCAAAGAATATCAAAATGAAGTACAAAATCAACTCAATAAAACAATTAAGGTACTTCGTACCGATAGAGGAGGTGAATACCTAAGCGATGCTTTCCAAGATCATCTTAAAAGTTGTGGGATTATCTCGCAACTTACTCCTCCCGGAACACCCCAACTTAATGGAGTATCCAAAAGGAGGAATCGAACCCTAATGGATATGGTTCGATCTATGATGGCTAGAAGCTTGTTACCTCTATCATTTTGGGGTTATTGTCTATGCTCTGCGGCTCGTATTTTAAATATGGCCCCAACCAAGAAAGTGGAACGAACACCTCATGAGATGTGGTTTGGAAAACCTCCATGTCTATCATACTTAAAGGTATGGGGATGTGAAGCTTACCCTAAGCATTATGTCCCTAATAAGTTGAATGCTCAATCTACGAAGTGTATCTTCATAGGATATCCCAAGGATGATATGTTTCTTATATACGGGTCTGGTGAGGAGGAACTCGCTGTAAAAGGTTACATGGATGCGAGTTTCTAAATTGATCGACATGATTCTCGATCACAGTCCGGTTATGTCTTCACGTTAAATGGAGGTGCGGTCTCTTGGAAGAGTTCAAAATAGGATGTTGTTTCATTATCCACTACAGAGTCAGAGTACATTGTCGCCTCATTGGCAGCTCAGGAAGCTGCATGGATGAAGAAATTCATCGACGACTTAGGAGTGGTCCCTTCCATTCAGGACCCTCTTAAGATCTTTTGTGACAATGAGGGTGCGATTGCTCAAATCAAGGAACCTCGTGCTCACTAAAAGACCCGTCACATTGAGCGGAGATTTAACTACATAAGGGATGAAGTTGAAAAGGGAAAGATATGTATTCGCAAAGCTCACACAGATCTTAATATAGTAGATCCACTCACGAAGCTCTTACATGGTGCAAAACATCAAGGACATGTTAGTGCATTAGGGCTTCGATATTCTAGTGATTGGTTGTGATCTGTTTTATGTATTGTAACGGGACGAAGTGGTTCAAACTCATTAATATAATTATGGTGTTAATTTATTAATCTTGAGTCATGTTCCTATTTTGCATATTTTATCTATGAATAAGTAATTATTCTAAATTCCGTAGTCGATCACATTTATGGGAACAAGTGTGAGGTTTAGACTATTATGAACTTGGATTGGTATACATTCACGGGATGAATGTGGGGCAAGGTTGCAACCAAGGTTCATAGATATTTGTGGGATACAAATATTGGAAGACCCACCCTCAAGATTTACTAAATGGAGCCTTTGTGGTTGATCACATGTAATCTTGAGTAAAGGCGAATATCATTGTATCCTCTGACCTAAGATACATATTGGGTTCGGATATTCACTAAGTATTATGCCTTGATTCTTTCCTTCGCTATTCTAAAATATGGTAGTCCATAAGGAAGATCTCAGGTGTAATACAAAGTATATATCTAGGACGTATGTAGTCAAGATGGAATTTGTCCCTCTTATTCGTTCAGAGTCAGATGTCTAAGGACTGATAAAGTTAAATCTAAAAGAGAGTGATCACTTTGTGTCTCTTGGATTTAACATGACATCTAGGACAAAAGGATGTGATGAAAGATTCACCTATTTATATTCGAGATGGGAACTCGAAATGGATGATGTTATTGAATGGCACAAAGTCATAACATATTGGGGGTGATGGACGGTCGTTAGGTGGTATCCATCACTTGCATTAATTTCTTATGTTTCTCGTGCAAGTGGGAGATTGTAGGTTTTTCGTATGCCCGAGAGACATATTAAATTAATGTGGCTAATATCTTTTGATCCAAGTCGGGTCATACCCAATAACAAGCTTACCGACACCTTATTCGTATTTAATCTTAACGATTGGATCGTCGATTAAATTACGCGACACTTGAAATTTAAGAAAATGGTTTGTAAAACAATAACACTTGATATGTATATATATATATATATATATATATATATATATATATATATATATATATATATATATATATATATATATATATATATATCATGGAATGGTTTATATAATAAGGATTTAATTATTTATAGGTTAAATAATTAATTAAGTTATGTTGCATTTTATAAAATTGGTTTTATAAAATAAAGTTTACATGACAAATAATATGGAATTTTATATAATTGGTTTTCTAAATAATGTATACATAATTTATAAAATGCAAGTTTATAAAATTTGTTTTATAAAATCTAATTTTACAAAACAAGTTTATAAAATATGCAAGCTTATAAATTATGTCAAGTATTATTTTATAAACAAAGAGGGGAGTGGCCTTGGAGTCGTAAGTAGGCATGCTAAAGACTCCATTACTTTGTCATACTTTCCCAATTCCATATACAAGCATCTTGACTCACTTTGAGACTAACACATGCAAACATATCAAGTTGTATAGCAAAAAAAAAACTACATTCTGCAGCTGATTCTGGCCGTGGCCTTTGGAGGTCAAAAGGATATCAATTTTCTTCTTTGCAAGCTTGGTTTCAAGTGTCAATAAAATCCTAACTAAAGCTAGGGTGTTGATGCACAAGTTTGGGGTATAACAACTTGAGGTTTCACTCTTTTAGAGCTCCATTCATCATCATCTTCATCACTCACTACCAAGCATGGAATAGGTATAAACTCCTTTCTTTCTTGTAGTTTGTAAGTATGTTTCACAACTTGATCCTACTTGCGATTTAACTTTAAAAGGTTAAAGATATACAATGTTCTAAAATGGTATTTACATGCTTCCGCTTTAATTTGATCTTCAAATGTTTAAGTAATATTATGAACTTGTTAAATCCCAACAACTCGGGGTTTAGGAACAAATACGCGCTCGTACTTGCTGCTAAACCACGCTCTGATACCAAGTTGTAAAACAAGTTGGGGACACATCCCACTCAGTGTCGTTCCTGCGCACAGGGTGACCATTGAGCATACCTCAAAGCCTGGTTTTACAGCCTGCATCTCCGCACAACCGGCCAACCCTTTACACATAAAGGGATCGCAAGGGGTAAGAGCCAATGCTTCGTCACAGGTCGCCACTGTGAGAACCCCCTCTACGATTAACCTGCCAGTCAGGTTAAACCATGTGACACCCCATACAATATTGACGTGTACGGATCATCAACAACAGGATCATTACAAGGTCGAACACTATATGTTGTTTTAAAATAAGTTTGCATTCATAAAAAGGGGTAACGTCTTTACCGACGTCAAATGTTTTACAAATGATAGTGTGATTCTATGAATAGAAAGCAATAACATAAGTATGAGACTCAAAGGTCATTAAAAATTCATTGTTCAAAAGTAACATAGTTCGTGAATGCAAAGTAAAAGTTTCATGCAGAGAATCTCTAAACAAAAGCAGCGGGTGTCTACACAGTAAGTCTAACAGCGAGACTAATACAGCGGAAGCATCAAACGTCTAAGAACCTGAGAAATAACATGCTTAAAAGTCAACACGAATGTTGGTGAGCTATAGTTTAATTGTAAAAATAATGTAATGTAGGCCACGAGATTTCGTATTCAAAACAGTATGAAAAGTATATGCTTAACCGTGGGTACTTGGTTACTAACTTAACGTAAATATCACCCCCTAAAAGTACACTTGGCGAGTGCGTAAGTCTACGAAGTATTAAACACCCGTTAAATGCTAGCGCGACTAGCCCGAGTGGGGATGTCAAACCCTATGGATCCATATCTAAGATTCGCGTTCACCGGTTCAAAAACCAATGACTAAACGTTACCGAGCTAAGGGGAAAGTTTATGTCGTTATATAACCCACACATACAATAAGTTTAAGTACTCATGCCTAGTAAGTAAAACGTAAAAAAAAGCGCATGTATTCTCAGTCCCAAAAATTGTTGAAGTAAAAAGGGATGCTATAACTCACAGTGAAAGTGCGGTCAAAGTCGATACGAGATAAGTAAGCAAGTAAGTCGGTCCGAAAGGTCGTCAACCTAAGTAAAAAGTTACTAAGTCAGTAAATCATCCCAAAAGGTTTATAAGTAAATAAATTAAGTCTTAAGTATCATCATCATCAACATCATACGTAAAAAGTAAAGTAAGTTTTCAATCAAGGAAATAGATCGAAACAAAGGCTTACTTCGTTTAGCTACTACGACCTCTATACACACTGAAATGACACGAGGCCAGTGGCCATGGTTCCTTATGTGAGTCCTCTAACCGCTGATCAATTTTCAGAACCTAACTCATCTTTGTCTGACCGTGGCGATGGTTTAAGTGCGAGTAGGTCAGAAATTTCAGCACAACGTTACAAGGGCGTAGTGACTTTCGGAAGGCTATAAATCCTAAACGGTACATCGGATTTAGGCGAGGCCTAACCAAAAAGTCATCTAATTGAACTAAACTATCTGTAAATAAACTTTTCTAGCAGCCCAGGTGACTGATCAGATCCAGAAAACAGTAAGTAAGGTGCTCCGGTGGGATTCTTGGTGCTTGATGCTCATCACGTTTCTCATCCTTGATGCTTATAGCTTCAAGTGTACAACTCGTTGATGTATTTGCATCACTTTTTACCAAGGTTCTACCATAAACACACAATAATCATGACTAAGAATTAAAACACAACTCATGTGAGAGTTTGAGCAAGGTGATGAACCAAAGTTGCATCACTTTTCTTAGTTTCAACACAAATACAAGTCTTATAAAGCTATAAACATTGAATCAAACTAAATAATCAAAACCTTAAGCTAGAGAGCTTAGATCTTAACTAGATATTAAAGATCTTAGACTAAAAAGTCTAGATCTCATGTTCTTGGTGAAACCCTAAGTCAAAACACTTAGATTTTCAACTTTACACAACCTTAAGTTATGAAACTTAGATTTTGTAAAGTAAAATGAACATGAATAAATGATCTATTGTTTTAATAAGTTAGATGACCTTAAGTTATGAAACTTAGATCAATCTTACATGTGTGAAAGTCATAAACTAGTAAGCTTATACTTTCTTGTTCTTGAACTTTCAAAGTTAGACTTTGGTTTCAAGATTTATGAGATCAAAGTTTAACAAGTAATCTTTGACCATGAAACTCAAACAAATCGAAGTCTATAAACAAAAATGATAATAAACATAAATGATAGATTTTAAGTCAAAAATAAACAAGTTCAAGTAAGGATCCTTTATACAAAAAGATATCAAGTTATGAACTTGAATCTTCATGAAATGAACTTTAAGTTCCAATACTTGATCATAAAGAAGATCATAAAGTAATTTGATCTTAAAATTTGTTAAAAGTTCATGTAGAACCAAAAGCTACAAAGCTTTGATCCTTGTTCTTGCTTCTTTATCATAAAAGAGATCAAAGATTGCAAGATATCATAAGGATTGAAGTTATAAAAACCAAAATCCAAAAATAACAATGATGATGATGATGTTTCAGTTTTGAGAAGAAAAAGAAGAGAAAAAGAATCAAAACCTTCAAGTTTATTCAAGAAAGATGAGAGAAAAGTAGAGAGAAATTTGAGAGAATAAGTGTGTGTGTTTTTGAAATGAGAATGAGAGAGTTTAAATGAAATGGTGATGGTGGGTGTGTCCTAGTAGGCCGACGGTCATGGTGAGGTGGGGAGGGGGGACCATTGCTTGCTATTGGATGGTAGTACATGGTGGTGGTTGTACATGTTGGGTGGCATGGAGCAAAAGGCTAAAAAGTGTAAGTATATGGTACCAAGCATGTTTAATCTTGTCTAATTAACTAATTGGGTTTTGTCTTATGCTTAATGGGCTAAATTAGTCCATTAACTAGTCCATTAAGTGAGCCCAACAAGTAAGTAGGGTGGGCCTTGGAAGTCCACTAAGATAAAGTCCATTAGGGTGACTAGTAAGCCTTAGTAAACACTAAGCATAATTAAGGAACCATAAAACCAAGTAATTGTCATTAATAAATAACAATCAAGTTTACGTAGCCATAATATCCCAATCATGACAAAAGTTTAATGTGTACCAAGTTCGTAGCTCGTTTTAATCCTTAAGTGACACTAACGGTCGTAAATGAAATCAAGGATCACGTTAAGTAACCTAGTACTTAAAAACACGTAGTAAGGCATTAACGAAAGTAATTAACATAATTAATGATCCCAAAAAATAATCTATTATAGTACGCACAAATACGCAGTTTCGTGAAAGAAATAAAAACAATTAAAAGTCGAAAAATTCGGGTCGTTACAAACCAGTTCTGATACCAAGTTGTAACACCCTGATTTTTTTAATATATATCACAGCGGAAATATAAGAAATTACCAAATAACCCCAGTTAACAAATACAAACTATAATTATCAAATCAACTTAGTTAACGTTATTACAATCATTTCAAAACGACAGTGTTACATAAAACATTTCAAAATCAAAAAACATCAGAGTTAAGCTTGTAGTCAAACATGTCTTCAACCCATCCGTAACACCCATCCTAATCAGCAGTACCTAAACCTGCAAGGGGTGGAAATGTGGGGGAATTAGCACAACTGCTAAGTGAATGTATACTATCTAACAAACCAAGCATAAGCAACTGAATATGTAAGGGTCACAGATATGCTAACGTCCTGAACTAGCATATAACAACAACTGACAATATGAGGATAGGCGGCTTGTACGAGCACACGACTTAGCTGATCAGGCTACAGTCTAACGATAGTCCGCTTTACTGATTCCACTACATAACCGTCCAGACTAGGGGTGTTCTAAACCGGATATCCGAAAATTCGGATATCTGAATTTCGGATATCCGAAAATTCTGATAGTGGATTTGGCCATCCGATATCCGAATCCGAAATTTTGGATATCCGAATTTTCGGATTCGGATATCGGATAATCCGAATATCCGAAATTTAAGTTTAATCTGAATCAGTTACACCAGTAAGGGAATCACACAAATGGAAAATTATAAAATATAGTTAAAATTAAATGGAAATATAGTATTAAGTAATAAATACATTAGTATATTTAATGCTTGTGATATCAGAAGCAGCAGCAATAGAAGAAGAATTTGGGTATAATAATAAAAAAAATAAAAGAAAACAACAACAAAAACAATTTGTACATCTGATGGAGATGGTCAAACATAGCACTTAGCAGCAAGAGTAATTATATGTGTGATTTGTGCTTAAAGAAGAACCTAATGGCATTTTTTAAACTAGTTGTGCTCAGAGAAAATTTATTTAAGAAACGGAGTAGAAAGATGGGTGAAGTAGAAGAAGTTGCACATTTTTATTTTATTTTGAGAGTGAGATACAAGACAAGTTAAGTGGGTTTGTGAGATTTAAAAGGTAGAAAGTTAGTTTACCTTTGAAACTTTATACGGCCCATAAGTAAACCATTGGGCCACTAAACTATAAATATATACATATATTAAAAATAAGTGTATTTTATTTCAGATATTGGATTATCCGAATATCCGAAAATTTTGAAAAAATGATCCGATATCCAAATCCGAAAATCTGGATATCCGAATTTTCGGATATTTTTGGATCGGGTTTTCGAATAATTCGGATTCGGATATTATGAACACCCCTAGCCCAGACACAACACATGCGTCCTTATATGCTATACTGAATAATCAGTAACATCATACGGTCGACCTCACATCAACCCTACCTTGTCGCCTCAGTGGGTTCCCAACCTTGCCGCCTCGGTTGGTGTCTAACTAACAGTGCGCACATAAGATCACAAATAATCAGTCATGTAATCGTCCTAACTAGCATGACAATATCTAACTACACATGGCAATCACACTGGATATAAACATAAGAGTAAAGAGTCTGAACAAGTAGCGTGTCAGCTACTTAATACTCTATTCGGAGATAGACCCACTCACCAAATACCAGTAACTAGCTCAGATAATCTATCATTGAGCGGCTTCCTTATCCTTATCACCTGAACATAAGGCAAATCAAGTTAGTTTCTGTCCGTTAGCATACAAAACAGCACAGTACAGTAAATCAGTAACAAAAGTGTCACTAAAAATCCACCTAACACTTATGCATTTTCAGAATTTACAGACTGATTATCATCAGTCACGCAGGCAACATAACGGCTGGAAAACAGCCAAATTAAACAACACTGCAGTTATAATCTACACCCGTACGGTTGCACATGCATCCGTACGGTTGCAAGTCCATCCGTACAATTGCATAGTGCATCTGTACAGTTGCACACTCACTGCCCGGTTGCACCAACACCACTGCATCCGTACAGTTGCACATGCACCCGTACGGTTGAACAATATACCCGTGCGGTTGCAGGATGCAACCGTACGGTTGTGTTCTTCGTGCAGCAGCAGCAGAAACTGACGGGTTTCAAACAAAAATCGCACAATCTCGTTATTTGACTCGTTGTAACTCAAAATTTTGACATCATAAGTTTAGTAAAACATCTAGGGACTAAAACCCTCTTGTTTTACACCAAAACAACAACAATTTAACTAGATTTGACTCAAAATTCACTTTTGACAAAACCTAACTTAAAACCACAAGAATCTATCAATTTGAGACCGAAATTCGTGGATTGTTACCTTGAAACAAACACAAAATCAGTAGAAACAATCTTTGTAACACAATTGATACTCCAAAAACGAGATTAAGAAATTAGGGTTTCAAGTAGTAAGATTTTTAGGTACGGGGTGTTTTGGAAATTTCCAGAAAATGAAGGAAATGTGCTGAATCTAGCTTATATATGTGGGTTAAATACCATACCTCATCACACACGGGAATTTACCAGTTATCTGATAACTTTCGTACTTAATTTGACTGTCCTAACAAAGTCCAAATTAAATAAACGGACATGTTCTGTGACCCTTTTCACAAAATGGTCTTAACCAAATAATAAAATAACACTAATCATTTAATCAAAATAAAAACATAATTAACCACACAATTATGCCTAAGGGCAAAAAAATCATCTTACGTCTAGGCCCGATCTGAGGATGTTACATACTGGGGAAAAGTTAAAAACACAAGACAAACTTCAACTTGGGATGTTAATCGATTGCAATTCATTCCTTTTTTATGTACGTTGTATAACTTGCAACAAGATTCTCATGCTCATGTATTTTTCGAATGCTCGTTCTCGCACAAAGTTTGGTTGGAAGTGATGGGTTGCCGCTTCGTTCAACTTCGTGTTATTATTGTGAAACTTTTGTTTGCCGCTTCGGTCTACTTCATTTGGCAAGAATGAAATGCTCAATTGTATAAGAAGCCAAAGCGTAGTCCATAACAGCTGGTTACAGTCATAGTGGCTACTATTAGATTGAAGCTTATGGCATTGTAGTTTAGAGATACGCACCATGTACGGGCGTTAAGGAACATGTGGAAGATTTAATGTTATGCTAGTCGTGATCTTAGTTTTTGGTTGGTTTGCATTGTTTTAGTTTTGTGGTACGTGTTGTACCATGGATGATGGCTTTGTACCGTTGTGAGGTGTGAGCGACAGGTGCTCTCACTTTCATTTCAACCTTTTAAATTTTTTGTATTGATTATCAATATATTCACCGGGTGGAAACCTTTTACCCAAAAAAAAAAATTCCTTCACTTAAGTATAATTCTATGGACCCACAGTGACATGTGAGGGACCACAATGTAAATACAAATTTCTTTTTATATATATATATATATATATATATATATATATATATATATATATATATATATATATATATATATATATCTAATGCATCTAATATCCATTAGATTCGATTCATTTAAACGGATATGGATGATCTAAATGGATGATAAACCACCGAACTATTGATTGAGTGGTAAAAAACTTCATTTGGTTCTGGACCCGTATTCTTGAAAAAATAGGTGCATGTAATCCTAGGGGGAGGGGAGTGTGAGTTCCAAGGTTGTGTCTCTGGTATCCTTCACTCTGTGCGGGCCAAGGATTTACCCTAAAGCATTCTGAGTACGCTTTGTGCGATGGATGTGAGGAGTTTCTTCCTAACGAGTGTGTGGGTGGCAAATGAGAGGATTCATTACCAAAATCGTTGTTCTAAAAAAATAAATGATAAATGAATATGGATATGGATAATGTGAAAACTAGTTCATCGGATATGGATGACAATTTATCATCCACATATATAGTCATTTATCACCCAAAATATATATATACATATAAATATACAAATTTACTTTAATAAATGCATATACATTTACATATCCTTATACACGTAGACTATAAATTACTCAATGTTATTGATAGTATAGATTATGAAGATACAATTATGTAAATAGTATTAAATTCATATATCTTACATATATAGTATATAGTGTTGTTAATAATACTTCGATAATTTCATTTCATAATAAGAATATCTTTAGGAAAAAAACATCTAACAGATATCCATCAGCCCGTTTAATCCAACGAATATGGATATGGATGGATGAATTTTATTTAATGGATATTGATATAGATTTAAAAATTAAATGGATATGAATATGGGATCACCCGATTAATATTCGATCCATTATCATCCTTACTTCTACCTACTTTTCACATATATGAATTCGTTTGACAAATAAAAGATATGCTGGTACACAACCACATGAGAGATGATCTATTCGAGCATATATGACACCTTCCACTTACTTTTCGCACTATGAATTCGTTAACTAGGTTTGTGTAATTTTTGATTTTAATGAATTTTAATTTATGTGATTTTAATTTATGATATCTTAATTTTTATCTATGAATTCGTTATACTAGGTTTGTGTAATTTTTTATTTTACTGAATTTGAATTTATGTAATTTTAATTTATGATATCTTAATTCTTATGTACTTTTATATTTTAAAAAATTAATATTTATGTCATTTTTCTGTTTAGTTTGTATTTTTTATTTAGTTATAGTTTAATTTATTTATATATATTTATTATTCATTGTTACGACTTAATATGTCCTCACATGTATAAATTTGAGACAAGGACTTAATTGCAAAGGGTGTGAAGTATTGTCCCTATATATATACCCGCATACCCTCATTGAATATGATTGATGCTTCTAACTATCTTCAAGAGAAGTGTGAAAATACAAGTCATCTAGTACGTGCACTTTCTCTCTCTATGTTTATATCCTTAGATCTACTTTTTAACTTTAGAATTCAATCATCAAATTCATCGAATCATTTGAATTTGTATATCTATTTTATTCAATAAAAAAATTAAAATAAAAAACTAGCTAGCCCTACTAAATTTTGACACTCATCACTAATCACTAATCAATATCAAAATATGATATTCTCACGTCATAATTCAAAATCATTTTATTTCTCAAAAGTGAAACTCTGACTTCTGCATTGTTGCAGGAGGTCTTATTGTGTTTATTTTAAGGGAGCTGATACGTACACCACTTACTTTTTGCCATACACCACCAAAATTTAATTTTGGACCATTTTACCCTTTCTCATAATTAATTTAGGGAAAAGGGCCTTGAGTTAGAAAGGGTAAAATAGTCAAAGATTGTAGTTTGGTGGTGTATGGCAAAAAACAAGTGATGTACGAATCAACTCCCTTATTTTAATTGATGCATTACATTGATACGTCAATATCATGATCCATTTTCATAGCAGAATTATATCAAAGAAATTAGCAATGAGCTAGAAAATTATTAAAAAAAATAAAAAATTTTGTAACCAAAAAGACCAGTTTAATCTGGATTCCTTGTAAGTTATATCTATTGAACATCCAGTCGAAAGAGCTAACTATAATGCTATCAAGTACGTGACATTTTCGAAAAAAAATTCTCGTTAAAAACAATACAATTTTGGCTCGTCAACTTTCTCACTTCTCTTACATTCTCAAGGAAATAAATCTCGGGAAGGGCTTTGTTTTAGAGTTTTGATAGAGGGGAAAAGAAAGCCATTTGATGTATATTATAACTAATAAACGGATGAATCGGGTGGACATTTATTGGATCAGGTGATATTTTTTTTTGGCAAAAAAAAAAAACTTAAAACTTATAAACAAAAGGTAAGTTTCATCAAAGATGAAACTCCTAGAAACATAAAAACCAAGAGAAACAAACGTGCTCGACAAAGCAACAAACTAACTAAGAGCTTACACCAAGGACCAATGCAACGACCAACAAAACATTAATACAAGACCACAAATCCATAACACCTAAAACGACCACCAAAAGAGAGTGGCCAATATAACCTAGGAAAACTTATGCGAGAAAGATTTGAAACCATCTAAACATAACAAGACTAAGACATACAACCAACTAATAACTAAGCATCTTTAATAAAAATAGAGAAGGTCTCCATTTCTTCTTCATGAGTCGGCCATCTTTCTAAGACCATGGTTTTTTTTAAACACAACGGAAAGCAAACCAACACTTTATATTATAAAACGTATTAATAATATACAAACCACATTTATTCCAGTGTTACTATGCAACCTGTATTATGATCTCAAAACATCAGTTTTTAAGCGTGTCAAACATAACTAGACCAAAATACGACTCCTCCTGACCTGAGCATAAAAACACCAAACCTACAGGGGAGAAGATGTGGGGGATTAGCACGAAGCTAAGTGAATGAAAAAATCCTAGCAGATGTCAGCATATAGCATCGAGCTATAATACAATTGCATAAACACAGCAATTCACATAATCTCAAGGAGACCGGCGGCCTGGCCTGACCATTAACTATTAGATGATCGGGCTAGAGTTTACCGATAGTTCTTTGCTACAGAATACTTAATATAGAAATTCAGACATAACGAACGCGTCCTTTAAACTATGCTACCCAGACAGTAACATTGAACTCAACCTAACAAATCAAGGTTGACTCCTCCAGCCTAACAAATCAAGGTCGATAATCACAATGTGCACATAATCATACATATACAACATAGTATATTCAACAATAATATAATCAGGTCGGCCGAACATGGCAATAGTAGCATAACCTGCTACTCTATACAAATATCCGAAAGGATAATTCCACTCACCTTATATCACAAGGCAAGAACTCAGAGATCTTATATTACTAAGTCTTCTCCTTCCCTTTGTCACCTGAGAGCATCGTATTCTAAGTCAGACACAATTCTAATCAATAAAAATATCAATCAAACAAGGAACACAGATGAAACCAAACAAATCTCGTACACGTGAGAGTTCTCAATCTCACGTGTGTAATGACCTACGCGCATGTGACTTTGTCACGCGCACGGGTAATAGCACAAACACATAGGTTTCATATAATTATTAAAATAATAATATTTGAGCTTTATGTATTGCAGTTCGAGCTTCTATCCACCATCCTATAACCGTAGTTCAACTCGTGTTTTCTTTTAATTATTTCACCGTATTCTGATTCATGGCTCGAAAGTCGATATTACATATATAATATATAATCAAATCAGAATAATATTTTATAATAAATGTATATAGTTCGTATCTAATCAAATACCAATTTAACATAATAATAAGACATATTTTAGTTTTATAAAATAACATGAGAGTACTCACTTTGCGATCTTTTTCTAAAGATCTTGACGTACTTATGTTGCTTGTAACTTTACCTTGCATTTATTGTACTATAATAACATCATTTTATTTAAAGTGTATATATAATATACTATTTAGAATATGGTACGATTTTTTTTTTTGTTGCAAAATAACGATAACATTAGAACAGATTCGAAGATCAACAGGTACAACTGATAGAAAAGATTCCAACAACGAGTCGTAAGTAACCTATACAAACCAAATCGTATGGTGCGAGTTTTCCAGTAAGAACCCATTGCTATTTATAGTAAGTAAATTGAGCTACTTGTCATGAGTCTACATGCTAGATTTAATATGTGTCAAAATTACACCAATTCTTAACTAGCAAGTGTTGACACTCATCGAACCTTTCACAAATCTGTAAATGTCGAGTCTCCAAGATACTTATCAACAATACATATCAATTATCTCAATTACCTATTATTATTATTTCATAATAAATATAATCTATAGTAATAAATATAATATAAATAATAAATATGATATATATACTAATCTAGGTGTTGTTACGTATATAGTTACTGTTGGTACATATCTAATATAAATATATACACATACCGCACATGTATTTAGTTATAGATGCTACAAATCACTAATTATCATGATATTATATTTTATCCGCTATGTAAAACATAACAATCCGTGTAGACAGTTCTAACGAATTCCAATTCAATCGAACCGATATGTTAATTATAAATTAAAAATTGCATTTAAATTATATTAAATTATCACTAAGTTGCATATTTCGAGACAGTTAATTATAAATTAAAAATAGCATTTAAGTTATATTAAATTATCACTAAGTTGCATATTTCATCTAGACCACTAACTAGAGTGTTACAAATCTACCTCCCTTAGAAAGATTCTGTCCCCGGAATCTGGTCAAGCTCGAACAAAAAAGGTTATTCGATTCCCATCTTATTTTTTTAATTCAAGTAAGAACTCACTACCATGTGATCTATCCGCTAACCTCAAAATCATCGCTTTCACTAAATAAGGTAACAAAAATTTGTCCAACCATTCAACATGTATTACCGCTAAGACCATTAGTTTATAGACGAATAGTCATACTAAAATTCACAAAATTCACTTGGGCTCTAGAATATGTCATATAATTGCTTTCAAAGTGCAACAAAACAAAAATCTCAATTACACACAATGGATAACGGGTCTCAATCTAAATCAATTTACTGACAAAATCCTTTCATCGTTTGTACGAAAATACACACTTATATTGAGTCTGTCAACTATCACACAGATCATGTCATTTACTTTCTGGGTTCAGAATAGTTTGGTTCTAAAATCCATCTTTATACCCCTTCACTCTCAATTAAACATCACTATTATCACAACCTAATAGTCACTGACTCCAATAATCCACCATCATCGAAGCATAAATCGTCAAGTCTCCACTAAATGTGCTTCGTCTATTTCATGATATCATCAATACTACATTTTTCTAACTCATTGCCCACTTTTATACTGTTAAAGTGAATGAATCATCATTATTATTATCTTCCCTAGATTTCAATCGGCGCAAACATATGTAATCACATCATCTTTGTCACGTCAACACGTTTCTCAATACTACTAATAATTTACTATCATAATTTTCACAACCTTTAACATCATCATGTAACATCAACAATCGGATTCGACACCAATTGTGTCTACTTCTGAAATGTCATCATGTAGTGACCCGTCCTAATCCATCTGGAAGAATACATTACATTTGATTACATCGCGAGGTACTTGCACAGCGGAAGATTTCTTTCATACCTGAGAATAAACATGCTTTCAAGTGTCAACCAAAAGGTTGGTGAGTTCATAGGTTTATCGTAAAAAATAAAATTCATCATTTTAATAGACCACAAGATTTAAATACAGTACTCATATCTCGTGTACAAAACCATATTTCGTAATGCTTAGCAGAGTAGGTTCGTATCCTTTTCTCCCCCCGTAGGTTGCCTCGCGATTTTAATATCTTTCATAAACATAATCTCATATCAGGCATTTCGCACGGCATAGAGATAAAAGTCATTCATACAAACTACAAACACCTGGTAATCGACCTTAACAAAATGCATCTAGAATATCCCCCGCATACCGGCATTCTGCACGATCATGCAAAAAGCATACAATCCGGCCACTCTTTTAAATCTGATGGTTATGCACACCTCACAAACAGATCATATCTTTTAAAGCTGGCGGTTGTATACCTATTTTGAAGTACTAAAGCAGTTCAAATTCTCTGACTGGGGCTTGTTAGTACCCATAGATCTATCTTTAGGATTCGCGTCAATTTGGAGCTCGGTTTCCAAATTCTCAGATTACCAGACTAAAAGGTGTGCTATCCGGTGTATGTCATAACTCATTCGTAGAATGTTTTTAAGTACTTGTGTCTATTTCGTCAAACATTTATAAAAGCAATTCATGTATTCTCAGTTCAAAATATATTTCAGAAGCATTTAATAAAGCATTTGTAAAAACAGCGCATGTATTCTCAGTCCCAAAAATGTAAAGAGTGAAAGAGAATCAAATGAACTCACGATATAATATTTTGTAGTAAAAATATGCATACGACGAAACTGAACAATGCAGGGTTGGCCTCGGATTCACGAACCTATATCATATATATATATATATATATATATATTAACACATATAATTGTAATCGAACTAATATATATATTATTAATGGTATACCTGTTAAATTATATGTTATATGTATTAATTATAGTTTTATGTAACTAATTGTTATTTGGTAAAATAATAATAAAAAATAAAAGTTGTATTATCTTATAATAATAATAATAATAGTAATAATACTTATTAACAAAAATAATTATAGTAATAATAACCATAATAATAATAATAAGTAAATAGAAATTCTACCTCAAAGAATTAACCCTTCCAAAAAAATGCCCAAGTCCGGGTTTGAACTCGCGACCTCTCAAACAAGTCACGCACCACTTAACCATTCCTCCACTAGTCAGTTTGTGTATCAATCATCCCATTAACTTACTTTAACCCGAAATTCTCTATTGTCCTTTTCTTTTTAAACCCACATAACATCATCATCTAATTATCTTCCTAATCTAAATCATCATCATCACATCATATGTCATATATCATACGTATCATCGCTAGTATTCATCTTATTGAAACATCATAATCAATATTGATTATTGTCATCACTCTCTTCCTTTCATCTCCTTCTTCAAATCATGAACATGTACATCACCAAACATCAAATCATCATTCTCGTTAACATCTAATATCATCACCATTACCCTTCCTCATTAACTTATGGTAATATTATCCTAAATGTTATCACCATCATAGTAATAATAATACACTACACAAAGTGATATCGACGGCCTGTGTGGTTGGGAAAGGAGTTGGCCAGGATGCTACAGTGCGGCCTAAAAGAAGCCCGATCCAAATAGTTTGTTTTGGCCTAAGTAGTTTCACTAAAATTGAAGTCCAATTAAAGCCCAATAATCGGGAGCCTGATTAGATTTCTGGAAGCCCAAACATATATGTGAGCTGTTTGGTTTTTCATATGGAACTCGACCGAATAAAATACAAAAGCTAGATATCAACATCATCATGTACGGTTTATCATATATATCACTACGTCACTTTATGTGATAGCCCAAGGAATAAATTAGAAATCAGAAAAGAAGAGAAAACAACCAAAAGTAAACAGAAGTGCTCGTGTTTTCTTGCGACAAAAAGGAAAAGAAAGTAGACAGCTTGCACCTTTTCTTTGTGGGGAAATTATAACACTTTATCCTTGTTTTATCCCCATAAATTCACGATAGATAGATAGTGTTTTTCCGATGTCATATGATCATAAAATAAAACAGAAAAAAATGAGTAGCAGGGACAGCTGCAACCTGTCGAGTAGTAGTCCATTGAACAGAAAAATAAAAATTTTGCAGCAGTAGTTTATCATGGTGATGCCGGTTTTCGAATAAGAATAGAGAAACGTTATTCATAGTGGTGAAGTGGATTTGTAGTATGAAGGTGATGGTGGTTTATCATGGAGAAGAAGATGGTGGTGGTTTCGTTTGGTTTCTTAACTGATCAAAACAGAATATTTAATCAAGCAGCAGCCGTTGGTGTGGCGGTGGTAGTTCACGTAGGGTGGTGATGGGTTTGGGTGGTTGGGTGGTGGAATTGGTTTAATCCAGAGAAACAGTAGTAGTTTTGGTTCCGGGTTTAGAGTAACAGTCTGAACAAGAATAAGCAACGATTTAAATGATGAGTGGTGATGTTTGTTGATGGTGATGGTAATCACGATGGTTGTGGCAGTCGATGGTTGATGGTGGTTAAAGGATTCATGATTAAGGATAAGAGAGGGAGAGTAATGGTTGTCATGAGGGTATTCTTGAACCGAAACTGAAGAATTCACCGAATGAGTTCTCATGTGTGATTACATGAATATATACATTCATACATATATATCTTACAACTATGCACACATATATTATAATATATGAAAAGTGATTAATCAAATACAGATGCATATATACTGATGATTGATAGTAATAGATAACTTACAGAATCTTAATTCAATAAGATTTAACTTGGTTCATTTCACGAAACAATAGAGAACAGTACTATATATATATATATATATATATATATATATATATATATATATATATATATATATATATATATATATATATATATATATATATATAATAATAATATTAATAATAATATTAAATATTCAAATGAAATTAAAACATGTTAAAATAAGTAGTAGCCTGCCGACAGTTTATCAGGGAAAGTATATCGAGGTCCGTTGTTAATCAGTGGTGTATAAAAGTGTTCAGAAAAATCCCAAATTTTTATATTAATTATTTTTATTTATTTAAGTCGTTATTGTATAATTAATTGTTTAAAATTATTAAATAAGAATTAACTCAACTGTCTGCGCTCAATTCTGGATAAATTATAAAAAGTGTTAAAACTTAACATATAGTTCCTAAATACATTTTTAATAAGCCTAAAATTTATAGAACTCGTTTTCAGATCACCTTATTTTTAAATAATATAAGTTTGAATTTAACTTGTTTAATATCAATCGGAACATCAATGAGTATTACAATTATTTATTATTTAATATTTATTATTTTTTTTATATACTTTATTTGTATATAGATATGTTTTAAATAATAATTATTATTTTTACATAATTAATTTCTAACAATTACATCATAAATTATATTTCAAATTATATATATATTTATTTAAACATATACATATCTATTTACAAATAGTTGTTCGTGAATCGTCGGGTATGGTCGAAGGTCAATTGATATGAAACAGTTCAAAATTTTCGAGACTCAATATTACAGACTTTGCTTACCTTGTCGAAATCATATAAAGATCAAGTTTAAATTTGGTCGAAAATCTCCGAGTCATCACGGTACCTACCCGTTAAAGAAATTTCGTTCCAAAATTTGATTGGGATGGTCATGGCTGACAATAAATATGTTTTCATGACGCATACGAGATAATAAATGAAGTTTTATCATCATTGAGTAATATGGATAAAACAATTTGATTATTTGAAGCGTATAAGTGAAGTTATCACTAAAGATTGAAATGAAGAAATATAGATTCGTCTTAACTTTTGATGTTGTCTCGGTTGAATTCCGGAATTCAAGGAATTTAGAGAAAATTTTCGTAATAAGATTTGATTCTCCGGTATTTAAGGAAATAGGATCTCTCTAATTAAATGCGGAGATCTGTCTTGATTTCTTTATCAGATATTTCACTATAAATTAACTTCCTCTGTTTCCTTTATATTTTGGAGTTCCATCCTTTAGTTATTCTCTTCCCGACTTTAAGTCAAGCGAATCATGGTCCAGAATTCGTAGGTATAAAGTTTCGAATGAATATGACTAACGTTCTAAGAGGGAAATTTTAATAGCACGATCTTGATTGGTTAAATTACCAGAATTCAAGAGAAAAGATAGGACTATCAAGAAAATATATTCTTGATATGTTTAAAGATTAAATAGAATGTAAGAGTCGTGTAACATGATACCTGATAACGTTATGGCCTGTGAATCATCAAGTTCCATTAGAAACTCAGCATGACTTACTGTAATATAATCACGTTGATCAAGTGTCATTATATTAGACTAACTCATGCTTCAGTTCCCAACACTACTTCAAAAACATTCATAATATAACTCGAAGGTTTACAGATTATAGAAACTATACAGTTTCTTTTATGATGTAATACTAATAACGCCAGAAGATAAATGATTTCGGATAAGAATATTTATGAAAATATTTTCAAAAATATCGAGGATATTTTTAATGAAAGATATGATGATATCTTAGAATTTCTAATATTAAAGGATGATAGAGAAAATTTATCCGCAAAGGTTTAGAGTCAGGAGCAAGGTATTCGTTAATGACTTCAGTGGATACTGAATCATTTGGATTCCTTGAAGGCAGGTTTATTCTTTGTGGTTTGTCCATAGCCTCCTTCATGGTTTGCTCAATCCGTTTTACAGTTCTAATTTTTCTGCTTTGTCAATATACTATTCTTTATCATCAAACTTCTGATGGTTAAGGTTGTTTACGGTTGTTCACAGTTTCTGCTGCTTCATTCAGCTTTTTTTTTTAGAATTTCAGAATGGAAGATCATACTTCTAAGAGATAAATGTTATATGTATACATATAACTGTTGATGTAGTAATGCTGCAAGATTTCAAAATACTGATTGCTAGTTCTCAGTAATTGGTATGACAATTCTCATTATAAGTCGCGGATGAGTATATGATAGGGTTTCGATAAATATAATGAATTTCAAAAAGTTAAAGATCAACGAAGTTGTTGGTAAATTTACTGCTAATGTGGTGAGATATAAACGGTTCTCCGGTAACATTGACGAAAGGCAAACTTATATATCAAGGTTATAATAGAGTTTGTTAAAATGAAAGGTCGATGTTGATTTGCTGGAGCTGTGACAAAATTGGCTAATTTGGAAAGGAATTGCAAAGTTATTTTTTGGTAATAACAACGCCAAAGGAGTTAGCACAGATACGTGTTAAACGTTTACTCAGATTCCGAGAGTTTTTCAGGTGCATAACTATATGCATCAATCTTTTCTTCCGTAGATGAATTGTGGTTGGTTCATCCTTTCGATTGAGGTGTTTTCAAGAATTATGAAAGGTTTGAACGCAGATTGTAATCGTCAAGATACAAATGAGGTTTAAGATGAGATCAAGTGGCAAATTTGAAGAAATGTTTAGTTTCATATGTTATAATCAATATTTTAATTCATTTTAATTATCCAATGTTAGTAGTTCATAGTTAGAAATTCAAAAATTCATATATAGTTTAATATATAATATTCGAATTAATTAATATGTGTCGGGACCCGTTATATATATGTCTCATACTCGATCACAACTCAAAGTATATATATTATTTGAGAATCAACCTCAACCCTGTATAGCTAACTCAAGCATTACTGCATATAGAGTGTCTATGGTTATTCCAAATAATATATATAGATGCGTCGATATGATATGTCAAAACCTTGTATACGTGTCCCGATTAAAGTGCGTAAAATAAATAACAGAAATTAAATGACGATAAATAAAATTGCGAGAATTAAAAGTGCGATAATAAAATGTAATAAGGAATTAACAGTTAGCTAGGAACAGTTAGCGTGAATTCTTAACAAAATTTCTCATAGTTAATTTGTTGGTTTCTAACAAATTTTATTTTTGTCCAATATTTTCTTCATTATGCCACTTGTTGAATTCTGATAGGTCAAAATCCAAATATGAAATTGAATGAAAATAGTTATTCTGCAGTGAATGGATACGTATATCTGTGGATGTAAGTAGGATAGTGAATGACTGTTGAATCAGATTCGAAGAATGTACAGTGTAACTTATTAATGTGAAATCTAAATATTCCTCGGGTATTACCTACCCGTTAAAATATTTTCACCATTAACAGTTTGTTCAAAAGAATTTTTTTTTTAATTACAATCTTTATGAAAAAAATATATATACATATATATTTTCTTCAGATGTAAATCATGGTTTTAATGAGTCAATATGATATTAAACTCATTTGATTTACCGTTAGAACAAGAATATATAATCTCTAAAATATTAGAGATTACATAATCGCCATGTCGAACGAAGATAAATGATGTAGAACGATTCGTAGAACAATGATTATACTCGAGGTACAGAATGAGATGTCAAGGCATGGATTGTTGATGATACTGGTGCTGTTGCTGATGGTATTGTTGGTACCGGTGATGTTGCTGAAGCTGGTAAATTTTGCACCATATTCTCCAAATTTATTTCTCGAGCGCGAAGTTCGTTGATTTCTTCTATTATTTCGGGATGATTGTCGGTCGGAACGAGCGAATGAATAAGGTTTAGAATTTTAGATAGAATATAATCATGGTGAGATATTCGAAAAATGAGTGTGAAAATGGTGTTTCGAATGGGTTCGCCGGAAAGTGCTTCAGATTCTTCGCCAAGAGTGCAGGTTGGTGGGTGGAAAGGATCGCCTTCTTCTCGTCTCCATCGGTTAAGTTGACTACGAACTCATCCCCAATTCATCC
Organism: Rutidosis leptorrhynchoides; assembly: GCF_046630445.1. NCBI lineage: Eukaryota > Viridiplantae > Streptophyta > Magnoliopsida > Asterales > Asteraceae > Rutidosis > Rutidosis leptorrhynchoides. Next base: position 170,439,361 of record NC_092339.1, read on the forward strand.
AGAATTGAAGATGACTAGTTGGTTGATTCATTTCATTTACACTGCTTTCGGAGCTTAGGTGAATATCCATGTCGGAATAGCTTTCAGAATAACTATCAGAATAGCTATCGAAATCTGAGGGACTCGAACTGCTTGAGGGATTCATCTCGTATGATCAGATGAAGGATTTTCGATAAGAAATAGATTATAGGATGTATATTAGTAGCCTGCAATACATAATTTACATATGCATATATAATACTAAAATCTCATAAGTTACGGAGGAATCTACGGAAGCTGTCAGGCAAAGGTAACAATAACAGATACGCTAAGATATGAATTTATCTATACACTGTCTATGCAATAGAGGCAGTAAGATGTGTCTAGACTTTAAGGGTGATAAGCAAATAATTTTCGACACGAAATGATAAGCAAAACTTTTGACATGCAAACACGGTCGAAGTTTAGACCCACTAATGCATCTTAACAACTATCAGTTAGACACACTAATGCAAGACCTGGTTCGCTAAGACCACCGCTCTGATACCACCTGTAGTGAGCCGTCCTAATCCATATGGACGAATACATTACATTTGATTACATCGCGAGGTACTTGACCTCTATATGATACATTTTACAAACATTGCATTTGTTTTTAAAAGACAAACTTTCATTTCATCAAAAGTTGACGGCATGCATACCATTTCATAATATATCCAACTATAATTGACTTAATAATAATCTTGATGAATTCAATGACTCGAATGCAACGTCTTTTGAAATATGTCATGAATGACTCCAAGTAATATCTCTAAAATGAGCAAATGCACAGCGGAAGATTTCTTTCATTCCTGAGAATAAACATGCTTTCAAGTGTCAACCAAAAGGTTGGTGAGTTCATAGGTTTATCGTAAACAATAAAATTCATCATTTTAATAGACCACAAGATTTGAATACAGTACACATATCTCGTGTACAAAACCATATTTCTTAATGCTTAGCCGAGTAGGTTCGTATCCTTTTCTCCCCCGTAGGTTGCCTCGCGATTTTTAATATCTTTCATAAACATAATATCATATCAGGCATTTCGCACGGCATAGAGATAAAAGTCATTCATACGAACTACAAACACCTGGTAATCGACCTTAACAAAATGCATCTAGAATATCCCCCGCATACCGGCATTCTGCACGATCATGCAAAAAGCATACAATCCGGCCACTCTTTTAAATCTGATGGTTATGCACACCTCACAAACAGATCATATCTTTTAAAGCTGGCGGTTGTATACCTATTTTGAAGTACTAAAGCAGTTCAAATTCTCTGACTGGGGCTTGTTAGTACCCATAGATCTATCTTTAGGATTCGCGTCAATTTGGAGCTCGGTTTCCAAATTCTCAGATTACCAGACTAAAAGGTGTGCTATCCGGTGTACGTCATAACTCATTCGTAGAATGTTTTTAAGTACTTGTGTCTATTTCGTCAAACATTTATAAAAGCAATTCATGTATTCTCAGTTCAAAATATATTTCAGAAGCATTTAATAAAGCATTTGTAAAAACAGCGCACGTATTCTCAGTCCCAAAAATGTAAAGAGTGAAAGAGAATCAAATGAACTCACGATATAATATTTTGTAGTAAAAATATGCATACGACGAAACTGAACAATGCAGGGTTGGCCTCGGATTCACGAACCTATATCATATATATATATATATATATATATATATATATATATATATATATATATATATATATATATATATATATATATATATATATATATATATATATATATATATATATATATATATATATATATATATATATATTAACACATATAATTGTAATTGAACGAATATATATATATATATATATATATATTATTAATGGTATACCTGTTAAATTATATGTTATATGTATTAATTATAGTTTTATGTAACTAATTGTTATTTGGTAAAATAATATTAATAAATAAAAGTTGTATTATCTTATAATAATAAAAATAATAATAACAATAATAATAATAATAATAATAATAATAATAGTAATAATACTTATTAACAAAAATAATTATAGTAATAATAACCATAATAATAATAATAATAATAATAATAATAATAATAATAATAATAATAATAATAATAATAATAATAATAATAATAAGTAAATAGAAATTCTACCTCAAAGAAGTAACCCTAAAAAAAATGCCCAAGTCCGGGTTTGAACTCGCGACCTCTCAAACAAGTCAAGCACCACTTAACCATTCCTCCACTAGTCAGTTTGTGTATCAATCATCCCATTAACTTACTTTAACCCAAAATTCTCTATTGTCCTTTTCTTTTTAAACCCACTTAACATCATCATCTAATTATCTTCCTAATCTAAATCATCATCATCACATCATATGTCATATATCATATGTATCATCTCTAGTGTTCATCTTATTGAAACATCATAATCAATATCGATTATTGTCATCACTCCCTTCCTTTCATCTCCTTCTTCAAATCATGAACATGTACATCACCAAACATCAAATCATCATTCTCGTTAACATCTAATACCATCACCATTACCCTTCCGCATTAACTTACGGTAATATTATCTTAAATGTTATCACCATCATAGTAATAATAATACACTACACAAAGTGATATCGACGGCCTGTGTGGCTGGGAAAGGAGTTGGCCAGGTTGCTACAATGCAGCCTAAAAGAAGCCCGATCCAAATAGTTTGTTTTAGCCCAAGTAGTTTCACTATAATTAAAGTCCAATTAAAGCCCAATAATCGGGAGCCTGATTAGATTTCTGGAAGCCCAAACATATATGTGAGCTATTTGGTTTTTCATATGGAACTCGACCGAATAAAATACAACAGCTAGATATCAACATCATCATGTACGGTTTATCATATATATCACCACGTCACTTTATGTGATAGCCCAAGGAATAAATTAGAAATCAGAAAAGAAGAGAAAACAACCAAAAGTAAACAGAAGTGCTCATGTTTTCTTACGACAAAAAGGAAAAGAAAGTGGACAGCTTGCACCTTTTATTTATGGGGAAATTATCACACTTTATCCTTGTTTTATCCCCATAAATTCACGATAGATAGATAGTGTTTTTCCTGTGTCATATAATCATAAAATAAAACAGAAAAAACGAGTAGCAGGGACAGCTGCAACCTGTTTAGTAGCAGTCCATTGAACAGAAAAATAAAAATTTTGCAGCAGTAGTTTATCATGGTGATGGCGGTTTTCGAATAAGAATAGAGAAACGTTATTCATAGTGGTGAAGTGGATTTGTAGTATGAAGGTGATGGTGGTTTATCATAGAGAAGAAGATGGTGGTGGTTTCGTTTGGTTTCTTAACTGATCAAAATAGAATATTTAATCGAGCAGCAGCCGTTGGTGTGGCGGTGGTAGTTCATGTAGGGTGGTGACGGGTTTGGGTGGTTGGGTGGTGGAATTGGTTTAATCCAGAGAAACAGTAGTAGTTTTGGTTCCGGGTTTCGAACAACAGTCTGAACAAGAATAAGCAACAATTTAAATGATGAGTGGTGATGTTTGTTGATGGTGATGGTAATCACGATGGTTGTGGCAGTCGATGGTTGATGGTGGTTAAAGGATTCATGATTGAGGATAAGAGAGGGAGAGTAATGGTTGTCGTGAGGGTATTCTTGAACTGAAACTGAAGAATTCACCAAATGAGTTCTCATGTGTGATTACATGAATATATATATATATATATATATATATATATATATATATATATATATATATATATATATATATATATATATATATATATATATATATATTCATACATATATATCTTACAACTATGCACACATATATTATAATATATGAAAAGTGATTAATCAAATACAGATGCATATATACTGTTGATTGATAGTAATAGATAACTTACAGAATCTTAATTCAATAAGATTTAACTTGGTTCAATTCACGAACCAATAGAGAACAGTACTATATATATATATATATATACATATATATATATATATATATATATATATATATATATATATATATATGTATATATATATATATATATAATATTAATAATAATATTAAATATCCAAATGAAATAAGAATTAACACTGATATGTGTTTGCCCACAATCACATAGTGTTAAAACTTATTAAATAAGTGTTTCACATCAATTGTTTAAAATTATTAAATAAGAATTAACTCAACTGTCTGCGCTCAATTCTGGATAAATTATAAAAAGTGTTAAAACTTAACATATAGTTCCTAAATACATTTTTAATAAGCCTAAAATTTATAGAAGTCATTTTCGGATCACTGTTTATTTTAAAATAATATAAGTTTGAATTTAACTTATTTAATATCAATCGTAATATCAATGAGTATTACAATTATTTAATATTTATTATTATTTTTTTATATATACTTTATTTGTATATAGATATGTTTTAAATAATAATTATTATTTTTACATAATTAATTTCTAACAATTACATCATAAATTATATTTCAATTTATATATATATTTATTTAAACGTATACATATCTATTTACAAATAGTTGTTCGTGAATCGTCGGGTATGGTCGAAAGTCAATTGAATATATGAAACAGTTCAAAATTTTCGAGACTCAATATTACAGAATTTGCTTACCGTGTCGAAATCATATAAAGATCAAGTTTAAATTTGGTCGGAAATCTCCGGGTCGTCACACATCACTTATTCAGAATTCCATTGAGAGTCACAGCTCTCTTTGTCCATTCTTCATAGACCAACAAATTTGTAAAATTTACTATACCAGTAACAATCGTATCTCATCGGATTTCATAAGAAATTATTACATCATTATAAATAGCCTTAATCACAAATCCATCAAGAAATTCACCGAACCAGTTCATTAAATCCCTTACATCGTAATCACGCTCATAGATTCAATCGGCACCATCAAGAATCATTCATGATCCTTACATTCAAAACTATCTAACAATATCAGATCCATCAACTCTAACCTAATAAGGTCTCTAACAGCAATAAATAATTTCAATGAAATTACTCAACCTCGTTGCAACAATATATAACTTATCTCATCAATGATAAACAAAACACTTTCACATCCTAAACCTCCTCCGGTTAGCAGGAACTTTCGTATGATTTACCACAATATAATTGCGTTGGCCAGACGCAAATATATTATCCTAAATCATATTTCCGTTCCGAGTAACTCAGTTTGGACTAGTCAAATTCATGTTCCAAGTTCCATCAAAAGTCATACCTTCCTTTACCAATTCCATCAATGAGCCAACAATGTTAACATTATCCAACCGATTCCTGAAACTCTCAGTTTCTAATTCGCATGCCAATAATATTTTTTAGGGTTTTTTTTATAACCAGTCTAATACTCGTCACGAACAAAGCTTATAATCAAATTCTAATTTGGAGTCGATTAATTCATCATTCGCAAACACGCTTACTAGTTTAGCGCACTAGTCAATAGACTAAGTTCTTCAAATTCATAAAATTCGTAAAGGCATTTGTTAATCTAATAACCAAAATTCATATTGATCGCAACACGTCTAAACGGTCGTCTTGGGAGTATCAAACTTAGCAAACCTGACATAATAGTGCCTTGCACGCACATCAATCATACGAAGCAGTGAAGCTTCCTAAGAACAATAATATTATTTCTCATTTCGAGGAAGAAGATATCTATTCTTCAAGATATTTCTATATTTAACTTGTGATGGTCTACCTGCATCGGAGACGTTAACAATATCGGAACATTCTATTGCAAAAGTCTCGAACAAATACATTCACCATCCAACAATTTCAATTCTAAGATATAGTTTCATAACTTCTGAAGGAGCCAATCAATATCTTATATCATATCAAAACTAATGAGACACGTTTCACGAATAGTTCATGAAAACTGAACTATCCAAAGATCACAATGGTTGTCACAATAAAGCCACCTTCAGTAACCCTAATCGCAATCAAGCTGTCACTCAACTCTTTCTCTGTCTTAACAGTCTTAACACAAACCATAAATGAATCACATCTTGGGTCTAAAGTTCGTAGCTTCATCAAAATACGAAGGGGATTACCAACCCTAATTCCTACGGGTCATTAAATGTACCTCGTCAGTCAAAGGAAACAATTACATTTCTTAAGGAACTTAATACAAGCTCTATAAATCATAACATGTTCATGCTCAGTATTGCAGCAAAACTAGCAATAAACATAACAGAAAAGTCACGGAGAACATGTTAACATGTCACATGCATCATAGCAGACAAGACACATGTAATAATGCAAACAAATAACTGGGAACAGGTTCCTAAAGATACCGATGGTAGCTTCTGACACAAATGTTGTGAGTGGAAACATCAGACCATCGACTACTTCTATCTTAGAGGAAGAAGTAATCATATCACAATTAATCTTAATCGATCACAACAGACTACAAACACAGATAAGTGTTTGACCACAATCACATAGTACACTAATGATTATAATAATAATAATTTATCGATAACGTACCTTGATAAGTAAGAAGACATCTTCTCATCTATCTCAGAATCAGCGCATCGTTCCTACCTGCAACCCTGACCCCATATCTACACTAGTGACTCATTACTAAAGCAATAGTAGTTGAAATCAGTTTCGGTTGTCTCCATTCCATCTCATATATCCTTTTCTTCAAATCTCGTAATTCCTTCCATCACTGGATATTACATCAGTCATTATCTATCTCATTACTTTGATACGATGCTCCTGACCAGTCAAACTCAATCTTAAAATCTTCCAACGGAGCCCTGACAATGCTGAGGGTCAATGGGGCATTCGCAGGGTTTGATCGATCGTCATACCTGTCTTATCACAACATCTCACACAAAAGTTTAGTGGATAATCGGTTAGTACTTATCTACTAACATGAATAAATCTCTACATTCACTTAACCCCATCCCTACTCGTATGTTTGACACGACTCTAATCAAGGTTTGGGAACATGACATCCAAGTGTACATGCGGCCAAACCTAAGCTCCGATGCCAACTTGTAAGACCATTGATTTTTTTTTAACACAACGGAAAGTAAACCAACACTTTATATTATAAAACGTATTAATAATATACAAACCACATTTATTCCAGTGTTACTATGCAACCTGTATTGTGATTTCAAAATATCAGAGTTTAAGTGTGTCAAACATAACTAGACCAAAATACGAATCCTCTTGTCCCGAGCATAAAAGCACCAAACCTACAGGGGAGAAGATGAGGGGGATTAGCAAGAATCTATGTGAATGAAACAATCCTAACAGATACCAGCATATAGCATTGAGCTATAATACAATTTCATAAACACAACAATTCACATAATCTCAAGGAGACCGGCGGTCTGGCCTGATCGTTAACTACTAGTTGATTGAGCTAAAGTTTACCGATAGTTCTTTGTTATTCAATACTTAATATATAAATTCAGACGTAATGAACGCGTCCTTTAAACTATACTACCTAGATAGTAACATTACACCCAACCTAACAAATCAAGGTTGACTCCTTCAGCCTAACAAATCAAGGCCGATAATCATAATGTATGCATAATCATACATATAAAACATAGTAGATTCAACAATAATATAATCAAGTCGGGCCGAACATGGCAATAGTAGCATAACCCGCTACTCTATACAAATATCCGAAAGGATAATTCTACTCACCTTATATCACAATACAAGAACTCGGAGAACTTATATTACTGAGTCTTCACCTTCCCTTTATCACCTGAGAACATCATATTCCAAGTCAGACACAATTCTAATCAATAACAATATCAATCAAACATGGAACACAGATGAAACCAAAAAAATCTCGTACACGTGAGAGTTTTCAATCTCACGTGTGTAATGAACTACGCGTGTGTGATTTTGTCACGCGCACGTGTAATACCACAAACACATAGGTTTCATATAATTATTAAAATAATAATATTTGAGCTTTATGTATTAACGCAGATCGAGCTTCTATCCACCATCCCAGTAATTTATTATAACATTGGGTAACCGTAGTTCAACTCGTGTTTTCTTTTAATTATTTCACCGTATTCTGATTCATGGCTCGAAAGTCAATATTACATATATAATATATAATCAAAATAATATTTCATAATAAATGCATATAGTTCGTATCTAATCAAATAGAAATTTAACACAATAATAAAACATATTTTAGTTTTATATATTAACATGAGAGTACTCACTTTGCGATCTTTTTCTAAAGATCTTGACGTACTTATGTTGCTTGTAACTTTAGCTTGCATTTATTGTACTATAAAAACTTCATGTTATTTAAAGTGTGTGTATAATATACTATTTAGAATATGGTGCGATTTAAAAGTAAGAACACGTTGCTATTTATAGCAAGTAAATTGAGCTACTTGTCATGAGTCTACATGCTAGATTTAATATGTGTCAAAATGACACCAGTTCTTAACTAGCAAGTGTTGACACTCATCAAACCTTTCACAAATCTGTAAATGTCGAGTCACCAAGATACTTATCAACAATACATATCAATTAACTTAACCACTTCCGTTCATAACTTCCGGTCTGCTCCATCTTCTCCGGCCAGTCCTCTGGAGGAAGATGGTAAGACCCATATGTCGAAGCCCAATGGCTTTACGTCTTCACCGTCATGTGATAATCGGGTAACTTCGTTTTTGATTTTCAATTTCCCGGATTCGTGGACCCGGGTTGATTGTCGGAGAGTCTTCGAGAGCTATGGTGCTCTCAAAGATGTGTATTTTGCACGAAAAAGATTTTCGAGTGGTCAACATTTTGGTTATGTTCGCTTTGAAGGTATTACCCAGATCGAGTCTTTCTCCAAAATCCTGAACTCCATTCAAATAAATGGAAGATGGATTCATGCCTATAAGGTTTTGGAGAAGAAATTTGCAGTTCGCGATAAGAAAGTTGAAGATTATCCTACTTGCAGGCACCAAGATGACATCCCGAATATTAATGGTTTCGAGGATTTTCCTCCGGCTCCCTAGAACCGAGGTCAGGCTAAACCATTTAAATGGGGTGACAAAACTGCAGCTGAACTGCCCCCAAACCATGACTCCAAGCTATTTCAACTCCCTGCCAACAATCAAATTGAAATTAAGATTGGAGTTAAAAGTTTCGAGTTTAACCTTTCTGAGTCGGTGAACATCCATAACCTTGTTTTTAACTTTAACAAAGATCGAGTTTCGTAGACGTTGATCGAGGTTGATAATTCTCCGGTGAATGATGTTTGTGGAGACGCCTTAAAGAAACCTCAGGGCTTCTCTAGCTTGGGTGAGGAGGATATGGTCGAGTCCCATTCGGTGGCAAACAAGGATCCTAGCTTGATGGATAATGATGTGTCGAGAGTGGGTACAAACTTCGATCTCTGTGATGAAGGGGCCATCGTTCAAGATGAAGTTGGTGACGGGTCTACCGCTGTCTATGAAGATATTGAATGTGATGACCCAGAAATTTCCGATCAAATTTAAACTTTAATCTTTATATGTTTCCGACACGATAAGCAAAATCTGTAATGTTGAGTCTCAAAAGTTTTGAAATCTATATTCATGTAATTAATTACCCTTTGACCATTCCCAACGATTCACGAACAATTGTGTGTAAATAAAAATATAACTATATATAGATAATTATAAATATAAATGTTTATGTAATATTTTTGAATAAATAAAAATACACTTTAATCAATAGAGTTAATAATAATAATAAATCTCAGTGTTAGTTATATTATTATAGATAAGAGATAGATATGAAATTTAACGCAATTAATTGGTCATCTTTACTAATATTATTATTATTATTACTTTTATTAATATTATTTGAATAAGTATTTAATATTAAAAATAGTGTTATTTTTATTATTATGTATAATACATAATTATGAAATTTGATACAACTGATTTGTTATAATTATTCTTAGTATTATTTTTATCATTATTCATATCATAATTAGTAGTAAAATTTCAAAAATTAAGTTATTATTAAAGAATATTTATTATTATTATTACCTTTACCAATATTAGTATTATTAATACCATTATAGTTATTATTAGAAAATAACACAATCTATTAGTAATGTTATTAATAAAAATTGGTATTTCCATTATTATTAGTCTTAGTAGTACAAAACAGTATTATTAATTATTACTAATTAGAATTATTATTATAATAATAATTATTATTAATATATATTTATTTAATTATTAATTGTATAATTTATAATAATCAGATAAAGGGAATTGAAGTTGTTTTACGTAGCTTTCCATCTATTGCTAATTTTTGTTTATGTCTCTAGGTTGTTACAAAGCAGTATCAATTCGTACGAACTTGATACTCTCAAAGATTTACTCTATATTTTATTTATTTATTTTACATCCCTGATTAAAAGGGTGTCGATCAATTTGGCTATTTATTAAAAGATGGGTTCGATGAATTTGACCAATACATTCAGTTCTCTCATTGTTACTATCAATTATCAATTGACAAACACATGTATAGTATCATCTATCACTATCTTCATAATTACTCTCATATTTTCACTAACTCCATAAATGAAAACCCCAATCACGGTTCCTACTATACTTGTTTCCTTTCTAATATCCTAAACTTATTTTATCATCTACATGTATATCGGTTAATATTATAGCATTGAACTTGCTTTGCTATTTTAAGAATCACCCTCATCATCTTCAATTATCAACCATCTCTTTCGATCACTTGTAATCACTTCTATTGTTCACTACTTGTTTCCTTCGATTCAACAACAACAAAACACCTCCAAATCTTCTGTGTCTCTGTTCTTGTTCAAACCATCACCTCCGGCTCACAACCCACCAATCGCACCACCTTATCTTGTTCCTGTTTTCGGTTACCAACACAAAAACCATAACCCTTGTGACTTGCTGCTGTTACGTTCTTTGTTTTCTGTTGGAACCACCGGAATAAACAACACCACCTGCAACCCATTTTTGTTTCTATTGATTGTCCTTATACTTCTACTGTTCGAAGACAGCAGGATGCTATACCTGCTACACGTATTCAAACAAACCAAGAAAACCCCATGAACCTGCTTGTTTTTCTTTTACAGCTACCACTATTATATTGTAAACTGCTCCTGCTCAGCTTACGTTACTACTATACTCATTTTTCTACTGCTATCGAATTCCTGTTTCGATTGAAAAACAGTCCAAAGACCCACGAACTCACTGCTACAGCTACGTTTCTGTTTCTTTGCTTCTGCTATTTCTGTCAACTGCAACTACTGTGGTACTTCTTTTTTGTGACCATAACCACCTCCACTCAATCTCTTTTTTTCTGCCGAGTTATTTAAAGAAATGAAAAGGGTTGAAAATGATATAGTCCATGGCTTTGCCAACTTGCCTATAATATATTAAGATATGTGTTAAAGCAAATTGCAAGTGGGACTTTTATCAATCTATGGCCGACACTCTAGAAAAGCTACCACCATATTATTATTATTTTTTTAAAAAAAACGTTGGATACCATATTTTACCTTGGGCCACGTTCGGTTTTAATATAAACCCACCAATTCATGATTACAAAGATAAAGCACCGAAATAGATTTACGTGGTGATAACTATGATGAACGATGGGTATGATGATGATGATGTTATGTAATTAAGATGATGGATAACGATACATGGTGATGATGATGATAGAGGTTACGATGATGAGGATTTAATGATAATAGCTGATAAAAAATAAAAATAAAAACTCTCGCTGCTATGAATCTTGGTTTGTACTCTGGCCGATATTTTTTTTATGTAAAGAAAAGAAAAAAAAGGGGAAACGGAAGAAAGAGGTTATATAAATTTTAATATGAGTTATAACAGAAAAGTAGGAGTAGCGTAATGGTTAAGTGGGTGTGGGCTTGAACGTGAGGTTGTGGGTTCGATCCAACTTGGGGCAATATTTCCTTAAGCCTATTATTTTTGAGGTAGAACTCCTTATTATTATTATTATTATTATTATTATTATTATTATTATTATTAATATTACTATTATTATTATTATTATTATTATTATTATTATTATTATTATTATTATTATTATTATTATTATTATTATTATTATTATTATTATTATTATTATTATTATTAGGATTATCATTATTATCATTATTATAAAAATAACACAAATTAGTTTTATTATCACTAATATTAGTATTAGTATATTATTATAATTTTTAATATTATTATTATTATTAGTAAATCATTATTTCTATAATCATTGTTACTAATATTCATTTTTATCAAAAGTATCATTTTTATAAAAATTATCATTTTTATTATAACTATGATTATTATTATATTAGGATGAAACAATTTTTTTTATTTATTAATAACAACACTATTTTATCAAAACAACTATTAGTTATATAACTCTATATTTACTATGTATAACATAACTATATTATTATTTTTGTAATAAATATTACTAAATGTAATTAATTAGATTATAAATGAAGAACATAGTTAAAATAACAATTAATTCACTAATAATAATATATATGTTCGATTATAATTATATATGTATTAATGAATACACAAATGGAATAGGTTCGTGAATCCGAGGCCAACCCTGCATGGTTCAATTTTGTCATATGTATTTTTACTACAAAATACATTAGGTGAGTTTCATTTGCCCTTTTTACTCTTTACGTTTTTGGGCTGAGAATACATGCAAATGCTTTATTAACTGTTTTACAATATTTATATGCGTGAGTTTCATTTACTCCCTTTTTACTCATTACATTTTTGGGCTGAGAATACATGCAATGTTTAAATAACTGTTTTTGCAATATTTATATGCGTGAGTTTCATTTGCCCTTTTACTCTTTACGTTTTTGGGCTGAGAATACATGCAAATGCTTTAGTAACTGTTTTACAATAATTATATGCGTGAGTTTCATTTGCTCCCTTTTTAAATGCTTTTGCAATATATATTTTTGGGACTGAGGATATATGCGCTTTTATAAATGTTTTACGAAATAGACACAAGTAATCAAAACTACATTCTATGGTTGAATTATCGAAATCGAATATGCCCCTTTTTATTAAGTCTGGTAATCTAAGAATTAGGGAACAGGCACCCTAATTGACACGAACTCTAAAGATAGATCTATCGGGCCCAACAAGCCCCATCCATAGTACCGGATGCTTTAGTACTTCGAAATTTATATCATGTTCGAAGGAGGATCCCGGAATGATGGGGATATTCTTATATACAAATTGTGAATGTCGGTTACCAGGTGTTCAATCCATATGAATGATATTTTTGTCTCTATGTATGGGACGTATATTTATGAGAACTGAAAATGAAATCTTGTGGTCTATTAAAATGATGGGAATGATTATTTATGTTAAACTAATGAACTCACCAACTTTTTGGTTGACACTTGAAAGAACGTTTATTCTCAGGTATGAAAGAAATCTTTCGCTGTGCATTTGCTCATTTTAGAGATATTACTTGGAGTCATTCATGACATATTTCAAAAGACGTTGCATTCGAGTCGTTGAGTTCATCAAGATTATTATTAAGTCAATTATAATAAGATATATTACGAAATGGTATGCATGTTGTCAACTTTCGATGTAATGAAAGATTGTCTTTTCAAAAACGAATGCAATGTTTGTAAAATGTATCATATAGAGGTCAAGTACCTCGCGATGTAATCAACTGTTGTGAATCGTTTATAATCGATATGGACTTCGTCCGGATGGATTAGGATGGGTCTTCACAGTTGGTATAAGAGCGGTGGCCTTAGCAAACCGGGTCTGCATTAGTGTGTCTAACTGATAAGTCGTTAGGACGCATTAGTGAGTCTGGACTTTGACCGTGTCTGCATGTCAAAAGTTTTGCTTATCGTTTTTGTCGGAAATCATCTGCTTATCATCCTTAGGAAATTTCCTGCTCATTATTCTTAGTCTAAACACGTTTTACTGCATTGACTGCATGAATAGTGTATAGACAAAATTCATATCTTAGCGTATCTGTCACTGTAGATTTTATCTGACACGTTTCCTTAATTTTCTCCGTAATTCACGGGATCTTTGGATGTATGTATAGATATTCTATATATAATTAGAATATCATTCGATATTCAAAAATTATTTCATATCAAAACTCTTTAACTGATCGTGAGAGATGGACCCTACACCTAGCTTGGATTCCATTAGTTCCGGAAGCGATTTCGAGATGTATATTGAAGCAGAATCCGAAGTCAATGAACCAGAAGTGCGTCAACCATTTAGTTATTTTTCTTTCTGGAGGAGATGGGGGTGGGTCCGAGACTTACTCACTCGATGGAGAAATGAAGAAGGCGAACCCTACCGTGAACCAAACTTACCTCTTAGCATCAGAGAAAACGATGTACTCACCAGTGAACCTACGTGCAATACTGTATTCACCCTTCTTGCTAAAGTTTTCCACCTCGAAGGTCGCGTTACTGCAATCTCAGAAAATATTCATCCTCTACTTCCAAATACCAATCGAAGGGGAATATTAGAAGAAGTTAGGGAACTTCGAATTGATAATCAAGATCTATCGAATCAGATGAGTGGATGGATAGAAATGATAGAGGGTAGGATAGAAACCCTGACAAGAATGGTGCATGATCTACAAGCTATACTTACTACACCAGCATCATCACCAACCTCAGCACCAATAACACTTGTAACACCGACAAAAACAGTACCACCATCAGCAGCACCAACAGCATAACCGGTACCAACAACAACAACATCATCACACGTCTCAACCTCGCAGTCTATACCTAAAGCATAATCATCATTCTACGAATCGTTTTACATAAACTATCTTCGTCCTTCGTGGCGGTTATATAATCCCTAATGTTTAGAGATTATGTACTCTAGTTGTAACCGTAAATCAAATGAGTTTAATATCATATTAACTCATTAAATCCATGATTGCATCTGAAGAAAATATATATACAAGTATATTTTTATAAAGATTGTAATTAAAAATTCTTTGGTACAAACTGTTAATGGTGATAATATTTTAACGGGTAGGTAATACCCGAGGAATATTTAAATTTCACATTAATAAGTTATAATGTACATTCTTCGAATCTGATTCAACAGTCATTCACAATTCTACTTACATCCACCGGCATACGAATTCGTTCACCACAGAGTAACCATTTTCATTCAATTTCATATTTGAATTTTGACCTATCAGAATCCAACAAGTGGCATAATGAAGAAATAATGGACACAATAAAAATTGATTAGAAACAAACAAATTAACTATAAGAAATTGTGTTAAGAATCCACGCTAACTGTTCCTAGCTAATTGTTCTTAGCTAACTGATTACATTTTATTTATCGCAATTTAATTATCGCAATTTACATTCTCGCAATTTTATTTATCGTCATTTAACTTCTATTATTTACTTTACGCACTTTATTTATCGTCATTTAATTTTTTGTTATTTATTTTTACGCACTTTATATATCGGGACACGTATACAAGGTTTTGACATATCATATCGACGCATCTATATATATTATTTGGAATCACCATAGACACTCTATATGCAGTAATGATCGAGTTCTCTATACAGGGTTGAGGTTGATTTTACAATAATATATTAGTTTGAGTTGTGATCGAGTCTGAGACGTATACGGGTCACGACACGTATTAATTAATTCGAATATTATATATTAAACTATATATGAATTATTGGACTGTCAACTGTGGACTATCGACTGTGGACTAATAACATTGGACAATTAAAATGAATTAAAATATTGATTATAACATATGACTAAACAATTCTTCAAGTTGCCACTTGATTTTGTCTTAAACATCATTTGTATCTTCACGATTACATTCTGCGTTCAAACTTTTCATGATTCTTGAAAACACCTCAATCGAGAGGATGAACCAACCGCACTTCATTTACGGGAGAAAAGATTGATGCATATAGTTATGCACCTGAAAACACTCAGAACCTGAGTAAACGTTTAACACGTAGCTGTGCTAATTCCTTTAGCATTATTATTACCGAAAATAACTTTGCATCTGCTGTTCGAGATAGCCAGTTTTGTCACAGCTCCAGCAAGACAACTTCGACTTTTCGTACGAAACAACCTTATTATAACGTTGATATATACGCGTGCTCTTTTATTGTTACCAGGGAACCTTTCATATTCCACCATATTACCATCAGCGTTTAATCATCTAAAAACACAATTTTCCTGAAACCACCTCGGATTAATAACCGATGATTCAGATATCATAGCATTAAATGCAGAGGAAACAGAAAAATGGTAGATGGTCTAAACGACCAAAAGTTTGATGATAAAGAAAAGAGTGTTAGGAACGCTCGATAGAAAATTGGGTATTGAAAAACAGATTGAGCTACCCATGAAGGAGACCAAGGACAAATACAAGGACCAAACCCTATATTCAAAGAATTCAGGTAATTCTGGATCTGTTGAAATCTTTAGAGAATATTTTGCTCCGAAGTCATGTTAAAATCTTGCGAAAAATCTTTCTCCATCAACCATCGAACTTAGAAATTCCAATATATCATCATCAATATCTTCGATATTTCTGAGGATATTTTTATAAATATTCTCGTCCGAAATTATATACCTCTTTGTGCTTCCTGTGTATCATTATATTGGAAACATTCAATAGAAAATTTAGTACCGAAAAGCAGATTATACGAAACTAGGAAGAAAGCCATGGACAAATCACAAAGAATAAGTTTGACTTCAAAGAATTCAAATGATTCAATGTCTGCTAAAGTCTTTAGTGAATATCTTGCTCCTTACTCTAAACCCTTGCGGATAATAGTCTCCATCATCCTCTGAACTTAGATACTCAAAGATATTATCGTATCTTTCGTTATAAATATCCTCGATATTTCTGAAGATATTTTCATAACTAATCATATCTGAAATTATTTATCTCTTCCTGCTATCAGTGTTACATCATATAGAAACTGTTAGTTCCTATATTCTGTAAACTTTAGAGCTTAAGATATGAATGTTATTGAAGTAATGTTGGGAACTGATGCATGAGTTAGTATAATATAATGACACTTGATCAACGTGATTATATTACAGTAAGTCATGCTGAGTTTCTAATGGAACGTGATGATTCACAGATCATAACGTCATCATGTGCCATGTCACATAACTCTTTCATTCTACTTAACTCCGGAACAAATCAAGAAAATGTATTCTTGATGGTTCTATCTTCCGTGATGTTGATAAATTTGAAAATCAAATTGTGCTATCACGTTCCTTCCTGCTTTGAACATTATAATCATTCGAAACTCTATATCTACAAATTATGGACCATTATTCACTTGACTTAAAGTCGGGAAGAGAAAACAAAAGCATAGAGCTTTGAAATATAAGGGAGAATATAAAGCCCGATAACAACACACAAATTACAAACCGTGTATATCAATGTTTATCGCAACATAAAGACACGGGAGAATTAAAAACATTATAATTCCTAGGGCAAAGTAGAAGAAAGCAGACTCCTCTGGTGGAAGTTGGAAAAGAAGAACGATCATTGCGATAGTTAGAATAAGAACAAGGATCAGAACAGGGTTAAGCATTTTCATAAATCTTTTGAATTTGGGAATTGAGTATAGAAGTGGTGAAAACAAATAGAACGGAAAAGGTAAATTTATAAAGGGAATATAAGACGTAGTAATCGGGGCAGATCACCGTATTTATTTAAAGAGATCTTAATTTCCATAAATCCCGAAAAATCAGATCTTATAGACCTTCAAGATTTTCTTTTAAATCCCTTGAATTCCGGAATTCAACCAAAACAACGTCAAAAGTTAAGACGCAACTTATTTTATAAATTCAATCGTGACTATGTCACCGGTTAAGTCGAATCTTCATTCTCGCATTTCACTCTTTTCCGATAGCTTCATTCGTACTTTTTAAATAATCGAATTATTTTTATCCATATTACTCAATGATGATAAAACTCAAGTTATCAACTCATATTGATCATGAAAACATTCTTATTGTTTGCCATGACAACCTCGATCAAATTTCGGGACGAAATTTCTTTAACGGGTAGGTATTGTGATGACCCAGAAATTTCCGATCAAATTTAAACTTTAATCTTTATATGTTTCCGACACGATAAGCAAAATCTGTAATGTTGAGTCTCAAAAGTTTTGAAATCTATATTCATGTAATTAATTACCCTTTGACCATTCCCGACTATTCACGAACAATTGTGTGTAAATAAAAATATAACTATATATAGATAATTATAAATATAAATGTTTATGTAATATTTTTGAATAAATAAAAATACACTTTAATCAATAGAGTTAATAATAATAATAAATCTCAGTGTTAGTTATATTATTATAGATAAGAGATAGATATGAAATTTAACGCAATTAATTGGTCATCTTTACTAATATTATTATTATTATTACTTTTATTAATATTATTTGAATAAGTATTTAATATTAAAAATAGTGTTATTTTTATTATTATGTATAATACATAATTATGAAATTTGATACAACTGATTTGTTATAATTATTCTTAGTATTATTGTTATCATTATTCATATCATAATTAGTAGTAAAATTTCAAAAATTAAGTTATTATTAAAGAATATTTATTATTATTATTACCTTTACCAATATTAGTATTATTAATATCATTATAGTTATTATTAGAAAATAACACAATCTATTAGTAATGTTATTAATAAAAATTGGTATTTCCATTATTATTAGTCTTAGTAGTACAAAACAGTATTATTAATTATTACTAATTATAAATATTATTATAATAATTATTATTATTAATATATATTTATTTAATTATTAATTGTATAATTTATAATAATCAGATAAAGGGAATTGAAGTTGTTTTACGTAGCTTTCCATCTATTGCTAATTTTTGTTTATGTCTCTAGGTTGTTACAAAGCAGTATCAATTCGTACGAACTTGATACTCTCAAAGATTTACTCTATATTTTATTTATTTATTTTACATCCCTGATTAAAAGGGTGTCGATCAATTTGGCTATTTATTAAAAGATGGGTTCGATGAATTTGACCAATACATTCAGTTCTCTCATTGTTACTATCAATTATCAATTGACAAACACATGTATAGTATCATCTATCACTATCTTCATAATTACTCTCATCTTTTCACTAACTCCATAAACGAAAACCCCAATCACGGTTCCTACTATACTTGTTTCCTTTCTAATATCCTAAACTTATTTTATCATCTACATGTATATCGGTTAATATTATAGCATTGAACTTGCTTTGCTATTTTAAGAATCACCCTCATCATCTTCAATTATCAACCATCTCTTTCGATCACTTGTAATCGCTTCTATTGTTCACTACTTTTTTCCTTCGATTCAACAACAACAAAACACCTCTAAATCTTCTGTGTCTCTATTTTTGTTCAAACCATCACCTCCGGCTCACAACCCACCAATCGCACCACCTTATCTTGTTCCTGTTTTCGGTTACCAACACAAAAACCATAACCCTTGTGACTTGCTGTTGTTACGTTCTTTGTTTTCTGTTGGAACTACCGGAATAAACAACACCACCTGCAACCCATTTTTGTTATTATTGATCGTCCTTATACTTCTACTGTTCGAAGACAGCAGGATGCTATACCTGCTACACGTATTCAAACAAACCCAGAAAACCCCACGAACCTGCGTGTTTTTCTTTTACAGCTACCACTATTATATTGTAAACTGCTCCTGCTCAGCTTACGTTACTACTATACTCATTTTTCTACTGCTATCGAATTCCTGTTTCGATTGAAAAACAGTCCAAAGACCCACGAACTCACTGCTACAGCTACGTTTCTGTTTCTTTGCTTCTGCTATTTCTGTCAACTACATCTACTGTGGTACTTCTTTTTTGTGACCATAACCACCTCCACTCAATCTCTTTTTTTCTGCCGAGTTATTTAAAGAAATGAAAAGGGTTGAAAATGTTATAGTCCATGGCTTTGCCAACTTTCCTATAATATATTAAGATATGTGTTAAAGCAAATTGCAAGTGGGACTTTTATCAATCTATGGCCGACACTCTAGAAAAGCTACCACCATATTATTATTATTTTTTAAAAAAAAACGTTGGATACCATATTTTACCTTGGGTCACGTTCGGTTTTAATATAAACCCACCAATTCATGATTACAAAGATAAAGCATCGAAATAGATTTACGTGGTGATAACTATGATGAACGATGGGTATGATGATGATGATGTTATGTAATTAAGATGATGGATAACTATACATGGTGATGATGATGATAGAGGTTACGATGACGAGGATTTAATGATAATAGCTGATAAAAAAAAAAAACTCTCGCTGCTATGAATCTTGGTTTGTACTCTGGCCGATATTTTTTTTTTATGTAAAAAGAAGAAAAAAAAGGGGAAACAGAAGAAAGAGGTTATATAAATTTTAATATGAGTTATAACAGAAAAGTAGGAGTAGCGTAATGGTTAAGTGGGTGTGGGCTTGAACGTGAGGTTGTGGGTTCGATCCAACTTGGGCCAATATTTCCTTAAGCCTATTATTTTTGAGGTAGAACTCCTTATTATTATTATTATTAATATTATTATTATTATTATTATTATTATTATTATTATTATTATTATTATTATTATTATTATTATTATTATTATTTTTATTAATATTATTATTATTATTATTAGGATTATCATTATTATCATTATTATAAAAATAACACAAATTAGTTTTATTATCACTAATATTAGTATTAGTATATTATTATAATTTTTAATATTATTATTATTATTAGTAAATCATTATTTCTATAATCATTGTTACTAATATTCATTTTTATCAAAAGTATCATTTTTATTATAACTATGATTATTATTATATTAGGATGAAATTTTTTTTTATTTATTAATAACAACACTATTTTATCAAAACAACTATTAGTTATATAACTCTATATTTACTATGTATAACATAACTATATTATTATTTTTATAATAAATATTACTAAATGTAATTAATTAGATTATAAATGAAGAACATAGTTAAAATAACAATTAATTCACTAATAATAATATATATGTTCGATTATAATTATATATGTATTAATGAATACACAAATGGAATAGGTTCGTGAATCCGAGGCCAACCCTGCATGGTTCAATTTTGTCATATGTATTTTTACTACAAAATACATTAGGTGAGTTTCATTTGCCCTTTTTACTCTTTACGTTTTTGGGCTGAGAATACATGCAAATGCTTTATTAACTGTTTTACAATATTTATATGCGTGAGTTTCATTTACTCCCTTTTTACTCATTACATTTTTGGGCTGAGAATACATGCAATGTTTAAATAACTGTTTTTGCAATATTTATATGCGTGAGTTTCATTTGCCCTTTTACTCTTTACGTTTTTGGGCTGAGAATACATGCAAATGCTTTAGTAACTGTTTTACAATAATTATATGCGTGAGTTTCATTTGCTCCCTTTTTAAATGCTTTTGCAATATATATTTTTGGGACTGAGGATACATGCGCTTTTATAAATATTTTACGAAATAGACACAAGTAATCAAAACTACATTCTATGGTTGAATTATCGAAATCGAATATGCCCCTTTTTATTAATTCTGATAATCTAAGAATTAGGGAACAGACACCCTAATTGACGCGAACTCTAAAGATAGATCTATCGGGCCCAACAAGCTCCATCCAAAGTACCGGATGCTTTAGTACTTCGAAATTTATATCATGTCCGAAGGAGGATCCCGAAATGATGGGGATATTCTTATATACAAATTGTGAATGTCGGTTACCAGGTGTTCAATCCATATGAATGATATTTTTGTCTCTATGTATGGGACGTATATTTATGAGAACTGAAAATGAAATCTTGTGGTCTATTAAAATGATGGGAATGATTATTTATGTTAAACTAATGAACTCACAAACTTTTTAGTTGACACTTGAAAGCACGTTTATTCTCAGGTATGAAAGAAATCTTCCGCTGTGCATTTGCTCATTTTAGAGATATTACTTGGAGTCATTCATGACATATTTCAAAAGACGTTGCATTCGAGTCGTTGAGTTCATCAAGATTATTATTAAGTCAATTATAATAAGATATATTACGAAATGGTATGCATGTTGTCAACTTTCGATGTAATGAAAGATTGTCTTTTCAAAAACGAATGCAATGTTTGTAAAATGTATCATATAGAGGTCAAATACCTCGCGACGTAATCAACTGTTGTGAATCGTTTATAATCGATATGGACTTCGTCCGGATGGATTAGGATGAGTCTTCACATTAAAGACGGGGAGTTTATCCCAGTTACGTCCGACGAAATTCTGACGTCTGTTTCACCGCCGGATTTGGTGCCCAGAAAAAATTCGTCTGCAGGTGATGAAGATGGATCGAGGAACGTGGTTGAGAGTTCCAGTTTTTTTGATGCTACCAATGAAATGCGTGAATCTGGTTCTATAGCACCACCGGATTTGGTGCCGAAAAAAAACGTCTGCAGGTGATGAAGATGGATCGTGGAACAAGGTTGAGAGTTCCAATTTTTTTGATGTTCCCAATGACAAGCGTGAAAGCATGTCTGATGGCTTTCTTCATTAAGTGGCCCCCACTCGTTCCAATGTAGAATATATTTTGTCTAAATATAATGATGATAATTATAAAATTTGCATGCGTGACACTTCATCCAATGTAACTTTGAATTTTCAAGATGGGGAATCTGATCTTGCTTTTAGGCAAAATTCCATAACTGGGCCATATATTGAAACTAAAAATAATTCAACCAGTGGGCCTTCGTGTGGGTCTGTAAGTTCAATTTCTATTTTACCAACTGTGGAAACTTTAGCCTCATCTTCGTCTGGGCCTTCATCGGGTTTTGATGGTCCTGTTTCTGAGCCTTCAAATGTTAGCCTGGGTTCCGATGAACGGGATGTGAGTGATCCTTTTTTAAACAAAAGTGAATGTGTTGATTTGCAGGACGTGACCACGGTTGCTCGTTTTCGTGTTAAGGAGAGAAAAATTCATCCATTGATTAAAAGTCATATCATTAAACATGTTTGGGGAAGGAGAAATATGAAGCGGAGACGACGTCGGGAAAATTTTCGTTGGCATGAAAGATATTTTATCAAGAACGTGATGAAAGATTCGGAATAGGAAAATAATGAAGTTGGTTGTTGCTCATGTTACTCCTCTTGCGCGCCCTCGGATTCAGATTCATAGTCTCCTTTACTTGTCGTCGGGTGTTTTTTAGAGTCTTCGTGCTAATGTTCCTTTAGTGTTTCGAGCTTTGTTGTTTTGTGAGTTTTATTCGTGGGTTTGTGTGTGGTCTCGTGTGCGTTTGTGCGGTCTATGTTTTATCTAGCTACTTGCTAGTGTAATTCGTGAACTTCTTTTATATATATAAATAAAAAACTTACTTGCCTTTCAAAAAAAGAAAAAAAGAAAAAACATATCAATTATCTCAATACCTATTATTATTTCATATAAATATAATCTATAGTAATAAATATAATATAAATAATAAATATGATATATATATATACTAATCTAGGTGTTACGTATATAGTTACTGTTAGTATATATCTAATATAAATATATACACATACCGCATATATATATATATAGTTATAGATGCTACAAATCACTAATTATCATGATATTATATTTTATCCGCTATCTAAAACACAACGATTCCGTGTAGACAATTCTAACGAATTCCAATTCAATCGAACATATATGTTCTCTGATCATCGTCACAAAACAAATTCATTTGACCACTTAATAAATGATTCACACATAATTTATTATTTCACTTTTATGATAATTTCGAGAAAGTTAATTATAATTTATAAATAGCATTTAAATTATAATAAATTATCACTAAGTTGCATATTTCATCTAGGTCACTGACCAGAGTGTTACAATCTTTTCTTTTGCTTCTTGACTTTAGACAGAGCTTTAGGTGGGGTGTTCGAACCAATACGAATACCTTCAACCTTCTCAACCCCCATTTTCTCCATCATCTCAAAACAAGCTGTAAACCGACTTTCATTAGGTACGTCTTCAACACCACCCACATCTAAGGAGGAACCAATATGGCAAGTGGACTCCGAATTACCAAGGGCCACTTGAACGTCAACGAAACTAGAATTACCAAGGTCTACTTGAACATTAACTTAACCCGAATCATCATCATCTGACATATAAGTAGTCACGTTTCTGAGCAACTTATCTCTGTAAAGAGGTGTTGATTCCTAAAGGCATTCTGCACGAAGATTAAAATCCACAAGACCACCTTTGGCCAAACCACCATAGACAACACCACTAATGACGTTACCACAAGGGCAAGGGGGTTATCGGGCATTAGGTGTCCCTTGATGATGTTTTGTTGGAGCTTTGAAGTTGGCCTAACATTTTGGGTAGTTTAGCCCCAAACCATGCTCGAAGTGTCGTTTGGATTATAAACTATCATTTGTAGTGGGTCAAACTTGTATTAAACTTAATCAATGGCCTTCGTGCCTTTTGTAAACATTTAAATTGTTGTACGTTTAAATGGAACTTGTGGAATGGTTTACATATTTAATTGGCGCGTAAATGTGTATTATTTTTAAAAAAAAAATTTCGTATGGAATACGGGTTGGGTTGTTTCATTTAAACCTAGTGATGTTCATGTTAAAACTTTATAATGATTGACTAATGTAAATCAGACTAATCAAACAGTGGTATTTTAATCAGACATAAGACATAACAAAGAATTCAGAGATTCTGCCAAATTACCGTTTCTGTGATTTTGGGATAAAGCCGGCGGTTTGGTCAACCGACGGCTTCGTTGAGTCTGTTGAATATTTACGCCGAAGACTATTTAATTTTATCTGAGCATAAATTACAATCGAATAATAAAATAACCTAATGAAGCTGGCGGCTCTAGTCTATGAAGCCGGAGGCTTCATATCCCAGATCTGGTTTTTCAACTTCTTTCATATAGTTCGAATATATAAGCAACAGTTCACAAGGTGTTACATGATTCAAGCATATGTAAGGCTATTAGCCCATAAATAAAGTAAAAACAAATGAAAAACAAGAATTAAGATAGAAAATCATACCGACATAAAAGAAATTGCAAAACAAACTTGATTGGATAACTTGGAAGTTCAAGATAAACAAAACCCCAAAGAATTCGTATTTTTGTCTCTGAATGCAGAGTACAAAAGTTTGGTATATGAAAAACTGACCCTAAGGCATCTATTTATAACTTCAGAAACCGCCAACCCAAGTCGGCGGCTTGGATTGAAAGCCGGCGGCTTCCCTTGACTTGGATTGGGGCCTACATAAAACTTGACCTTGAAGATTACGGCGTATCTTTTCATATAACTTAAGCCGGCGGCTTCAGGACAAAGCTGGCGGCTTGACTTCTTTCGAATCAAGGCGAAAATCTCTTCCAAAATTAGCTTGAACTTGGTCGGCAAGTAGAACAAACCGTGTGATTTAGGCCGGCGGCTTCATTGTGAAGCCGACAGGTTGACTGTATTTTGATTGATCGCCAAGGTTTTCAATTTCTGTGATCAAATCTGGAACATTCTGGAATTCTGCAGGGAAGTCGGCTGCTTCATTGCCTTCATAGGAAGGATGTACAACAAAACCTCAATCACCAGGGAAGTCCGAAGCACACGACGGGCCCTGGTTAATGTACGAATCCGAAATCAAACCAGTATGGACATCCATGGCACTAGGATTTGGTGCACTAGTTGGGTCGATTGTGTCGTTCACAATTTTGGGAAGACAATTATTAGCTTTAGATTTCAAAACTTGATTCACATTACCAAAATGGTTGGCATATAAATCACAACCAAAAGAAGAGTGCCCCTTATTAACAACAAATACATCACCACCATTCGAATTACCTTTCAGCACGACACAACATTGGCCGGAATCTTAGCGCCAAAACTTAACCGCCCGGTTCGACATGGTAATAAGATCAGGTGGAAAAGAAACGTTAAAGACACGATCAAATGAAATCAAATCACTAATTTCGTTAAGCCTAATTAACAAAGAGTTAGAGTTAAAATTATTTTTAACATTCTTACCAAAGTCGGTTACTGGAGAGGGCGAAGATGATTCGATAAAAGCAAAGGCTACCCCAAGCTGCTGTAATTCGACAGAAATCTTGGCAACACATTGAACCTTTCCTAAGGTCTTAGCGACCTCCAAAATAGGACCTAACTGATGTTTAGACCAAATGGCTCTACCAACAAAGAGTGGTTTGCCAAACAAAGAAGCATCATCCAATTCTTTTATAGTCGAAGCAGCAGAGACATGAGAATCAAACTTGAAAAATGCATACTTTTGGTCTGGCCAGCTTTTAAACTCGGTAACGAAACCACACTTATTGCACGCTTCTTGGAAAACTCCCTTGTCGAATCCAATCCTGAAACGTCCAATAAAAATGGTACAATCGGTGACCTCATTATTCACCGGAGATTTTCCTGGCCATGAGAAACTGGGCTGAGAAGAATCGTACGATAATTGGCTGGGGTTCACATGGGCGACTCTAGCCTTTGGGCTGTGGGGTCCGATGATCCCGCTATTTTGAATTTTTTTATACAATGTACACTTCAAATTGTATATGACATCATTAAATTTAACCACAGTACCTCATATATCATCAAAATTTAGGGTATTTTTTTGAGGTAAAAAAACCACTAAAGTACCCTTAAAATATAATTAGCTTTCAAAATCTTTTTGGGACCCCATATGATTTTCATCTTAGATTCGCCACTAAGGGTTCAGAAAGTCAGCAAGGGTGATTGGGTTGGGATCATAACAGATCGAGGGGGATCGTGGGTATGTTGAAAAGTTGGCCGGAAATGGCGATTTAGGGTGGTGCACAGTGGTGGAGTATCTGAAAATGTATGAGAAAAGAAAAGTTAACGTTTATGGGAAACTCTTAGGAAGCATTTCAAAATTTGAAAGAAAAAAAAATGTTTGTTGTTTTTTTGTTAGTTGTACCAACTATGGTGAGAATTAGTAGTGTGAGGTTATTTGCGCAATTCTGTATTTATTCAACACATATGGAGGAATATGGTTGGTTGATGTGGAAATAAAGTGGGAAAAAAGAAGGTAAATGACATTTTAGGACTTACCATTCATCATTTTCCCTATATTGTTGTAATGACCCGCACTTTTTCGATCATACTATACTTATAAGATTAATATTTACATAAATTAAACCTTGCCAACATGATAAGCAATCCAAATTGTCGAGACTTATATTTCCGAAAAGAGTTTTACACAACGTTTGACCGTCTAGTTTGACCGATGATATCACAAACTATACAATATATGATAATTATACGTTTGTGTATATAAATGTATATATACATATTTAACATGATTAATAAATGTTTTAATATCTCATTTTGTATTAATAACAACAAGTTATATGTGTATTTTGAAACTACTAACTTAAGTTTTCAAAACGATAACTATACGTAACGTTATTTGACATAAATACTTTAGACATATAATGTTTATACATATATTGTATAAGTAATGTATTTAATCACTTTTAAAGACTTAAATACATAAAACCATATAAGTGTATACACAAAAGATAGCTATATTTGAATCCTCATTCCATTTTTCACAAAATTTCTATACGTATACCTAGAGTATTTGTACTCGTATCATACCAAGCTTCTATACGTATTTACTAATAGTAAATACACATCAAAATCACCACCTAACCAGCCATTATTCATGCCCTTAGAGCTAGGTAATTACTTTTGGATGATTACTTGACTAATTAGCAAGATTACAAACTAAAATTTTGTCCATGACACCTAATGGCCACGTTTTTGAAAGGCCTATATGTATCACCATTTTGTTTCATTTTTACTTCAAATCTCTTAGCAAAAACACACACTCTTTCAAGAACTCTAAACTCCATAACACTTCAGCAACTTATCAAGAAGATCTAGCTTCAAAAACACTAGTTAAACATCATAAGAAAACCATACAAAAACACTTCAAGAAAACCCTCCAAGAACACCAACTTACTTCCAAACTTTCATCCACTTCTATCACCCTTTTGATTCTAGCTTCTTACTCCTCTTTTACAGCAAACTTATCCAAGGAACTTGAGGTAGAATTTATGTTCATAACCTTATTCGATTCATATATATATAGCTATCTTATTTTGTGGTACAAAAGTTTAACAACAAGAACATAGTTTGAATGTTTTCAAACTTGTTTGCAAACTAAATAGATCCTTCTAACTTAACTTTTAAAATACTTCAAGACACGTAACATAACTTATTTATATGTTAATTCAACAAGGTAAAACTTGGTTTTTCAAAGTATAAATATTTTTGGAAAAATGGTCATTAAATGATTTTGTTGTAACAAAATGTTTAACTTCATATGTTTCACTAAACTTACACTTATGCCGTATGATTTTGAATACAAACCAAGGTATTTACAGTTCATAGTCTTAAAGAAGAACTCGATCCAAGAAGATGGCAATTTGAATCAACGAAAACGGACTTATAACGAAGAAACTATGACCGAAACAAAATTGGTTATCCAAGACTTAATTGACTACGGGATTCATTGGAAAAATTTACATAAAATCACATACTTCTAAGATAACATGATATTTTATATATATGTACTTATAATTCAATTTTATATGGTTCAGGATCACCCGTAAACAACACGAGAAGATTAATCATAAGATCCCATGATTGTACGCAACACGTCATTTGACAACACCGGTACCATGGGTCAAGATTAATCTCGACCAATACATATACGATGGGGTTTTATTTATTTCGTTGGGGGGTTTTATTTATTTCATTGCGGGTATATTAAACATCTAAAAATGAACCATTAAAATTGAATTACTAACATCGGACTGCTAACTACGGACTAAGGAATTATTCAAAGTATTAAAAGTATAACAAGTATATATTTATAACGTTTGTTTAAAAATGAAAACATATTGATATATTATATATGGATAGGTTCGTGATATCAACCGGAAGACCGAGTCAAATTATTTATATCATCAAGACAAGAGTGAGTATATAGTCCCACTTTTAAACTCTAAATATTTTGGGATGAGAATACATGTATTTTATGTTTTACGATATGGACACAAGTAACTGAAAAATATATTCTACGTTGAGTTGTACCACTGGCATACTTCCCTGTAGCTTGGTAACTGTTATTTACAGCGGTATTGTAAACGCGAATCCTGTTGATAGATCTATCGGGCCTGACAACCCCAACCGGACTGGACGACCAGTATTCAACGGTTGCACAGTACTTCGTTTTGTGACTACACTTGGTACGGTGTAGTAAGATTTCATATTAAAGGGAATATGCGACGTGAAAATGTTAAGTATGGTTACCAAGTGCTCAACCACTTAGAATACTTTTATTAAACTGTTTATATACGAAATCTTGTGGTCTATATATATATTGCTGCCGGCATTAAACCTATATCTCACCAACTTTATGTTGACCTTTTTAAAACATGTCTATTCTCAGGTGATTTCTAAAGCTTCCGCTGCATCATGTTGGATCTAACCAGGATCTTGCGTACGCATGTTTGTGTCAAAAATAAAACTGCATATCCGAGATGTTGTATTGTAAAATATGCTAGAAACCGTGTTGTTGTCATCATTTGTAAAGTTTGTAAGTCGAAGATTATCGCTAAACGTTAATCTTCTTTTTATTGTCTTAAGCTTGTAACAAAAATAATGGTTATGGTTTGTAATGTATAATATATGCAGTTTTCTTTCAAAAATGTCTCATATAGAGGTCAATACCTCGCAATGAAATCATACGTTATCTAACGCGTTCTTATGGTTAAGGACGGGTTATGACAATTGTAGGGGAGGTCCTGCGAAAAAATAGCTCGACGCCAGGATGATAAAAAACTTCATACCTCCCGTTCTTCATACTTTTTCAATATGGAAAAAATGCAAAACAAAAGAAAAAGGTCGTCTTATTCAAAACCCCAATTATAACATCCATTCTCTCCTAATTCACACCTCGGAACGCGCACAAGGGGATAATAGAATATTCATTTGCAAACTTAAGTACTCTGTATAGACACTAAAAAGGTGATCATTGCCAATTAAAAGAGAGGAGTCAGTGGTCGAACTTGAGCCCGACTACATAGGGGTGAAACTAGTGATATTGGATAAACACTATAGTAAAAAAAATATGGGAGCTTAATCCCGACGTGAGTCCCTTGGGTGTGTTTGTACACAAACTTCTAGGAGCTTAAGTTTATTTTTTCATAAGTTCCACCTTCTATCCTTGATTGGAAGGAAAATATTCCAGAGCTTATGAATAAAATAAACTCTTGAAAAATAAACTAGTTGAATTAGCTTATGAAAATAAGCTAGGAAACTTATGGAGGTAAAATTACATTATGAGCCTCGAATCAGTACTACATTTATCATTTATTTTTTTATCCTATTATGTCATTTTATATAAATAAACTCTTTTACCAAACACTTATAAAACATAAACTTCAGTTTTAGCTTAAAAAATGAGTTTCAGTTTCTAGCTTAAAAAATGAGTTTCGGCTTTCAATTCCATGCTCTGGCTACATGCTCTAGCTACATGCTTCAGCTACAGCTACAACTACAACTACAAGCTAGTTTAATGGAAACAAAAAGGTAAAAAGAGATGTAGGTAGACAAGAGTATTTTAAGCAAAACTATCGGCGTTGGGCTGCTAACTATCAATATCGAGCGGCTACTTCATTTGACGTTGACGCCACGCTTGTCTACGCATTATTTGGATTTGGACTCAAACCACTGGCCGCTGAATGTTTTTCTCCAACTTTAATTAAATTAAATAAAAACAAAATACCACATCAAAACACACACTTCGTTTTCCCCACGCTAAACACGAATAAACCCTTTTTATTCCTCACTACAGTCTCTTTCAATTTCATCTAAAAAA
This sequence comes from Rutidosis leptorrhynchoides, assembly GCF_046630445.1. Taxonomy (NCBI): domain Eukaryota; kingdom Viridiplantae; phylum Streptophyta; class Magnoliopsida; order Asterales; family Asteraceae; genus Rutidosis; species Rutidosis leptorrhynchoides. The sequence goes on from NC_092339.1 coordinate 170,470,476, forward strand.
AGGTTCAGTTGCCAGCAACCTCAATCAAACACACCTGCGTTTTTGCTGAGTTAGTAAGTTTTTGCTTCTGGGTCCTTTTCTTTTTATATTTTTTGTTTCCATTTTCATACTTTGTTGCTTTCCCTTGTTGCTACTGTCAATGATTTGTTGTTGGATTAGTTACTTTATAGATAATTTGTTGTTTTGACGATCTGAAGTGATTTTGGTTGGATCTACCTTTTAATGCTATGATAAGATGTAAATCTGATATTTAAATACTCCGTATAATAAAGTAGGTAAAAAAATGAACTTAAAAATGCATCGGAAGTTGTATTGAGTTGTTGTAAACTACTTTTAGGTCACGGTTTAATTTGTGCTCATTTTGAACAATTTGAAATGGGTTTGGGTCGTTGCAACAGGCTTTCATTTATTAATTATTTTTTAAAGAAATTGCTATGGGATTTTGTCTTTTATAAGATGAACAGAATTAGTATTCAGTAGCATGGAATTTGGGTATTTGTGTTCTTAATGAAATGGAATCTGCTTCTTTCCTTACCTATTAAAGTCGATTTCTTGAGGCGATTACTATGGCCTTTTAATTTCATAACCCTAAAACACTAATTTAGATTTGTCATATTATATGTGTCTGGCTCGAATTTGTTTTGACTCTCGAACCATAGAACATGAGCCCCGGTGATTATGCATTGTCAGAAAAGTCATTCAACTAGTGTCCCAGGATTTTTGAGCAGTCCGACTACTCACCGACTATTCTTCAACTAGGCACATTTATTTGGTCAAAATTGTCAAAAGTCAAATTTAGTTGGTCAAATCGGATTTATTAGTCCAAAGTCAAATTTATTTGGTCAAATTCGGTCTGAGTCAGTTAAATACAACCAAAATTAGTCCTCGACTTGTCCGATTAGTTCCTACAAGGTCTCGACCGGTTAGTTACTAGCGACTTTTATGACCTTGTGATTAAGTAATGCTACTTTCGTTTGTGTTATTATAATTATGGAGGTTTGTATTGTAATTGTAATGGCACTTCTTCTAAAGGATGGAATTCAATTTTACAATAAGAGTTGAAGCAATTTAGTCCAATTTGAGCGGGTTTTATTTGTGTTCTGCTAATCTGCAGTAACCCATGAAGTTGAAACTTTCAAATCTACCTTACTAACATTGGTCTAATATAGTTATCAGGATTAGGATTATATGCAAGTTGCTGATTGTTTGAGCAGTTATGCTACATCTTGTCATTTATTTTAGTTTATCATCCATATGTGATTATTTTTAATTCATGAAAATTTACTAATTTTTGTGTGTTTATGACATATGTAAAACAGATAATTTAAATACTTAGAATGTCGAACATAGACATTGAAGGAATCTTGAAGGACCTTCCTAATGATGGTCGTATTCCAAAAACAAAAATTGTATGTACGCTGGGCCCCGCTTCCCGTTCTGTGGTGATGTGTGAAAAGCTACTGAAAGCAGGGATGAACGTTGCTCGATTCAACTTTTCACATGGGACCCACGAGTATCATCAAGAGACATTGAATAATCTTCGAACTGCCATGCATAATACTCAGATTTTGTGTGCCGTTATGCTTGATACCAAGGTAAAAGTTTTAAGTAGTTGTCTTCATGCATTTTGCATCAATATGCTCTTTTAAAGAAGTAGACTAATTAGATAGGTTTTGGCTTTAAGTCTAGTTTTTGAAGCGTCGTTATTAATTTGAACTCAAGTTGTTTTTTTTTTTGGTGAACTTAAAATAATAATAGTAATTTTTTGTAAAAGCGAAATCTATACAGAGCTTATTAGTATTTGAAGGGTTATGTGTTTAACTTCATAAATCTATTCCTAAAAGTATTAATCGTTTAGGTATGATTAAAAAGTTCTTCATGACCAAAATTTGTTTTTCATTGAAATTTCAAATTTTCTTGTATATCATGGTAACATTATTGTATTGATTATAGGTCTTTGATCCTATCTAAAAGTCCATGAGTCATATGTATCAATTCAATAACAAAAGCTAGTCCGTTTGACTCTAAAAGTCAACATATTTCTTTGAAACGATGTAATGAATCCCGATTACTCTGTTTTTTTTTCCTGCAGGGCCCCGAGATTCGAACTGGGTTTTTGAAGGATGAAAAACCCGTCCAACTCAAAAAAGGCCAAGAGATCACAATAAGCACCGACTACACCATTAAAGGAGACGAGGAAACTATATCTATGAGCTACAAGAAACTGCCTGTTGACTTAAAACCAGGAAACACAATTTTGTGTGCTGATGGAACCATCACTTTAACGGTTATATCGTGTGATCCGGCAGCTGGGACCGTTAAATGTCGGTGTGAGAATACCGCCATGTTAGGTGAGCGTAAGAACGTGAATCTTCCTGGTGTTGTTGTTGATCTTCCGACACTTACTGAAAAGGATACGAGTGATATTCTTGAATGGGGTGTTCCTAATAATATTGATATGATTGCTCTCTCGTTTGTGCGTAAGGGATCGGATCTTGTGAATGTTCGTAAAGTTCTTGGTCCACATGCCAAGAATATTCAGCTTATGTCAAAGGTATGTTTTGTCTAGCAACTTTGTTGCATTTTGATAGGGTTGTTCATCGGTTCGGTTTTTGGTTTCCTTAGTTTATTCGGTTTGGTTTGTCTAGTTTTGAAAATTTTCGAGGCAAAACCGAAACTGAATACATATTCAAAACCCGAAACTGAAACCGATCCGAAAACCGAATTCGAATTCGGTTGGGTTAAAACTGAAAAATCCGAAAATCATAATTTAAGCAAAAAAATTATTACAAGCCGATTTTAAATTTGACTTTCGATTTTAAAATTGGTTTTCCGTCTATGTATATTAATAATAATTCAATATATTATTAGTTGAATTTGGTTTTGTTTTCAATTAAACCAAATTTGAAAAAGTAAAACCGAAAACCAGATGCAAATTTGAAAACCGAATTTAAATTTGCTTTGGTTATTTTCGATTTTCATTTGTTTCAGTTTTCTGGTTAATCGGTTTGAAGCCAAATATTGAACAGCCCCTACATTTTGATTTGTGATTAAGTAAAAACTATTAACAATCAATAATTACATTGTGAAGGTTGAGAACCAAGAAGGAGTTGTAAACTTTGACGAGATCTTGTGTGAGACCGACTCGTTCATGGTTGCTCGTGGCGATCTAGGAATGGAAATCCCAGTCGAAAAAATCTTTTTGGCGCAAAAAATGATGATCTACAAATGTAATCTTGCTGGTAAGCCTGTTGTAACCGCAACACAAATGCTCGAGTCAATGATCAAATCACCTCGACCCACTCGTGCCGAAGCCACCGACGTCGCAAACGCCGTTCTCGACGGCACCGATTGTGTCATGCTTAGTGGCGAAAGTGCAGCCGGTGCGTACCCAGAAATTGCTGTCAAAACCATGGCCCGCATATGCATCGAAGCTGAATCGTCTCTCGATTATGGACTCATCTTCAAAGAGATGATAAGATCAACTCCGCTACCTATGAGCCCGTTAGAGTCGCTCGCATCATCCGCTGTTAGAACCGCGAACAAGGCTCGAGCCAAACTCATTGTGGTTCTAACCAGGGGTGGAACTACAGCTAAGTTAGTGGCTAAATACAGGCCAGCGGTTCCGATTTTGTCGGTGGTGGTCCCGGTTTTGTCGACGGACTCGTTTGATTGGACATGTAGTGACGAGACGCCAGCTAGGCATAGTCTTGTGTACCGGGGATTAATTCCGCTTCTTGCTGAGGGGTCCGCTAAGGCCACTGATGCTGAATCCACTGAGGTGATTTTGGAAGCTGCGTTAAAGTCGGCATCGGGAAAAGGGCTTTGTAAGAAAGGTGATGCTGTGGTGGCACTTCATAGGATTGGGGCTGCATCTGTCATCAAGATTTGTGTGGTTAAATAAGATGATTAAAGAAAGTTAAGTTTGGCTTTGTACTTTATGCCTGAGGCATGTTTTGAGTTTAATGATTTGGATAATATGTGACCATGGACCAGTTTAAATAAGAATTTGCCAAACAGTATTTGTAATCGAATCAAGTATCTAGATAAGTTTTTGTAGTCCGATGATTAAGGTTTGGCAAGAACCGATTACTGATATGGATCATGATGAGACTTGTTATTGCTAAAACGGGTAAAGACTTAGTCCAGCGTTGTTTATATGTTTGTGAATATTGTGATGTTTATGGTCACAGCCCGACCCGATTACATCCTCTCAATACAACTTCTAAACCACCTGTTTCAAATTATTTAACTACAAAGAAACTAAAGTTTATATCTTTTTGTTATATGATATTCACTCGACGTATCACATATGTTTAAATTTTCGTTTTATCCTTACTTTGAAATATACATAGTTACTGATAAATTTTTGAAGTTTTTCATTCACTACAAATCTACAATATTGTGAGTAGTTTTGTATGGACAATTTTATAACACGAGCAACACAACATGAATGAAAAAACACCATTTAAGATCAGTCTTAATCGTAATTTTGAACATACTTAGTGTACTATCATATTATTAGATGCATTATCTAATAAAATGGTAAAAACTTTATCGACTAAATTATATTCAACCAATCTGTCAGGTAAAATTTTTCTTAAACTATTAAACCTATAGGGATAACCAAATATTCTAAACGCAATTGTCGGTTTAATTAATAACCACGAATTCGAATTAAACCAATGAGCCGTAACATTTAAATAAGATTAAAATAAGAATTTTTCGTATCAGGTGCTATTGTCTAAACATCACAAATTATAGAAACATTATATTTATAACCTTCAATTATGAAATGTCCCGTTCTTATTGATTAAAAACGTTCCATATTAATTGATTTCGTTGCGAGGTTTTGACATCTATATGAGACGTTTTTCAAAGACTGCATTCATTTTTAAAACAAACCATAACCTTTATTTTATAAATAAAGGTTTAAAAAGCTTTACGTAGATTATCAAATAATGATAATCTAAAATATCATGTTTACACACGACCATTACATAATGGTTTACAATACAAATATGTTACATCGAAATCAGTTTCTTGAATGCAGTTTTTACACAATATCATACAAACATGGACTCCAAATCTTGTCCTTATTTTAGTATGCAACAGCGGAAGCTCTTAGTATTCACCTGAGAATAAACATGCTTTAAACGTCAACAAAAATGTTGGTGAGTTATAGGTTTAACCTATATATATCAAATTGTAACAATAGACCACAAGATTTCATATTTCAATACACATCCCATACATAGAGATAAAAATCATTCATATGGTGAACACCTGGTAACCGACATTAACAAGATGCATATATAAGAATATCCCCATCATTCCGGGACACCCTTCGGATATGATATAAATTTCGAAGTACTAAAGCATCCGGTACTTTGGATGTGGTTTGTTAGGCCCAATAGATCTATCTTTAGGATTCGCGTCAATTAGGGTGTCTGTTCCCTAATTCTTAGATTACCAGACTTAATAAAAAGGGGCATATTCGATTTTGATAATTCAACCATATAATGTAGTTTCACGTACTTGTGTCTATTTTGTAAATCATTTATAAAACCTGCATGTATTCTCATCCCAAAAATATTAGATTTTAAAAGTGGGACTATAACTCACTTTCACAGATTTTTACTTCGTCGGGAAGTAAGACTTGGCCACTGGTTGATTCACGAACCTATAACAATATATACATATATATCAAAGTATGTTCAAAATATATTTACAACACTTTTAATACATTTTGATGTTTTAAGTTTATTAAGTCAGTTGTCCTCGTTAGTAACCTACAACTAATTGTCCATAGTTAGATGTACAGAAATAAATTGATATATATTATCTTGAATCAATCCACGACCCAGTGTATACGTATCTCAGTATTGATCACAACTCAAACTATATATATTTTGGAATCAACCTCAACCCTGTATAGCTAACTCCAACATTCACATATAGAGTGTCTATGGTTGTTCCGAAATATATATAGATGTGTCGACATGGTAGGTCGAAACATTGTATACGTGTCTATGGTATCTCAAGATTACATAATATACAATACAAGTTGATTAAGTTATGGTTGGAATAGATTTGTTACCAATTTTCACGTAGCTAAAATGAGAAAAATTATCCAATCTTGTTTTACCCATAACTTCTTCATTTTAAATCCGTTTTGAGTGAATCAAATTGCTATGGTTTCATATTGAACTCTATTTTATGAATCTAAACAGAAAAAGTATAGGTTTATAGTCGGAAAAATAAGTTACAAGTCATTTTTGTAAAGGTAGTCATTTCAGTCAAAAGAACGACGTCTAGATGACCATTTTAGAAAACATACTTCCACTTTGATTTTAACCATAATTTTTGGATATAGTTTCATGTTCATAATAAAAATCATTTTCCCAGAATAACAACTTTTAAATCACAGTTTATCATAGTTTTTAATTAACTAACCCAAAACAGCCCGCGGTGTTACTACGACGGCGTAAATCCGATTTTACGGTGTTTTTCGTGTTTCCAGGTTTTAAATCATTAAGTTAGCATATCATATAGATATAGAACATGTGTTTAGTTGATTTTAAAAGTCAAGTTAGAAGGATTAACTTTTGTTTGCGAACAAGTTTAGAATTAACTAAACTATGTTCTAGTGATTACGAGTTTAAACCTTCGAATAAGATAATTTTATATATATGAATCGAATGATGTTATGAACATCATTACTACCTCAAGTTTAGTAGGTAAACCTACTGGAAGTGACAAGAAATGATCTAGCTTCAAAGGATCTTGGATGGCTTGAAAGTTCTTGAAGTAGGATCATGACACAAAAACAAGTTCAAGTAAGATTTTTACTCGAATTAAGATAGTTTATAGTTATAGAAATTGAATCAAAGTTTGAATATGAATATTACCTTGAATAAGAAAGATAACCTACTGTATATAACAAAGGTTTCTTGATCTTAGATGATTACTTGGAATGGATTAGAAAGCTTGGAAGTAAATTAGTAAACTTGAAGGGATTTTTGAAGTGTTCTTGAAGTGTTCTTCCTATGATGATTATAGCTTGATTCTTGAAGTGATTTTTGATGAAGATGATGATTAACTACTGGAAAAATACGTTCATAATAGTGTGTGTGTGTGTTGAGAGAGAATTAGAAAGAGAATTGGAAGTGAAATGGAGTGAATGATGAGTGGTAATTGGTGAGTGGTGAGTGGGGTTAAAAGGAGTTCTAGTTAGTTGACTAGCTCATGGTAGAAGTTAAAATTGATTAGTCATACATGACATAATCAAGAGTGGAATCCCATGCTAGTTCCTATTGGTATATACCTATAGTAAGTACGTTTTGAAGCTGTGTATAATACGGGTAAGAATACGACTAGAATTCTTGATGAAAGAAAAGAATGGAAAAGTAACTGTAACCATTTTCGTTAAGTATGAGTGTTTTGATATATGTCTTGAAGTCTTCCAAAAGTATTTTAATACATCTAAATACACTACATGTATATACATTTTAACTGAGTCGTTAAGTCATCGTTAGTCGTTACATGTAAGTGTTGTTTTGAAACCTTTAAGTTAACGATCTCAATTAATGTTGTTAACCCATTGTTTATTATATCTAATGAGATGTTAAATTATTATATTATCATGATATATTAATATATCTTAATATGATATATATACATTTAAATGTCGTTACAATGATAATCGTTACATATATGTCTCGTTTCGAAATCCTTAAGTTAGTAGTCTTGTTTATATGTATATAACTCATTGTTAATATACTTATGGAGATACTTACTTATCATAATCTCATATTAACCATATGTATATCCATATATATATCGTCATGTCGTTTTTACAAGTTTTAACGTTCGTGAATCGCCGGTCAACTTGGGTGGTCAATTGTCTATATGAAACATATTTCAATTAATCAAGTCTTAACAAGTTTGATTGCTTAACATGTTGGAAACATTTAATCATGTAAATATCAATCTCAATTAATATATATAAACAAGGAAAAGTTCGGGTCACTACAGTACCTACCCGTTAAATAAATTTCGTCCCGAAATTTTAAGCTGTTGAAGGTGTTGACGAATCTTCTGGAAATAGATGCGGGTATTTCTTTTTCATCTGATCTTCACGCTCCCAGGTGAACTCGGGTCCTCTACGAGCATTCCATTGAACCTTAACAATTGGTATCTTGTTTTGCTTAAGTCTTTTAACCTCACGATCCATTATTTCGACGGGTTCTTCGATGAATTGGAGTTTTTCGTTGATTTGGATTTCATCTAACAGAATAGTGAGATCTTCTTTAGCAAAACATTTCTTCAAATTCGAGACGTGGAAAGTGTTATGTACAGCCGCGAGTTGTTGAGGTAACTCAAGTCGGTAAGCTACTGGTCCAACACGATCAATAATCTTGAATGGTCCAATATACCTTGGATTTAATTTCCCTCGTTTACCAAATCGAACAACGCCTTTCCAAGGTGCAACTTTAAGCATGACCATCTCTCCAATTTCAAATTCTATATCTTTTCTTTTAATGTCAGCGTAGCTCTTTTGTCGACTTTGGGCGGTTTTCAACCGTTGTTGAATTTGGATGATCTTCTCGGTAGTTTCTTGTATAATCTCCGGACCCGTAATCTGTCTATCCCCCACTTCACTCCAACAAATCGGAGACCTGCACTTTCTACCATAAAGTGCTTCAAACGGCGCCATCTCAATGCTTGAATGGTAGCTGTTGTTGTAGGAAAATTCTGCTAACGGTAGATGTCGATCCCAACTGTTTCCGAAATCAATAACACATGCTCGTAGCATGTCTTCAAGCGTTTGTATCGTCCTTTCGCTCTGCCTATCAGTTTGCGGATGATAGGCAGTACTCATGTCTAGACGAGTTCCTAATGCTTGCTGTAATGTCTGCCAGAATCTTGAAATAAATTTGCCATCCCTATCAGAGATAATAGAGATTGGTATTCCATGTCTGGAGACGACTTCCTTCAAATACAGTCGTGCTAACTTCTCCATCTTGTCATCTTCTCTTATTGGCAGGAAGTGTGCTGACTTAGTGAGACGATCAACTATTACCCAAATAGTATCAAAACCACTTGCAGTCCTTGGCAATTTAGTGATGAAATCCATGGTAATGTTTTCCCATTTCCATTCCAGGATTTCAGGTTGTTGAAGTAGACCTGATGGTTTCTGATGCTCAGCTTTGACCTTAGAACACGTCAAACATTCTCCTACGTATTTAGCAACATCGGCTTTCATACCCGGCCACCAAAAATGTTTCTTAAGATCCTTGTACATCTTCCCCGTTCCAGGATGTATTGAGTATCTGGTTTTATGAGCTTCTCTAAGTACCACTTCTCTCATATCTCCAAATTTTGGTACCCAAATTCTTTCAGCCCTATACCGGGTTCCGTCTTCCCAAATATTAAGATGCTTCTCCGATCCTTTGGGTATTTCATCCTTTAAATTTCCCTCTTTTAAAACTCCTTGTTGCGCCTCCTTTATTTGAGTAGTAAGGTTAGTGTGAATCATTATACTCATAGATTTTACTCGAATGGGTTCTCTGTCCTTCCTGCTCAAGGCGTCGGCTACCACATTTGCCTTCCCGGGTGGTAACGAATTTCAAAGTCGTAATCATTCAATAATTCAATCCACCTACGCTGCCTCATATTCAGTTGTTTTTGATTAAATATGTGTTGAAGACTTTTGTGGTCGGTATATATAACACTTTTGACCCCATATAAGTAGTGCCTCCAAGTATTTAATGCAAAAACAACCGCGCCTAATTCCAAATCATGCGTCGTATAATTTTGCTCGTGAATCTTCAATTGTCTAGTCGCATAAGCAATCACCTTCGTCCGTTGCATTAATACACAACTGAGACCTTGCTTTGATGCGTCACAATAAATCACAAAATCATCATTCCCTTCAGGCAATGCCAATATAGGTGCCGTAGTTAGCTTTTTCTTCAATAATTGAAACGCCTTCTCTTGTTCATCCTTCCATTCAAATTTCTTCCCTTTATGCGTTAATGCAGTCAAGGGTTTTGCTATTTTGGAGAAATCTTGGATGAATCTTCTGTAGTAACCAGCCAATCCTAAAAATTGACGTATATGCTTCGGAGTTTTTGGGGTTTCCCACTTTTCAACGGTTTCGATCTTTGCCGGGTCCACCTAGATACCTTCTTTGTTCACTATGTGACCGAGGAATTGAACTTCTTCCAACCAAAATGCACACTTTGAAAACTTAGCGTACAATTTTTCTTTCCTCAATACTTCTAGCACTTTTCTCAAATGTTCTTTGTGCTCTTGATCATTCTTTGAGTAAATAAGTATGTCATCGATGAAAACAATGACAAACTTGTCAAGATATGGCCCACACACTCGGTTCATAAGGTCCGTGAACACAGCTGGTGCGTTAGTCAATCCAAACGGCATAACCATAAACTCGTAATGACCATAACGTGTTCTGAAAGCAGTCTTTGGAATATCATCTTCTTTCACCCGCATTTGATGATACCCGGAACGTAAGTCAATCTTTGAATAAACAGACGAGCATTGTAGTTGATCAAATAAGTCGTCGATTCTCGGTAGTGGGTAGCGGTTCTTGATGGTAAGTTTGTTCAACTCTCGGTAGTCGATACACAACCTGAATGTACCATCTTTCTTCTTGACAAACAAAACAGGAGCTCCCCACGGTGATGTGCTTGGTCGAATGAAACCATGCTCTAAAAGTTCTTGTAATTGGCTTTGCAGTTCTTTCATCTCGCTGGGTGCGAGTCTGTAAGGAGCACGAGCTATTGGTGCAGCTCCTGGTACAAGATCTATTTGAAATTCAACGGATCGATGTGGGGGTAATCCCGGTAATTCTTTCGGAAATACATCGGGAAATTCTTTTGCGACGGGAACATCATTGATGCTCTTTTCTTCAGTTTGTACTTTCTCGACGTGTGCTAGAACAGCATAGCAACCTTTTCTTATTAGTTTTTGTGCCTTCAAATTACTAATAAGATGTAGCTTCGTGTTGCCCTTTTCTCCGTACACCATTAAGGGTTTTCCTTTTTCTCGTATAATGCGAATTGCATTTTTGTAACAAACGATCTCTGCTTTCACTTCTTTCAACCAGTCCATACTGATTATCACATCAAAACTCCCTAACTCTACTGGTATCAAGTCAATCTTAAATGTTTCGCTAACCAGTTTAATTTCTCGATTCGGACATATATTATCTGCTGAAATTAATTTACCATTTGCTAATTCGAGTAAAAATTTACTATCCAAAGGCGTCAATGGACAACTTAATTTAGCACAAAAATCTCTACTCATATAGCTTCTATCCGCACCTGAATCAAATAAAACGTAAGCAGATTTATTGTCAATAAGAAACGTACCCGTAACAAGCTCCGGGTCTTCCTGTGCCTCTGCCGCATTAATATTGAAAACTCTTCCGCGGCCTTGTCCATTCGTGTTCTCCTGGTTTGGGCAATTTCTAATAATGTGGCCCGGTTTTCCACATTTATAACAAACTACATTGGCATAACTTGCTCCGACACTACTTGCTCCGCCATTACTCGTTCCGACACCATTTGTTCCTTTCGTTCTATTAACCCCTGGTCCGTAGACCTCACACTTCGCCGCGCTATGACCATTTCTTTTACACTTGTTGCAAAATTTGGTGCAGAACCCCGAGTGATACTTTTCACACCTTTGGCATAGCTGCTTCTGATTGTTGTTGTTGTTGCGGTTATTATTGTTGTTGGGATGATTGTTGTAGTTGTAGTAGTTGTTGTTGTTGTTGTTGTTGTTGTTGTTGTTGTTGTTGTTGTTGTTGTTGTTGTTGTTGTTGTTGGGCCGTTTGTTGTAGTTGCGATTGATGTTGCGATTGTTGGGATAATTGTTGCGATTATTGTTGTAATTGCTGTTGTTGTTGTATTGGTGATTCTTATCACCGTTTTCCTCCCACTTTATTTTGACTTGCTTCACATTGGCCTCTTCAGCCGTCTGTTCTTTAATTCTTTCCTCAATCTGGTTCACTAGTTTGTGAGCCATTCTACATGCCTGTTGTATGGAGGCGGGCTCGTGTGAACTTATATCTTCTTGGATTCTTTCCGGTAATCCTATCACAAACGCGTTGATCTTCTCTTCCTCATCTTCGAACGCTCCCGGACACAATAGGCATAATTCTGTGAATCATCTTTCGTACGTGGTAATATCAAATCCTTGGGTTCGTAACCCTCTAAGTTCTGTCTTGAGCTTATTGACCTCGGTTCTGGGAAAATACTTCTCGTTCATCAAGTGCTTGAATGCTGACCACGGTAGTGCGTACGCATCGTCTTGTCCCACTTGCTCTAGATAGGTATTCCACCATATTAACGCAGAACCTGTGAAGGTATGCGTAGCGTACTTTACTTTGTCCTCTTCAGTACACTTACTTATGGCAAACACCAATTCGACCTTCTCGGTCCACCGTTTCAATCCGATCGGTCCTTCGGTTCCATCAAATTCCAAAGGTTTGCAGGCAGTGAATTCTTTGTAGGTGCATCCTACACGATTTCCTGTACTGCTAGATCCAAGGTTATTGTTGGTATGTAGTGCAGCCTGTACTGCGGCTATGTTTGAAGCTAGAAAAGTACGGAATTCCTCTTCATTCATATTCACGGTGTGTCGAGTAGTCGGTGCCATTTCCTTCAAAATAGTCAAATGGAACAAGTTAATCATACAGAATATTAAGAGTAGTTAATAGTAGTTCGTAGCATAATATGAACTCATTTATAAAAGCTTTTTCTTCATATTAGCGTTTTATAAGTTTAAATTCGGGTAGTACCTACCCGTTAAGTTCATACTTAATAGCTAATATACAATTCAACTACTACAATTCTATATGAAAAACTGATTATAATAATATTTCGCGTTCAAACTTTTATACAATATTTTACAAACTTACAATACCGCTTATTTTACATAAAGCATTAAATATAGCACACAATAGCTTTGATACAAGATAGTTGTGAAGATAATTCTAGCTAGTACACAAGTCGTTCAGCAAAGGCAAAAAAGACACGTAATTCATACGTCCGGAAACAAGTCATGCATTCTGGTTTTACTAAGACTACTTCCCATCCTTGGTCTTGTGGAACATAACCATTATGGCCGTTGATAAGACAGCGTGTTGTAACGTCGTCAAAGGGACGAGGGTTACGTAATGACCAACAGTCTCGTAATAACCTAAAAACCTCATTTCTTACCCCAATTACCGACTCCGTCACTTGTGGGAACGTTTTGTTTAATAGTTGTAGCCCGATGTTCTTTTTCTCACTTTGGTGAGAAGCGAACATTACTAACCCGTAAGCATAGCATGCTTCTTTATGTTGCATGTTAGCCGCTTTTTCTAAATCATGAAGTCCTATATTCGGATACATTGAGTCAAAATAATTTCTTAACCCGTTGCGTAAAATAGCATTTGGGTTCCCCGCAATATATGCGTCAAAGTAAACACATCGTAACTTATGGGTTTCCCAATGTGATATCCCCCATCTTTCAAACGAAAGTCTCTTATAAACCAAGGCATTCTTGGAACGTTCTTCGAATGTCTTACAAACTGATTTCGCCGTAAATAGTTGTGCCGAAGAATTCTGACCGACTCTAGACAAGATTTCATCAATCATGTCTCCGAGTAGGTCTCTTAATATATTGGGTTGTCTATCCATTTTGTGTTTTTATACTGTAAAATAGACAAGAGTTAGATTAATAAAAAAAATACTTATTAATACAAGCAATTTTTACATATATCATAAAGCATAAGCACACTATATTACATATATTACACCACACGAATACAACTATCTTATTCCGACTCGCTCATTTCTTCTTCTTCAGTTTTGGTTCGTTTTGCCAAGTTTCTAGGGATATATGATGTTCCCCTAATACGAGCTGTCGTTTTCCACAACGGTTTAGAAAAACCTAGTGGTTTAGAGGTTCCCGGGTCATTGTTACAACTTAAGGGCTTCGGGGGTTGACGATACATATAAAGTTCATCGGGGTTGGAATTAGATTTCTCTATTTTTATGCCCTTTCCCTTATTATTTTCTTTTGCCTTTTTAAATTCAGTTGGGCTAATTTCTATAACATCATCGGAATTCTCGTCGGAATCTGATTCATTGGAGAATTGGTAATCCTCCCAATATTTTGCTTCCTTGGCGGAAACACCATTGACCATAATTATCCTTGGTCAGTTGGTTGAGGATTTTCTTTTACTTAACCGTTTTATTATTTCCCCCACCGGTTCTATTTCCTCCTCCGGTTCCTCCTCTTCCGGTTCTGATTCTTCTTCCGGTTCCTCTTCGGGAACTTGTGAATCAGTCCAATATATATTCGACTCTTCGTTATTATTAGGTGAGTCAATGGGATTTGTGCTAGAGGTAGACATCTATCACACAATATCAAACATGTTAAGAGATTAATATATCACATAATATATACATGTTAATAATATATAGTTTCCAACAAAAATGTTAAGCAATCATTTTTAAAGAAAACACGGTCGAAGTCCAGACTCACTAATGCATCCTAACAAACTCGATAAGACACACTAATGCAAATTTTCTGGTTCTCTAAGACCAACGCTCGGATACCAACTGAAATGTCCCGTTCTTATTGATTAAAAACGTTCCATATTAATTGATTTCGTTGCGAGGTTTTGACCTCTATATGAGACGTTTTTCAAAGACTGCATTCATTTTCAAAACAAACCATAACCTTTATTTTATAAATAAAGGTTTAAAAAGCTTTACGTAGATTATCAAATAATGATAATCTAAAATATCATGTTTACACACGACCATTACATAATGGTTTACAATACAAATATGTTACATCGAAATCAGTTTCTTGAATGCAGTTTTTACACAATATCATACAAACATGGACTCCAAATCTTGTCCTTATTTTAGTATGCAACAGCGGAAGCTCTTAGTATTCACCTGAGAATAAACATGCTTTAAACGTCAACAAAAATGTTGGTGAGTTATAGGTTTAACCTATATATATCAAATTGTAACAATAGACCACAAGATTTCATATTACAATACACATCCCATACATAGAGATAAAAATCATTCATATGGTGAACACCTGGTAACCGACATTAACAAGATGCATATATAAGAATATCCCCATCATTCCGGGACACCCTTCGGATATGATATAAATTTCGAAGTACTAAAGCATCCGGTACTTTGGATGGGGTTTGTTAGGCCCAATGGATCTATCTTTAGGATTCGTGTCAATTAGGGTGTCTGTTCCCTAATTCTTAGATTACCAGACTTAATAAAAAGGGGCATATTCGATTTTGATAATTCAACCATATAATGTAGTTTCACGTACTTGTGTCTATTTTGTAAATCATTTATAAAACCTGCATGTATTCTCATCCCAAAAATATTAGATTTTAAAAGTGGGACTATAACTCACTTTCACAGATTTTTACTTCGTCGGGAAGTAAGACTTGGCCACTGGTTGATTCACGAACCTATAACAATATATACATATATATCAAAGTATGTTCAAAATATATTTACAACACTTTTAATACATTTTGATGTTTTAAGTTTATTAAGTCAGTTGTCCTAGTTAGCAACCTACAACTAATTGTCCATAGTTAGATGTACAGAAATAAATTGATATATATTATCTTGAATCAATCCACGACCCAGTGTATACGTATCTTAGTATTGATCACAACTCAAACTATATATATTTTGGAATCAACCTCAACCCTGTATAGCTAACTCCAACATTCACATATAGAGTGTCTATGGTTGTTCCGAAATATATATAGATGTATCGACATGATAGGTCAAAACATTGTATACGTGTCTATGGTATCTCAAGATTACATAATATACAATACAAGTTGATTAAGTTATGGTTGGAATAGATTTGTTACCAATTTTCACGTAGCTAAAATGAGAAAAATTATCCAATCTTGTTTTACCCATAACTTCTTCATTTTAAATCCGTTTTGAGTGAATCAAATTGCTATGGTTTCATATTGAACTCTATTTTATGAATCTAAACAGAAAAAGTATAGGTTTATAGTCGGAAAAATAAGTTACAAGTCATTTTTGTAAAGGTAGTCATTTCAGTCGAAAGAACGACGTCTAGATGACCATTTTAGAAAACATACTTCCACTTTGAGTTTAACCATAATTTTTGGATATAGTTTCATGTTCATAATAAAAATCATTTTCCCAGAATAACAACTTTTAAATCAAAGTTTATCATAGTTTTTAATTAACTAACCCAAAACAGCCCGCGGTGTTACTACGACGGCGTAAATCCGATTTTACGGTGTTTTTCGTGTTTCCAGGTTTTAAATCATTAAGTTAGCATATCACATAGATATAGAACATGTGTTTATTTGATTTTAAAAGTCAAGTTAGAAGGATTAACTTTTGTTTGCGAACAAGTTTAGAATTAACTAAACTATGTTCTAGTGATTACGAGTTTAAACCTTCGAATAAGATAATTTTATATATATGAATCGAATGATGTTATGAACATCATTACTACCTCAAGTTTAGTAGGTAAACCTACTGGAAGTGACAAGAAATGATCTAGCTTCAAAGGATCTTGGATGGCTTGAAAGTTCTTGAAGTAGGATCATGACACAAAAACAAGTTCAAGTAAGATTTTTACTCGAATTAAGATAGTTTATAGTTATAGAAATTGAATCAAAGTTTGAATATGAATATTAACTTGAATAAGAAAGATAACCTACTGTATATAACAAAGGTTTCTTGATCTTAGATGATTACTTGGAATGGATTAGAAAGCTTGGAAGTAAATTAGTAAACTTGAAGGGATTTTTGAAGTGTTCTTGAAGTGTTCTTCCTATGATGATTATAGCTTGATTCTTGAAGTGATTTTTGATGAAGATGATGATTAAATACTGGAAAAATACGTTCATAATAGTGTGTGTGTGTTGAGAGAGAATTAGAAAGAGAATTGGAAGTGAAATGGAGTGAATGATGAGTGGTAATTGGTGAGTGGTGAGTGGGGTTAAAAGGAGTTCTAGTTAGTTGACTAGCTCATGGTAGAAGTTAAAATTGATTAGTCATACATGACATAATCAAGAGTGGAATCCCATGCTAGTTCCTATTGGTATATACCCATAGTAAGTACGTTTTGAAGCTGTGTATAATACGGGTAAGAATACGACTAGAATTCTTGATGAAAGAAAAGAATGGGAAAGTAACTGTAACCATTTTCGTTAAGTATGAGTGTTTTGATATATGTCTTGAAGTCTTCCAAAAGTATTTTAATACATCTAAATACACTACATGTATATACAATTTAACTGAGTCGTTAAGTCATCGTTAGTCGTTACATGTAAGTGTTGTTTTGAAACCTTTAAGTTAACGATCTCAATTAATGTTGTTAACCCATTGTTTATTATATCTAATGAGATGTTAAATTATTATATTATCATGATATTATGATATATTAATATATCTTAATATGATATATATACATTTAAATGTCGTTACAATGATAATCGTTACATATATGTCTCGTTTCGAAATCCTTAAGTTAGTAGTCTTGTTTATATGTATATAACTCATTGTTAATATACTTATGGAGATACTTACTTATCATAATCTCATGTTAACCATATGTATATCCATATATATATCGTCATATCGTTTTTACAAGTTTTAACGTTCGTGAATCGCCGGTCAACTTGGGTGGTCAATTGTCTATATGAAACATATTTCAATTAATCAAGTCTTAACAAGTTTGATTGCTTAACATGTTGGAAACATTTAATCATGTAAATATCAATCTCAATTAATATATATAAACATGGAAAAGTTCGGGTCACTACAAATTATATCATATTTAGTATCTTGCCACAATTTGAATGTTCCACGTCTAAGAGTAGTACGACTCTGCTTTGATATCGCGGTTGTACTCGATGCTTGATTATATTCGTAAGCTTTTCATTGTCGAAGTGGATGAATGTAAGCCCTTTTAGTATGACAAACTTTGTAAAATATATCGAAAGAGCTTCGGCATCGTATGTAAAACCCGAACCATCCGAACCTAGTGTAGATTGTGTCGGATTTTGAATAACTCATGTACAAGTCAAAGTAATACATTTTCTTAACGTAGAGTTAGCCGACACGCCAAGAAACTTCATACAACTCTTGCAATGAGTTTTTTTCGTATGATCATTCATAACGCATAAGTTGACAAGAGACCAAACTTCTTGGTTTCGGGTAATAGCTTGAACCCTTAAAACATCATTGTTGGTGTAACGTAATTCGGTATCTGTGAAGAAGTTCCAACGGAACCGGAACCGGAACCGGAAGCTTGTGATTGTGCATAATCTATTATAGAATTGGTAAGTATCAAGAAATAGATAATTAGAGAGTAATTTAAAAGATTGGGGAGATATTTGAGATTGTTTGTTGGTGTGTTTTCAACCAAAACCAGTGCCATCTATTTATACTATACTTACAGGATAAAATTGTCCAAACATACTCAAAAACACCAAAAAACGTTCACAAACATTCAAAAACGTTCTTGGAGAACTAGTTCTTACCAGAACCAGTTTTGGTTTTGGGGCGGTTTGTTTTTTGGAACCAGTTTTGGTGTAATAATATAGGTTACCAATAAACAAATTTAAGCTCTGTTATTGTGTATAACTCGATGGATATTCAGCAAGATTAATCTGAGATTCAAGGTGCAAGCCAAGTGCAATCTCAACCCAAATTACACTTGAATACTAAAGTTAGGTCAAGACCATGACCTTAACACACTAAATCACTAATGGCTATTGATTTAGTTCCAATTTCACCATTTAGACTCAAGTTAAGTACTTGAAGTACTCGTTGACCCATTTTAACACCAAACCCGTTTTGACCTAAATTGAGGGTTTACACCCAAAATCAAGTTCACACAAGTAACACTATCACTAATTTACAATTGTTCTAGTGATATTCAAGCTCATGCAAGACCTAAGTCTTACAATTTTGTCACTCAAAACCTTAAGTTGTAAAATAAGGTTTACACACCCAAAACACACATCAAGAACCCTAATCTCACAAGAAATTGGGTATTAAACACAACATCAACCCAAAACCTAACCCTAAACACGAAATTAAACACATAATTTCGGATTTAGGTTATACCGCAAGTGTAGCACAACTCTAGATAGCAGCTATAACAAGATTTGATCTTCATTTCGGGTTGGAACAAGCTTTTCTTCTTCAATTGTGCTCTCTCACTCTAAAGCTTTCTCTAAGAAAGTGTATGTGTGCTCTGCAGTGACCCGAACTGTTCCATGATTATATATTATATGAGATTGATATTTACATGATTAAATGTTTCCAACATGTTAAGCAATCAAACTTGTTAAGACTTGATTAATTGAAATGGTTAAAACTTGTGTTAACGTTTGACCATCTAATTTGTCCGATGATTCACGAACGTTATAACTTGTATATGACATGATATTATATATATGAATATATATATATATATATATATATATATATATATATATATATATATATATATATATATATATATATATATATATATATATATATATATATATAACATGATATTATGATAAGTAAGTATCTTACAAAGTATATTAACAAAGGGTTATATGCATAAAATGAAACTACTGAATTAAAGAAACTCAAAACAATATATATTACGATTATCGTTATAACAACGTTTTAATTAAAATAAATACATATGAATTGTATTAAGATATGAACACATTATGTTTAACATGATAAAATGATAATTAATTATATCATTAAGTGTATTAACAATGAACTACACAAGTAAGATGAGACTACTAACTTAAAGGTTTCGAAACAACACTTACATGTAACGACTAACGATGACTTAACGACTCAATTAAAATGTATATACATGTAGTATATTAAGATGTATTATTATACTTTTGGAAGACTTCAAGACATATATCAAAACTGTAACGACCCGGAAATTTCCGACCAAATTTAAACCTTAAACTCTATATGTTTCCGACACGATAAGCAAAAACCTTGATGTTGAGTCTAGAAAGTCTGAAATCTAAATCTGGAAGATTAGTTACCCTTTTGACCAAGCCTGACGATTCACGAATGATTATGTGTATATGTGTTATATGATTATTTATAGTTAACGATAACAAAAGTATTAGATATGTAATAGGTTTTGAAATAAGATTATTATATTGGCAAGAGTAAAAGATAATATGTTTAATAAATATCTGAAACCATTTTTATCAAATTATTTAAGAATCATTTTAATAAGATTAAACGTTTTAACGTTATTTTAAAAGTCATAACTTTTCTAGAAACCTTTTGTTAAACGATAAATGTAACGGTCCGTGATTTTTATAAAAATAAATATTTAATTAAAACGTGTTTATTAAATATATATTTATGTATTTTACAAAATGATTAAATATAGTCTTTAACTAAATATAAAACGTTTTGTATTTAAAAACACTTAGTTAAACAACGAACACATTTTTTTTTTTTTGATATAATATAATTTGATTATAAAATATTTTTATGGATTTTCAATAATATAAAAATAAAAATAAAGATAATATAAAGATTTTTAATGACACCAAAAGACTACAACATTTCATCACATGATTGTAAGTTAAAACATTGTAAATCACTAAACCTGCGCACTTGCACGAGAAAAATCATAACTAATTCATTCGGACTCGAAAAAGGGTGATCTTGGTGTCCAAACGACCGTAACTCAAAAATCTACAACTTTCGTGACTATACCTTACACGAATCGTGTACCCATCTACACGAATCGTGTAATGTTTTGCCGACATAAAGTGGGTAGGTGACGAAAATTTCTTTAAAAGGCCTTCTAGGATAACTTTTATTTCATTTCAACGCTAACACACACACATATATTTATTACTCCGTATACTTAACTTATTATTATTATTATAATTATAATTATTAATATTATTATGATTAATATTATGATTGTTATAATTATTAGTATTAATCTTAAGATTAAAATTATTAATCTTAAGATTAGGAGTGTTGTTAATTCTAAAAATATACCAAATGTTATGACGGGGCTCTGCCCAAATGTTCCAAAACTGGTTTCATGAATGGGATAAGATTAAGGAGATTATGGGTCAAATCTATGAAAGTTATGAGTATGGATCGGGGGTTTTTCTCATGAGACAAACTAGTGTTTGTCATCTCCGTTGCGTTTAAATAATATCCTGCAATATTGAATCTCAATATTGATACGTGAGCACTCTAAACTTAACTTTTATTTACTTTTAGTGTGTCCCTGACTAGTGCTCGAGAAGTTAGGATCGTGTACATTTTTATATCTATTTTTGTTAAAATATATTTAGGATAGAATCTGAATTAGTTACTCTTGCGGTTAAGATAAGGTATATGAATAATATGTTTTTGGAAAGGTGGCGAAAAACTATAAACTTTTCATTTAGATGTCGAATGGATTCGACGGATGGATTTGAAGTTATAGTCAATTGAACTTTTGTACAAATTATCAAAAATGAATATTTTAACATTACGTCGATGTTATAAATTTCTATTATTATTGATATTATGATTTTTATGGGAAAACTAATATTTTTATTAACAACTATAAAATTTTTATTTTAATGGTTATTGTTATTAAAACTATTAAATATCATTTTACTAAAAATATTATTTTTACGATTATTATGATTGTTGTTATTAATATTTCAAAGAAAATAATATTTTTATCAAAACTATAAAGTTATTATTTTTATTGTAATTAAAAATATTATTGATACTAAAACTATAAAATTATTATCATCAATAATATTAATATTAAAATTATTATTTAAAAATATTGTTTAAAAGTAAAAAGTATCTTTATATCAAAATTTGGTATAATTTTAAGATATTATAAAAAGAATTATATTATTATTTACCTTAATAAGTATTGTAAAAATATTTGAGGATATAAAACAGTGATATATAGTTATATTTAGAATTTTTGGAAATCTTTTTGAGTCAAACGAATTTTTATTAACTTTTACATATTGGTCTCGAGCATTAGGATTGTGGAACACTGTAAATTGACTTTATTTTGTTATTAACCAATATATAAATATATAATTAATTAGGTTCGTGAATCGAAGGCCAACCTTATAAGTGTTCAACGGTGTTATATGTATTTTTGCTACAAAATACATTAGGTGAGTATATAGATCCCTTTTGAACTCTAAATATTTTTGGGCTGAGAATACATGCGCTGTTTTTATAAATGATTTACGTTATGGACACAAGTAACTGAAAAATATATTCTACGTTGAGTTGTACCACTGGCATACTTCCTTGTAGCTTGGTAACTATTATTTACAGCGGTATTGTAAACGAGAATCCTGTTGATAGATCTATCGGGCCTGACAACCCCAACCGGACTGGACGACCAGTATTCAACGGTTGCACAGTACTTCGTTTCGTGACTACACTTGGTACAGTGTAGTAAGATTTCATATTAAAGGGAATATGCGACGTGATTAATTGTTAAGTATGGTTACCAAGTGCTCAACCACTTAGAATATTTTTATTTAAACGCTTATGAATATGAAATCTTGTGGTCCATTGTTATAACGCTGCTAGCATCAAACCTATATATCTCACCAACTTTATGTTGACTTTTTAAAGCATGTTATTCTCAGGTACGAATTAAGACTTCCGCTGTGCATTAGCTCATATAAAGAATACTAGTTGGGACCATTTAAGTCATGTTACAAGAACGTTGCATTCGAGTCATTGAAGATCATTAAAGACATTTATTAAGTAAATGACAGAATAAGTCATTCGGATATCGATAAATGTTAGACGAGTTTAATAATGTTTGATGTAAAGTTAGATTGCCTTTTAAGAATAAATGCAACATTTGTAAAATGTATCATATAGAGGTCTAGTACCTCGCGATGTTATCAACTGTTGTAATTCGTTTGTAATCAATATGGACACTGTCCGGATGATTAGTTTCGGATCCTTTCAGTTGGTATCAGAGCGTTGGTCTTAGCGAACCAGGTTACCCATTAGTGTGTCTAACTGGTAGTTGTTAGGATACATTAGTGATTCTGGACTTTGACCGTGTCTGCCTGTTAAAAAGTTTTGCTTATCATTTCTAGTCAGAAACCATCTGCTTATCATCCTTATGGAATTGCCTGCCTATCATTCTTTAGTCTAGACACGTCTTACTGCATTTAGTGCATCGATAGTGTATAGACAAAAATTCATATCTTAGCGCATCCTAGATTTGCCGGACATATGCCGTAAATTCCTTTGAAGTCTATGAAATTTTTGGTAATATATATAGATATTCTATATAGTTAGAATATCATACGACATCCGAAAATCATTTCACATCGAGGAACCTTTCCATCCACTAAATTATCCTTTTGGCGATAAACCTGAAACACTTACCGACGAACCTGTTCGAGAAATCATTTCTTTTCCCCTTTTTACAGATATCTCATCATAATTACATATCATTTCATATTCTGAATATTATACATCCGCTCGCTTCAATCGCCAATCATCCCGGTGTACAAGCATAAGTTAATAAACTTCGCGCTCGTGTGACGGCTATGGAAAATATGGTGCGACGGTTACAAACACCAGCAGCAGCCACAACCGCGTCGTAAACCTCAACGTCATAAACTATACCTTGAGTATAGTCACCGTTCTACGTATCATTCTATCTACTAAATTTTTGTTTGACATATTATTCTAAATCGATTACTTTCGCTTTATGTTTTACCTCATATATCTTCGTTCGACATGGCAATCACGTAATCTCTAATGTTTTAGAGATCATGTAATCTAGTACTAATGATAAATCAAATGAGTTTAATATCTTATTGACTCATTAAATCCATGATTACATCCGATGAAAATATATATGCAAGTATATTTTCATAAAGAATGTAATTAAAAATTCTCTCGTACAAACTGTTAATGATGAAAATATTTTAACGGGTGGGTAGTACCCGAGGAATATTTAGAATTCACATTAATAAGTTACACTGTACATTCTTTGAATCTGATTCAACGATTATATAATATCCTACTTACAATCACCGATATTCGTATCCGCTTACCTCAGAATAACCATTTTCATTCAAATTTCATATTTGGATTTTTACCTATCAGAATCCAACAAGTGGCATAACGAAGAAAACATTGGATATAATAAAATTTGTTAGAAACAAACGGATAAACTAATTGAAAATCTATTAAGGATTCCACGCTAACTGTTCCGGCTAACTGTTCCCAGTTAACTGATTAACATTTAATTTATCGCAATTTACTTTCTCGCAATTTTATTTATCGTCATTTAATTTCTGTTATTTACTTTTATGCATTTTTAAGTCGGGACACATGTACGCAATACGTCGGATTAATTCTGAGACAACATGGTACATGGGTCATGATATATAATTATTTTACGCACTTTAAATAAACGGGACACGTATACAAGGTTTCGACTTATCATATTGACCCATCTATATATATATTTCGGAACAACCGTGGACACTCTATATGTGAAGGTGGGAGTTGGCTATACAGGGTCGGAGTTGATTCCAAAATATGTATATACTTTGAGTTGTGATCAACACCGAGACCGGTACACGGGTCACGATATGTATTATTTAATTCGAATATTATATATATATATATATATATATATATATATATATATATATATATATATATATATATATATATATATATTATTAAACTATTGGACTATTGGACAATCGAACTAACAGACTGCTAACTATGGACAAGTAAAATTAATTAAAATATTGATTATAACATATGAAACTAAATAATTCTTCAAGTTTGCCACTTGATTCTATCTTAAACCTCATTCGTATCTTGACAATTACAATTCGCATTCACAACTTTTCATGATTCCTGAAAACACCTCGGTCGAGAAGTTGAACCAGCCGCACCTCGTCTATGAAAGAAAGATTTATGCATACAGTTATACACCTGAAAAACTCTCAAACCCGAATTCATAGTTTAACACATACCGTGTTGAATCCTTTGCTATTCATTAGCAAAAACAATCTTACACTTCCTTTTCAAGAAGCTAATTTTGTCACAGCTCCACTTCGACTTCTCAGTAAGACTACTCCTATTATAACTTCGATATTTATATCTTGTTCTTTCGCCAACGTCACCGGAGAACCTTTTATATTCCACGACATCAAGTAGTTCGTCATATCTTTGGCAGAATCCGCAATCTGTATTTTGAAAATCTCGTAGAAATTCTTCCAGTTATACCGAAAACGTCTATCCCTAAGAGTTTCATACTTCGAATGTGAAGTTTCTGAAAAACACCCTGAACTATGAAGTAGTTCTTAAAATGCTGATGAAGCAGCAAAAACTGTAAACGACTTTAACAAGTTAAAGGTTGACGATAAAGAACAGTAGGAAAAAGAGAAGGGTTGGAACTGGAAAACGGATTGAGCAAAGTATGAAGGAGACCGTGAACAAATCGTGAAAACAGAACCTGTCTTCAAAGGATCTAAATGATCCAGTGCCTGCTGAAACCGTTAGTAAGAACTCTACTCCTTATTCTAAACTTTTCAAGATGATATTCTTCATCATCGTCTTATCTTAGATATTATGAGATATTTTCATATCCTTCGTTATACATATTCTCCATATTTCTGGAGATATTCTCACAACTATTCCTATCTGCGATCATTCAACTCTTTGTAACATCTGCGTTACAATATAAAAGAAACTGCATTAGTATCTAAATTCTGAATCCTTTGAAATTAAAATATGAATGTTTGAAGTAGTGTTGGGAACTGATGCATGAATTAGTATAATATAATGAAACTTGATCAACTTCATTATATTACAGTAAGTCATGTTAAGTTTCTAATGGAAGGTGATGGTTCACAATACCATCATCATATGCCATGCTACATTGCTTTTACATTCTATCCAATCTCCAAACATATTAGAACGTATCACCCTGATAGTTCTAATTTTTCGAAATATTCTGGTAATTTGACCAATCAAAATCGTGCCATTACCATTTCTTTTTAAGAACAATAACTATGTTCATTTCGAATCTCATACCTACGAATTTCGGACCATTACAAGAGACGCTTAAACACAAGAAGAGGGAACCAAAGAATGAAGCTTCGAAATAGAAATTAGGGTATAGATCGCAACAAATAGGAGGAAGCATTAACTGTGAATGACAATAATTATGGAAAACAGAAGTAGGGATATCAAAATATAAGGGAAGATATAAAACCCAACAACCACTCAGAAACTACAAACCGTGTATATCAATACGTATTGCAACGTAAAGACACGGGAGAATTAGAAACATTATAATTCCAAGGAAGGGATAAAAGAGAATAGATTCTTCTGGTGATAGATGAAAAAGAAGAATGAAAGATATGAAAGTTAGAAATATAACAAGGATTAGAATGGGATGGAATATTTGAGTGAATGCCTTAAAGTAGGAACTAAAGAGAAAGAATAGAAGGTGTGGGAAGTAAGAAGGGAAGGAGGTAAATTTATAGTGAAATATTCGATAAAGAAATCAAAACAGATTGATGCGTTAAATCAAAGAAGATCCTGATCGCCGCAAAACTAAATCTTATTACATAAGATTTTCCTCAAAACCCTTAAATTCCGGAAATCGATCATAATCACGTCATCGGTTACAACAATTCTATATTTACTCATTTCACTCTCTTTTGTGATAGCTTCGCTAGTACGCTTCACATAATCGAAATGTTTTATCTATATCTATCAATAATGATAAAACTCCGTTATCACCTCATATTCGTCATGAAAGCATTCCTATTGTTATCCATGATGACCTCTAACAAATTTCGGGGACGAAATTTCTTTAACGGGTGGGTACTGTAACGACCCGGAAATTTTCGACCAAATTTAAACCTTAAACTCTATATGTTTCCGACACGATAAGCAAAAACCTTGATGTTGAGTCTAGAAAGTCTGAAATCTAAATCTGGAAGATTAGTTACCCTTTTGACCAAGCCTGACGATTCACGAATGATTATGTGTATATGTGTTATATGATTATTTATAGTTAACGATAACAAAAGTATTAGATATGTAATAGGTTTTGAAATAAGATTATTATATTGGCAAGAGTAAAAGATAATATGTTTAATAAATATCTGAAACCATTTTTGTCAAATTATTTAAGAATCATTTTAATAAGATTAAACGTTTTAACGTTATTTTAAAAGTCATAACTTTTCTAGAAACCTTTTGTTAAACGATAAATGTAACGGTCCGTGATTTTTATAAAAATAAATATTTAATTAAAACGTGTTTATTAAATATATATTTATGTATTTTACAAAATGATTAAATATAGTCTTTAACTAAATATAAAACGTTTTGTATTTAAAAACACTTAGTTAAACAACGAACACATTTTTTTTTTTTTTTGATATAATATAATTTGATTATAAAATATTTTTATGGATTTTCAATAATATAAAAATAAAAATAAAGATAATATAAAGATTTTTAATGACACCAAAAGACTACAACATTTCATCACATGATTGTAAGTTAAAACATTGTAAATCACTAAACCTGCGCACTTGCACGAGAAAAATCATAACTAATTCATTCGGACTCGAAAAAGGGTGATCTTGGTGTCCAAACGACCGTAACTCAAAAATCTACAACTTTCGTGACTATACCTTACACGAATCGTGTACCCATCTACACGAATCGTGTAATGTTTTGCCGACATAAAGTGGGTAGGTGACGAAAATTTCTTTAAAAGGCCTTCTAGGATAACTTTTATTTCATTTCAACGCTAACACACACACATATATTTATTACTCCGTATACTTAACTTATTATTATTATTATAATTATAATTATTAATATTATTATGATTAATATTATGATTGTTATAATTATTAGTATTAATCTTAAGATTAAAATTATTAATCTTAAGATTAGGAGTGTTGTTAATTCTAAAAATATACCAAATGTTATGACGGGGCTCTGCCCAAATGTTCCAAAACTGGTTTCATGAATGGGATAAGATTAAGGAGATTATGGGTCAAATCTATGAAAGTTATGAGTATGGATCGGGGGTTTTTCTCATGAGACAAACTAGTGTTTGTCATCTCCGTTGCGTTTAAATAATATCCTGCAATATTGAATCTCAATATTGATACGTGAGCACTCTAAACTTAACTTTTATTTACTTTTAGTGTGTCCCTGACTAGTGCTCGAGAAGTTAGGATCGTGTACATTTTTATATCTATTTTTGTTAAAATATATTTAGGATAGAATCTGAATTAGTTACTCTTGCGGTTAAGATAAGGTATATGAATAATATGTTTTTGGAAAGGTGGCGAAAAACTATAAACTTTTCATTTAGATGTCGAATGGATTCGACGGATGGATTTGAAGTTATAGTCAATTGAACTTTTGTACAAATTATCAAAAATGAATATTTTAACATTACGTCGATGTTATAAATTTCTATTATTATTGATATTATGATTTTTATGGGAAAACTAATATTTTTATTAACAACTATAAAATTTTTATTTTAATGGTTATTGTTATTAAAACTATTAAATATCATTTTACTAAAAATATTATTTTTACGATTATTATGATTGTTGTTATTAATATTTCAAAGAAAATAATATTTTTATCAAAACTATAAAGTTATTATTTTTATTGTAATTAAAAATATTATTGATACTAAAACTATAAAATTATTATCATCAATAATATTAATATTAAAATTATTATTTAAAAATATTGTTTAAAAGTAAAAAGTATCTTTATATCAAAATTTGGTATAATTTTAAGATATTATAAAAAGAATTATATTATTATTTACCTTAATAAGTATTGTAAAAATATTTGAGGATATAAAACAGTGATATATAGTTATATTTAGAATTTTTGGAAATCTTTTTGAGTCAAACGAATTTTTATTAACTTTTACATATTGGTCTCGAGCATTAGGATTGTGGAACACTGTAAATTGACTTTATTTTGTTATTAACCAATATATAAATATATAATTAATTAGGTTCGTGAATCGAAGGCCAACCTTATAAGTGTTCAACGGTGTTATATGTATTTTTGCTACAAAATACATTAGGTGAGTATATAGATCCCTTTTGAACTCTAAATATTTTTGGGCTGAGAATACATGCGCTGTTTTTATAAATGATTTACGTTATGGACACAAGTAACTGAAAAATATATTCTACGTTGAGTTGTACCACTGGCATACTTCCCTGTAGCTTGGTAACTATTATTTACAGCGGTATTGTAAACGCGAATCCTGTTGATAGATCTATCGGGCCTGACAACCCCAACCGGACTGGACGACCAGTATTCAACGGTTGCACAGTACTTCGTTTCGTGACTACACTTGGTACAGTGTAGTAAGATTTCATATTAAAGGGAATATGCGACGTGATTAATTGTTAAGTATGGTTACCAAGTGCTCAACCACTTAGAATATTTTTATTTAAACGCTTATGAATATGAAATCTTGTGGTCCATTGTTATAACGCTGCTAGCATCAAACATATATATCTCACCAACTTTATGTTGACTTTTTAAAGCATGTTATTCTCAGGTACGAATTAAGACTTCCGCTGTGCATTAGCTCATATAAAGAATACTAGTTGGGACCATTTAAGTCATGTTACAAGAACGTTGCATTCGAGTCATTGAAGATCATTAAAGACATTTATTAAGTAAATGACAGAATAAGTCATTCGGATATCGAGAAATGTTAGACGAGTTTAATAATGTTTGATGTAAAGTTAGATTGCCTTTTAAGAATAAATGCAACGTTTATAAAATGTATCATATAGAGGTCTAGTACCTCGCGATGTTATCAACTGTTGTAATTCGTTTGTAATCAATATGGACACTGTCCGGATGATTAGTTTCGGATCCTTTCAAAAACACTTCTACTTAACAAAAATGCTTACAATTGCATTCTCATTCATTTTCATCAACAATTCTACTCGTATGCACCCGTATTCGTACTCGTACAATACATAGCTCCTAGATGTAAATACTATTGGTATATACACTTCAATGATCAGCTCTTAGCAGCCCTTAATGAGTCATCAAACATGTGGGAACCATCATTTGATAACTAGCATGAAATATCTCACAAAATTACAAAAAATATTATAAATCATTCATGAATTATTTACAAGAAAATAAACTTACACATCCTTTATATCCAATCCATGAGTCACGACCAAAAACACATACAAACACTTCCATTCTTCAATTTTCTTCATCTAATTGATCTCTCTCAAGTTCTATCTTCAAGTTCTAAGTGTTCTTCATAAATTCCATAAGTTCTAGTTTCATAAAATCAAGAACACTTCCAAGTTTGCAAGTTTACTTCTAAGCTTTCTAATCCATTCCAAGTAATCATCTAAGTTCAAGGAACCCTTGTTACTTATAGTATGTTATCATTCTAATATAAGGTAATACTCATATTCAAACTTTGATTCAATTTCTATAACTATAACTATCTTAATTCGAGTAGAAAATCTTACTTGAACATGTTTTTGTGTCATGATTCTACTTCGAGAACTTTCAAGTCATCCAAGATCCTTTGAAGCTAGATCATTTCTTGTCACTTCCAGTAGGTTTACCTACTAAATTTGAGGTAGTAATGATCTTCATAACATCATTCGATTCATATATATAACTATCTTATTCGAAGATTTAAACTTGTAATCACTAGAACATAGTTTAGTTAATTCTAAACTTGTTTGCAAACAAAGTTAATCCTTCTAACTTAACTTTTAAAATCAACTAAACACATGTTCTAAATCTATATGATATGCTAACTTAATGATTGAAAACCTGGAAACACGAAGAACACCGTAAAACCGGACATACGCCGTCGTAGTGAAACCGGGGGCTGTTTTGAGTTAGATAATTAATAACTATGATAAACTTTGATTTAAAAGTTGTTCTTCTGGGAAAATGATTTTTATTATGAACATGAAACTATATCCAAAAATTATGGTTAAACTCAAAGTGGAAGTATGTTTTTCAAAATGGTCATCAAGACGTCGTTCTTTCAACTGAAATGACTACCTCTTACAAAAATGACTTGTAACTTATATTTCTGACGATAAATCTATATTTTTTCTATTTAGTTTCATAAAGTACAGTTCAATATGAAACCATAGCAAGTTGATTCACTCAAAACGGATTTAAAACGAAGAAGTTATGGGTAAAACGAAATTGGAAAATTTTACTTGTTGTAGCTACGTAAATTTTATAACAAATCCCTACTAACCATAACTTAACTAACTTATATTGTATTATAGATGTCTTGATAGACCATAGACACGTATACAATGTTTTGACATATCATGTCGACGTCATCTATATATATTATTTGGAACAACCATAGACACTCTATATGCGGTAATGATCGAGTTAGCTATACAGGGTTGAGGTTGATTCCAAAATAATATATATACTTTGAGTTGTGATCGAGTCTGAGACTTGTATGCACTGGGTCGTGGATTGATTCAAGAAATTATATTAATTTATTTATGTACTACTAACTGTGGATAATTAATTGTGAACTACTAACTTAACAACTTAAATCGATAAAAACGTAAATAAAATATGTTGTGAATGTATTTCGATCATACTTTTATATATATGTATATATTTGTTATAGGTTCGTGAATCGACCAGTGACCAAGTCTTATTTCCGGCAAAGTAAAAATCTGTGAAAGTGAGTTATAGTCCCACTTTTAAAATCTAATATTTTTGAGATGAGAATACATGCAGCTTTATAAATGTTTTACAAAATAGACACAAGTATGCGAAACTACATTTTATGGTTGGATTATTAAACCGAATATTGCCCCTTCAAGTCTGGTAGCCTAAGAATTAGGGAAATGGCCCCTAATTGACGCGAATCCTAAAGATAGATCTATTGGGCCTAACAACCCCCATTCAAGTTATGAATGGCTTTAGTACTTCGATTAATATGGTGATTGCGATTGCTAATTTATGACATACTTACGAGTATGCGGGGAATATTCTATATGCATTAAAGTTAATGTCGGTTACCAGGTGTTCATCATATGAATGATTTTTATACACTTGCGAGTGTAAGATTATTGAATAAATGAAATCTTGTGGTCTATTATTATGATTTGATAAATATATAGGTTAAACCTATAACTCACCAACATTTTTGTTGACATTTTAAGCATGTTTATTCTCAGGTGATTATTAAGAGCTTCCGCTGTTGCATGCTAAATAAAGACAGGATTGGAGTCTACATGCTTGTATAATATTGTTTAAAAACTGCATTCGAAGACTTAAGTTGTTGTGTAATGTTATTGTAAACCATTATGTAATGGTCGTGTGAGAATGCTATATTTTAGATTATCATTATTTGATAATCTTCATAATGTTTTTAAACCTTTATCGATAAAATAAAGGTTATGGTTTGTTTTTAAAAATCGAAAGCAGTCTTTAAAAAACGTCTCATATAGAGGTCAAAACCTCGCAACGAAATCAATTAATATGAAACGTTTATAATTGATATGAACGGGACATTTCATGCTCTGGCTCAATAACTTCAAAAACTCAATCTCAAATGAGAATTGACATGTCAAAAGACTTTATTCATCTAACCTACCCCACTTGTGAGTATTCAATGAAGTAAAGTTGTACCTAGTAAGCCTTTATAAAAACTAGTGCATTCAACTAAACTCATACCCATCATCACAATCCCTCAAAATCCACCACTTTCAATCAAGTCATGAAACCTATTGCAGAAGGAAGAGAAGTGTCAACACACCAACTTTCAACTTATTCGCTTTCCAACTTCTCTAGTGTGAATTGGAATGCCTTTCTCAACCTCCGAGGACCTCTATATCCTCTCCATGTGAATGAGTTCTATGCAAATTTCCAATTCCATGATGATATGAAGATATCATTTACTCTCTATGGCAAAAGATATTCTTTGACACTTGAAGAATTTGGAAACATCATGGATGTTCCAAGTAACGGAATCAAATTCTTTCTCAACCCAAACTCATTTGATGAGTTTCCAGAATGGTTAGAAAAAGACTGTGTTCTTGAAACACTGAGTGAAGGACCACTCAAATTTGAGTCCGTTAACAAGGAAGGTTTCCTAGTGCATCACCTTGCTTCAACATATGATCTATGGCAACAGTTCATCTCCATAAATGTATATGAAAAGGGTGAAAACTTTGGATAATGAATGGAAATTAGGTTACTCTTCTGTGGTGTCTCATACACTCACTTAAGGTATACATTGCATTTCTTATGGCATCAAGAATGCAATAGGTAGTTCAAGAACCCTACTTGAAACTAGCTTATGGTCTTCATTTAACTAAACTATTTTCTCACTTCAAACTAACAACCACCTATCACTATGCTGCTAAAGTTTCGTCATACCCAATATGCAGAGCATCAACTAGACCATTCGTTGAACCTTCTCTTGATAACCCTTCAAACTTCAGCCTCCTTTCAAACGTGGGATAAAGCAGCGTCATTCACGAGAATGTTCTAAAAATTGGACGACATCTGAACAAACTTGAAGGAATTATAAGAATGCCTACCTATACCATGAATTTGTGTGCTCTTTGTTGTATTTTCCATGCATATTTTCATGTATGCATAACTATGTTTCTTGTTTGCTATGAATAAAATGTGTGCTTGTTATGTTTTAATAAATATTTTCCATCATGCACAATTTAAGGGGGAGCTTTGCTCTAAGGGCAAGCATAGTTCTATGGGGAGCTAACCTTTTTGCTTCGACAAAAGGGGGAGAAATATGAATACAAGTGATTGTTAACACTTGCGTATTTATAGAAAAATGTCCCTCATCACTTGTATGTTTGTCATCATCAAAAAGAGGGAGAATGTTGGTTAAAGGACTAACCGACAAAGTTAAGTATGATGCTTAACCAAATAATATGTTTTGATGATGACACATACATATGCATAAGTGATGATCGACATCTTAACATAAAACACGCAAGGTCACTAATCTATACTTGATCATGCAAATGACCAAGTCAAATAAAACTTTAAGAATGAAAATAAAGGTCAGCAAAATACACGGTCAAAGTACGGTCGACCGCATACCCAACCGTAGAAGCCCAGACTGAATTGCAACTCACTTTTGTGAAAACAAGTTACACAGTCGCCACAACGGTCAACCGTAGTGCGACCGCAGTTTTCTCTGTCACCATTTTTGACCAAATTTATATATATATATATATATATATATATATATATATATATATATATATATATATATATATATATATATATATATATATATATATATATATATAACCAATCCCGACATCTATAATTCATGAAACCTTTCTCAACACGCTTATAATAGATGCCCTCTATATACTCAAATGAGTTTTTGTCATAAAAACACTAATCTTGGTTAATTACGCTTAATTATAACTTAATGACAAATTAACTTTGATTAGTTTAATGACCCGTCCTAATCCATCTGGATGAATACAGTACATTTGGTTACATCGCGAGGTACTTGACCTCTATATGATACATTTTATAAACATTGCATTCGTTTTTAAAAGACAATCTTTCTTTACATTGAAAGTTGATGGCAGGCATACCATTTCATAATATATCGAACTATAATTGACTTAATAATAATCTTGATGAACTCGACGACTCGAATGAAACGTCTTTTGAAATATGTCATGAATGACTCCAAGTAATATCTCTAAAATGAGCAAATGCACAGCGGAAGATTTCTTTCATACCTGAGAATAAACATGCTTAAAAGTGTCAACCAAAAGGTTGGTGAGTTCATTAGTTTATCATAATCAATCATTTCCATAATTTTAATAGACCACAAGATTTCATTTAATCAATAATCATACACTCGTAAGTGTTTAAAATTCATTCATATGGATTGAATACCTGGTAACCGACATTAACAAAATGCATCTAGAATATCCCCAAACATATAAACATCGAAGTACTAAAGCAGTTCAAATTCTCTGACTGGGGCTTGTCAAAGCCCATAGATCTATCTTTAGGATTCGCGTCAATTGGTGGCAATTATAATAAACACCAATTCTTAGGCTACCAAGTTCAACAAGGGTGATATTCGGTATAACAATTCAACCATAGAATATAGTTTCAATTACTTGTGTCTATTTCGTCAAACATTTATAAAAGCGCATGTATTCTCAGTCCCAAAAATATATATTGCAAAAGCATTTAAAAATGGAGCAAATGAAACTCACAATACTGTATTTTTTAGTAAAAATACATACGACGAAACTGAACAATGCATGGTTGACCTTGGATTCACGAACCTATATCATTTATATATATATTAACACCTATAATTAACATGTAATAGTAATCAAACCAGTTTATATATGTTAATTATATAATATATTACTTATTTAAAATGGTAATGTATTTATTATTTCAAATGTTATATATATGTTATTTTTATATAATATATATGAAAATAGTAACTTTAGATATACTTATAATGTATGTAATATTTATATCTTTATATAATTATCTTTTGTTAAAATAATATTTATAATAATACTAAAATAAAGTTAATAATGATAATAAGAATGATAATACTTATAAAAAAAAAATTCCTTTTGTTAATGATAATAATTTTGATGATAATACTAGTAATGATATTAATAATAATAATACTACAAAGTAAAAAGTGGTAATATCTTTATAATAATAATAACAATAACTAATAATCATTTTAAAAATAATAATAATAGAAATAATAATGGTAATTTTTATAAAAATAATATTAATAATAATAATGATAATAATACTATTTATGATAAAGTTAATATTAATAATAATAAAAATAATAATAATGATAATATTAATAATAATAATAATAAGAGTATGAGTAATAACTACCTCAAAGGAGTAGTCCTTAAAAAAAATGCCCAAGTCCGGGTTTGAACCCGCGACGTCCCGCTAACCCGATAATACTCTTAACTCATCGATTCGTCTATCGTTTTTCTGAAATTTTTAACACCCTAACTTTATTTAACCCGTCGTCTATATCATTGTTAACCATCATTATGCTCATCATACATAATCATTATTATGATCTCGTAACATATTATCATCATCAACGTAAACATCCTCTATAACCACAATTATAATCGTGATAATCATTATCAATATAACTTACTCATTTCGTACATCATCATTATTCATTATCATCATAATCATCTTGTATCTCGGATCATTAAATATAAATATTACTCATCACCATTTAATTATCATTATCATTAAGGATTATTATCCTCATCATTTCTTAATCTAACCCGGTATCATCATCGATTTCTTCATCAATATCGCAAGACATGTACACCATCTTCATGGTTATTATCATCATCAATTTTTAATTATCAAAATCATCATGGCCAATTTCCCTACTATATACGATTAGTCAACACAGGCCCAACAATATAAACTAAAACATAATAGTCCTTTACAAGATCTCGGCCCAATAACTGAAGGAAAGTTCACGGCTCAATTGTAAAGTCATGTAAAACATAAATAGTCCAGCAGCAGCCCGATACACAAAATAGTTCAATTGATTCAAGTTGCATTATATAATGATTTAAAAAGGGTTTCCTGTCTAGTAGCTGTCGGCCAGAAGGGAAAAAGGAAACGCGTGCAGCAAAGGTGAAAAGAAATAGGAATATTGAAACAACATGTGTGCATTATTTTTCCTGGGTTTGTTTTGAATGGAATACAGAGAACAGACAGGAGTAGCAATTTATAAATAGAAAATGATATGCAGGTGGTTTGAGGCAGTAGATGTATTGGAATGATTATATAGTTCGATCGATATCTAATAGGAAAAAGAAGTGATCGACGGTGTTGGTGATTAGCAAGAATATAACAGAAAACAGTTTGCAAGAGTTAATCAAAAGTGTTTGTTGTTAATCACAATCGAATCCCCGAACCCAAGAATTTTTTATGTTTCGGGTTATGATGAACCAACGATTATAACAGTTTATTGATGGTTGTTGATCGGTGGTGGTTGTGGATGTTTATGGCAACAATAATAGCGGTTTATTTTAACAGAAATAGTGGAGATTGTAGCAGTAGACATACGGTTGTGATGGTTGCGAGAGGGAACAAATAGCAACCATAAGTTTAATGGGTTTTCAATGGTCTTCAAATATAACTTGATAGAGAGAGATGGTGAGGTAGAGAGAGAGGGATGTTATGGTGGTAGTGACAATATGGGTGATCAAAGGTGGTACTCCGGTGGTGTAAGGGTGAGTCGAATAGTGTTCTTCGTTTATAAATAAGAATGAAACAAAGATATAGATGGTTTTCGTTGGTGGGTGCTATGGTGGAGGTGATGATTTGCTTGAATATACATCGAAGAAGGAGAGTTAGAGAGATTGATGATGGTTCATGGTGATGGTTCGGTGAGTTTATGATGGTTCATGAAGGGTGGTGGTTTGATTCATGTCATATAATTGTATATATCAATATGTTATGAATTAAGTATATATATTAGATAAATTAAAAGGTAGAATAGATAGGATAGATAGTTTAGTCAATATACTAGACTTAGAAACCCACTGGATGACAAGCAAATCACAATTGTTTCCAAGTAAGGAAAGTTTAGTTTAATCAGAGCAGAAATTATAACAGGTAGTTTATGATTGTGGTTGTGTTGGTATTCAAAAGTGGGTTGATGGTATTTTTCTTTGGTCATCGAATTGTTGAGTGTTCATCTGATGATAGTTTTGATTGATGTAGTTCTCTCATAGTGATCAATGGGTGGTGGAAGGTGGTAATGTTCAAAAGAGAAAGAGATACTTGATGGTGGTGATAGTGAATTCAAGAATGATGGAAACAGTTTACAAATTATTGATGTGTGGATGTATACATATAACGTGTATATATATAAAATTAATAATAATATAATAATAAAATATCATGATTTCAAATGTAAGTTGAGAAAAATCTCAAGTTTGATTGATAACCCAAATTCACGGATTCATACATATAACTTTCCAAGTTGATGATTGTAATATATATAATATTATTATTATATAATCATGTGGATGGATGAAACCAAATACAGTAATTCATTTATACTGTGTCAAATTGAAGAAATAGTTAAGCAGCCGATAGAATTCTACCGACAGTATTCACTGAGTGCTATATCATACTTCGTTGTTAAACAGTGGCGGATAAAAGTACACCGAAAAATATATTTATTTATTTTAGTCATTAAGTGTGCAAAATGTGATTAAAAAAGTTCGTCCAATATTTGTTTTAATACGCTCACGAGCTCGCATCTTACTTGTTTAATATCAATCGAAATGACTAATGGTTATTACAATCCTTCAATATTTATATTCTATATACATTATATATATATATATATATATATATATATATATATATATATATATATATATATATATATATATATATATATATAAATTTATTTTAATAAAAGATTTTTTTATCTTATATTATTTTATTTTACAAAATTAATTCTAATAACTAAATAGTATAATATTTCAAATTATATTTTAAATTATTATATATATATATATATATATATATACCTATTTACAATTAATTGTTCGTGAATCGTCGGGAACAGTCAAAGGTCGAATGGATATACGATATAGTTCAAAGATTTTAAGACTCAACATTACAGACTTTGCTTATCGTATCGAAATCATATAAAGATTAAGTTTAAATTTGGTATAAATTTCCGGGTCGTCACAATTAGGCATAACACATAAGTGTTAATCAACAACATGTGATCTTAAAACTTATCTAGATATACTTAGTATGATCACCAAGTACCAACACACTTAAGCTAATGTCACTAGAACATTAATTACAATTAAAGATGACTTAGTGATTAATTAAGGCTAAATGAAGAACAATGCCTTCAAGTGTAACTAGTAAAGACTTGTAATCCTAAAATATACTTAGATATATTTAGGATGGTCACCAAGTCCCAACTAGAGATTGCTCTTCCATTGTGCATGTGTTGGACATTAATGTGTGCTTACACATTAATCATGCAATATGTTATATTGCAAGAAGCTTGCTAAAAGCTTAAACTATAGTGTTGTGCAAATATCTATATGACTGATTTTAGAATAACTATCTCTTGCTATGTGTGAGTATTACTTGCTACTTGCTAATATGTTTAATACTCATCAATTTGCCAACTTGATTAATATGCTTGCTATGTGCTCACTAGTTAGAATACTAGGATTCAAGTAACTAGTCTACTCCAATGAATTAAGTGTAAAAGGTTCACAAAGGAATAATGATTAATAATCTATTTGGTCTTGTCTAAGTAACACATTGTGATTATTTTTCAAAGTATGACTTAACATTGTTGTCTTTACATACTTAATGTTTATTTTAGAAAGACATCACTCAATTAATCTCCACTAAATATTAAAATGAATATGACTTGTGATTAATTGAAACTGGAAAGTTAATGACATGTTGACTAGTCTTTAGGATTGAACCAAATGCATTAATGAGCCTAACTAAGTCTTGACCAAACTGAGATTACCCAAAATGTCAATCAAGACACTTCTCCAAGAATGTTGGGTTTACCACATTTGGAGTGTTATGTCATTTTCACGCACTAAGACCAAATCTCACACACTTAATGCATGTAGTACTTGTATAGGATATTGGGTTTCTGTCACGACCCTACTTTTTTCGTTATCTTTTACCGTTTATTATTTAACGTCCGTTAATTGTTATTCGTGCCACGTCATTTCTATGACCTATATTATTATTTTAGTAATAATATATTAATTATTATGTGTTATGTGAATATTTGAATTCATATTCTAATTCGTACGTTTCTACATGTCGTGGATTTCTATCCGGCGAATCTTTTCGGTTTTCAAATCAACGGTCAAACTTTTGGGATTTTTAAATCCAAATTATTTTAAATATGATATTTTGATGTCATATGATTATATATAGTGTTTATATTTTTTATTCATCGCGTATTTGTTATCTCTCCGAATTATTAATCGCGTAAGAGCGTTTTCGCGTTTCGGGCTTCGATCGGGCGTTCGGGCCACAAGAAATTATACATTCAACAAAATTGGGCCATGGGACCCCACCCCTTACCCACCCATTCAGCCAAATACAAGGGAGGGGGTATACTCCCATTTGCTTTTCATTTTTTTTTTCAATTCTCATTTCATTCTTTTTTTTTTCTTCTCAAAACCTAGTTTTTAAGTTTTGCTCTCTCCTTCTCCTTCCTCTTCTTGGCCAACGCCTACCACCACCATCAACATCATCATCATCAATCAAAATACTTCTTGGATCAACCAATCGTTTACATAATCGGATTCTACACAACGATCTCTACGCGTTCATATTACTTGATTGTTGATTAGAGTATAAACCCTAACCCTAAATTTTTGATCTTTTCATTATTTTAATGATTTTATATGTTATTATGATAGTATAGTGCTTGTATGTTGTTGGATTATCGATTGTATGCGTAAAATCACTCGTTAATGCATGATTTAGGTTTGATTGATTTTGGACAGCGGAGTATTTGATCATTTCAGTAAACTAAACTGCTGTTTTTTATTAAATTAAAGTGTTTAGATGTGTTACTCTCATCGAGACATTAATTTTAGACTCCGGATTCATGTTATTTCGATTCCCAGAACTCAAGTTATAATTAAAATGGTGTTTTCATGAAATTAAAAGATAAAAACGAATGTGTTCAGGTTTGGTCCAACTTTGTGACCATTTTTGGTCTCTAGGGTGTACTAGTGTGTTAGGATTGATGAATGGATGAACTTTCATGTTCGGGTCATCGAAATCCGAGCCACGGATCACCCGGTATGACTAAAATATGTTTTTGATCAGATTAAAGTTCCAAGTTGAATTATGGCTGTTGGTCATGACTTGGGGGCTGTTCTTGGGGTGTTATTGAGTGTACTAATGTTTCGGGTGATTTAGTTAGGCGAAGATATATATAAGACTCGCTGAAAACAGATACTCGGGGCTCAAGTTATGACCCGATGAACTTTTAATTAAAACTTATGGTTATAAAATGGAACTTATGATATAAATAATGATTTTCATTATAATTAAATTACTTATGATATAAAAGTAATTATTTTAAATTAAGATTTATGATATATGTATTTATTATATCATTTATTAATTACATTTTGATTAATTAAACATTTAATTAAACTTATGATTAATAATACTTTTATTATTAATGAAAAATACTTATGGTAAGTATTAAACTTATGTTATGAGATTATTATTATAAGACTCGTAATAAGGATTAATTAATTATTTAATTATTATAAGACTTAGTTATTACTTAACTATAATTTAATTATTAAATACTTATGGTTTAATAATTAAAATTAAATACTTATGATATGATCAATAATTCATTATTAATTAATAATACTTATGATATGATTAAAAATTTATTATTAATTACTAATACTTATGTTATTATTAATATTAAATTAATTAATTAAATACTTATGTTATATTCATTATATCATTTAAACTTATGTTAACTTTATAAATTCAATTTAATTTAATTAAACTTATGGACATAATTATACATATATGACTTTAAATAACATTATAACTTATAACATTATCACTTATATTATTATTATAACTTATACTTTAAAAATTAATGTTGACTATGATTGACCAAGGTTGACTTTTGAGTTGACTTTCGATTGACTTTGACTTTCAGTTGACTTTTGTTGACTTTTTAATTAAGGAAACTTTCCAAAGTTATAAAGTTTCCAAAAATAGCAACTTTCTAAATATGGAAACTATCCAAAAATAGAAACCTTCCTAAAATAGAAACTTTCCTAAAATAGAAACTTTTCAAAAAATGGAAACCTGCCAAAAATAGAAACTTTCTAAAAATAGAAAGCACGTGTCCTTACGTTGTTCTGATCAAACCGAAGCATACTGAGTGTTTTTCTATCTTTACTTGCTACAAGTACTATAGCTATCATACTAAGACTTGACCTAAGTTAGTTATTTATATCGACCTGCTTTATTTATAGGTCGGCGTTGTGATCATTCTTGATCACTTTACTTCGTTTGCTGTTTGCTTTTTGTGTGGTTACTTCATTTGCTTTAAGGTGAGTTATAGTCCCGTGTTTCTTACTTTTTAAAGTATTTTT
The DNA here is from genome assembly GCF_046630445.1 of Rutidosis leptorrhynchoides. NCBI lineage: Eukaryota > Viridiplantae > Streptophyta > Magnoliopsida > Asterales > Asteraceae > Rutidosis > Rutidosis leptorrhynchoides. Next base: position 170,512,882 of record NC_092339.1, read on the forward strand.
GGGATGTGATTACATGCATTTTGTTTTACGTTTAGACACAAGTGACAATTAAATTTAAATTATTCATTATGAGTTGAACGAAAATACTCCCTAGTCTGGTAACTGTAATCACTGGTTTCTACTGGTGAACGCGAATCCTATGGATAGATCTATAAGGCTTGACAGCCCCATTTCGAGCTAGTCGCGCTAGCAATTTATAATCGGAATGTATTAGTACTTCGTATTTATTTGAAGATACACCTGTTTAGTGTATATATTGTGTTTGGCAAGGGTAAGAAAATGGTTAAGTGGTTACCAGGTGGCTCATAGATAATGGAATAATATTTTATGTTTTCTAATATTTTAAATCTTGTGGTCTAAAGTTTATACGTTTATTTAAACCTATAATTCACTCAACATTTTTGTTGACAGTTTACTCGCATGTTTTCACAGGTACTTGATTTGTTTGTTGCTTCCGCTGTGTTAGAAGTGTCTGCATGCATTTGGGCAGATTTTGTTAAACATTTTATGAAACATTGAACTTGCATTCTCTTTTGGATTATTAAATTGTGGGTATTTAGTTGACAATGTTTATGTCAACTTTGGTTATTTAATATGTTGGGTTTGTTTAAACTACATATTTTGGTAATTTTTTTTTTTGGGAAACTTTTTGAATAAAAGAATGCAATGTTGTTTATTAAATTCATTTAAGTTCGATCAAGCTGTGAGACCAAGTGACGGAGCCATTAAGTGTACTTGACGGGGCCATCACAGTTGGTATCAGAGCTCTGGTTGTAGGAAATTAGGCTGCATTAATGTAGTTAACCCTTGGTTTTAGGGTGCATTAGAGTCTAGTCTACAGCCAGACCTTTCTTGATATAGCATTATTATGCATTTCATTTTGTATGAGAGATAACATAAGCATTTGTTTTGTATGTGGTTTGTGGTTTTACTGTTTACAGATGTCGGTTTCAAGCAACAATTCCGTTCCTGCTCCCGTTTCCCCGTCTGCCGCCAGTCATCGTGCACAGCAACCTCGCCTGAGGGACCCTGTTAACTACTACATGGCTACCATCACTCATATGACTAGGGCATATACGAACGAGGCTCGCATTAATGCTCTTAGCGACTGTATGCGTGTCTTGCCGCATACAGAGGTGATGGATGAGATTAGAGCTGATATGGATACGTTCGTTAGCTTCACGCATGGGATCGAGTTTGAGACTAGGAAGCGTAACAGAGAGGTGGACGCTAAGTTCGAGGCTCTTGAGAGCGTGATTCGTGATCTGAAGACGGAGTTGGAGGAGGTGAAAGGAAAGTTGAGGAAGTATGAGACTCCTGAAGAGCCTCATACCGGCCCAGCTTATCACACCCGCTCCAAGCAGATGTGATGTGATGTTCATGAGTGATTATTTTATTTCATAGACTATTTGTCCTTTTATACATTCATGTTTGGGTGATGGACGGTGTTTTTCCGAGGATTTTGTTATGAGATATTTCATTTTTATATGGATGGTTATTTCTTTTATAACATATGGTTATCATTATCATATTTTTATTCTGATGTTGTAACTCTTGGCAAGTTATATTATGCGTAATATAGTTCATGTATGTTAGGTGCTATATATGTTGTATGATTTCTATCATAAGGTATGTATGCATGTGGTGGCTATTTCTATAACTATCATAACTATCATGTTGTTACTCATAGTGTTCATTGACTATTATTTTAATGGTTAATCTTATGTGTTCGATCTATTCCTTTATAACACCGGTATTATTCTTAGTACTAATGGTTGTGTTATTCTATTTTGAAGATCATGCCGCCCCGTGAGTCCAACGAAGCTAGTATGCAACGCTTAATTTCTGAAGGGATTACAGCTGCAATGGCAGCTAATGCTAATGCCAATGCCAACAATCACGTGGGATGCTCCCACAAGACTTTCATGGCTAGTCGTCCACAAGAATTTAGTAGCACCGAATGACCCATTGGACTTACTCGTTGGTTTAAGAAGGCTGAGTCTATTTTTTAGGTTAGTAGAGTCCGAGATGAGGACAAGGTTAGTTTCGCCAGCTGCACTCTGAAAGACAGTTCTTTAACTTGGTGGAATAATTTGGTTAGCAGTTTGTGTAATGATGCTGCTTATGGTTTGTCTTGGAATGATTTTAAAGAAAGGATGATCACTTGTTATCGTCCCAGGGGTGAACTTAAGAAGTTGGAGACCGAGCTTAAGAACTTAAAGATGAAGGGCACCGATTTAGATGCCTATGAGCAAAGGTTCTTTGAATTGACGTTGTTGTGTCCAAATACTTATGCTGATGAGGACCGTAAGATTGAAGCTTATATTGATGGGTTATCTGAGCAGATTAAGCATAGGGTTAAGTCTAGTGAGCCCCATACTATTGAAGCTGCTATGTCCATGGTGTAGTGACCCGAACTTTTCCATGATTATATATTATATGAGATCTATATTTACATGATTAAATGTTTCCAACATATTAAGCAATCAAACTTATTAAGACTTGATTAATTGAAATGAGTTTATGTAGACAATTGACCACCCCATTTGCCTGATGATTCACGAACGTCATAACTTGTGATAATTATATAATCATTTTATTTTTTATGATGTAAGTTTTTATTTTTTATATATATATAAGAAGAAATACAATTAAATCAAAGATGTACAAGTAAAACACTATTTGCTACAGTAAAACACTTTTTGCTACAGAAAAACACTATTTGCTACAGTAAAACACTATTTGCTACAGTAAATTTTTGCTTGCTATAGTAAAATACTATTTACTACAGTAAAAATACTATTTGCTACAGTACACTATTTACTACAGTAACACTATTTACTTGTATTCAATCCGTATTCGTACTCGTACAATACATAACTTCTAAATGTATATACTATTGGTATATACACTTTAATGATCAGCTCTTAGCAGCTCTTAATGAGTCATCAAACATGTGAGAACCAACATTTGGCAACAAGCATGAATGATTACACTAAAAATCAAACTAATGGAGCCTATATTTGACTCCTCCATTCACGTGAACCTACACACACACAAACACATTTTCATTCAACTTCCATGCATTAAACACATCTCTCTCTAGTTTCCTCTTGATGTTCTAAGTGTTCTTTATCATCTTCATCAAAATCTAGCTCAATCTAGCTCAAAAATCCAAACATAAATCAACATACAACATAAACTTTCAAGAACCCTTCCAAGTTTCTAGATTACTTCCAACCTTACAAATCCATTTCAAGTGATCATTCAACCTCAAGAAATCTTCATTTATATCAGTAGGTGTTCTTTCTAAATGAAGGTAATAAATATATATAAGCTTTAATTAAAAATTTATAAACATAACTATCTTAATTCGGGTAGCAATCTTACTTGAACTTGTTTTCGTGTCATGATTTTGCTTCAAGAATTTCCAAGCCATCAAAGATCCTTTGAAGCTCAAGTTATTTTCTCATCATTCCAGTAGGTTTACCTACTATACTTGAGGTAGTAATTATGTTCATAACATCATTCGATTCATATATATATAACTATCTTATTCGAAGATTTAAACTTGTAATCACTAGAACATAGTTTAGTTAATTCTAAACTTGTTCGCAAACAAAATTAATCCTTCTAGCTTAACTTTTAAAATCAACTAAACACATGTTCTATATCTATATGATATGCTAACTTAATGATTTAAAACCTCGAAACACGAAGAACACCGTAAAACCGGACATGCGCCGTCGTAGTGAAACCGGGGGCTGTTTTGGGTTAGATAATTAAAAACTATGATAAACTTTGATTTAAAAGTTGTTCTTCTGGGAAAATAATTTTTCTTATGAACATGAAACTATATCCAAAAATCATGGTTATACTCAAAGTGGAAGTATGTTTTTCAAAATGGTCATCTAGACGTCGTTCTTTCGACTGAAATAACTACCTCTTACAAAAATGACTTATAACTTATATTTTCGATTATAAACCTATACTTTTTATGTTTATATTAGTAATATTTGGTTCAATATGAAATCATAGCAATTTGATTCACTCAAAACAGATTTAAAACGAAGAAATTATGGGTAAAACAAAATTGGATATTTTTGCTTGTTTTAGCTACGTGAAACTTTGTAACAAATCGATACTAACCATAACTTAACTAACTTTTATTGTATTATACATGTATTCTAACATATATTATGTAATCTTGATAGACCATAGACACGTATACAATATTTTGACATATCATATCGACGTCATATATATATATTATTTGGAATAACCATAGACACTCTATATGCGGTAATGCTCAAGTTAGCTATACAGGGTTGAGGTTGATTCCAAAATAATATATATACCTTGAGTTGTGATCGAGTCTGAGACTTGTATACACTGGGTCGAGGATCGATTCGATATAATATATATCGATTTATTTCTGTACTACTAACTGTGGACAACTAATTGTGGACTACTAACGTTGGATTGTTAACTTAACAAACTTAAATCGTTAAAATGTAATAAAATATGGTATGAATATATTTCTATCATACTTTGATATATGTATATATTTGTTATAGGTTCGTGAATCGACCCGTGGCCAAGTCTTATTTTCCGACGAAGTGAAAATATGTGAAAGTGAGTTATAGTCCCACTTTTAAAATCTAATATTTTTGGGATGAGAATACATGCAGTTTTTTTAAATGTTTTACAAAATAGACATAAGTACGTAAAACTACATTCTATGGTTGGATTATTAAACTGAATATGCCCCCTTTTAGTCTAGTAATCTAAGAATTAGGGAACAAACACCCTAATTGACGCGAATCCTAAAGGTAGATCTATTGGGCTCAACAAACCCCATCCAAAGTACCGAATGCTTTAGTACTTCGAAATTATCATATCCGAAGGTTGTCCCAGAATGATGGGGATATTCTATATGCATCTTGTTAATGTCGGTTACCAGGTGTTCACCATATGAATGATTTTTATGCAGATTGCTATTTGCATGCATGATGTTTATGAGAAATAGAAATATGAAGATCTTGTGGTCTATTATTACGATTTGATAAATATATAGGTTAAACCTATAACTCACCAACATTTTTGTTGAAGTTTTAAGCATGTTTATTCTGAGGTGATTATTAAGAGCTTCCGCTGTTGCATGCTAATTAAAGACAAGAAATGGAGTCAGCATGCTTGTATGATAATGTTTAAAAACTGTATTCAGAAAATAAATTGATGTATAATATTATTGTAAGCCATTATGTAATGGTTGTGTGTAAGTGTATTTTAGATTATTATTACTTGATAATACATGTTATGTCTATTAAACCTTTATCGATAAAATAAAGGTTACGATTTGTTTGAAAAATGAATGCAGTCTTTGAAAAATGTCTCATATAGAGGTCAAAACCTTGCAACGAAACCAATTAATATGAAACATTTATAATCGATATGAACGGGACATTTCAGTTGGTATCCGAGCATTGGTCTTAGAGAACCAGAAATTTGCATTAGTGTGTCTAACTGAGTTAGTTAGGATGCATTATTGAGTCTAGACTTCGACTGTGTTTACTTGAAAAATGATTGCTTAACACTTTTGTTGGAAACTATATATTTTTACATGTAAATATTATGTGATATATTAATCTCTTAACGTGCTTGATATTGTATGATAGATGTCTACTTCTAGTACAAATCCTATCGACTCACCTAATAATAATGAAGAGTGGAATGAATTGTGGGAAGATTCATAAAATCCGGAAGAAGAAGAGGAACCGGAAGAAGAGGAACCCGAAGAAGAGGTTCCGAAGGAGGAAATATTAGGAACCACAGAAAAACAGATAAATAAAAGAAAATTATCAATTAATGGACCAAAATTAAAAATGGTTTGTGGTGTCTCCGCTGAGGAGGAAATTTTTTCGGAAGATTACCAATTTTTTGATGAATCGGATCCCGACGAGGATTCCGATGATGTTATAGAAATTACCCCTGCTCAATTTAATAAGGCAAAAGAAAATAATAAGAGAAAATCTATCAAAATAGAAAAACCCGAGTCCAAAACCGATAACACGAAGTATCCTGATGGTATATATCGTAAACACCCGTATTTCTTAAATTTTAACTATAACCCGGGAACATATAAACCACCAGGTTTTTCTAGACCATTTGTATCCCTAGGAAATTAGCAAAACGAACCAAGTCCGAGGAGGAAGAAACAAGCGAGTCGGAATAAAGAGTTGTAATCATGTTGTGTAATATAGGTATTGTAGTGTGCTTGTACTTTTATGTTATATGTAAAAATTGCTTGTATTGTTTGTTAATTATCTTTCATGAATCTAATCTTTGTTTATTTTACAGTATAAAAACACTAAATGGACGTTAAGAATAGACAACCAAATATTTTGGAAGACCTACCAGGGGATACGATTGATGAAATCTTGTCTAGAGTTGGTCATGAGTCACCGGCTCAATTGTTTATGGCGAGATTAGTCTGTAGAACATTTGAAAGACGTTCCAGGCTTGCCTTAGTTTATAAAAGGCTTTCCTTCAATAGATGGAGTATATCACATTGGGGAGACCTTAAGTTACATCGTGTTTTCTTTAAGGCTTTGTGTGCGGGAAACCCTAATGCAATTTTCCGCTACGGGTTGAGAGCCTATTTTGACTCCACATATCCCAACATAGGACTTCATTCTTTAGAAAAAGCCTCAAACATGCAACTTAAAGAAGCATGTTATGTTTACGGGATTGTGATGTTCGCTTCTCATCAAATTGAGAAAAAGAACATCGGATTGCAACTTCTAAATTAAACATTCCCACAAGTGACGGATTCAGTTGTTGGGGGTGAGAAATAAGGTTTTTAGATTTTTAAGGAGCTGTTGGGCATTACGTAACCCCCGTTATTTTGACGACATTACAACATGCTGCCTAGCCAACGACCACAACGGTTATATTCCACAAGATTAAGGATGAGAAATAGTATTAGTAAAACCCGAATGCATGACTTGCTTCTGGACCTATGAATTACGTGTCTTTATTGCCTTTGCTGAACGACTTGCGTTAAACTAGAATTGTTTTCGCAACTGCTTTGTATCAAAGTTATTGTGTACTATATTTCATGCTATATGTAAAATAGCGGTATTCTAAGTTGTAATATTTTGTATAATAGTTTGAACACGAAATTTTATTGTAATCAGTTTTTCATATGGAATTGCAGTAGTTGAATTGTATATTAGCTGCTAAGTATGAACTTAACGGGTAGATACTACCTGAATGGAAACTTATAAAACACTAATATGAAGAAAAAGCTTTTATAAATAAGTTCATATTATGCTACGAAATACTATTGACTACTCTTAATATTCTATATGATTAACTTAATTCTTTTGGCTAGTTTTGAAGGAAATGGCACCGACAACTCGTCAGAACTTGAACATGAGCGAGGAAGACTTCCGTGTTTTCCTTGCAGCAAACATAGCCGCAGTGCAGGCCGCAATGCAAAATAACAACAATACCTCTGGATCTAGCAGTGGAACTAACTCCACAAGGAATCGTGTAGGATGCTCCTACATAGAATTCACTGCCTGTAAACCTCTGGAATTCGATGGGGCCGAAGGACCGATCGGATTAAAACGGTGGACCGAGAAGGTCGAATCGGTGTTTGGCATAAGTAAATATACTGAAGAAGAAAAAGTAAAGTACGCTATGCATACCTTCATAGGTACTGCGTTAACATGGTGGAACACCTATCTCGAGCAGGTAGGACAAGATGCTGCTTACGCACTATCGTGGTCAGCATTCAAACACTTGATGAACGAGCAGTACCGTCCCAGAAACGAGGTCAATAAGCTCAAGGTAGAGCTTAGAGAACTACGAACGCAAGGATTCGATATTACCACATACGAATGACGATTCACAGAGTTGTGCCTATTGTGTCCAAGAGTGTTCGAAGATGAAGAAGAGAAGATTGACGCATTTGTAAAAGGGTTACCAGAGAGGATTCAGGTGGATGTGAGTTCAAAAGAGCCTACCTCCATACAAAAGGCAAGTCGAATGGCTCACAAACTAGTGAACTAGATAGAGGGAAGGATTAAAGAGCAGGCGGCCGAAGAGGCCAACATGAAACAAGCCAAGAGAAAGTGGGAGGAAAACAGTGACAAGAGTCACCAATACAATAACAACAACAATCACAACATCAATCGCAACAACTATCCCAACAACCGCAACATCAATCGCAATTCCAACAGCAACTACAACAAACGTCCCAACAAAAACAACTACAACAATCGTCCCAACAACAATAACAACCGCAACAACAACAATTCCTATAACAACAAGAAGCAGAAACAGCCATGCAAAAGGTGTGAAGAGTACCATCCGAATGAGTTCTGCATGACATTTTGCACCAAGTGTAGTAGAAAAGGTCATAGTGCGGCGAAGTGTGAGGTCTACGAACCGACGAATAACAAAATTAACAGAACAAATAATGTCAGAACAAATAATGCCGCCGTAGTTTGTTTTGGAAGTGGAAAACCGGGCCATAATATTAGAAATTGCCCGAATCAGGGAAATACTAATGGGTGGGGCCGCAGACGATTTTTCAATATTAATGCGGCAGAAGCGCAGGAAGACCCGGAGCTTGTTACGGGTATGTTTCTTATTGACAATAAATCTGCTTATGTTTTATTTAATTCGGGTGCGGATAGAAGCTATATGAGTAGAGATTTTTGTGCTAAATTAAGTTGTCCATTGACACCTTTGGATAATAAATTTTTACTCGAATTAGCAAACGGTAAATTAATTTCAGCAGATAAAATATGTCGGAATCGAGAAATTAAACTGGTTAGCGAAACGTTTAAGATTGATTTGATACCAGTAGAGTTAGGGAGTTTTGATGTGATAATTGGTATGGACTGGTTGAAAAAGGAGAGAGCAGAGATCGTATGTTACAAAAATGCAATTCGCATTGTACGAGAAAAAGGAAAACCCTTAATGGTATACGGAGAAAAGAGCAACGCGAAGCTAAATCTTATTAGTAATTTGAAGGCGCAAAATCTAATAAAAAAAGGTTGCTATGCTATTCTAGCACATGTCGAGAAAGTACAAATCGAAAAAAAGAACATCAATGATGTTCCTGTCGCAAAAGAATTTCCCGATGTATTTCCGAAAGAATTACCGGGACTACCTCCACACCGATCCGTTGAATTTCAAATAGACCTTGTACCAGGAGCTGCACCAATAGATCGTGCTCCATACAGACTCGCACCCAGCAAAATGAAGGAACTCCACAGCCAATTACATGAACTTTTAGAGCGTGGTTTCATTCGACCAAGCACATTACCTTGGGGAGCTCATGTTTTGTTTGTCAAAAAGAAAGATGGTACATTCAGGTTGTGTATCGAATACCGAGAGTTGAGAAAACTTACCATCAAGAACCGTTATCCACTACCAAGAATTGATGACTTATTTGATCAGCTGCAAGATTCGTCAGTTTACTCGAAGATTGATTTACGTTCTGGATATCATCAAATGAGGGTGAAGGAGGATGATATTCCAAAGACTGCTTTCAGGACACGTTACGGTCATTATGAGTTTATGGTTATGCCGTTTGGACTGACTAATGCACCAGCTATGTTCATGGACCTCATGAACTGAGTGTGTGGGCCATATCTTGACAAGTTTGTCATTCTTTTCATCGATGACATACTTATTTACTCAAAGAACGATCAAGAAAACGAAGAACATTTGAGAAAAGTGCTAGAATTGTTGAGGAAGGAAAAACTGTACGCGAAGTTTTCAAAGTGTGCATTTTGGTTGGAAGAAGTTCAATTCATCGGTCATGTAGTGAACAAAGAAGGTATTCAGGTTGATCCGGTAAAGATTGAAACCGTCGAAAACTGGGAAACCCCAAAAACTCCGAAGCATATACGCCAATTTTTAGGATTGGCTGGTTACTACAGAAGATTCATCCAAGATTTTTCCAAAATAGCAAAACCCTTGACTGCATTAACGCATAAAGGGAAGAAATTTGAATGGAAGGATGAACAAGAGAAAGCGTTTCGGTTATTGAAAAAAAAGCTAACTACGACACCAATATTATCATTTCCTAAAGGGAATGATGATTTTGTGATTTATTGTGACGCCTCAAAACAAGGCCTAGGTTGTGTATTAATGCAACGAATGAAGGTAATTGCTTACACGTCTAGACAATTAAAGATTTACAAGCAAAATTATACGACTCACGATTTGGAATTGGGCGCTGTTGTTTTTGCATTAAAGACATGGAGGCACTACTTATATGGGGTCAAAAGTATTATATATACCGACCACAAAAGTCTCCAACATATATTTGATCAGAAACAACTGAACATGAGGCAGCGTAGATGGATTGAATTGTTGAATGATTACGATTTTGAGATTCGTTACCACCCGGGGAAGGTGAATGTGGTAGCCGGCGTTTGTAGCGACCCGAAAAAATCTTCATTGACGGCGCCGTCTACTTAGGTCCCGTTACGTGGTCATAAGTCTTTAAAACAACGTTTGACCAAAAGTATGTCGCATTCATTTCAAAAGTAAAGATGTTTCAAGGTTTACAAGGTAGTTTGACAACTAGTTACATAACAAAGTTTAAAGTACAATTTAAACATATGCGACACAAATGAAAGTAGCCAAAAGACGCTCCACGTATGCATGTTTACTCGACATCCAAGCAAGTATCAAAAGTAATGAGCGGAAGCATGTATCACACAAATGTTCAAGGACCTGAGAAAAACATAGAAATCTGTCAACGAAAACGTTGGTGAAATCATAGGTTTGAGTAAGTAAGTACAAGTGAACCACAAGATTTGCAACAATGATATAATAGTAATACATTCCAAAAGTTTGTTTCACGAGCACCCAATTATCAATGCTTAACATTCCTCCCATAGAACCCCATCACAATAGTGTTAGAACATACACTGTTTCTCGAAAATATATTTCATTCGTAAACGGTAGCGAACCGTTCGAATGAGGGTTTGTCAAACCCATATGGCCATATAACATAAGTTCTCGCTTACACCCGGCAAGTGTAACTAATGATAATCGAATTGAGGATTTTTGTTCAAACTCGTATGTAGAATGTTTGTTTTCCTGTACTTGTGTTCGCTTAGTAAAAAGAAACGTTTATGTTTTCTCATCCCAAATGTAAGTGCAAAAGAGTAAAAGTGGGACTATGATCTCACCTTGTGTGCATGAGTAATAAGTACTTCAACAAGTAATGTGTGCAAAGAACAATGCTAATCTTGACCTAAACAAATAGGTTTATATCAATATCGGTAAACACGATAGGTCAAAGTGTTCAATTAGTCCTATGGCTCGTTAAGACTCGATCATAATAGCATGTGAATCAAATTGTCATGTTTCATGCAAGGTACAAGTATAAAAGCATGTTAGAACGATTGCACAAACATTTGGTTAAGTTTGATTAAAAGTCAACATAGGTCGGGTCAAAGTCAACGAAAAAGTCAACATGTTCGGGTCGGGTCCCGAACTATTTTTCTGAGGTTTTTAATCATATATGAGCATGTTAGAACAAGTTACATGTGAATCGGAGGTCCATAGTATAGCAAACATTTTCCGAAAAATGATCAGCGAAGACAGAAGCCTGCCAGTGTATCTGGACGGCGTCCAGATTGTCTGGACGGCGTCCAGCTTTGAAGGTTGAGACGGCATCCAAAGATCTGGACGACATCCAACTTTGAATACTGGGATGGCGTCCAAGGATCTGGACGGCGTCCAGGTCCGTATTCAAGTCTGATGCAGAAAACTCCTAAGTGCACGAACCAAAAACCAAACTAACATATTTTATGATCCGCAAACAACCAAAACATGTATCTTATATCATCGGAAAGGTATTTTGATGAGGAAAACAAATAGACACATTTCAACGAGTAATTCAACACTTACAACAACCCAAAACCGCATTAAACGTTCATAATCAAAGGTTCAATTTCTAAAAACGCATTTCATGATTCGGGCAACCAATTTACATGTATGATTTGCCGTTTCGAAGGTAATCAAACACACATTGCAACAAAACACTTATAAACAATATTTCATAGCATTTAATACATCAAAAGTTCATATAAAGCTTATCAAACCCTAACCAAAATCTCAAAACCAATAATCATGTTAATGTAAGGTTTTCATGTCAATCAACACACCAAAACGAAGCTAATGAAGTAACTAACACTTTGAACACACAACCATTAACATCTAAACACATTTTATCATCCAAAATCAAAGATTTAGTAAGCTCTTTTTCAAGTTCATGCTAGTTATGTCAATTCACAAGATCGAGCATACAAATTACATATACGACATCACAATGAGCCATATACACTAATTAACACACCTTTAAGTCAAGAACACTAAAATTATGAAATTTAGAGTTTTTAGAAAGTTACCCAATCGAGATGAAATTAGTATCAAAACGTAGAGAATGAAGAGAGGATTCCAAATATGTAATTTGTTTTGATGTTAGCCTCCAAAATCGGATTTAGATGATGAATTAAGGATTGAATGTTGAGAGGATTTGGAAGTAGTAAAAGATGAGGATGAAAATGAATGGATGAAAGGGGTTTGACCCTTTGACCTAGTCAAGGGTTTGATCCCTTGTCAAGTTTAGTCCCTCAACTTTCGTTCGGGTGAGTGAATTACCTAAACGAGATAATTTAAAACGCGTATTAACAGGAGATGTTATAGTCATATAACGGACTTTAAATAATTAAACGGAAAAGTAAACAGAAAAAGGTGGGATGTTACATTACCTACTCCTTAAAAGAAATTTTGTCCCTAAATTTAAGTAGGCGTAGTAGTCGTTGTTTCTTCCTCGAAATCTTGCGTTTCCAAGTTTGCGAATAGATGAGGATATTTCCTTTGCATTTGATCTTGTCTTTCCCAAGTAAACTCGGGTCCCCTTTTGGCGTTCCAATGGACTTTAACAATCGGAATTTGGCTTTGTTTCAATGTCTTGACGGAGGTGTCCACAATTTAAACCGGTTCCTCCACAAAATGGAGTTTGTCATCAATAGTAAGCTCCTCGAGAGGAATGACGATATCGGGTTCGGCAAGACATTTCTTCAAGTTAGATACATGGAAAGTAGGGTGAACGGAGCTCAATTGAGGCGGAAGTTCTAAACGATAAGCAACGGTTCCGACACGCTCCAAGATTTCGAAAGGACCAATATACCTTGGATTTAGCTTCCCGCGTTTCCCAAAACGGATTACACCTTTCCAAGGCGCGACTTTTAACATTACTCGGTCACCGACTTGAAATTCAAGGTCGTTGCATCGTTTGTCGGTATAGCTCTTTTGACGACTTCGGGCCGTCCTAAGCCTATCTCGGATTTGAACGATTTTCTCGGTGGTTTCGTGAATGAGTTCGGGTCCGGTGATTTGCACGTCGCCTACCTCGGCCCAACAAAGAGGTGAACGACATTTTTGGCCATATAGCGCTTCAAAAGGTGCGGCTTTAATACTCGCGTGATAACTATTGTTGTAAGAGAACTCGGCGAGAGGTAAGTGCTTGTCCCAAGCTTTTCCGAAATCAACCACGCAAGCTCGTAACATGTCCTCTAAGGTTTGAATTGTACGTTCGATTTGTCCATCGGTTTGAGGATGATATGCGGTGCTCATGTCTAAACGCGTTCCCAATGCTTCTTGCAATGTACGCCAAAACCTAGAAACAAAACGGCCATCTCGGTCGGAGATAATCGATAAAGGTACACCGTGTCGGGCTACAATCTCCTTAATGTAAAGTTTTGCAAGTTTCTCCATTTTGTCCATTTCTTTCATGGCAAGGAAGTGTGCGGATTTGGTGAGACGGTGAACAATAACCCAAATGGTATCATAACCGCCCGTCGTTTTTGGTAGCTTGGTGATAAAATCCATCGTTATCCTTTCCTACTTCCATTGCGGGATCTCGGGTTGTTGAAGTAGTTCGGACGGTCTTTGGTGTTCGGCTTTGACTTTGGAACATGTCAAACACTTGGAATTATATCTAGCTACGTCCCTTTTGATGTTCGGCCACCAATATTGTTCTTTAAGGTCGTGGTACATCTTATTGGCACCGGGATGAATCGAGTATCGTGATTTGTGGGCTTCATCTAAGATAAGGCTTCGTAGGTCCCCATAGCTAGGCACCCAAATCCTTCTGGTGTAATATCGGAGTCCGGTCTCCCTAATTTCGAATCGGGAGACGAGAATGTTCAAGAGCTCGTGTGAAACGTTTTCATCCTTGAGAGCCTCATCTTGGGCTACCCGAATTTGGCTATTAAGGTTGGTGTGGATGGTGATGTTTAAGGCTCGGACACGAAGAGGCATCGCTCTTTCCTTTAGACTTAAGGCATCGGCTACTACATTTGCCTTTCCCGGATGGTAACGAAGCTCACAATCGTAATCGTTCAAAGTTTCAATCCACCGTCGTTGTCTCATGTTTAGTTGCTTTTGATCGAAGATGTGTTGGAGGCTTTTGTGATCGGTAAAGATAGTACTCTTGGTTCCATAAAGATAGTGCCTCCACATTTTAAGTGCAAAGACAACGGCTCCGAGTTCGAGATCATGTGTCGTGTAGTTTCGTTCATGAATTTTGAGTTGTCGAGAAGCATAAGAAATGACTTTCGTTCGTTGCATCAACACACACCCAAAACCATGTTTCGAGGCGTCGTAATAAACAATAAAATCGTCATTGCCTTCGAGAAGTGACAAGATAGGAGCGGTGGTTAGCTTTGTTTTCAAGATTTGAAATGCGGATTCTTGTTCGGTCGCCCAAATGAATTTCTTTCCCTTGTGAGTTAATGCGGTTAGAGGACGAGCAACCAAAGAGAAATCCTTGATGAATCTACGGTAGTATCCGGCGAGACCCAAGAATTGACAAATGTGAGTAGGTGTAGTAGGAGTCTCCCATTTACTAATGGCTTCGATTTTTGATGGATCGACTTTAATACCTTGATCACTTACAACATGACCAAGAAACTGAACTTCCTTCAACCAAAATTCACACTTGGAGAATTTGGCATAGAGTCGTTCTTGTCTTAAAAGTTTAAGCACAAGTCGGAGATGTTGTTCGTGCTCTTCTTCACTTTTAGAATAGACCAAGATGTCATCGATGAACACAATAACGAATTTATCAAGATACGGTTTGCACACGCGGTTCATAAGATCCATGAATACCGCCAGTGCGTTAGTGAGACCAAAAGGCATTACGAGAAATTCATAACTACCATAACGAGTTCGGAAAGCGGTTTTGGAGACATCTTCCCCCTTAACCCTTAATTGATGATAACCCGAGCGGAGATCGATTTTCGAATATACACTAGACCCTTGTAGTTGATCAAAGAGGTCATCAATGCGAGGAAGAGGATATCGGTTCTTAACCGTCAACTTGTTTAGTTCACGATAATCAATGCACATTCGTAGGGATCCGTCTTTCTTTTTAACAAACAAAATCGGAGCGCCCCATGGTGAATGGCTAGGTTGGATAAAACCACGATCAAGTAGTTCTTGGATTTGACTTTGCAATTCTTGCATTTCGGATGGAGCAAGTCTATATGGTGCACGAGCTACGGGTGCGGCTACCGGAATAAGATCGATCTGGAATTCTACCGATCGAGGAGGTGGAAGACCCAGCAATTCGTCGGGAAATACATCGGAATAGTCACTAATAATTGGCACATCATCGATGTGCTTTTCATCAGACTCGACTTTCTTAACGTGAGCAAGGATCGCAAAACAACCCTTACAGAGTAATTTTCTAACTTTAAGGCACGAAACGAGGTTGAGTCCGGTGCAACTCTTATCGCCATAAACAATCAAAGGTTCACCATTCTCGATAGGAATTCGGATTGCGTTAAGATCACAAAGGATGTGAGATTTCGTTTGGGCTAGCCAATTCATACCGATTATTACATCGAAGCTTCCTAGTTCCATGGGTATCAAGTCAATTTCAAATTCATTACCCAAAATGTTTAATGTGCACCCCCGGTAATATGTGTCGGCACTCAATAGTTTCCCGTTAGCCACTTCAATGGTATAAGTGGTATCTAGTAGGAGTGGTGGAGTGCTAAAAGAATGAATCAAAGTCTTGGATACTGTAGCGACCCCGACAAATCGTCAAGTGACGGCATCGGCTACGTGGGTCCCATTACCTGATTATAAGTCTTTAAGATAACGTTTGACCAAAATATGTCGCCTTCATTTCAAAATAAAGATTGTTTCAAAGTTTACAAGAATTGTTCAACCAAAAGTTAAGTTACAACGTTATAGATACGATTGAAATCTAGGCGACACGGTTTAAAGTAAAGTCAAAAGACGCTCCATGAAATGCATGTATACTCGACATCGGATGCAAGTATCAAATAGTAAGCGGAAGCATGTTTCACATATCGTGCAAGACCTGAGAAAAACATAGAAATCTGTCAACGAAAACGTTGGTGAAATCATAGGTTTAAGTAAGTAAGTACAAGTGAACCACAAGATTTGCATCAATGAAATAATAGTAATACATTCCAAAAGTTTGTTTCACGAGCACCCAATTATCAAAGCTTAACATTCCTTCCATTGTATA
The DNA here is from genome assembly GCF_046630445.1 of Rutidosis leptorrhynchoides. Taxonomy (NCBI): domain Eukaryota; kingdom Viridiplantae; phylum Streptophyta; class Magnoliopsida; order Asterales; family Asteraceae; genus Rutidosis; species Rutidosis leptorrhynchoides. The sequence goes on from NC_092339.1 coordinate 170,529,491, forward strand.
CCCCATCCATAGTGCTAGAACAAACACTGATTCTCGAAAATATATTTCATCCGTAGACGGTAGCGAACCGTCAAGGATGAGGGTTGTCAACCCATATGGCCATATAACATAAGTTCTCGCTTACACCCGGCAAGTGTAACTAATGATAATCGAATTGAGGATTTTTGTTCTAAACTCATATGTAGAATGTTTGTTTTCCCGTTCTTGTGTTCACTTAGTTCAAAAGAATCGTTTATGTTTTCTCATCCCAAATATAAGTTCAAAAAGAGTAAAAGTGGGACTATGATCTCACCTTTGATTGCACGAGTATAAATGTACTTCACAAAGTAAACGTGTGCATGAATGTTGCTTAGCCTTGACCTAAACAAATAAGTTGTATCAATTAACCGGTTACGACACAAGGTCGGGTGAAATGTGTTCAATTAGTCCTATGGCTCAATACGACTTGAATAGTATAGCATGTGAATCACGTTGTCAAGTTTCATGCAAGAATCACGTACAAAAGCATGTTAGAACGATTGTATAAAAGTTTGGTTAAGTTTGACTAAAAGTCAAACTTGGTCAAAGTCAACAAAAAAAAAAGTCAACACGTTCGGGTCGGGTCCCGGACTATTTTTCTATGCTAAATATTCATATACAAGTATATTAAAACAAGTTTCATGTGAATCGGAGGTCGATAGCTAGTCAAACATTTCGCGTGAAATGCGCCAAACAAAGCAGAATCTGGCCAGGCCAATCCGCGCGCCGCGCGGGGATGGGGCGCGCCGCGCCACCATCTGGGCAGAGATTTCTGGTCAGTTTTTCAAAGTATGCACGAACCAAACATCAAACATTCTCCATTTATAATCCGCAAACAACCAAAACATGTATCTTATATCCTCGGAAAGGTATTTTGACGAGCAATACAACTAACCACATATCATCAAACAAAAACATCATTTACAATAGCCGAAATCTCATCAAGTGATCAATAAAAGTCCATTTTCAAAGTTTCAAGTTCGTAAAACGTATTTTATGATTCGGGAATCCAATTTACACATACGATATGCCGTTTCGAAGGTAATTAAGCATACATTGCATCTAAACACTTACTAACAACATTAACAAGTATTCAACGCATCAAAAGTTCGTTTCAAAGTCTATCAAACCCTAGTCAAACATCACAAAATCCTTAATCGGGTTTTTGAAGTTTTCTTAATCAACCTACACATCAAATTGAAGCTAATGATGCTAGTAACACATTTAATACATGAACTTTAACAATTAAACAACATTTACTCATCCAAAATCAAAGATTAAGCACACCCATTTCAAAGTTCATACTAGTTACTCCCAATCAACAAATCGAGCAAACAAAACATATATTAATGCTAGACACGAGCCATAGACACTAACTAACACAATTTCAAGTCAAAAACACGAATTTATAGAAATCTAGAGTTTTTAGAAAGTTACCCAAACTCGATGAAATTGGTACCAAAATGTAGAGGATGAAGAGAGGATCACAAAAATGTAATTTGTTTTGAAGTTTGCTTCCAATCCCGAATTTAGATGATGATTTTATGAAGTTGGGGTTTGTGTGTGTGTTCTTGCTAGAGAGAAAGAGAGAGAGAGGGAGATGGTTGAATGGTGGTGATTGGGGTGGACTAGTTGACCTAGTCAACTAGTTTGCCCCGTGTCAATTTTAGTCCCTCGAGTTTAGAAGCGGGTGGGGGATTTAACCGATCGAATATTTTAAATTACACGAGAGTACGGGAGACGTTATCTTCCAACAACGAGAATATTTAAAATGTTACATAACAAAGGATACGAATCTAGATACGAAGGGTATTATTTAAAAAGAAAAAGACGGGCGTTAAAATAATTTAACGGAAAAATGCGGGATGTTACATTATCCACACCTCAAAAGAAATTTCGTCCCGAAATTTAGTTGGAAGTAGTAGTCGATATCTCTTACTCGAGACTTTACGTTGTCAATGCTATGAATAAGTGAAAGTACGTTCTTGAGGGTTCTCATGAATTTGGATAGTCAGGGTTTTACGTTGCATTAAGGTTCGGTTTTTACGATCCCCGGTTTCAACTGGTTTTCCTATGAAGAGAAGTTTGTCATCGATAGTTGATGTATCCAGCAGGATTGCACGTTCCTGTTCCGCAGGACACGTTTCTAAGTTTGTTACACGAAAAGTAGGGTAAACGGAAACTTAATTGAGTCGGAAGTTCTAAACGGTAGGGAGCGGTTCCAATACGCCCCAAGGTTTCAAAAGGGTTAACATGTCGCGGGTTTAACTTTCCCTGATTCCCGAAACGGATTACACCCTTCCAAGGTGCGGGTTCTCAATATTACGCGGTTACACACTGGGATTTGTGAGGTTCTCCTCTAAGTTTGGTATAACTCTTCTGGCGACAATGGGTTGTCTCGAGCCCTTCTCGGACTTGAACGATCTCAATTGTTGTTTCTTGATGGAGTTCAGATTTCGGTGGTTGATGCTTTGGTTAAATGAACAGGGGTATGACATTAGCGGTCATATAAGGTTTCGAAAAGTGCGCGTGAACACACGAGTGGTAACTACTGTTGTAAGAGTGATCTACTAAAGGTGACAATACGAGTTTGTGAGATGTCTTTCCAAGACGTAAATCGTTCGTTTGTTCGGTTCGTCAGTTTGTGGGTGGTACGCGGTACTCATGTCTAAGCGGGTTCCCAAGGTTTCTTGTAAAACTAGAAGTGAAACGAGTATTTCGATACAGAATAATTGACAAAGATACACCGTGTTGGAATAGAATCTCTTAAGATACGTTTGAACAAGTTAGTTAGGGTTCGAAAAATGTTCGTTAGGACTATTCACCCTCGTGGCGAATACTTATGTAATATGAGGAGTTTCTCTATCCATGGAGAAATGTTACAAGGAGTTTCTTTAAACGGAAACGCGAACGGTAAAGATAGTAGTGAAATGAGGACTTAGAATAGGATGAGTTTACATCTCGAGGTTGCTATAACGTGCCTCTAGTTGTCAAAAGTTGAAGTCTGAAAGAGAAACGAGGTAGTACACGTAGTTGTATAGTTCGGGGTTGAATAATAGTTGACCGATTATCAGAAACACAAGGGCGTTAAGTCAAAGAAGAGTGAAGTATCGTTGGATTGTGTGTTATCTTAATTTCCAGTAATATCAGACGGTAACGGTGAAATAACAGAGGTATGTAGTGTGGTACGTGATGACAAGAATATTGATCGGATCCACAATTTAGTATTCGAATTCTTCGTGCAAAATAATGAATTTCCGTCCCGTTGATTTCGAGTCGAGGGAGTATGCCTTTCGGCGTCCAAGTAGAAATATTTCCATATTTGAGTCCCATATGGTGTTGTACGAATTTAGCTAGAAATGTTGGTGTGAAGAATCACGCTCAAGGTTCGATCGCGGAGAGATTAAAGTCGTGTAATACGAGAAAAGTCAGAAATGAATCTTCGGTAACAACCGGTGAGATCTAAGATTTTTACGAATACAAGTCTGAGTTGGGAGAGTTTCCTGATTACATGTGGCTTGATTTCGAGATTGATTGTAATGCCTTGACCATTAACTTCATGGTCTAGAAAATTGGACTTCGTTCAACAGAAATTCTCACTCGGAGAATTTGGTATAAAGTTGCTCTTTTCTCAAAAGTTCGAGCGTAAGATGGTGATGTTGTTCGTTTTCCTTCTTTACTTAAATAAGTTAAGATGTCATCTATAAATACGATAACAGATTAGTCTATATGAATTTGCATACGCGGTTCAAGAGGTTTATGGATACGGGCGAGCCCTAAATAAATCAAGCGGTACTAAGAGAGATTTACAACTAACGTTGCGAGTTCGGAAAGTGGCTTAGGAGACATCGTCTCACTTAACCCCCAATTGATGATAACCGGAACGGAGGTCGATTTGGAACATACGGGATTCGTGCAAATAATCATGAGGTCATGGATGCGAGGGAGAGGGTATCGGTTTCCAACCGAAAATTACTCAGTTCACAATAATCTATACAAGATGATGGGGAAACATTTTTTTTTTTTTTTTTTTTTTTTTTTTTTTTTTTTTTTTAACGAATAGGTTCTGAGCTCCCTAGTTCTATAGGTGTCAAGTCAAAAGTCTTAACGTATTTCCTCCAATAAAATTTATAGGCATACAATATTTTTCCGTCGGTCACTTAAATCGTCTAAGTAGTATCTGGGGGAAAGAGGTGGAATATAAAGAGCATGAGTCAAATCCTTGGTTATAAAACGTCTAGCGGTAATCGAATCGAACAAGTATGAAATATACGGTTTGTTGTGAAGAAACGTACCCGTTACTAGTCCATCGTCGTTCCGGGCATCCTTGGTGTCGATGTCGAAGGTTCAACGGCGTGCGTTGGGGTTGATTTTCTTATTTGGGCACACATTCCTAAAATGACCCAGTTGGCCACATTCGAAGCAAGCACCCGTTCTGTGTGCGTTGGGCATCTTTCGAGCGACGGGTCCTTGGCGCCGGTGGCGAAACCTGCCACATCCTTCAAAGTGATGCTTGTGGCATTCGTCACAAAAAGGCAGTTTTCCGGCATAGCCTTTCTTGTCGTTGGAGGTAAAAGGCTTCTTGGCGGGGTTGTTGTTATTGTTGTGGTTGCTTGATTGAGAGGCTTCCCATGTTCTTTTGTTGTTACTCGGGTGGTTCTCAACCATTGGTGCCGGTGCTTCCATTTCATTCACCGTTTCTAAGGCTTGGCGGGCCATTGTTAAAGCCTCTTGTAGGTTAGTGGGTTGAGATGTCATTACCTTGTGTTGAATGCTCTTAGGGAGGCCATCCATGTAAAGTTCGACTCTTAGGGATTCGGGAGTCATGAGAATTGGACACATCGAGACTAGTTCGGTAAACCGTTGATTATAAGCCTTGAGGTCATTTCCGGCCGTTTTTAAATTCCTTAGACCCTGTTCGAGCCTTCGAGTCTCGTCGCGCGGGAAGTATTCGGTGATCATTCTTTCTCTTAATTCGGTCCAAGAGAGTGTGTGGGCTTCATCGCTTCCCACTAATTGTACATACGTGTTCCACCATGAGAGAGCAATACCGGTGAAAGTGAGGGTGGAAAACTTGACCTTATCTTGGTCTCGACAACCGCTTGTGTTAAAAACGGTCTCCATTTGTTCAAACCATCGGGTGAGAGTAACCGGTCCCCCGGTTCCATCGAAAGTGGGAGGATTGTACTTCATGAAGTTCTTGTAGGAGCAACCTTCGATTGAATTACCGGCTCCATGATTGTTGTTGTTAGAAAAGTGATCGGCTACGGCCGTACCCACGGCGGTGGTTATCATTCGTTGAAGAGCTTGTTCTAGAGTTTCGGGAGGAGTATTGTGTTGCCCTTGGTGAGCCATTGTTCCTTCATGAGACAAGAATATCGTTGGTTAGTATTTTCAACAATACTAACCGTGGCATGGAATAAGGATAGAGAGAAAATTTTCCTTGACTCGCCTTAAATTCTCTATGTCATAATGTCGGAACGTCCATGTGAATCACCGTAATATAATCCCGGAAATTATATTACCCTGATTCTCATGTGCATTTAACATTACTTCATAAAGTCAAGGTGGCGCACCAACAAAATTTATCAACGTAAGATCAAGATCGAATACGAGTTAGATATGATAGAAGAGTTCGAGTATAAATGCACAATTAGTCAAATAATTCCTACTTCAGTCTATATGCCGGTTGTAGTCTAGATTCACCTATGTACCCTATGACTCGGGGTGAACACAAATGAACTCTAAATCCCTACAACCAAGGCTCTGATACCACCTGTAGCGACAGATGGGGTAGAAACCCACCCAGTGCCTTTCCAGCTAACCGCTTGGTGACCACTGAGTGTACCTCAGACACTGATTTTACGGCCCGCATTTCTGCCAAACTGCCAACCCTCAAATTCCAAGGGATCGCAAGGGGTAAGAGCCAATGCCTCGTCACAGGTAACACTGTGAGAACCCCCTCTACGATTAACCCGCCAAAAAGCATAGTCCGTATGAGTGCCCGGCCTAACAGCCGGCGCGCGTGACTACCTTTACGGCTAAGGTTAAACCAGCTCTGATACCACCTGTAGCGACCCCGACAAATCGTCAAGTGACGGCGTCGGCTACGTGGGTCCCATTACCTGATTATAAGTCTTTAAGATAACGTTTGACCAAAATATGTCGCCTTCATTTCAAAATAAAGATTTTTTCAAAGTTTACAAGAATTGTTCAACCAAAAGTTAAGTTATAACGTTATAGATACGATTGAAATCTAGGCGACACGGTTTAAAGTAAAGTCAAAAGACGCTCCATGAAATGCATGTATACTCGACATCGGATGCAAGTATCAAATAGTAAGCGGAAGCATGTTTCACATATCGTGCAAGACCTGAGAAAAACATAGAAATCTGTCAACGAAAACGTTGGTGAAATCATAGGTTTAAGTAAGTAAGTACAAGTGAACCACAAGATTTGCATCAATGAAATAATAGTAATACATTCCAAAAGTTTGTTTCACGAGCACCCAATTATCAAAGCTTAACATTCCTTCCATTGTATACCCCATCCATAGTGCTAGAACAAACACTGATTCTCGAAAATATATTTCATCCGTAGACGGTAGCGAACCGTCAAGGATGAGGGTTGTCAACCCATATGGCCATATAACATAAGTTCTCGCTTACACCCGGCAAGTGTAACTAATGATAATCGAATTGAGGATTTTTGTTCTAAACTCGTATGTAGAATGTTTGTTTTCCCGTTCTTGTGTTCACTTAGTTCAAAAGAATCGTTTATGTTTTCTCATCCCAAATATAAGTTCAAAAAGAGTAAAAGTGGGACTATGATCTCACCTTTGATTGCACGAGTATAAATGTACTTCACAAAGTAAACGTGTGCATGAATGTTGCTTAGCCTTGACCTAAACAAATAAGTTGTATCAATTAACGTGTTACGACACAAGGTCGGGTGAAATGTGTTCAATTAGTCCTATGGCTCAATACGACTTGAATAGTATAGCATGTGAATCACGTTGTCAAGTTTCATGCAAGAATCACGTACAAAAGCATGTTAGAACGATTGTATAAAAGTTTGGTTAAGTTTGACTAAAAGTCAAACTTGGTCAAAGTCAACAAAAAAAAAAGTCAACACGTTCGGGTCGGGTCCCGGACTATTTTTCTATGCTAAATATTCATATACAAGTATATTAAAACAAGTTTCATGTGAATCGGAGGTCGATAGCTAGTCAAACATTTCGCGTGAAATGCGCCAAACAAAGCAGAATCTGGCCAGGCCAATCCGCGCGCCGCGCGGGGATGGGGCGCGCCGCGCCACCATCTGGGCAGAGATTTCTGGTCAGTTTTTCAAAGTATGCACGAACCAAACATCAAACATTCTCCATTTATGATCCGCAAACAACCAAAACATGTATCTTATATCCTCGGAAAGGTATTTTGACGAGCAATACAACTAACCACATATCATCAAACAAAAACATCATTTACAATAGCCGAAATCTCATCAAGTGATCAATAAAAGTCCATTTTCAAAGTTTCAAGTTCGTAAAACGTATTTTATGATTCGGGAATCCAATTTACACATACGATATGCCGTTTCGAAGGTAATTAAGCATACATTGCATCTAAACACTTACTAACAACATTAACAAGTATTCAACGCATCAAAAGTTCGTTTCAAAGTCTATCAAACCCTAGTCAAACATCACAAAATCCTTAATCGGGTTTTTGAAGTTTTCTTAATCAACCTACACATCAAATTGAAGCTAATGATGCTAGTAACACATTTAATACATGAACTTTAACAATTAAACAACATTTACTCATCCAAAATCAAAGATTAAGCACACCCATTTCAAAGTTCATACTAGTTACTCCCAATCAACAAATCGAGCAAACAAAACATATATTAATGCTAGACACGAGCCATAGACACTAACTAACACAATTTCAAGTCAAAAACACGAATTTATAGAAATCTAGAGTTTTTAGAAAGTTACCCAAACTCGATGAAATTGGTACCAAAATGTAGAGGATGAAGAGAGGATCACGAAAATGTAATTTGTTTTGAAGTTTGCTTCCAATCCCGAATTTAGATGATGATTTTATGAAGTTGGGGTTTGTGTGTGTGTTCTTGCTAGAGAGAAAGAGAGAGAGAGGGAGATGGTTGAATGGTGGTGATTGGGGTGGACTAGTTGACCTAGTCAACTAGTTTGCCCCGTGTCAATTTTAGTCCCTCGAGTTTAGTAGCGGGTGCGGGATTTAACCGATCGAATATTTTAAATTACACGAGAGTACGGGAGACGTTATCTTCCAACAACGAGAATATTTAAAATGTTACATAACAAAGGATACGAATCTAGATACGAAGGGTATTATTTAAAAAGAAAAAGACGGGCGTTAAAATAATTTAACGGAAAAATGCGGGATGTTACAGATACAAAGCATTTATTGGCACCCGAATCGAATAAACAAGTAACATAAGTGTTGTTGAGAAGAAAAGTACCCGTGACTAATTCATTGTCATCTCGGGCTTCCTCGGTGTTGATGTTGAAAGCTCGGCCGCGCATATTGGGGTTATCTTTCCTCTTCGGGCATGCATTTCTATAATGGCCCGTTTGGCCACATTCATAACAAGTGCCCGTTTTTGTTGCATTGGGCCCCTTTCGAGCGATGGGGGCAACACTTTTACACTCATTGGCCTTATGAACAACTCCTTGGCACCGGTGGCAAATTAACTTGCCACATTCACCAAAGTGATGTTTGTTGCATTTGTTGCAAAAAGGTAGGTTCCCGGCATAACCCTTCTTACCATCGGAGGTGTAAGGCTTCTTAGCAAAGTTGTTGTTGCTTGATTGGGGGGCTTCCCACTTTCTTTTATTGTTACCCGACTTATCCTCGGCTTTAGGTGCCGGCACTACAATTTTGTCCACCGTTTCTATCAATTTGCGGGCCATGTTCAAAGCTTCTTGATGATTAGTGAGTTTGGATGACATTACTCTGTGTTTGATGCTCTTTGGAAGACCATCCATGTAAAGTTCAACCCTTAAAGCTTTGGGGTTCACAAGATTTGGGCACATCAAGGCTAGTTCGGAAAATCGTTGATTATAAGCCTTGAGATCATTTCCGACCGCCTTTAAAGTTCTTAGCTCTTGTTCGAGCCTTCGGGTTTCTTCACGAGGGAAATATTTGACAATCATCTTTTCCCTCAAGTCGGCCCAAGAGAGGGCGTGAGCTTCATCGGTACCCACCGATTGTACATAGGTGTTCCACCACGTGAGGGCGATACCGGCAAAGGTGTGGGTGGAATATTTGACTTTATCTTGGTCTCGACAACCGCTTATGCTAAAAACGGCTTCCGTTTGTTCGAACCATCGAGTGAGTACAACCGGTCCCCCGGTTCCATCAAAAGTGTGAGGTTTGCACCCCATGAAGACTTTATAGGAGCATCCCTCGCTTGAGTTACCGGCTCCTTGATTGTTGTTGTTGTTGCGGTTGTTGTTATTGTTGGAGGAGTGATCGGCCATGGCCGCTTCCACGGCGGTGGCTATCATTCATTGTAGAGCTTGTTCGGGAGTCTCATGGCATGGCACACGATGAGGAGGCATTGTTCCTTCAAAACACGAGAATACCGTTGATTAGTATTTTCAATAATACTAATCATGATATGGAAATAGGATAGAGAGAAAAATTTTCCTTGACTCGCCTTAAATTCTTTGTGTCATAATGTCGGAACTTTCATATGAGTCACCGTAATATAATCCCGGAAATTATATTACCCTGATTCATATGTGCATTCGACATCATTTCATATAGTCAAGGTGGCGCGTCAATCAAGTTAAACAACGTGAGGTTAAGATGAAACAAGAGTAGATATGAGTAGAAACGTTCGAGTATAATGCACAAGTAGTCAAGTAATTCCTACTTCAAGTCTATATGCCGGTTGTAGTCTAGACTCACTAATGTACCCTATGACTCGGGGTTGACACCAATGAACTATAAATCCCTACAACCAACGCTCTAATACCATCTGTAGCGACCCGACAAAATCGTCATTGACGGTGCCGTCTACTTAGGTCCCATTACGTGGTCATAAGTCTTTAAAACAACGTTTGACCAAAAGTATGTCGCATTCATTTCAAAAGTAAAGATGTTTCAAGGTTTACAAGGTAGTTTGACAACTAGTTACATAACAAAGTTTAAAGTACAATTTAAACATATGCGACACAAATGAAAGTAGCCAAAAGACGCTCCACGTATGCATGTTTACTCGACATCCAAGAAAGTATCAAAAGTAATGAGCGGAAGCATGTATCACACAAATGTTCAAGGACCTGAGAAAAACATAGAAATCTGTCAACGAAAACGTTGGTGAAATCATAGGTTTGAGTAAGTAAGTACAAGTGAACCACAAGATTTGCAACAATGATATAATAGTAATACATTCCAAAAGTTTGTTTCACGAGCACCCAATTATCAATTCTTAACATTCCTCCCATAGAACCCCATCACAATAGTGTTAGAACATACACTGTTTCTCGAAAATATATTTCATTCGTAAACGGTAGCGAACCGTTCGAATGAGGGTTTGTCAAACCCATATGGCCATATAACATAAGTTCTCGCTTACACCCGGCAAGTGTAACTAATGATAATCGAATTGAGGATTTTTGTTCAAACTCGTATGTAGAATGTTTGTTTTCCTGTACTTGTGTTCGCTTAGTAAAAAGAAACGTTTATGTTTTCTCATCCCAAATGTAAGTGCAAAAGAGTAAAAGTGGGACTATGATCTCACCTTGTGTGCACGAGTAATAAGTACTTCAACAAGTAATGTGTGCAAAGAACAATGCTAGTCTTGACCTAAACAAATAGGTTTATATCAATATCGGTAAACACGATAGGTCAAAGTGTTCAATTAGTCCTATAGCTCGTTAAGACTCGATCATACTAGCATGTGAATCAAATTGTCATGTTTCATGCAAGGTACAAGTATAAAAGCATGTTAGAACGATTGCACAAACATTTAGTTAAGTTTGATTAAAAGTCAACTTAGGTCGGGTCAAAGTCAACTAAAAAGTCAACACGTTCGGGTCGGGTCCCGAACTATTTTTCTGAGGTTTTTAATCATATATGAGCATGTTAGAACAAGTTACATGTGAATCAGAGGTCCATAGTATAGCAAACATTTTTCGTAAAATGATCAGCGAAGACAGAAGCCTGCCAGTGTATCTGGACGGCGTCCAGATTGTCTGGACGGCGTCCAGCTTTGAAGGCTGAGACGGCGTCCAAAGATCTGGACAGTGTCCATCTTTGAAAACTGAGACGGCATCCAAGGATCTGGATGGCGTCCAGGTCCGTATTCAAGTCTGATGCAGAAAACTCCTAAGTGCACGAACCAAAAACCAAACTAACACATTTTATGATCTGCAAACAACCAAAACATGTATCTTATATCATCGGAAAGGTATTTTGAAGAGGAAAATGAATAGACACATTTCAACGAGTAATTCAACACTTACAACAACCCAAAACCGCATTAAATGTTCATAATCAAAGGTTCAAGTTCTAAAAACGCATTTCATGATTCGGGCAACCAATTTACATGTATGATATGCCGTTTCGAAGGTAATCAAACACACATTGCAACAAAACACTTATCAACAATATTTTATAGCATTTGATACATCAAAAGTTCATATAAAGCTTATCAAACCCTAACCAAAATCTCAAAACCAATAATCATGTTAATGTAAGGTTTTCATGTCAATCAACACACCAAAACGAAGCTAATGAAGTAACTAACACTTTGAACACACAACCATTAACATCTAAACACATTTCATCATCCAAAATCAAAGATTTAGCAAGCTCTTTTTCAAGTTCATGCTAGTTATGTCAATTCACAAGATCGAGCATACAAATTACATATACGACATCACAATGAGCCATAGACACTAATTAACACACCTTTAAGTCAAGAACACTAAAATTATGAAATTTAGAGTTTTTAGAAAGTTACCCAATCGAGATGAAATTAGTATCAAAACGTAGAGAATGAAGAGAGGATTCCAAATATGTAATTTGTTTTGATGTTAGCCTCCAAAATCGGATTTAGATGATGAATTAAGGATTGAATGTTGAGAGGATTTGGAAGTAGTAAAAGATGAGGATGAAAATGAATGGATGAAAGGGGTTTGACCCTTTGACCTAGTCAAGGGTTTGATCCCTTGTCAAGTTTAGTCCCTCAACTTTCGTTCGGGTGCGTGAATTACCTAAACGAGATAATTTAAAACGTGTATTAACAGGAGATGTTATAGTCATATAACGGACTTTAAATAATTAAACGGAAAAGTAAACGGAAAAATGCGGGATGTTACAACGTTTGAGTAGAAAGGACAGAGAACCTATGCGGGTAAAAGCTATGAATATAATTATTCGTACTAACCTTACTACTCAAATAAAGGAGGCGCAATAGGGAGTTTTAAAAGAAGGAAATTTGAAGAATGAAATACCTAAAGGATCGGAGAAACATCTTAATATTCGGGAAGACGAAACCCGGTATAGGGTTGAAAGAAATTGGGTACCAAAGTTTGGAGATGTGAGTGAAATGGTACTTAGGGAAGCACATAAAACCAGATACTCAATACATTTCGGAGCGGAAAAGATGTACCAAGATCTCAAGAAACACTTTTGGTGGCCGGGTATGAAAGCCGATATTGCTACATACGTAGGAGAATGTTTGGCGTGTTCTAAAGTTAAAGCTGAACATCAGATACCATCAGGTCTACTTCAACAACCTGAAATCCCAGAATGGAAATGGGAAAACATTACCATGGATTTCATTACTAAATTTCCAAGGACTGCAAGTGGTTATGATACAATTTGGGTAATAGTCGATCATCTCACTAAGTCAGCACACTTTCTACCAATGGGAGAAGATGACAAAATGGAAAAGTTAGCATGACTATACTTGAAGGAAGTCGTCTCCAGACATGGAATACCAGCCTCTATTATCTCTGATAGGGATGACAGATTTGTTTCAAGGTTATGGCAGACGTTGCAACAAGCATTGGGGACTCGTCTAGACATGAGTACTGCCTATCATCCACAAACTGATGGACAGAGTGAAAGGACGATACAGATACTTGAAGACATGCTACGAGCATGTGTTATTGATTTTGGAAACAGTTAGCAGAGTTTTCCTACAACAACAGTTACCACTCAAGTATTGAGATGACACCGTTTGAGGCACTTTATGGCAGAAAGTGCATGTCTCTGATTTGTTGGAACAAGGTGGGGGATAGACATATTACGGATCCAGAAATTATCCAAGAAACTACCGAGAAAATCATTTAAATTCAACAACGGTTGAAAACCGCCCAAAGTCAATAAAAGAGCTATGCGGACAGTAAAAGAAAAGATATAGAATTTGAAATTGGTTACATGGTCATGCTTAAGGTATCATCTTGGAAAGGTGTTGTTCGTTTTGAAAAATGAGGAAAACTAAACCCGAGATACATTGGGCCATTCAAGGTTATTGACCGTGTTGGACCGGTAGCTTATCGACTTGAATTACCTCAACAATTAGCCAGCGTACATAATACCTTTCACGTCTCGAATCTGAAGAAATTCTTAGCTAAAGAAGATCTCACTATTCCTTTAGATGAAATTAAGATCAACAAAAAACTACAATTCGTTGAAGAACCCGTCGAAATAATGGATCGAGAGGTTAAAAGACTTAAGCAAAATAAAATACCAATCATTAAGGTTCGATGGAATGCTTGTAGAGGACCCGAGTTCACCTGGGAGCGTGAAGATCAGATGAAGAAGAAATACCCACACTTATTTCCAGAAGATACGCCAACATCTCCTACTGCTTGAAATTTTGGGACGAAATTTATTTAACGGGTAGGTACTGTAGTGACCCGAACTTTTCCATGATTATATATTATATGAGATGTATATTTACATGATTAATGTTTCCAACATGTTAAGCAATCAAACTTGTTAAGACTTGATTAATTGAAATGAGTTTATGTAGACAATTGACCACCCCATTTGCTTGATGATTCACGAACGTCATAACTTGTGATAATTATTTAATCATTTTATTTTTTATGATGTAAGTTTTTATTTTATATATATATATATATATATATATATATATATATATATATATATATATATATATATATATATATATATATATATATATATATATAAGAAGAAATACAGTTAAATCAAAGATGTACAAGTAAAACACTATTTGCTATAGTAAAACACTATTTGCTACAGTAACACACTATTTGCTAAAGTAAATTTTCGCTTTGCTACAGTAAAAAACTATTTGCTACAGTAAAATACTATTTACTACAGTAAAATACTATTTACTACAGTAACACTATTTACTACAGTACACACTATTTACTCGTATTTAATCCGTATTCGTACTCGTACAATACACAACTTTTAAATGTATATACTATTGGTATATATACTTCAATGATCAGCTCTTAGCAGCCCTAAATGAGTCACCAAATATGTGGGAACCAACATTTGGCAACTAGTATGAATGATTACATTAAAAATCAAACTAATGGAGCCTATATTTGACTCCTCCATTCACGTGAACCTACACACACACAAACACATTTTCATCCAACTTCCATGCATTAAACACATCTCTCTCTAGTTTCCTCTTGATGTTCTAAGTGTTCTTCATCATCTCCATCAAAATCTAGCTCAATCTAGCTCAAAAATCCAAACATAAATCAACATACAACATAAACTTTCAAGAACACTTCCAACCTTGCAAATCCATTTCAAGTGATCATCCAACCTCAAAAAATCTTCATTTATATCAGTAGGTGTTCTTTCTAAATCAAGGTAATAACTATATATAAGCTTTAATTAAAAATTTATAAACATAACTATCTTAATTCGGGTAGCAATCTTACTTGAACTTGTTTTCGTGTCATGATTTTGCTTCAAGAATTTCCAAGCCATCAAAGATCCTTTGAAGCTGAAGTTATTTTCTCATCATTCCAGTAGGTTTACCTACTATACTTGAGGTAGTAATGATTTTCATAACATCATTCGATTCATACATATATAACTATCTTATTCGAAGATTTAAACTTGTAATCACTAGAACATAGTTTAGTTAATTCTAAACTTGTTCGCAAACAAAGTTAATTTTTCTAACGTAACTTTTAAAATCAACTAAACACATGTTCTATATCTATATGATATGCTAACTTAATGATTTAAAACCTGGAAACACGAAGAACACCGTAAAACCGGACATACGCCGTCGTAGTGAAACCGGGGGCTGTTTTGGGTTAGATAATTAAAAACTATGATAAACTTTGATTTAAAAGTTGTTCTTCTGGGAAAATAATTTTTCTTATGAACATGAAACTATATCCAAAAATCATGGTTAAACTCAAAGTGGAAGTATGTTTTTCAAAATGGTCATCTAGACATCGTCTTTCGACTGAAATAACTACTTCTTACAAAAATGACTTATAACTTATATTTCTGACTACAAACCTATACTTTTTTCTGTTTAGATTAGTAATCTTTGGTTCAATATGAAACCATAGCAATTTGATTCACTCAAAACGGATTTAAAACGAAGAAATTATGGGTAAAACAAAATTGGATATTTTTGCTTGTTTTAGCTACGTGAAACTTTGTAACAAATCGATACTAACCATAACTTAACTTACTTATATTGTATTATACATGTATTCTAACATATATTATGTAATTTTGATAGACCATAGACACGCAGACAATGTTTTGACATATCATATCGACGTCATCTATATATATTATTTGGAATAACCATAGACACTCTATATGCGGTAATGCTCGAGTTAACTATACATGGTTGAGGTTGATTCCAAAATAATATATATATCTTGAGTTGTGATCGAGTCTGACACTTGTATACACTGGGTTGTGGATTGATTCGAGATAATATATATCTATTTATTTCTGTACCACTAACTGTGGACAACTAATTGTGGACTACTAACGTTGGACTGTTAACTTAATAAACTTAAATCATTAAAACGTAATAAAATATGGTATGAATATATTTATATCATACTTTGATATATGTATATATTTGTTATTGGTTCGTGATTCGACCCGTGGCCAAGTCTTATTTTCCGACGAAGTGAAAATACGTGAAAGTGAATTATAGTCCCACTTTTAAAATCTAATATTTTTGGGATGAGAATACATGCAGTTTTTTTAAATGTTTTACAAAATAGACACAAGTACGTAAAACTACATTCTATCGTTGGATTATTAAACCAAATATGTAGTGACCCGAACTTTTCCATGTTTATATATATTAATTGAGATTGATATTTACATGATTAAATGTTTCCAACATGTTAAGCAATCAAACTTGTTAAGACTTGATTAATTGAAATATGTTTCATATAGACAATTGACCACCCAAGTTGATCGGTGATTCACGAACGTTAAAACTTGTAAAAACTATATGATGACATATATATGGATATATATATATAGTTAACATGATACTATGATAAGAAAACATATCATAAAGTATATTAACAATGAACTACATATGTAAAAACAAGACTACTAACTTAATGATTTTTAAACGAGACATATATGTAACGATTATCGTTGTAAAGACATTTAATGTATATATATCATATTAAGAGATATTCATACATGATAATATCATGATAATATAATAATTTAAAATCTCATTTGATATTATAAACATTGGGTTAACAACATTTAACAAGATCGTTAACCTAAAGGTTTCAAAACAACACTTACATGTAACGACTAACGATGACTTAACGACTCAGTTAAAATGTATATACATGTAGTGTTTTAATATGTATTTATACACTTTTGAAAGACTTCAATACACTTATCAAAATACTTCTACTTAACAAAAATGCTTACAATTACATCCTCGTTCAGTTTCATCAACAATTCTACTCGTATGCACCCGTATTCGTACTCGTACAATACACAGCTTTTAGATGTATGTACTATTGGTATATACACTCCAATGATCAGCTCTTAGCAGCCCATGTGAGTCACCTAACACATGTGGGAACCATCATTTGGCAACTAGCATGAAATATCTCATAAAATTACAAAAATATGAGTAATCATTCATGACTTATTTACATGAAAACAAAATAACATATCCTTTATATCTAATCCATACACCAACGACTAAAAACACCTACAAACACTTTCATTCTTCAATTTTCTTCATCTAATTGATCTCTCTCAAGTTCTATCTTCAAGTTCTAAGTGTTCTTCATAAATTCTAAAAGTTCTAGTTTCATAAAATCAAGAATACTTTCAAGTTTGCTAGCTCACTTCCAATCTTGTAAGGTGATCATCCAACCTCAAGAAATCTTTGTTTCTTACAGTAGGTTATCATTCTAATACAAGGTAATAATCATATTCAAACTTTGGTTCAATTTCTATAACTATAACAATCTTATTTCAAGTGATGATCTTACTTGAACTTGTTTTCGTGTCATGATTCTGCTTCAAGAACTTCGAGCCATCCAAGGATCCATTGAAGCTAGATCCATTTTTCTCTTTTCCAGTAGGTTTATCCAAGGAACTTAAGGTAGTAATGATGTTCATAACATCATTCGATTCATACATATAAAGCTATCTTATTCGAAGGTTTAAACTTGTAATCACTAGAACATAGTTTAGTTAATTCTAAACTTGTTCGCAAACAAAAGTTAATCCTTCTAACTTGACTTTTAAAATCAACTAAACACATGTTCTATATCTATATGATATGCTAACTTAATGATTTAAAACCTGGAAACACGAAAAACACCGTAAAACCGGATTTACGCCGTCGTAGTAACACCGCGGGCTGTTTTGGGTTAGTTAATTAAAAACTATGATAAACTTTTATTTAAAAGTTGTTATTCTGAGAAAATGATTTTTATTATGAACATGAAACTATATCCAAAAATTATGGTTAAACTCAAAGTGGAAGTATGTTTTCTAAAATGGTCATCTAGACGTCGTTCTTTCGACTGAAATGACTACCTTTACAAAAACGACTTGTAACTTATTTTTCCGACTAGAAACCTATACTTTTTTTGTTTAGATTCATAAAATAGAGTTCAATATGAAATCATAGCAATTTGATTCACTCAAAACGGATTTAAAATGAAGAAGTTATGGGTAAAACAAGATTGGATAATTTTTCTCATTTTAGCTACGTGAAAATTGGTAACAAATCTATTCCAACCATAACTTAATCAACTTGTATTATATATTATGTAATCTTGAGATACCATAGACACGTATACAATGTTTCGACCTATCATGTCGACACATCTATATATATTTCGGAACAACCATAGACACTCTATATGTGAATGTTGGAGTTAGCTATACAGGGTTGAGGTTGATTCCAAAATATATATAGTTTGAGTTGTGATCAATACTGAGATACGTATACACTGAGTCGTGGATTGATTCAAGATAATATTTATCGATTTATTTCTGTACATCTAACTGTGGACAACTAGTTGTAGGTTACTAACGAGGACAGCTGACTTAATAAACTTAAAACATCAAAATATATTAAAAGTGTTGTAAATATATTTTGAACATACTTTGATATATATGTATATATTGTTATAGGTTCGTGAATCAACCAGTGGCCAAGTCTTACTTCCCGACGAAGTAAAAATCTGTGAAAGTGAGTTATAGTCCCACTTTTAAAATCTAATATTTTTGGGATGAGAATACATGCAGGTTTTATAAATGATTTACAAAATAGACACAAGTACGTGAAACTACATTCTATGGTTGAATTATCGAAATCAAATATGCCCCTTTTTATTAAGTCTGGTAATCTAAGAATTAGGGAACAGACACCCTAATTGACGCGAATCCTAAAGATAGATCTATTGGGCCTAACAAACCCCATCCAAAGTACCGGATGCTTTAGTACTTCGAAATTTATATCATATCCGAAGGGTGTCCCGGAATGATGGGGATATTCTTATATATGCATCTTGTTATTGTCGGTTACCAGGTGTTCACCATATGAATGATTTTTATCTCTATGTATGGGATGTGTATTGAAATATGAAATCTTGTGGTCTATTGTTACGATTTGATATATATAGGTTAAACCTATAACTCACCAACATTTTTGTTGACGTTTAAAGCATGTTTATTCTCAGGTGAATATTAAGAGCTTCCGCTGTTGCATACTAAAATAAGGACAAGATTTGGAGTCCATGTTTGTATGATATTGTGTAAAAACTGCATTCAAGAAACTGATTTCGATGTAACATATTTGTATTGTAAACCATTATGTAATGGTCGTGTGTAAACAGGATATTTTAGATTATCATTATTTGATAATCTACGTAAAGCTTTTTAAACCTTTATTTATGAAATAAAGGTTATGGTTTGTTTTAAAAATGAATGCAGTCTTTGAAAAACGTCTCATATAGAGGTCAAAACCTCGCAACGAAATCAATTAATATGGAACGTTTTTAATCAATAAGAACGGGACATTTCAGTTGGTATCCGAGCGTTGGTCTTAGAGAACCATAAAATTTGCATTAGTGTGTCTTATCGAGTTTGTTAGGATGCATTAGTGATTCTGGACTTCGACCGTGTTTTCTTTAAAAATGATTGCTTAACATTTTTGTTGGAAACTATATATTTTTAACATATGAATATTATGTGATATATTAATCTCTTATCGTGTTTGATATTATGTGATAGATGTCTACCTCTAGAACAAGTCCCATTGACTCACCTAATAATAATGAAGAGCCAAATGTAAATTGGAATGATTCGTGGACTGATTCACAAGTTCCCGAAGAGGAACCGGAAGAAGAGTCGGAACCGGAAGAAGAATCGGAACCGGAAGAAGAATCGGAACCGGAAGAAGAATCGGAACCGGAAGAAGAAATAGAACCGGTGGGGGAAATAATAAAACGGTTAAGTAAAAGAGAATCCTCAACCAACCGACCAAGGTTAATTATGGTCAATGGTGTTTCCGCCAAGGAAGCAAAATATTGGGAGGATTACCAATTCTCCGATGAATCAGATTCCGACGAGAATTCCGATGATGTTATAGAAATTACCCCAACTGAATTTAAAAAGGCAAAAGAAAATAATAAGGGAAAGGGCATAAAAATAGAGAAATCTAATTCCAACCCCGATGAACTTTATATGTATCGTCAACCCCCGAAGTCCTTAAGTTGTAACAATGACCCGGGAACCTCTAAACCACCAGGTTTTTCTAAACCAATGTGGATAACCACGGCTCGTATTAGGGGAACATCATATATCCCTAGAAACTTGGTAAAACGAACCAAAACCGAACAAGAAGAAACGAGCGAGTCGGAATAAGATAGTTGTATTCGTGTGGTGTAATATAAGTAATATAGTGTGCTCATGCTTTATGATATATGTAAAAATTGCTTGTATTAATAAGTATTTTTTTTATGAATCTAACTCTTGTCTATTTTACAGTATAAAAATACAAAATGGATAGACAACCCAGTATTTTAAGAGACCTACCCGGAGACATGATTGATGAAATCTTGTCTAGAGTCGGTCAGAATTCTTCGGCACAACTATTAAAGGCGAGATCAGTTTGTAAGACATTTGAAGAACGTTCCAAGAATGCCTTGGTTTATAAAAGGCTTTCGTTCGAAAGATGGGGGATATCACATTGGGAAATCCATAAGTTACGATGTGTTTACTTTGACGCATATATTGCGGGGAACCCAAATGCTATTTTACGCAATGGGTTAAGAAATTATTTTGACTCAATATATCCGAATATTGGACTTCGTGATTTAGAAAAAGCGGCTAACATGCAACATAAAGAAGCATGTTATGCTTACGGATTAGTAATGTTCGCTTCTCACCAAAGTGAATCGGGCTACAACTATTAAACAAAACGTTTCCACAAGTGACGGAGTCGGTAATTGGGGTAAGAAATGAGGTTTTTAGATTGTTACGGGACTGTTGGACATTACGTAACCCTCGTCCCTTTGACGACGTTACAACACGCTGTCTTATCAACAGCCATAACGGTTATGTTCCACAAGACCAAGGATGGGAAGTAATCCTAGTAAAACCAGAATGCATGACTTGTTTCTGGACGTATGAATTACGTGTCTTTATTGCCTTTGCTGAACGACTTGTGTACTAGCTAGAATTATCTTTACAACCATCTTGTATCAAATTTATTGTGTGCTATATTTCATGCTATATGTAAAATAAGCGGTATTGTAAGTTTGTAAAATATTGTGTAAAAGTTTGAACGCGAAATATTATTATAATCAGTTTTTCATATAGAATTGTAGTAGTTGAATTGTATATTAGCTACTAAGTATGAACTTAACGGGTAGGTACTACCCGAATTTAAACTTATAAAATGCTAATATGAAGAAAAAGCTTTTATAAATGAGTTCATATTATGCTACGAAATACTATTAACTACTCTTAATATTCTGTATGATTAACTTGTTCCATTTGACTATTTTGAAGGAAATGGCACCGACTACTCGACACACCGTAAATATGAATGAAGAGGAATTCCGTACTTTTCTAGCTTCAAACATAGCCGCAGTACAGGCTGCGCTACATACCAACAATAACCTTGGATCTGGCAGTACAGGAAATCGTGTAGGATGCACCTACAAAGAATTCACTGCCTGCAAACCTTTGGAATTTGATGGAACCGAAGGACCGATCGGATTGAAACGGTGGACCGAGAAGGTCGAATCGGTGTTTACCATAAGTAAGTGTACTGAAGAGGACAAAGTGAAGTACGCTATACATACCTTCACAGGTTCTGCGTTAACATGGTGGAATACCTATCTAGAGCAAGTGGGACAAGATGATGCGTACGCACTACCGTGGTCAGCATTCAAGCACTTGATGAACGAGAAGTACCGTCCCAGAACCGAGGTCAATAAGCTCAAGATAGAACTTAGAGGGTTACGAACCCAAGGATTTGATATTACCACGTACGAAAGACGATTCACAGAATTGTGCCTATTGTGTCCGGGAGCATTCGAAGATGAGGAAGAGAAGATCGACGCGTTTGTGAAAGGATTACCGGAAAGAATCCAAGAAGATATAAGTTCACACGAGCCCGCCTCCATACAACAGGCATGTAGAATGGCTCACAAACTAGTGAACCAGATTGAAGAAAGAATTAAAGAACAGACTGCTGAAGAGGCCAATGTGAAGCAAGTCAAAAGAAAGTGGGAGGAAAACGGTGATAAGAATCACCAATACAACAACAACAGCAATTACAACAATAATCGCAACAATTATCCCAACAATCGCAACATCAATCGCAACTACAACAAACGGCCCAACAACAACAACAACAACAACAACAGCAACTACAACAATCATCCCAACAACAATAATAACCGCAACAACAACAACAATCAGAAGCAGCTATGCCAAAGGTGTGAAAAGTATCACTCGGGGTTCTGCACCAAATTTTGCAACAAGTGTAAAAGAAATGGTCATAGCGCGGCGAAGTGTGAGGTCTACGGACCAGGGGTTAATAGAACGAAAGGAACAAATGGTGTCGGAACGAGTAATGGTGGAGCAAGTAGTGTCGGAGCAAGTTATGCCAATGTAGTTTGTTATAAATGTGGAAAACCGGGCCACATTATTAGAAATTGCCCGAACCAGGAGAACACGAATGGACAAGGCCGCGGAAGAGTTTTCAATATTAATGCGGCAGAGGCACAGGAAAACCCGGAGCTTGTTACGGGTACGTTTCTTATTGACAATAAATCTGCTTACGTTTTATTTGATTCGGGTGCGGATAGAAGCTATATGAGTAGAGATTTTTGTGCTAAATTAAGTTGTCCATTGACGCCTTTGGATAGTAAATTTTTACTCGAATTAGCAAATGGTAAATTAATTTCAGCAGATAATATATGTCGGAATCGAGAAATTAAACTGGTTAGTGAAACATTTAAGATTGATTTGATACCAGTAGAGTTAGGGAGTTTTGATGTGATAATCGGTATGGACTGGTTGAAAGAAGTGAAAGCGGAGATCGTTTGTTACAAAAATGCAATTCGCATTATACGAGAAAAAGGAAAACCCTTAATGGTGTACGGAGAAAAGGGCAACACGAAGCTACATCTTATTAGTAATTTGAAGGCACAAAAACTAATAAGAAAAGGTTGCTATGCTGTTCTAGCACACGTCGAGAAAGTACAAACTGAAGAAAAGAGCATCAATGATGTTCCCATTGCAAAAGAATTTCCCGATATATTTCCGAAAGAATTACCGGGATTACCCCCACATCGATCCGTTGAATTTTAAATAGATCTTGTACCAGGAGCTGCACCAATAGCTCGTGCTCCTTACAGACTCGCACCCAGCGAGATGAAAGAACTGCAAAGCCAATTACAAGAACTTTTAGAGCGTGGTTTCATTCGACCAAGCACATCACCGTGGGGAGCTCCTGTTTTGTTTGTCAAGAAGAAAGATGGTACATTCAGGTTGTGTATCGACTACCGAGAGTTGAACAAACTTACCATCAAGAACCGCTACCCACTACCGAGAATCGACGACTTATTTGATCAACTACAAGGCTCGTCTGTTTATTCAAAGATTGACTTACGTTCCGGGTATCATCAAATGCGGGTGAAAGAAGATGATATTCCAAAGACTGCTTTCAGAACACGTTACGGTCATTACGAGTTTATGGTCATGCCGTTTGGTTTAACTAATGCACCAGCTGTGTTCATGGACCTTATGAACCGAGTGTGTGGACCATACCTTGACAAGTTTGTCATTGTTTTCATTGATGACATACTTATTTACTCAAAGAATGACCAAGAACACGGTGAACATTTGAGAAAGGTGTTAGAAGTATTGAGGAAGGAAGAATTGTACGCTAAGTTTTCAAAGTGTGCATTTTGGTTGGAAGAAGTTCAATTCCTCGGTCACATAGTGAACAAAGAAGGTATTAAGGTGGATCCGGCAAAGATAGAAACTGTTGAAAAGTGGGAAACCCCGAAAACTCCGAAACACATACGCCAGTTTTTAGGACTAGCTGGTTACTACAGAAGGTTCATCAAAGACTTTTCCAGAATAGCAAAACCCTTGACTGCATTAACGCATAAAGGGAAGAAATTTGAATGGAATGATGAACAAGAGAAAGCGCTTCAGTTATTGAAGAAAAAGCTAACTACGACACCTATATTGTCATTGCCTGAAGGGAATGATGATTTTGTGATTTATTGTGATGCATCAAAGCAAGGTCTCGGTTGTGTATTAATGCAACGAACGAAGGTGATTGCTTATGCGTCTAGACAATTGAAGATTCTCGAACAAAATTATACGACGCATGATTTGGAATTAGGCGCGATTGTTTTTGCATTAAAGACTTGGAGGCACTACTTATATGGGGTCAAAAGTATTATATATACCGACCACAAAAGTCTTCAACACATATTTAATCAGAAACAACTGAATATGAGGCAGCGTAGGTGGATTGAATTATTGAATGATTATGACTTTGAGATTCGTTACCACCCGGGGAAGGCAAATGTGGTAGCCGATGCCTTGAGCAGGAAGGACAGAGAACCCATTCGAGTAAAATCTATGAATATAATGATTCATAATAACATTACTACTCAAATAAAGGAGGCGCAACAAGGAGTTTTAAAAGAGGGAAATTTAAAGGATGAAATACCCAAAGGATCGGAGAAGCATCTTAATATTCAGGAAGACGGAACCCGGTATAGGGCTGAAAGGATTTGGGTACCAAAATTTGGAGATATGAGAGAAATGGTACTTAGAGAAGCTCATAAAACCAGATACTCAATACATCCTGGAACGGGGAAGATGTACAAGGATCTCAAGAAACATTTTTGGTGGCCGGGTATGAAAGCCGATGTTGCTAAATACGTAGGAGAATGTTTGACGTGTTCTAAGGTCAAAGCTGAGCATCAGAAACCATCAGGTCTACTTCAACAACCCGAAATCCTGGAATGGAAATGGGAAAACATTACCATGGATTTCATCACTAAATTGCCAAGGACTGCAAGTGGTTTTGATACTATTTGGGTAATAGTTGATCGTCTCACCAAATCAGCACACTTCCTACCAATAAGAGAAGATGACAAGATGGAGAAGTTAGCACGACTGTATTTGAAGGAAGTCGTCTCCAGACATGGAATACCAATCTCTATTATCTCTGATAGGGATGGCAGATTTATTTCAAGATTCTGGCAGACATTACAGCAAGCATTAGGAACTCGTCTAGACATGAGTACTGCCTATCATCCACAAACTGATGGGCAGAGCGAAAGGACGATACAAACGCTTGAAGACATGCTACGAGCATGTGTTATTGATTTCGGAAACAGTTGGAATCGACATCTACCGTTAGCAGAATTTTCCTACAACAACAGCTACCATTCAAGCATTGAGATGGCGCCGTTTGAAGCACTTTATGGTAGAAAGTGCAGGTCTCCGATTTGTTGGAGTGAAGTGGGGGATAGACAGATTACGGGTCCGGAGATTATACAAGAAACTACCGAGAAGATCATCCAAATTCAACAACGGTTGAAAACCGCCCAAAGTCGACAAAAGAGCTACGCTGACATTAAAAGAAAAGATATAGAATTTGAAATTGGAGAGATGGTCATGCTTAAAGTTGCACCTTGGAAAGGCGTTGTTCGATTTGGTAAATGAGGGAAATTAAATCCAAGGTATATTGGACCATTCAAGATTATTGATCGTGTCGGACCAGTAGCTTACCGACTTGAGTTACCTCAACAACTCGCGGCTGTACATAACACTTTCCACGTCTCGAATTTGAAGAAATTTTTTGCTAAAGAAGATCTCACTATTCCGTTAGATGAAATCCAAATCAACGAAAAACTTCAATTCATCGAAGAACCCGTCGAAATAATGGATCGTGAGGTTAAAAGACTTAAGAAAAACAAGATACCAATTGTCAAGGTTCGATGGAATACTCGTAGAGGACCCGAGTTTACCTGGGAGCGTGAAGATCAGATGAAGAAGAAATACCCGCATCTATTTCTACAAGATTCGTCAACACCTTCAACAGCTTAAAATTTCGGGACGAAATTTATTTAACGGGTAGGTACTGTAGTGACCCGAACTTTTCCATGTTTATATATATTAATTGAGATTGATATTTACATGATTAAATGTTTCCAACATGTTAAGCAATCAAACTTGTTAAGACTTGATTAATTGAAATATGTTTCATATAGACAATTGACCACCCAAGTTGATCGGTGATTCACGAACGTTAAAACTTGTAAAAACTATATGATGACATATATATGGATATATATATATATAGTTAACATGATACTATGATAAGAAAACATATCATAAAGTATATTAACAATGAACTACATATGTAAAAACAAGACTACTAACTTAATGATTTTTAAACGAGACATATATGTAACGATTATCGTTGTAAAGACATTTAATGTATATATATCATATTAAGAGATATTCATACATGATAATATCATGATAATATAATAATTTAAAATCTCATTTGATATTATAAACATTGGGTTAACAACATTTAACAAGATCGTTAACCTAAAGGTTTCAAAACAACACTTACATGTAACGACTAACGATGACTTAACGACTCAGTTAAAATGTATATACATGTAGTGTTTTAATATGTATTTATACACTTTTGAAAGACTTCAATACACTTATCAAAATACTTCTACTTAACAAAAATGCTTACAATTACATCCTCGTTCAGTTTCATCAACAATTCTACTCGTATGCACCCGTATTCGTACTCGTACAATACACAGCTTTTAGATGTATGTACTATTGGTATATACACTCCAATGATCAGCTCTTAGCAGCCCATGTGAGTCACCTAACACATGTGGGAACCATCATTTGGCAACTAGCATGAAATATCTCATAAAATTACAAAAATATGAGTAATCATTCATGACTTATTTACATGAAAACAAAATAACATATCCTTTATATCTAATCCATACACCAACGACCAAAAACACCTACAAACACTTTCATTCTTCAATTTTCTTCATCTAATTGATCTCTCTCAAGTTCTATCTTCAAGTTCTAAGTGTTCTTCATAAATTTTAAAAGTTCTAGTTTCATAAAATCAAGAATACTTTCAAGTTTGCTAGCTCACTTCCAATCTTGTAAGGTGATCATCCAACCTCAAGAAATCTTTGTTTCTTACAGTAGGTTATCATTCTAATACAAGGTAATAATCATATTCAAACTTTGGTTCAATTTCTATAACTATAACAATCTTATTTCAAGTGATGATCTTACTTGAACTTGTTTTCGTGTCATGATTCTACTTCAAGAACTTCGAGCCATCCA
Source organism: Rutidosis leptorrhynchoides (assembly GCF_046630445.1). Taxonomy (NCBI): domain Eukaryota; kingdom Viridiplantae; phylum Streptophyta; class Magnoliopsida; order Asterales; family Asteraceae; genus Rutidosis; species Rutidosis leptorrhynchoides. The sequence continues at coordinate 170,556,955 of NC_092339.1, forward strand.
AGGATCCATTGAAGCTAGATCCATTTTTCTCTTTTCCAGTAGGTTTATCCAAGGAACTTAAGGTAGTAATGATGTTCATAACATCATTCGATTCATACATATAAAGCTATCTTATTCGAAGGTTTAAACTTGTAATCACTAGAACATAGTTTAGTTAATTCTAAACTTGTTCGCAAACAAAAGTTAATCCTTCTAACTTGACTTTTAAAATCAACTAAACACATGTTCTATATCTATATGATATGCTAACTTAATGATTTAAAACCTGGAAACACGAAAAACACCGTAAAACCGGATTTACGCCGTCGTAGTAACACCGCGGGCTGTTTTGGGTTAGTTAATTAAAAACTATGATAAACTTTGATTTAAAAGTTGTTATTCTGAGAAAATGATTTTTATTATGAACATGAAACTATATCCAAAAATTATGGTTAAACTCAAAGTGGAAGTATGTTTTCTAAAATGGTCATCTAGACGTCGTTCTTTCGACTGAAATGACTACCTTTACAAAAACGACTTGTAACTTATTTTTCCGACTAAAAACCTATACTTTTTTTGTTTAGATTCATAAAATAGAGTTCAATATGAAACCATAGCAATTTGATTCACTCAAAACGGATTTAAAATGAAGAAGTTATGGGTAAAACAAGATTGGATAATTTTTCTCATTTTAGCTACGTGAAAATTGGTAACAAATCTATTCCAACCATAACTTAATCAACTTGTATTATATATTATGTAATCTTGAGATACCATAGACACGTATACAATGTTTCGACCTATCATGTCGACACATCTATATATATTTCGGAACAACCATAGACACTCTATATGTGAATGTTGGAGTTAGCTATACAGGGTTGAGGTTGATTCCAAAATATATATAGTTTGAGTTGTGATCAATACTGAGATACGTATACACTGGGTCGTGGATTGATTCAAGATAATATTTATCGATTTATTTCTGTACATCTAACTGTGGACAACTAGTTGTAGGTTACTAACGAGGACAGCTGACTTAATAAACTTAAAACATCAAAATATATTAAAAGTGTTGTAAATATATTTTGAACATACTTTGATATATATGTATATATTGTTATAGGTTCGTGAATCAACCAGTGGCCAAGTCTTACTTCCCGACGAAGTAAAAATCTGTGAAAGTGAGTTATAGTCCCACTTTTAAAATCTAATATTTTTGGGATGAGAATACATGCAGGTTTTATAAATGATTTACAAAATAGACACAAGTACGTGAAACTACATTCTATGGTTGAATTATCGAAATCGAATATGCCCCTTTTTATTAAGTCTGGTAATCTAAGAATTAGGGAACAGACACCCTAATTGACGCGAATCCTAAAGATAGATCTATTGGGCCTAACAAACCCCATCCAAAGTACCGGATGCTTTAGTACTTCAAAATTTATATCATATCCGAAGGGTGTCCCGGAATGATGGGGATATTTTTATATATGCATCTTGTTATTGTCGGTTACCAGGTGTTCACCATATGAATGATTTTTATCTCTATGTATGGGATGTGTATTGAAATATGAAATCTTGTGGTCTATTGTTACGATTTGATATATATAGGTTAAACCTATAACTCACCAACATTTTTGTTGACGTTTAAAGCATGTTTATTCTCAGGTGAATATTAAGAGCTTCCGCTGTTGCATACTAAAATAAGGACAAGATTTGGAGTCCATGTTTGTATGATATTGTGTAAAAACTGCATTCAAGAAACTGATTTCGATGTAACATATTTGTATTGTAAACCATTATGTAATGGTCGTGTGTAAACAGGATATTTTAGATTATCATTATTTGATAATCTACGTAAAGCTTTTTAAACCTTTATTTATGAAATAAAGGTTATGGTTTGTTTTAAAAATGAATGCAGTCTTTGAAAAACGTCTCATATAGAGGTCAAAACCTCGCAACGAAATCAATTAATATGGAACGTTTTTAATCAATAAGAACGGGACATTTCAAAATATGCCCCTTTTTAGTCTAGTAATCTAAGAATTAGGGAACAGACACCCTAATTGACGCGAATCCTAAAGGTAGATCTATTGGGCTCAACAAACCCCATCCAAAGTATCAGATGCTTTAGTACTTCGAAATTATCATATCCGAAGGTTGTCCCGGAATGATGGGGATATTCTATATGCATCTTGTTAATGTTGGTTACCAGGTGTTCACCATATGAATGATTTTTATGCAGATTGCTATTTGCATGCATGATGTTTATGAGTAATGGAAATATGAAAATCTTGTGGTCTATTATTACGATTTGATAAATATATAGGTTAAACCTATAACTCACCAATATTTTTGTTGACGTTTTAAACATGTTTATTCTCAGGTGATTATTAAGGGCTTCCGCTGTTGCATGCTAATTAAAGACAAGAAATGGAGTCAGCATGCTTGTATAGTAATGTTTAAAAACTGCATTAGGAAAATAAATTGATGTATAATATTATTGTTAGCCATTATGTAATGGTTTTGTGTAAAAGTGTATTTTAGATTATCATTACTTGATAATCCATGTTATGTCTATTAAACCTTTATCGATAAAATAAAGGTTACGGTTTGTTTTAAAAACGAATGCAGTCTTTGAAAAACGTCTCATATAGAGGTCAAAACCTCGCAACGAAACCAATTAATATGAAACGTTTATAATCGATATGAACAAGATATTTCACATGGCGCATAAGCTTAATGATAAGATTTTGAGAAGAAGTAAGAAAGCTGCGACTGATGTCAGTGAGGAAGTTGTTAAAAAGGCTGATAATGGGAAAAGGAAGTGGGATAACAACCACAACCAGAACTAAAGTCAGCAGAAGAAACAAGATACTTCTGGTTCGAATAACCGTAATCAGCGTGTTTGCCCGCGATGTTATAAGGCTCATGATGGTTATTGTACGGTTACTTGTAAAAGGTGTTCCAAGCAGGGACAAATTGCTAAAAATTGTACGCTGATCATGCCGGATACTCCTGTGACGACCCAGAAATTTCCGAACAAATTTAAACTTTAATCTTTATATATTCCCGTCACGATAAGCAAAGTTTGTTAAGTTGAATCTCAAGAATTTTAAACTGTGTTCATACATTCATTTAACCTCGACCAAATTCCAAAGATTCACGAACCATTATAGGAACGGATATGATTATATATGTATATATGTATATATTATAACTTGAAAATGTTAACAAAGTATTAGACGTATAATACTTTACATGAACGTATTTGTTTTAAAATATATTTAAAATAATTATCGACGGAATTAAAAGATAATATCAAATGATTGAATTATCAGATACATTGAATTATGGCTACGAGTCCCTATTAGGAGGTCCACTTCGATTTAGGAAACCTTTCCTTTTTAACCATATTCGGAAAATGGTAAAGTGATTTTACAAATAAGAACAAAGTGTCAACTAACGAGAACTAGACAAGAGTTAGTGAAGATTCTTATTTGATTTTCAATTCATACCTTACAACATTTTCCTCGTGATATTAATAAGATAACTATTATGATTATCATTTTAAAGTTGGAATGTGGAATGTAAATAACTTAGACAATGGGTATCGACATTTTACATTAAGGTGATTTCGTACGTTTATCTAACCTTTAGACTTTATACCACGTTGCACCAACAAACATTAAGAACTTGAAACCTATGAAAAGTATATTTAATTTTATTTCTCTAAAATGTTTTACGATATAACAGCCTCTACTAATATAACTTTTTAGTAAAATGATTCTTAAAAATACTTAGTTTTGGAAAATAAAGTTTTCATATTTATTTAATATTGTTTCAAACAAACAAAAACAATTTTTAAAGAACTTTATTAGTGAAACGTTTTATAAGATAAATTGTTCATAAGTTTTAAGGAACTAATTAAAGCTTGTATTATAAATTACATATATATATATATATATATATATATATATATATATATATATATATATATATATATATATATATATATATATATATATATATATATTGTTTCAAAAACGTAAAACGTGATACGACATGATATTTTCTATTACTTAAACGTTTTGAACTTTGAAATATAATTAGATAGATATTTCAATTATATATAAGATATACAAAATTATATTTTGAAGTAAGAATATATATATATTTTACAAACGCGTTAATGTATAATTTAAAACGTTTCGATATTATTAAACGTATTTTAATAAACAGTGAGCCCCTGATTTATAAAAGCAAATGACCACAACGCTCAAATATATAAGTTACGTTTATTATAATATGATTCACCGACGTTAAAGTCTAATTTTTGTAAAAGGTACACGTCGCGTAATGAAAAGTGTTAGTTATCTAAGCGTACGAATATGCGTTCGAAAAACCGAAAGCGGGACATGAGTCGAGTGACAACGTACGAGTCAGTGGAATGAAAATTATATTTTTACCATGCTCATAAATATAATATATTATATAAATAATTAACTAGATTAAATATATATTAATATATATATATATATATTATATAATTTAATAAGAGTGTCGGCAGGACTTTTTAGTCGAACATGAGCTGGTAAAGGGCCTCATGCGATCGCATGAAGGTCCCCTCACATACTCATGCGATCGCATGAGGAGGATGGTGAGGCCAAGTCCATTTAAATTTCGAACGTACTCGTTTTCTGATTCAATCTTTCATCTAACTCTCTCGATCTCTCTCAATATATATATATATATATATATATATATATATATATATATATATATATATATATATATATATTAATTATTATTATTATTATTATTATTATTATTATTATAATTATTATTAATCATATGATTATTATTAGTATTATTAGGAGTGATATTATTAGTATTTATACGTAAAATACTATGACGAAGTGTTGATTGATTAATTTAAAAATGAGTTTTACGAGTGGGATAGGACTAAGGAAATTATGGGTTATAGCTATGGAGGTGATGAGTATGGTTCATGGGTATGCTCGTGAGGTCAATCTAGTGTTTATCATCTCCGTTGCGTCTACGTACCTTTCCTGCAATATTGAATCTCAATATTGATACGTGAGTGCTCATAATTTAACTTTTACATACTAATAGTGTATCCCTGACTAGTGCTCGAGTATATAGGATTATGCATGTTTGTACTTTTGATATTGCCTTTAGTTAGGTTATGTTGAATCCTGAATTAGTTATATATGCGGTTGAGATAAGGTATAAGATATGCATGTCGTTGAAAAGCTAGCAAAAAATTAAGAACTTTTCATTTAGAAATCGAATGGTTTCGATGAACAGATTTGAAATTATAGTCAATTGAAATTTGGTATTATTATTAAAAATGATTATTATTATCGTCATTATTATCGTCGTTATAGTTTTTTATCTAATTATTATTATTATTATTATTATTATTATTATTATTATTATTATTATTATTATTATTATTATTATTATTATTATTATTATTATTATTATTATTATTATTATCATCATCATCATCATCATTATCAATAAAAAGTATTATCATTAAAAATTGTTATTATTACTATCGTTATTATCGTTAAAGTTATAATTAGTATTATCATTTTCATAATATCTATTACCATTAGTATTATTATAATTAAAAATTAATATTAGTAACACCTAATTATTATGATTACTATTATTATCATTAACACGAACGCGATATAAAAGACGATTAAAAGCTATTAAACAAACCGATTAGGAAATAATGAGTATGAGTATCATGATGAAATTTAAATTATTGTAAAATATTGATTTAGATAAAATTATCGTTTTTCATTATTTTTATCACTATTATTATTAAATGTCTTATTAATATTAAAACTATCATTTTTACAAAATTATTATTTTAATAGGAATATCATTGTTAATATAAAATTTCATTATTTTTATGAATTACCATTTTATCATAATATCATTTTAGCAAATATAAATATTGTTATTATTATTAAGAGAATAATAATTATTATTATTACAAAATAATATAACTTTTACTTACTATTATTATTATCGATATTATTTTATCAAATAAATATGTAATACAAAGATGTTTTACTACGTGTAACATAATTACATTAATACTACCTATCATATTATTTTTATGATGTTAAATGAACTTTATAAAATTTATTACTTAAGATATATAAAAGTATATTTTATATAAAATTTTATTTATTAATAAATGAATTATATTATTTACTCTAATAGATCTTTTAAAAATATTTAAAAATATAAAAACGACGATATTTAAACTATATATTAATTATGTATAGATTTTGGAAATCATTTTGAGTCAAATTGACTATTGTTGACCTTTGCATATTAGTCTCGAGCATTAGGATTGTGATACACTATGACTTGACCTAATTTGTTAGACAAATATTGACCAACACATAAATATATATAATTAATTTAGGTTCGTGAATCCGAGGCCAACCTTGCACTTGTTCAATGACGTTATATGTATTTTTACTACGAAATACAGTATGGTGAGTTTCATTTGCCTTTTACCCTTTATATTTTTAGGCTGAGAATACATGCGAATTTTTTATAAATGTTTTACAAAATAGACACAAGTAATCGAAACTACATTATATGGTTGAATGATCGAAGCCGAATATGCCCCTTTTGCTTGGTAGCCTAAGAATTAGTAAACCGATATACTAATTGACGAGAATCCTAAAGATAGATCTATTGGGCCAAACAAACCCCATCCGTTGTAGCGGATGCTTAAGTACTTCAATGTTGTTTTATCATGTCCAATGGATGTCCTGGAATGATAGGGGATATTCTTATATGCATCTTGTTAATGTCGGTTACCAGGTGTTCAATCCATATGAATGATTTTTATCTCTATGCATGGGACGTATATTTATGAGAGTATATTTATGAGAAATGGAAATGAAATTCTTGTGGTCTATTAAAATGATGGAAATGAATGATTATGATAAACTAATGAACTCACTAACCTTTTGGTTGACACTTTAAAGCATGTTTATTCTCAAGTATTAAATAAATCTTCTGCTGTGCATTAGCTCATTTTAAAGATATTACTTGGAATCATTCATGGCATATTTCAAAAGACGTTGCATTCAAGTCATTGAGTTCAGTAAAGATTATGATTAAGTAAATCACAGATTAGATCATTTATAGATGGATATTACGAAATGGTATGCATGCCTATTAACTTTCGATGTAATGAAAGTTTGTCTTTTAAAACGAATGCAATGTTTGTAAAATGTATCATATAGAGGTCAATTACCTCGCGATGTAATCGTATGTTATTATATTCATTCTTATGGATTAGGACGGGTCTTTACATGTGGTATCAGAGCGGTGGTCTTAGCGAACCAGGTTTGCATTAGTGTGTCTAACTGATAAGTCGTTAGGATGCATTAGTGAGTCTGGACTTCGACCGTGTCTGCATGTCAAAAGTTTGCTTATCATTTTCGTCGGAAAATTACCTGTTTATTATTCTTTGTCTAGACACGTTTTGCTGCATTGATTGCATGAATAGTGTATAGACAAAATTCATATCTTAGCGTATCTACTAAATCATATCTTATCGTATCTATTATTGTAAACTTTGCCTGACATATTTCGTAAATTCCTCCGTAATCTACGAAATCTTTTGTTCTATATATATGGATATTCTATGTAATTAGAATACCATCCGATAGCTAGAAAATCATTACATATCGAAAAATTCTTTATCCAAACGTACGAAATGGAATTCATCATCAATTCAAGTCCCTCGGATTCCGAAATGGAATCTCATTCAAGCTCCTAAAGCAGTGTGACCGGAATGGATCAACCAATCAGTCATCATCTATTCTGGATGAATTGGGGATAGGTTCGTAGCCTCCTCAATCATTGGAGACAAGAAGAAGGAGATCTCTTCCATCCACCACATTTCCCTCTTGACGAAGAACCTGAAGCAATTATCGGCAAACCTGTCTGAAATACCATTTTCTCTCTCATTTCCAGAGTATCTCGTCACGATTATATACTACATCAATTTCTAGATTTTATTTATCCACTCGTCCGAACCGACAATCACCCCGGTGTAATAGAAGAAGTCAATGAGCTTCACGCTCGGGTAGTGGCTTTGCAGAATATGGTGCAAAGGTTACAAACACCAGTAGCAGCACCAGCAGCATAACCAGTACCACCATCATCAACGCCAAAAGTACCATTACCACCCCCAACCACAACCGCGTCGTAAACCTCAACTTCACAATCTATCCAACTAGCATCAACGTCATACGCACCATAGATACCAAGGAGTACCAACAACAATAACTGACGAAGTATTAATTCATAACTTCATTGGAGAAACATTCTGCGACGATTATGTAATCTCTAAAGTCTTAGAGATTATCTAATCTGGCCCTAACCATAAGTCAGTTAAGCGAACCAAAATGATAGAAGGAAGAGTAGAAAACCTGACAAAAATGGCGTGTGGTTAACAAGCTAAACTTGTTTTACCAACAGCATCAACAGTACCGTCAGCGTCACCAGCATCGTCAGTGCAGTCAGCATCAATTCAACAAATTCCAATTCATAATAAATCAAGTATATATTTGATTTTACACTTTCATCATCGATGTACCCGAAACTTTTCAGATAACATCATTCGTACTTTGCGAAGTTCACAAGAATTTAACGAAAACCAACATCACGCCTCAACAAATAACGAAGCATTGATTCATAATTTCAATATTATTGAAGAAATACTTATGTAATCTCTAAAGCCTTCAAGGGATTATTCAATTCTAGTTCTAACCGTAAATCGAATGAGTTTAATTTAGTATTAACTCATTAAAATCTATGTTACATCTGAAGAGAATATATACATATATATTTTCCTAAAGACTGTAATAAAATTCTTTTGTATAAAATATTAATTGTGAAATTTTTTAACGGGTAGGTAATACCCGATATATATATATATATATATATATATATATATATATATATATTCACAATTAATATGTTACATTCTTCGAATCTGATTAAGCAAATTATCAACTATACTTCCTACTTTCACAATAATATACATTCTTTCATAGAAATCAAAACAACTATACTCATTCAAACCCAATTACATATTCTGATTTTGAAACCTCAGAATTCAATTCGAGATATAACCGGTACCATCACTTTTAGATTCCTACATCTTTCAAAGCTATACTTTGACTTCAAAACTGTGTTAGAACATCAAATGTATATTAATGATTACAATCTGTATTCAAACCCTTAGAAAATTTCTGAAGACACTTCAAATAATGAGCAATCGAGATGATGATCCAACAACAAATTACCCACAGTTATGTACTTAGAAAGCTCTCAAAACCAAAGTCATAATTCAACACATATCTGTGTCAGACACTTTGGCATTTATTAGCAAAAATAACTTTGCAATTCCTTTTCAAAGTAGCAAATTCTATCACAGCTCCAGCAAGACAACTTTGATTTTTCATTCGGAGTAGCCTTATCATAATCTTGATATATATGATTACCCTTTTGTTACCAGAGAACCTTTCATATTCCACCACATTAGCAATAAACTTATTCACAACTTCACTGATCTTTGACCTTCTGAAGAATCATTATATTTATTGAAACCCCATCATTTACTCATTCGCATCTTGTAACGAGAATTGTCATACGAATCATCGGGAATTAGCAATCAGTATTTTGAAATCTCGCAGCACGTCTACGCCAACAGTTATATGTGTACATACAACGTCTATCTCCTGGATTTACATACTTTGAATGTGAAGTTTCTGAAAAGCACCTTGAACTGCGAACTAGTTCTTGAAATGCTGACGAAGCAGCAACAACTGTAAACGATCTTAACAGTAAAAAGTTTGATGATAAAGAATAGTGTATTGGCAAAGCTCAAAAAAAGAGAAGTTTTGGAACTAGAAAATGGATTGAGCAAAGTATGAAAGAGGCTGTGGACAAATCACAAGGACGAAACCTACATTCAAAGAATCCAAATAATTCAGTATCTGCTGAAGTCATTAACAAATATCTTGCTCCTGATCATAAATCCCTGTGCATAATATTCTTCATCATCCTCTGATATTAGAAATCCTAAGATATCATCATATCTTTCATTATAAATATCCTCCATATTTCTGAAGATATTTTCATAATTATTCTTATCTGAAATCATTTACCTCTTCACGCTATCTATATTACATCATAAAAGAAACTATTTTAGTTTCTAAATTCTGAAACATTCGAGTTTAAAATAGGAATATTTTTGAAGTAGTGTTGGGAGCTGAAGCATGAGTTAGTATAATATAATGACACTTGATCAACGTGAGTATATTACAGTAAGTCATGCTGAGTTTCTAAATGAAATGTGATGATTCACAGATCATAACATCATCATGTGCCATGTTATACGACTCTTGTATTCTATTTAACCTCTAAAATATCAAGAAAATATTTCTTGATGATTCGGCCTTTTCCGAGGTATTCTGGTAAATTGACAAGTCAAGATCGTGCCATTACAATTTCCTTCCTAGAACATTAACAATGTTCATTCCAAAATTCACATCTGCGAATTCTGGACCATTACAGGCGGTGCTTAATCGTAAGAAGAAGAAACGAAAGGACAAAACTCCGAAATAGAAATTAGGGTATAAATCGCAGTAAATAAAAGAGAGCATTAACTGTGGATGACAATGATTATAGAAGACAGAAGCAGAGACTTTGAAATATAAGGGAAGATATAAAGCCCAACGAAAAACCAGAAATTATAAACCATATATATCGATGCATATGGCAATATAAAGGCACGAGAGAACTAAAAACACTATAAAACCAAGTGTATAGTAGAAGTAAATAGATTCTTTCGACGGTAGATGAAAAAGAAGAATGACCAATATGAAGGTTAGGAATATATCAAGAAGCAGAACTGGATGGAGCATATTGATGAATGCTTTAAAGTATGAGTTGAGAGGGAAATAATGGAAGGTGTGAGTTAAAAGGAAACGAAGAAGGTGGATTTATAGTAAAATATCCGACAGAGCAATCAAAACAGATGATCGCATTTAAAGCAGATCCTAATTCCCTTGATTATCGAAGAATCAAATCCTATTACGAAGATTTTCTCCAAATCTATTGAACTTGGAAATCCACCCTATCTACGTCAAAAGATATGACAAATCACTATTATCTTATTTCATTCATTTACGATAACTTCACTCATACGCTTCGAGAAATTGAATTATTTTATCCGTATTTCTTAATCATGAAAAAACTCTATGTATCAGCTTACATACGTCATAATAACATTCGCATTGTTAGCCATGACGACCTCTATCAAATTTAGGGGACGAAATTTCTTTAACAGGTAGGTACTGCGATGACCCAAAAATTTCTGAACAAATTTAAACTTTAATCTTTATATATTCCCGACATGATAAGCAAAGTTTGTTAAGTTGAATCTCAAGAATTTTAAACTGTGTTCATACATTCATTTAACCTCGACCAAATTCCAAAGATTCACGAACCATTATAGGAACGGATATGATTATATATGTATATATGTATATATTATAACTTAAAAACGTTAACAAAGTATTGAACGTATAATACTTTACATGAACGTATTTGTTTTAAAATATATTTAAAATAATTATCGACGGAATTAAAAGATTATATCAAATGATTGAATTATCAGATACATTGAATTATGGCTACGAGTCCCTATTAGGAGGTCCACTTTGATTTAGGAAACCTTTCCTTTTTAACCATATTCGAAAAATGGTAAAGTGATTTTACATATAAGAACAAAGTGTCAACTAACGAGAACTAGACAAGAGTTAGTGAAGATTCTTATTTGATTTTCAATTCATACCTTACAACATTTTCCTCGTGATATTAATAAGATAACTATTATGATTATCATTTTAAAGTTGGAATGTGGAATGTAAATAACTTAGACAATGGGTATCGACATTTTACATTAAGGTGATTTCGTACGTTTATCTAACCTTTAGACTTTATACCATGTTGCACCAACAAACGTTAAGAACTTGAAACCTATGAAAAGTATATTTAATTTTATTTCTCTAAAATGTTTTACGATATAACAACCTCTACTAATATAACTTTTTGGTAAAATGATTCTTAAAAGTACTTAGTTTTGGAAAATAAAGTTTTCGTATTTATTTAATATTGTTTCAAACGTACAAAAACAATTTTTAAAGAACTTTATTAGTGAAACGTTTTATATGATAAATTGTTCATAAGTTTTAAGGAACTAATTAAAGCTTGTATTATATATATATATATATATATATATATATATATATATATATATATATATATATATATATATATATAGTTTCAAAAACGTAAAACGTGATACGCCATGATATTTTCTATTACTTAAACGTTTTGAACTTTGAAAGTTTTGAACTTTGAAATATAATTAGATAGATATTTCAATTATATATAAGATATACAAAATTATATTTTGAAGTAAGAATATATATATATTTTACAAACGCGTTAATGTATAATTTAAAACGTTTCGATATTATTAAACGTATTTTAATAAACAGAGAGCCCCTGATTTATAGAAGCAAATGACCACAACGCAAATATATAAGTTACGTTTATTATAATATGATTCACCGACGTTAAAGTCTAATTTTTGTAAAAGGTACACGTCGCGTAACGAAAAGTGTTAGTTATCTAAGCGTATGAATATGCGTTCAAAAAACCGAAAGCAGGACATGAGTCGAGTGACAACGTACATGTCAGTGGAACGAAAATTACATTTTTACCATGCTCATAAATATAATATATGATATAAATAATTACCTAGATTAAATATATATTAATATATATATTATATAAATTAATAAGAGTGTCGGCAGTACTTTTTAGTCGAACATGAGCTGGTAAAGGGCCTCATGCGATCGCATGAAGATCCCCTCACATACTCATGTGATCGAATGAGGAGGATAGTGAGGCCAAGTCCATTTAAATTTCGAACGTACTCGTTTTCTGATTCAATCTTTCATCTAACTCTCTCGATCTCTCTCATATATATATATATATATATATATATATATATATATATATATATATATATATATATATATATATATATATATATATATATATATATATATTATTAATATTATTATTATTATTAATCATATGATTATTATTAGTAGTATTAGGAGTGATATTATTAGTATTTATACATAAAATACTACGACGGAGTGTTGATTGATTAATTTAAAAATGAGTTTTACGAGTGGGATAGGACTAAGGAAATTATGAGTTATAGCTATAGAGGTGATGGGTATGGTTCATGGGTATGCTCGTGAGGTCAATCTAGTGTTTATCATCTCCATTGCGTCTACGTACCTTTCCTGCAATATTGAATCTCAATATTGATACGTGAGTACTCATAATTTAACTTTTACATACTAATAGTGTATCCCTGACTAGTGCTCGAGTATATAGGATTATGCATGTTTGTACTTTTGATATTGCCTTTAGTTAGGTTATGTTGAATCCTAAACTAGTTATATATGCGGTTGAGATAAGGTATAAGATATGCATGTTGTTGGAAAGCTAGCGAAAAATTAAGAACTTTTCATTTAGATATCGAATGGTTTCGATGAACAGATTTGAAGTTACAGTCAATTGAAATTTGGTTTTATTATTAAAAATGATTATTATTATCGTCGTTATAGTTTTTATCTTATTATTATTATTATTATTATTATTATTATTATTATTATTATTATTATTATTATTATTATTATTATTATTATTATTATTATTATTATTATTATTATTATTATTATTATTATTATTATTATTATTATTATAATTATTATTATTATTATTATCATTATCAATAAAAAGTATTATCATTAAAAATTGTTATTATTACTATCGCTATTATCGTTAAAGTTATAATTAGTATTATCATTATTCTTAATATCTATTATCATTAGTATTATTATAATTAAAAATTAATATTAGTAACACCTAATTATTATGATTACTATTATTATCATTAACACGAACGCGATATAAAAGACGATTAAAAGCTATTAAACAAACCGATTAGGAAATAATGAGTATGAGTATCATGATGAAATTTAAATTATTGTAAAATATTGATTTAGATAAAATTATCGTTTTTCATTATTTTTATCAATATTATTATTAAAAGTATTATTAATATTAAAACTATTATTTTTACAAAATTATTATTTTAATAGGAATATCATTGTTAATATAAAATTTCATTATTTTTATGAATTACCATTTTATCATAATATCATTTTAGCAAATATAAATATTGTTATTATTATTAAGAGAATAATAATAATTATTATTACAAAATAATATAACTTTTACTTACTATTATTATTATCGATATTATTTTATCAAATAAATATGTAATACAAAGATGTTTTACTACGTGTAACATAATTACATTAATACTACCTATCATATTATTTTTATGATGTTAAATTAACTTTATAAATTTGATTACTTAAGATATATAAAAGTATATTTTATATAAAATTTTATTTATTAATAAATGAATTATATTATTTACTCTAATAGATCTCTTAAAAATATTTAAAAATATAAAAACCATAATATTTAAACTATATATTAATTATGTATAGATTTTAGAAATCATTTTGAGTCAAATTGACTATTGTTGACCTTTGCATATTAGTCTCGAGCATTAAGATTGTGATACACTATGACTTGACCTAATTTGTTAGACAAATATTGACCAACACATAAATATATATAATTAATTTAGGTTCGTGAATCCGAGGCCAACCTTGCACTTGTTCAATGACGTTATATGTATTTTTACTACGAAATACAGTATGGTGAGCTTCATTTACCTTTTTACCCTTTATATTTTTGGGCTGAGAATACATGCGAATTTTTTATAAATGTTTTATGAAATAGACACAAGTAATCGAAACTACATTATATGGTTGAATGATCAAAGCAGAATATGCCCCTTTTGCTTGGTAGCCTAAGAATTAGTAAACCGATCTACTAATTGACAAGAATCCTAAAGATAGTTCTATTGGGCCTAACAAACCCCATCCGTTGTAGCGGATGATTTAGTACTTTGATGTTGTTTTATCATGTCCGATGGATGTCCCGGAATGATAGGGGATATTCTTATATGCATCTTTTTAATGTCGGTTACCAGGTGTTCAATCCATATGAATGATTTTTGTCTCTATGCATGGGACGTATATTTATGAGAAATGGAAATGAAATTCTTTTGGTCTATTAATGAAATCTCCCGTTCTTATTGATTAAAAACGTTCCATATTAATTTATTTCGTTGCGAGGTTTTGACCTCTATATGAGACGTTTTTCAAAGACTGCATTCATTTTTAAAACAAACCATAACCTTTATTTCATAAATAAATTTTTAAAAAGCTTTACGTAGATTATCAAATAATGATAATCTAAAATATCCTATTTACACACGACCATTACATAATGGTTTACAATACAAATATTTTACATCGAAATCAGTTTCTTGAATGCAGTTTTTACACAATATCATACAAACATGGACTCCAAATCTTGTCCTTATTTTAGTATGCAACAGCGGAAGCTCTTAGTATTCACCTGAGAATAAACATGCTTTAAACGTCAACAAAAATGTTGGTGAGTTATAGGTTTAACCTATATATATCAAATCGTAACAAAAGACCACAAGATTTCATATTTCAATACACATCCCATACATAGAGATAAAAATCATTCATATGGTGAACACCTGGTAACCGACATTAACAAGATGCATATATAAGAATATCCCCATCATTCCGGGATCCTCCTTCGGACATGATATAAATTTTGAAGTACTAAAGCATCCGGTACTTTGGATGGGGCTTGTTGGGCTCGATAGATCTATCTTTAGGATTCGCGTCAATTTGGGTGTCTGTTCCCTAATTCTTAGATTACCAGACTTAATAAAAAGGGGCATATTCGATTTCGATAATTCAACCCTAGAATGTAGTTTCACGTACTTGTGTCTATTTTGTAAATCATTTATAAAACCTGCATGTATTCTCATCCCAAAAATATTAGATTTTAAAAGTGGGACTATAACTCACTTTCACAGATTTTTACTTCGTCGGGAAGTAAGACTTGGCCACTGGTTGATTCACGAACCTATAACAATATATACATATATATCAAAGTATGTTCAAAATATATTTACAACACTTTTAATATATTTTGATGTTTTAAGTTTATTAAGTCAGCTGTCCTCGTTAGTAACCTACAACTAGTTGTCCACAGTTAGATGTACAGAAATAAATCGATAAATATTATATTGAATCAATCCACGACCCAGTGTATACGTATCTCAGTATTGATCACAACTCAAACTATATATATTTTAGAATCAACCTCAACCCTGTATAGCTAACTCCAACATTCACATATAGAGTGTCTATGGTTGTTCCGAAATATATATAGATGTGTCGACATGATAGGTCGAAACATTGTATACGTGTCTATGGTATCTCAAGATTACATAATATACAATACAAGTTGATTAAGTTATGGTTGGAATAGATTTGTTACCAATTTTCACGTAGCTAAAATGAGAAAAGTTATCCAATCTTGTTTTACCCATAACTTCTTCATTTTAAATCCGTTTTGAGTGAATCAAATTGCTATGGTTTCATATTGAACTCTATTTTATGAATCTAAACAGAAAAGGTATAGGTTTATAGTCGGAAAAATAAGTTACAAGTCGTTTTTGTAAAGGTAGTCATTTCAGTCGAAAGAACGACGTCTAGATGACCATTTTAGAAAACATACTTCCACTTTGAGTTTAACCATAATTTTTGGATATAGTTTCATGTTCATAATAAAAATCATTTTCCCAGAATAACAACTTTGAAATCAAAGTTTATCATAGTTTTTAATTAACTAACCCAAAACAGCCCGCGGTGTTACTACGACGGCGTAAATCCGGTTTTACGGTGTTTTTCGCGTTTCCGGGTTTTAAATCATTAAGTTAGCATATCATATAGATATAGAACATATGAATGTTGTTAACCCATTGTTTATTATAACAAATGAGATGTTAAATTGTTATATTATCATGATATTATGATATATAATATATCTTAGTATGATATATATACAGTTAAATGTCGTTACAACGATAATCGTTACATATATGTCTCGTTTCGAAATCATTAAGTTAGTAGTCTTATTTTTACATATGTATTTCATTGTTAATATACTTAATAATATATTTAATTATCATTTAACATAATTAACCAAGTGTATCAATATCTTAATATGATTCATAAGTACCTAGTAAGACGTTGTTATAACGATAATCGATATATATATCATTTTCGAGTTTCTTAAATTAATAGTTTCATTTTTATGTATATAACTCATTGTTAAAATACCTAATGAGATACATATTTATAATAAAATCATGTTAACTATATATATAACCATATTTATGTCATCGTATAGTTTTTACAAGTTTTAACGTTCGTGAATCACCGGTCAACTTGGGTGGTCAATTGTCTATATGAAACCTATTTCAATTAATCAAGTCTTAACAAGTTTGATTGCTTAACATGTTGGAAACACTTAATCATGTAAATAACAATTTTATTTAATATATGTATAAACAAGGAAAAGTTCGGGTCACTACAGTACCTACCCGTTAAATAAATTTCGTCCCGAAATTTTAAGCAGTTAGAGGTGTTGACGTATCTTCTGGAAATAAATGCGGGTATTTCTTCTTCATCTGATCTTCACGCTCCCAGGTGAACTCGGGTCCTCTATGAGTATTCCATCGAACCTTAACAATCGGTATCTTGTTTTGTTTAAGTCTCTTAACCTCACGATCCATTATTTCGACGGGTTCTTCAACGAATTGAAGTTTTTCATTGATTTGGATTTCGTCCAACGGAATAGTGAGATCTTCTTTAGCAAAACATTTCTTCAAATTTGAGACGTGGAAAATGTTATGTACAGTCGCGAGTTGTTGAGGTAGCTCCAGTTGGTAAGCTACTGGTCCGACACGATCTATAATCTTGAATGGTCCAATGTACCTTGGATTTAGTTTCCCCCGTTTACCAAATCGAACAACGCCTTTCCAAGGTGAAACCTTAAGCATGACCATTTCTCCAATTTCAAACTCTATATCTTTTCTTTTACTGTCCGCGTAGCTCTTTTGTCGACTCTGGGCGATTTTCAACCTTTGTTGAATTTGGATGATTTTCTCGGTAGTTTCTTGTATTATCTCCGGACCCGTAATCTGTCTATCCCCCACTTCACTCCAACAAATCGGAGACCTGCACTTTCTACCATAAAGTGCTTCAAACGGCGCCATCTCAATGCTTGAATGGTAGCTGTTGTTGTAGGAAAATTATGCTAACGGTAGATGTCGATCCCAACTGTTTCCGAAATCAATAACACAAGCTCGTAGCATGTCTTCAAGCGTTTGTATCGTCCTTTCGCTCTGCCCATCAGTTTGTGGATGATAGGCAGTACTCATGTCTATACGAGTTCCCAATGCTTGCTGTAATGTCTGCCAGAATTTTGAAATAAATCTGCCATCCCTATCAGAGATAATAGAGATTGGTATTCCATGTGTGGAGATGACTTCCTTCAAATATAGTCGTGCTAACTTCTCCATCTTGTCATCTTCTCTTATTGGCAGGAAGTGTGCTGACTTGGTGAAACTATCAACTATTACCCAAATAGTATCATAACCACTTGCAGTCTTTGGCAATTTAGTAATGAAATCCATGGTAATGTTTTCCCATTTCCATTCCGGGATTTCAGGTTGTTGTAGTAGACCTGATGGTTTCTGATGTTCAGCTTTGACCTTAGAACACGTCAAACATTCTCCTACATATTTAGCAATATCGGCTTTCATACCTGGCCACCAAAAATGTTTCTTAAGATCCTTGTACATCTTCCCCGTTCCAGGATGTATTGAGTATCTGGTTTTATGAGCTTCTCTAAGTACCATTTCTCTCATATCTCCAAATTTTGGTACCCAAATTCTTTCAGCCCTATACCGGGTTCCGTCTTCCTGAATATTAAGATGCTTCTCTGATCCTTTGGGTATTTCATCCTTTAAATTTCCCTCTTTTAAAACTCCTTGTTGCGCCTCCTTTATTTGAGTAGTAAGGTTAGTGTGAATCATTATATTCATAGATTTTACTCGAATGGGTTCTCTGTCCTTTCCGCTCAAGGCGTCGGCTACCACATTTGCCTTCCCCGGGTGGTAACGAATCTCAAAGTCGTAATCATTCAACAATTCAATCCACCTACGCTGCCTCATATTCAGTTGTTTCTGATTAAATATGTGTTGAAGACTTTTGTGGTCGGTATATATAATACTTTTGACCCCATATAAGTAGTGCCTCCAAGTCTTTAATGCAAAAACAACCGCGCCTAATTCCAAATCATTCGTCGTATAATTTTGCTCGTGAATCTTCAATTGTCTAGACGCATAAGCAATCACCTTCGTCCGTTGCATTAATACACAACCGAGACCTTGCTTTGATGCGTCACAATATATCACAAAATCATCATTCCCTTTAGGCAATGACAATATAGGTGCCGTAGTTAGCTTTTTCTTCAATAATTGAAACGCCTTCTCTTGTTCATCCTTCCATTCAAATTTCTTCCCTTTATGCGTTAATGCAGTCAAGGGTTTTGCTATTTTGGAGAAATCTTGGATGATCTTCTGTAGTAACCAGCCAATCCTAAAAATTGACGTATATGCTTCGAAGTTTTTGGGGTTTCCCACTTTTCAACGGTTTCGATCTTTGCTGGGTCCACCTGGATACCTTCATTGTTCACTATGTGACCGAGGAATTGAACTTCTTCCAACCAAAATGCACACTTTGAAAACTTAGCGTACAGTTTTTCTTTCCTCAATACTTCTAGCACTTTTCTCAAATGTTCTTCGTGCTCTTGATCATTCTTTGAGTAAATAAGTATGTCATCGATGAAAACAATGACAAACTTGTCAAGATATGGCCCACACACTCGGTTCATAAGGTCCATGAACACAGCTGGTGCGTTAGTCAATCCAAACGGCATAACCATAAACTCATAATGACCATAACGCGTCCTAAAAGTAGTTTTTGGAATATCATCCTCCTTTACTCGCATTTGATGATATCCAGAACGTAAATTGATCTTCGAATAAACCGACGAGCCTTGTAGTTGATCAAATAAGTCGTCAATTCTCGGCAGTGGATAACGGTTTTTGATGGTAAGTTTGTTCAACTCTCTGTAGTCAATACACAACCTAAATGTACCATCCTTCTTCTTGACAAACAAAACAGGAGCTCCCCATGGTGATGTGCTTGGTCGAATGAAACCACGTTCTAATAGTTCTTGCAGTTGGCTTTGCAGTTCTTTCATCTCGCTGGGTGCGAGTCTATAAGGAGCACGAGCTATTGGTGCAGCTCCTGGTACAAGATCTATTTGAAATTCAACAGATCGATGTGGAGGTAGTCCCGGTAATTCTTTTGGAAATACATCGGGAAATTCTTTTGCGACGGGAACATCATTGATGCTCTTTTCTTCAGTTTGTACTTTCTCGACGTGTGCTAGAACAGCATAGCAACCTTTTCTTATTAGTTTTTGTGCCTTCAAATTACTAATAAGATGTAGCTTCATATTGCCCTTTTCTCCGTACACCATTAAGGGTTCTCCTTCTTCTCGTACAATGCGAATTGTATTTTTATAACATACGATCTCTGCTTTCACCTTCTTCAGCCAGTCCATGCCAACTATTACATCAAAACTCCCTAACTCTACTGGTATCAAATCAATCTTAAATATTTCGCTACCCAGTTTAATTTCTCGATTCCGGCATATATTATCTGCTGAAATTAATTTACCGTTTGCTAATTCGAGTAAAAATTTACTATCCAACGGCGTCAATGGACAACTTAATTTAGCACAAAAATCTCTACTCATATAGCTTCTATCCGCACCCGAATCAAATAAAACGTAAGCAGATTTATTGTCAATAAGAAACATACCCGTAACAAGCTCCGGGTCTTCCTGTGCCTCTGCCGCATTAATATTGAAAACTCTTTCGCGGCCTTGTCCATTCGTGTTCTCTTGGTTCGGGCAATTTCTAATAATGTGGCCCGGTTTTCCACATTTACAACAAACTACATTGGCATAACTTGCTCCGACACTACTTGCTCCGCCATTACTCGTTCCAACACCATTTGTTCCTTTCGTTCTGTTAACCCCTGGTCCGTAGACCTCACACTTCACCGCGCTATGACCATTTCTTTTATACTTGTTGCAAAATTTGGTGCAGAACCCAGAGTGATACTTTTCACACCTTTGGCATAGCTGCTTCTAATTGTTGTTGTTGTTGCGGTTGTTATTGTTGTTTGGATGATTGTTGTAGTTGCTGTTGTTGTTGTTGTTGTTGGGCCGTTTATTGTAGTTGCGATTGATGTTGCGATTGTTGGGATAATTGTTGCGATTATTATTGTAATTGTTGTTGTTGTTGTATTGGTGATTCTTATCACCATTTTCCTCCCACTTTCTTTTAACTTGCTTCACATTGGCCTCTTCAGCCGTCTGTTCTTTAATTCTTTCCTCAATCTGGTTCACTAGTTTGTGAGCCATTCTACATGCCTGTTGTATGGAGGTGGGCTCGTGTTGTAGTGATCCGAACTTTTCCATGTTTATATATATTAAATGAAATTGTTATTTACATGATTAAGTGTTTCCAACATGTTAAGAAATCAAACTTGTTAAGACTTGATTAATTGAAATAGGTTTTATATAGACAATTGACCACCTAAGTTGACCGGTGATTCACGAACGTTAAAACTTGTAAAAACTATATGATGACATATATATGGATATATATATATATATATATATATATATATATATATATATATATATATATATATATATATATATATATATATATATAGTTAACATGATATTATGATAAGTAAACATATCATTAAGTATATTAACAATGAACTACATATGTAAAAACAAGACTACTAACTTAATGATTTTGAAACGAGATATATATGTAACGATTATCGTTGTAACGACATTTAATGTATATATATATATATATATATATATATATATATATATATATCATATTAAGATATATTTATACATCATAATATCATGATAATATAATAATTTAAAATCTCATTTGATATTATAAACATTGGGTTAACAACACTTAACAAGATCGTTAACCTAAAGGTTTCAAAACAACACTTACATGTAACGACTAACGATGACTTAACGACTCAGTTAAAATGTATATACATGTAGTGTTTTAATATGTATTCATAAACTTTTGAAAGACTTCAAGACACTTATCAAAATACTTCTACTTAACAAAAATGCTTACAATTACATCCTCGTTCAGTTTCATCAACAATTCTACTCGTATGCACCCGTATTCGTACTCGTACAATACACAGCTTTTAGATGTATGTACTCTTGGTATATACACTCCAATGATCATCTCTTAGCAGCCTATGTGAGTTACCTAACACATGTGGGAACCATCATTTGGCAACTAGCATAAAATATCTCATAAAATTACAAAAATATGAGTAATCATTCATGACTTATTTACATGAAAACAAAATTACATATCCTTTATATCTAATCCATACACCAACGACCAAAAACACCTACAAACACTTTCATTCTTCAATTTTCTTCATCTAATTGATCTCTCTCAAGTTCTTTCTTCAAGTTCTAAGTGTTCTTCATAAATTCCAAAAGTTCTAGTTTCATAAAATCAAGAATACTTCCAAGATTGCAAGTTTACTTCCAAGTTTTCTAAATCCATTCCAAGTAATCATCCAAGATCAAGAAACCTTTGTTACTTACAGTAGGTTATCTTTCTAATACAAGGTAATAATCATATTCAAACTTTAATTCAATTTCTATAACTATAACAATCTTATTTCGAGTGGAAATCTTACTTGAAATTGTTTTCGTGTCATGATTCTGCTTCAAGAACTTTCAAGCCATCTAAGGATCCTTTGAAGCTAGATCCATTTTTCTCATTTCCAATAGGTTTATCCAAGGAACTTGAGGTAGTAATGATGTTCATAACATCATTCGATTCATACATAAAAAGATGTCTTATTCAACGTTATAAACTTGTAATCACTAGAACATAGTTTAGTTAATTCTAAACTTGTTCGCAAATAAAGTTAATCCTTCTAACTAGACTTTTAAAATCAACTAAACACATGTTCTATATCTATATGATATGCTAACTTAATGATTTAAAACCCGGAAACACGATAAACACCATAAAACTGGATATACGCCGTCGTAGTAAAATCGGGGGCTGTTTTGGTTGGGATAATTAAAAGCTAAGAAGAACTTTGATTTAAAAGCTATACTTCTGGAAAAATGATTTTTCTTATGAACATGAAACTATATCCAAAAATCATGGTTAAACTCAAAGTGAAAGTATGTTTTTCAAAATGGTCATCAAGATGTCGTTCTTTCGACGGAAATGACTACCTCTTTCAAAAAACACAAGTACGTGAAACTACATTCTATGTTTGAATTATCGAAATTGAATATACCCCTTTTTATTAAGTCTGGTAATCTAAGAATTAGGGAACAGACACCCTAATTGACACGAATCCTAAAGATAGATCTATTGGGTCTAACAAACCCCATCCAAAGTACCGGATGCTTTAGTACTTCGAAATTTATATCTAATGATACCACAGCCCGCATGCGCATGTAACATACACATGGGCATGCGCTATGGTGCGTATGCGGGGTGCTCTCATGCGTCATGCGGCATGCGGATCCGTATCTGGTCCCTTTACGGCGGTTGAGCAAATATCTTTTCCATAATTATATCCGTGATTCGGGGGAGATGGTTATGGAAACGATTATCACTATCCTATGACGATTCTAGAATTAGGGTTTGCCTATAAATACAAACCCTAATCGTCGTTAGCAACACACCACGTTGCGTAGCCATCTTCTATCACACATCCTACGTAACTTACATCCTCTATCATCTTCTAAAGGTTAACAGGTGAGTTCTTTATTAACTGGTACCTACAACCTTGCTTGGGGCCTTCTGATCGACGGACGTCATCGAAGGTGGACTTAATCACTTGGCCACCCCGCCGACATCATCATGTCGGCCAGGGTTATTCACGGTAGCCGGACCGGAGAGCCACGTTCTAAGATCCTTAAACCCCTCCTTTACGTTGAGCAAGCATGTTAAGACCCCTCGGTTAAAATATGCATGATCAAGTGGTGCTTTCATTGAGAGTCGAATTAATTCAAGACTGTTTAATTGCTTTTTCTTTTAAGGTTTTGAATTGTATGACTCGTTATTTACAAAATTTTTGAATTTTTTCTTTAACAGTATCATGACTTCCGAGGAATCATCGGAACATACCCAAACAGATGTTCAGAACGCACCGTCTGGTAGTCAACGTACACCGGTTATGACTACGGAGGCCGCTACTCAGGCGGGATACACGATATACCCTCCACCTATATCCGGCGAACCCTTTCAGAGGTACAAGCCGATATATTCAGACGGGGTCACACCGCCAAGAGCAAACTCACCAGTCACAACCACGCGGCTGGACTTTTCGACAGTGGATCCAAGGGTCATCTTTGCAGGCGTTGGCGGTGGAACAACGGGGCCGCATGTGGTTTGCTGCGGCCAGGTACCTATTTACAGTACCACTGTTTCAATACCTCTGCATACGCAGAGCATTCAGCAGAATTCGTCATTTACACCGTTGCAACCTTGGCAACCACCGCGCCCAGTTTCACAATTTTTAACTCCTGCGGATGCGCAGGCGTTACTTAATAGTTGGGGATTTGGGGTCATCCCAGATGCGAACTCTCATTGGGCGCCGATAACAGCGCAGCAGCAAAGCACAGCGCATACAGTTGGGCTTTTAAGTGTGTATCCTCAAGTTTCGCAGATATCTGCGCCACAGGTTTCGCTTCCTTTACAGCCACCTGTGTACTCTGCGTCTTCAAGTTATCCCTCTTTTCCAACGCAGCAGCCTTGGTCATATCTGCAGACGCAGGGTCAACCTTGGAAAAATGTTCAAGGGCAGGCAAATCTTGCAAGTCAATTCATGCAGGCCGCACCTCCCGATATGGTTCACTTATTTTCACAACCTGACTTTGTTCAGGACATGATGAAGCGTTTCTTTGCAAATTTGAAAGGGGATCCTGTTAAACCACCCTTCGAGCTACCGACTACCTTTGACAAGTTTCCTCCGCATATATCCGCCTACCCGTTTCCATCAGCACCAAAGATACCTAGCACGTTGGGTACTTACAATGGCCTGACCGATCCAGATGATTTTTTACAGCGCTTCGAAGGCGCAATGCGCACTCAAGGCTGGGTGGATCCGGTTGCGTGTCAGATATTTCCTATGACACTACAGGGTATTGCTCGTGAGTGGTTTAATAAGTTGCCGGCGGGTAGTATTGCCGGGTTTATGGATCTGCGGACAAAGTTTTTACTGCAATATCAGAATCAGAGACCACGCAAGCGCACTCACATTGAATGCCATGACATCGTGCAGAAGTCCAAGGAATCTTTGGGTGAATTTCTCACAAGGTATACTAATGAGTGCCTGCGTATACCAGATCTCAAACCAGAGCAACAGATTTCCGGACTCATACATGGTATAAACTCAGAACGTCATCCAACACTGGTAAGGCGTCTGCGCCATATAGTCCCAACAACTTATGCTGAGGCGCTTAATGAATGTCACGACTATATGCGGAGTGGCGAAGATAATGACATTCCAACAGCTAGCACACGCAACGAGAGGAAGGACGATGATGATCGTTCGCGCGATCAAAATCGTGGTAACAACTCTCGCGGAAGGTATCCTAGCGGTGGTCCTATCAGGAATGATAAAGGGAAATCAAGTGGCAGTTATCGAAACAATAATCAGCGCGGCATCAACAATCAGAACTACGCGCTTCTTAAAAGCTTATCCAAAACGCCCAAAGAAATTTTGGCGACGGAGCCAGTATGCGCGACCTTCGCGGTCCCAACTCCGCTTACGGAATTTGGTAAGCGGGATAAGACAAAGTATTGTGAATTTCACGATGATTACAGGCACGATACGAATAGGTGTAAAAACTTGATGGAACGGGTACTGGAGGCGCTCCGTGCGGGTAAGTTAGATCACCTCAAACCGCCAAAGAAAGATAAAGGGAAAGCCGCAGAAGAGGGGTCAAAAACTAAAACCTTCGCGTGGCAGAAAGTGGATAAGACCAAAAATGCTGATTTAACCATTAACATGGTTGATGCAGAGAAATTAGGTCAGCGAAGAAAGTATAACGATCATCAGGATTGGGAACTTCTTCCAATCACTTTCCCTCCTGTGATGTCAATTGACAGGGTGAATGAACCTATCATTATCAAGTGCCGCATTCCTTCTTGCGGGGTGCAGGTCAAGCGCATGCATGTCGACACTGGGAGCGGCGTTGACATTATGTACGAGCATTGCTATCAATTTCTTCCCGCACACGTGAAGGCGCAGCTACGTCCGTCTGATATCACGCTGTCTGGTTTTTCCGGAGAAAGCTCATGGCCCGTGGGACGGATAGAGTTATTAATAGAGCTCGAAGTTGACAAGAATCCGCAGTTAATAAGGAACGAATTAGTTGACTTTTATGTGGTTCGCTCGACTTCGCGATATAATGCGCTACTGGGAAGAAATTTCATATGGCGTTTTAACATCATACCTTCGGTAGTGCACGGTTTGATTAAGTTTCCTACTACGGGAGGAGTTGCCACAATGGCGTCACATCAAACGATTGAGATATGTGCGTCAGTTGTGCAAATTAACATCCCTAGCGTCGGGGAGCAGATTGCAAGCAGTACGGTCATTGCTAATCGCTTGCATCCAGATAAGGGTATAAAAATCGGCGCAGGTTTATCAGCTGAAACCAAGGCTAAGTTACATGGTATATTGTCCGCAAACGCAGATGTTTTCGCATGGCGCGAATCAGATATGACAGGTGTCCCGCGGGACATTGCGGAATATAAATTGAATGTTAATCCATCGCTCACACCTGTTAGACAAAAGAAGCGGCATATGGCTTTAGACCGCAGTGATTGGCTATGCGCAGAAGTAGACAACCTTGTCAAAGCAAACATTCTACGCGAGGTGCGTTATCAAACATGGGTTGCCAATCCGGTGTTGGTGAAAAAGGCTGATCTTAACTGGCGAATGTGCGTTGATTTTAAAGACATTAACAAAGCATGTCCTAAAGACAATTACCCTTTCCCGGAGATAGACTGGAAGGTTGAATCTTTGTCTGGATTCAGATATAAGTGCTTTCTGGACGCATACAAAGGTTATCACCAAATTCTAATGGCTGCGGAAGACGAAGACAAGACTGCTTTTCATACACCGCAGGGTATTTATTGTTACACAAAGATGCCTTTCGGCTTGAAGAACGCGGGCGCGACCTATCAGCGTGTAATTGACGCAGCATTCAAGCCTCAAATTGGCAGAAATCTTGAAGCGTACGTCGATGACTTGGTAATCAAAAGCAACACCGAAGAAGACATGCTCGCAGACATCCTAGAAACGTTTGCGTCTCTGCGAAGGATCAACATGAAGCTTAATCCGCTTAAATGTAGCTTTGGAGAGGAGGAAGGCAAGTTTCTAGGTCATGTGGTGACAGCGCGGGGTATCAAGGCTAATCCCAAAAAGATTGAAGCTATTGATAATTTACCATCTCCGAAAACAAAGAAAGATGTGCAGAGTCTCACTGGAAAGCTCGTAGCAATCACGCGGTTTTTGTCAAAAGCCGCAGAGCGTCAGCTACCATTCTTTAACACTTTGAAAAACTGTTTGAAGAAAAAGGATTTTGTCTGGACTCAGGAAGCAGAATCAGCCTTTCAGGAGATGAAAAAGGTGCTTGCAGAGTTACCAACACTTACTGCGCCAGTCCCTGGGGAGACGTTAACGCTGTACCTTGCGGCATCAAAGGAAGCAATCAGTTCAGTTCTCATCGCAGACCGCGAAAAGGTAACTTATCAATTTACTTGCATTATTTATTTCGCAGAACTTTAACGCTGAGGTTTTCTCAGACACAAATGCCGGTCTACTTCGTAAGCAAGACGCTGACATCAAGCGAAGTAAACTACTCGCCAATAGAGAAGTTAGTATATGCGCTTGTCCATACAGCGCGGCGTTTACGCCGATACTTTCAAGCACATCCGATTGTGGTTCTAACTGATCAGCCAATCAAACAGGTTGGTACATGATTACTTTGCGGCAATGACCGGGGTTACCGCATTGACTAACGCAATCATTTTATTTCATTCAGGTACTGTACAAGCCCGAGATTTCTGGCCGAATGGCCAAGTGGGCAGTCGAATTGGGAGAACATGAAATAAACTTTTCTTCACGCAGTGCGGTTAAGGGTCAAATACTTGCTGACTACCTAGCAGAAATACCTGCGGATGTCGAAGCGTCAGCAGAACATCAAGATCCGCCCGCACCTGTTCTATCACCATGGGAATTATACACCGATGGTGCGTGTAGCGCATCTGGCGCAGGCGCAGGTGTAATTTTGACAGGTCCAGGCGGTGAGGAACATACGTACGCACTGCGGTTTAATTTTGCTGTCACAAACAATGAAGCAGAGTATGAGGCTCTGCTAGCAGGTATGCGCATCGCGCATAAGCTAAATGTTAAAATCTTGCACGCTTACGTGGATTCAAAGCTAGTATGCAATCAGGTCTGCGGAGACTTCGAAGCGCACGACATTGCTATGCAGCAATATTTATCGCTTGTTCATAATCTCGCTGACCAGTTCGAGGCTTTTCAAATCTCGCACGTAATGCGGGGGCAAAATAAGAAGGCGGATGCGCTAAGCAAACTAGCTGCCTTGGCTTTTGATCATATGGGTAAGAAAATTCTAATAGAGGAACTCAACGCAAAATCTATTGTCATGATGCCTCTAGTGGCACCGGTTGAGGAATCAAGCCCAACGTGGATGACGCCCATCATCGCTTTTTTACGGGACGGCACTTCACCCGCGGACTCCTCTGATGCGAAGAAAGTCCGCACAAAGGCACCGCATTATGCCCTCGAGGGTGACGTCTTGTATCGAAGAAACTATTTGGGACCGCATTTAAGGTGCGTAGGTCCGAAAGAGGCAGAGGAAGTTATACGCGAGGTGCATGAGGGTGCATGCGCCCTTCATTCGGGACACAGGTCCATTGTGTCAAAAATCATGCGGTTAGGTTATTATTGGCCTACTATGTACGCAGACACCGCGCGTATTGTCAAGCAATGCGAATCATGCCAAATACATGCACCTATCAGCAGGGCACCTGCGCATCCAATGATACCGGTCTCCTCGCCATGGCCATTCTGCAAATGGGTGATCGACATAGTCGGACCATTCCCCAAAGGCCAAGGAAATGTCAAATTCTTAATTGTTGCAATCGATTACTTCACGAAGTGGGTCGAAGCGAAACCACTGGCAACAATTTCGGGGAAAAGAGTGCGGAATTTTGTATGGGAAGACATTGTCTGTCGATTCGGCATACCCAATGAAATTGTTAGTGATAACGGTACACAATTTGCCGGCGATCCTTTTCGCAGTTGGTGTGCGGAGCTTAATATTAAGCAAACTTTTACTTCAGTTGCGCATCCGCAGGCGAATGGCCAGTGCGAAGTTACCAACCGAGATATAGTTGCTGGAATCAAGGCAAGGTTGGGTCATGACCGCGTTGGTTGGGTGGATGAGC
The DNA here is from genome assembly GCF_046630445.1 of Rutidosis leptorrhynchoides. Lineage (NCBI taxonomy): Eukaryota > Viridiplantae > Streptophyta > Magnoliopsida > Asterales > Asteraceae > Rutidosis > Rutidosis leptorrhynchoides. The sequence goes on from NC_092339.1 coordinate 170,586,872, forward strand.
TTCCAAAGGTTTTATGGGCGCATAGAACCACACCCAAAGCAAGCACTGGTGAGACTCCGTTTAGTTTGGTTTATGGGTCAGAAGCTGTTGTACCCGCAGAGATTGGGGTACCAACGTTCCGCATACAAAACTTTGATGAGCAAAATAACTCTGAAGCTCTGCGGGAAAATCTTAATCTTCTTGAAGAACGCAGACTCTCTGCGGCTGTTAACGAAGCAAATAACAAGCAGAAAATCGCAAAGTATTACAATCAGCGTGTGCGTTCACGCACTTATAAGTGCGGTGATTTGGTTTGGCGCCAGAACGATGCAAGTCATGCGGAAGATACTGGGAAACTGGGACCTCGTTGGGAGGGCCCATACAGGGTAGCAAAAGCAAGCAACACCGGGGCATACCATCTAGAGACATTAGATGGCAAACCTGTGAAACGCACTTGGCATGCGACGTTATTGAAAAAATGTTACATGTAGCTAGATGGACTTGATCACTCAAATTTGTTTAGCACATTATTTTATTTTTCATCCTTTCGGATATGTCGCAGTTGTAATCATAATTAATGCCAAATAAAAATAATTACATGCGCATACTTTTGATGTCCATTTATATTTTTTGTATGCGATTCCTGCCTACTTAAGGGGTGTCCTCTAGCCCCCGTGCGGCAGAAGCCTGTTTGGTTACAAGGCTAGACAATAACGGCAGGCGAAGGGAATTGGTTTTCCCCTAGCCAAGCGCCACGCAGACTAGATGGCTGCAAAGTCGACTTTAAATATACAAGCATTGGTTTGCTTGTGCGTAATCGCTCTTCCATTGGTTTGCTTGAGGAACTCCTAAGCATAAAAACATTGGTTTGTTTTTAGTTGCGTTTGCTTACCATACAACTAATAGTGCACCTCTAGTACATGACAAAGCAATAGCGCAGTAGCTTTTGAGTCTAAATTGTTAAAGGTAAGCTAAAATATTGGTTTATTTTACGCAGTACCATCCGCATACGCATAAGTTGTGGTTAACTATGCGCATGCGCATGCGGTTCATAATTTGTTTTGATTCGCGATATATAAACAAGGATATCACGCATGCATAACAGCCAAACATATATACACATCCAAATAAATTATTACGTAAGTAATTGTTTCACATGCCTGCCCAACATGGGACTTAGGGCTCCAAAATACATTTACAATTACCTGCCTAAGATTAGGGCTTACGGCACAAACTACTCTAGTAATCCTCCTTCAAAAACCCATCAAGCGGCATTGTCGGGTCAGCCGCAAACGCATTGATCAAAGGGATAGGGATGGACTTGATTGCCTCTTCCGCCTCCAGCAGCGCCGCGGCCGTTCCCTCCTTTAATTTCTTTTGGACAATGTCGGGGAACGGTGGAGTTAGGCCGCATGCCTGGATCACTTCCCGCACAGCCTTGTTCACCTCATGGTCCTTGACCGCATCGACATAGGCATTAAACCGGTCGGACACGGGCTCTGAGTCCATCACTTTCTGCGCAATTGCGGGGAGTGAGGTGCGCAGCTTTGTCATATCTGCCTCGGCCAGCTCGCGGTCAGTAACCGCATCGTCCCTCTCCCTCGTCACCTTTTCCAACTCCAGCCTCACTCGCTCAGTTTCCCCCTTTGCCTGATCAACCGCACCCACAAGCTCTTAATTCTTTTTTCTTTCTTGAATCAAGAAGGTCTTGGTTTCGGCCGCAGTCAATTCAACAGCTTTGCGGGCCTCCTCAGCAGCGTCCCTGTCCTTCTTTGCCTGATCTACACCCGCCTGCAGCAAACCCAACTCCACCTCTTTGCGCAGTGCAACATCGTATAGGCTGGAGGATCGACGGGCTTGGTCCGCAAACATCCCAAAGAATACCAGCCCGTTCTGGACAAAGGCGTTGAGCGCCTGGTTAAACGGCAGCACGGCCAGTTGCTCGCGGAACTCTGCTGGGAAGATTTGCTGCAAGAATGCAGATTGCTCCGCAGCATTTTCTGCAGAGGATTGGCAAAGTTGGCGGAGGTTGGCAACACGGAAGCTGCCTTGCGGAGGAGGTAATGTAGACTCAGACTCGACGGGGATCGCCTTGTCTTTGGATGTGGCAGTGGCCTGTAGCTCGGGGTTGACCCGCGGTGCTGTTGGCTGCGTCTCCTCCACATGCTCTGCAAAATACTCAGATTAGTACGCAGCTTTTTCTACGCGGTATACATGCGAAATAATAAACGCTCACCATTAATGGGGGGAGGTAGGTCTGCGGACCGCGGCTAGATGGCAACAAAATTGTCGTTGCGCATATCCTCCAGCTGCTTAGGAGTCTTCTTCTTCTTCTTCTGAGCCTCGGACGTCCCAGCCGCCTTGCGTTTATTGCCTGACTCCGCCGGCGATTCCTCCACATGTTCGCTAGCAGCTACCTGCTCTAGCTGTTTGTCCACATCCTGCTTGCGGAAAGAAATCCCAGCAATCTCCTCCGCGGTAAGCACCTTCTTCATCCTCATCTCTGCAAACAATAAACGCCTGCGTTAGAAAATATACAAAATTTATGTAGGTACGCGTTTATGCTATTCCTACCCTTTCCATCGGGGCCAACTATGGCCGGCCGCACATCCTCCCAAGGCCAATACGCGGAGATCTTCCCCAACCGCAGCATAACATTACCATACGAACGGTGCACCAGTTGTGCGTTGACGCACTGCTTCAACAACTTTTTCTCCTCGTCATCCAACGCTGGCATCTTGTTCACATCTTTTTCTACCTTCTCGCACCAAATGAGCGTCTGCGGGAAGCCAGTGCCTACTACGGTCTGGTCGACGAAGAAAAAAGTTTCTTTCCAACTTCCCGCATTCGATTTCGGGGTTTTTGTGAAATTTTGGCGTGCGAAGAAGGTGAACCAAGATTTATGGTGGTTGGCTAAGCGGAATAGGTGGCAAAAAACCTTCACCAATGGTACTGTGTTGAGTGCAACACACCACATCTCGAATAGAACGATTTTGCCTATAGCATACGGGTGCAATTGCCCTAGCCCTACTTTGAAATGATCTAGTACGCCTAAAAAGAAGTCGGTGGGTGGAACCCTAAAATTACCATGCTTAAAAGCATGTTCGTAGATCGCCACCTTATTCTCTGGTGGCTGATGGGCTCGCTGGCTAGGCAGAGGTGGTACCGGATTGTAACCCGCAAGAGGGGGGTATTGCTTAACTAAGTGGTCGATGTTTTTCTGGCCTATGTTGGACTCTACATTCTCTACGAAAGTTTCATTAGCTTTGGTCATTTTTAGATGAATGGAGAACGACTGACCTTTAAATGACAATCGGAATATGACGGAGTTGATCGGAATTGATGGGATTTGGAGGCGAGAGCGTATTTGGGAAGCTTGACACCGAAAAAGTGGAAATGAGTGTGATTTGGGGCTATTTATAGGCAAGTTTGGGGGAGCGGGGGTTGGAATGGTGTTATCGTGGCCATACACGTGTAATGCAATCGACGGGTAGCATTTGCTGATCGCGCGTGGTGTCAGTTAAGAATGATTACAAACACGCGCGTGGTACGCACGCGCCTGCGGCATTGTTACTTTATGTCTTGTCAGCCGAATGGGCTTCTGCGATTGTGACAGGCATCGAGGCGCACGCGAGGACATTAAATGCTCGTTGTCCTTTTGTTTTCTCTTTTTCGCTTAATAGTTTGATATCATATGACTTGCGTCATATAACATCAAACTGGGGGGACTTAATGATACCGCAGCCCGCATGCGCATGTAACATACACACGGGCATGCGCTATGGTGCGTATGCGGGGTGCTCTCATGCGTCATGCGGCATGCGGATCCGTATCTGGTCCCTTTACGGCGGTTGAGCAAATATCTTTTCCATAATTATATCCGTGATTCGGGGGAGATGGTTATGGAAACGATTATCACTATCCTATGACGATTCTAGAATTAGGGTTTGCCTATAAATACAAACCCTAATCGTCGTTAGCAACACACCACGTTGCGTAGCCATCTTCTATCACACATCCTACGTAACTTACATCCTCTATCATCTTCTAAAGGTTAACAGGTGAGTTCTTTATTAACTGGTACCTACAACCTTGCTTGGGGCCTTCTGATCGACGGACGTCATCGAAGGTGGACTTAATCACTTGGCCACCCCGCCGACATCATCATGTCGGCCAGGGTTATTCACGGTAGCCGGACCGGAGAGCCACGTTCTAAGATCCTTAAACCCCTCCTTTACGTTGAGCAAGCATGTTAAGACCCCTCGGTTAAAATATGCATGATCAATATCATATCCGAAGGGTGTCCCGGAATGATGGGGATATTCTTATATATGCATCTTGTTAATGTCGGTTACCAGGTGTTCACCATATGAATCATTTTTATCTCTATTTATGGGATGTGTATTGAAATATGAAATCTTGTGGTCTATTATTATGATTTGATATATATAGGTTAAACCTATAACTCACCAACATTTTTGTTGACGTTTTAAGCATGTTTATTCTCAGGTGATTATTAAGAGCTTCCGCTGTCGCATACTTAAATAAGGACGAGATTTGGAGTCCATGCTTGTATGATATTGTGTAAAAACTGCATTCAAGAAACTTATTTTGTTGTAACATATTTGTATTGTAAACCATTATGTAATGGTCGTGTGTAAACAGGATATTTTAGATTATCATTATTTGATAATCTACGTAAAGCTTTTTAAACCTTTATTGATGAAATAAAGGTTATGGTTTGTTTTAAAATGAATGCAGTCTTTGAAAAACGTCTCATATAGAGGTCAAAACCTCGCAACGAAATCAATTAATATGGAACGTTTTTAATCAATAAGAACGGGACATTTCAGTTGGTATCCGAGCGTTGATCTTAGAGAACCAGAATTTTGCATTAGTGTGTCTTATCGAGTTTGTTAGGATGCATTAGTGAGTCTGGACTTCGACCGTGTTTACTTGAAAAATGATTGCTTAACAAATTTTGTTGGAAACTATATATTTTTAACATGTGAATATTATGTGATATATTAATCTCTTAACGTGTTTGATATTATGTGATAGATGTCTACCTCTAATACAAGTCCCATTAACTCACCTAATAATAATGAAGAGTCAAATGTAATTTGGAATGATTCGTGGACTGATTCACAAGTTCCCGAAGAGGAACCGGAAGAAGAATCAGAACTGGAAGAGGAGGAACCGGAGGAGGAAATAGAACCGGTGGGGGAAATAATAAAACGGTTAAGTAAAAGAAAATCCTCAACCAACCGACCAAGGTTAATTATGGTCAATGGTGTTTCCGCAAAGGAAGCAAAATATTGGGAGGATTACCAATTCTCCGATGAATCGGATTCCGACGAGAATTTCGATTATGTTATAGAAATTACCCCAACTGAATTTAAAAAGGCAAAAGAAAATAATAAGGGAAAGGGAATAAAAATAGAGAAATCTAATTCCAACCCCGATGAACTTTATATGTATCGTCAACCCCCGAAGTCCTTAAGTTGTAACAATGACCCGGGAACCTCTAAACCACCAGGTTTTTCTAAACAGTTGTGGAAAACGATAGCTAGTATTAGGGGAACATCATATATCCCTAGAAACTTGGCAAAACAAACCAAAACTGAAGAAGAAGAAACAAGCGAGTCGGAATAAGATAGTTGTATTCGTGTGGTGTAATATATGTAATATAGTGTGCTTATGCTTTATGATATATGTAAAAATTGCTTGTATTAATAAGTATTTTTTTTATGAATCTAACTCTTGTCTATTTTACAGTATAAAAACACAAAATGGATAGAGAACCCAATATTTTAAGAGACCTACCCGGAGACATGATTGATGAAATCTTGTCTAGAGTCGGTCAGAATTCTTCGGCACAACTATTTAAGGCGAGATCAGTTTGTAAGACATTCAAAGAACGTTCCAAGAATTCCTTGGTTTATAAAAGGCTTTCGTTCGAAAGATGGGGGATATCACATTGGGAAATCCATAAGTTACGATGTGTTTACTTTGACGCATATATTGCGGGGAACCCAAATGCTATTTTACGCAATGGGTTAAGAAATTATTTTGACTCAATATATCCGAATATTGGACTTCGTGATTTAGAAAAAGCGGCTAATATGCAACATAAAGAAGCATGTTATGCTTACGGGTTAGTAATGTTCGCTTCTCACCAAAGTGAGAAAAAGAACATCGGGCTACAACTATTAAACAAAACATTTCCACAAGTAACGGACTCAGTAGTTGGGGTGAGAAACAAGGTTTTTAGATTGTTATGGGACTGTTGGACATTACGTAACCCTCGTCCCTTTGACGACGTTACAACACGCTATCTTATCAACGGCCATAACGATTATGTTCCACAAGACCAAGGATGGGAAGTAATCCTAGTAAAACCAGAATGCATGACTTGTTTCTGGACGTATGAATTACGTGTCTTTATTGCCTTTGCTGAATGACTTGTGTACTAGCTAGAATTATCTTCATAACCATCTTGTATCAAATTTATTGTGTGGTATATTTCATGCTATATGTAAAATAAGCGGTATTGTAAGTTTGTAAAATATTGTGTAAAAGTTTGAACACAAAATATTATTATAATCAGTTTTTCATATAGAATTGTAGTAGTTGAATTGTATATTAGCTACTAAGTATGAACTTAACGGGTAGGTACTACCCGAATTTAAACTTATAAAACGCTAATATGAAGAAAAAGCTTTTATAAATGAGTTCATATTATGCTACGAAATACTATTAACTACTCTTAATATTCTTTATGATTAACTTGTTCCATTTGACTATTTTGAAGGAAATGGCACCGACTACTCGACACACCGTGAATATGAATGAAGAGGAATTCGGTACTTTTCTAGCTTTAAACATAGCCGCAGTACAGGCTGCGCTACATACCAACAATAACCTTGGATCTAGCAGTACAGGAAATCGTGTAGGATGCACCTACAAAGAATTCACTGCCTGCAAACCTTTGGAATTTGATGGAACCGAAGGACCGATCGGATTGAAACGGTGGACCGAGAAGGTCGAATCGGTGTTTGCCATAAGTAAGTGTACTGAAGAGGACAAAGTGAAGTACGCTACGCATACCTTCACAGGTTCTGCGTTAACATGGTGGAATACCTATCTAGAGCAAGTGGGCTAAGACGATGCGTACGCACTACCGTGGTCAGCATTCAAGCACTTGATGAACGAGAAGTACCTTCCCAGAACTGAGGTCAATAAGCTCAAGGCAGAACTTAGAGGGTTACGAACCCAAGGATTTGATATTACCACGTACGAAAGACGATTCACAAAATTGTGCCTATTGTGTCCGGGAGCATTCGAAGATGAGGAAGAGAAGATCGACGCGTTTGTGAAAGGATTACCGGAAAGAATCCAAGAAGATATAAGTTCACACGAGCCCGCCTCCATACAACAGGCATGTAGAATGGCTCACAAACTAGTGAACCAGATTGAAGAAAGAATTAAAGAACAGACTGCTGAAGAGGCCAATGTGAAGCAAGTCAAAAGAAAGTGGGAGGAAAACGGTGATAAGAATCACCAATACAACAACAACAGCAATTACAACAATAATCGCAACAATTATTCAAACAATCGCAACATCAATCGCAACTACAACAAACAGCCCAACAACAACAACAACAACAACAACAACGGCAAGTACAACAATCATCCCAATAACAATAATAACCGCAACAACAACAACAATCAGAAGCAGCTATGTCAAAGGTGTGAAAAGTATCACTCGGGGTTCTGCACCAAATTTTGCAACAAGTGTAAAAGAAATGGTCATAGCGCGGCGAAGTGTGAGGTCTACGGACTAGGGGTTAACAGAACGAAAGAAACAAATGGTTTCGGAATGAGTAATGGCGGAGCAAGTAGTGTCGGAGCAAGTTATGCCAATGTAGTTTGTTATAAATGTGGAAAACCGGGCCACATTATTAGAAATTGCCCGAACCAGGAGAACACGAATGGACAAGGCCACGGAAGAGTTTTCAATATTAATGCGGCAGAGGCACAGGAAGACCCGGAGCTTGTTACAAGTACGTTTCTTATTGACAATATTTCTGCTTAAGTTTTATTTGATTCGGGTGCGGATAGAAGCTATATGAGTAGAGATTTTTGTGCTAAATTAAGTTGTCCATTGACGCCTTTGGATAGTAAATTTTTACTCGAATTAGCAAATGGTAAATTAATTTCAGCAGATAATATATGTCGGAATCGAAAAATTAAACTGGTTAGCGAAACATTTAAGATTGATTTGATACCAGTAGAGTTAGGGAGTTTTGATGTGATAATCGGTATGGACTGGTTGAAAGAAGTGAAAGCAGAGATCGTTTGTTACAAAAATGCAATTCGCATTATAAGAGAAAAAGGAAAACCCTTAATGGTGTACGGAGAAAAGGGCAACACGAAGCTACATCTTATTAGTAATTTGAAGGCACAAAAACTAATAAGAAAAGGTTGCTATGCTGTTCTAGCACACGTCGAGAAAGTACAAACTGAAGAAAAGAGCATCAATGATGTTCCCATTGCAAAAGAATTTCCCGATGTATTTCCGAAAGAATTACCGGGATTACCCCCACATCGATCCGTTGAATTTCAAATAGATCTTGTACTAGGAGCTGCACCAATAGCTCGTGCTCCTTACAGACTCGCACCCAGCGAGATGAAAGAACTGCAAAGCCAATTACAAGAACTTTTAGAGCGTGGTTTCATTCGACCAAGCACATCACCGTGGGGAGCTCCTATTTTGTTTGTCAAGAAGAAAGATGGTACATTCAGGTTGTGTATCGACTACCGAGAGTTGAACAAACTTACCATCAAGAACCGCTACCCACTACCGAGAATCGATGACTTATTTGATCAACTACAAGGCTCGTCTGTTTATTCAAAGATTGACTTACATTCCGGGTATCATCAAATGCGGGTGAAAGAAGATGATATTCCAAAGACTGCTTTCAGAACACGTTACGGTCATTACGAGTTTATGGTCATGCCATTTGGTTTAACTAATGCACCAGCTGTGTTCATGGACCTTATGAACCGAGTGTGTGGACCATACTGAAATGTCCCGTTCTTATTGATTAAAAACGTTCCATATTAATTGATTTCGTTGCGAGGTTTTGACCTCTATATGAGACGTTTTTCAAAGACTGCATTCATTTTAAAACAAACCATAACCTTTATTTCATCAATAATGGTTTAAAAAGCTTTACGTAGATTATCAAATAATGATAATCTAAAATATCCTGTTTACACACGACCATTACATAATGGTTTACAATACAAATATGTTACAACAAAATAAGTTTCTTGAATGCAGTTTTTACACAATATCATACAAGCATGGACTCCAAATCTCGTCCTTATTTAAGTATGCGACAGCGGAAGCTCTTAATAATCACCTGAGAATAAACATGCTTAAAATGTTAACAAAAATGTTGGTGAGTTATAGGTTTAACCTATATATATCAAATCATAAAAATAGACCACAAGATTTCATATTTCAATACACATCCCATACATAGAGATAAAAATCATTCATATGGTGAACATCTGGTAACCGACATTAACAAGATGCATATATAAGAATATCCCCATCATTCCGGGACACCCTTCGGATATGATATAAATTTCGAAGTACTAAAGCATCCGGTACTTTGGATGGGGTTTGTTAGACCCAATAGATCTATCTTTAGGATTCGCGTCAATTAGGGTGTCTGTTCCCTAATTCTTAGATTACCAGACTTAATAAAAAGGGGCATATTCGATTTCGATAATTCAACCATAGAATGTAGTTTCACGTACTTGTGTCTATTTTGTAAATCATTTATAAAACCTGCATGTATTCTCATCCCAAAAATATTAGATTTTAAAAGTAGGACTATAACTCACTTTCACAGATTTTTACTTCGTCGGGAAGTAAGACTTGGCCACTGGTTGATTCACGAACCTATAACAATATATACATATATATCAAAGTATGTTCAAAATATATTTACAACACTTTTAATATATTTTGATGTTTTAAGTTTATTAAGTCAGCTGTCCTCGTTAGTAACCTACAACTAGTTGTCCACAGTTAGATGTACAAAAATAAATCGATAAATATTATCTTGAATCAATCCACGACCCAGTGTATACATATCTCAGTATTGATCACAACTCGAACTATATATATTTTGGAATCAACCTCAACCCTGTATAGCTAACTCCAACATTCACATATAGAGTGTCTATGGTTGTTCCGAAATATATATAGATGTGTCGACATGATAGGTTGAAACATTGTATACGTGTCTATGGTATCTCAAGATTACATAATATACAATACAAGTTGATTAAGTTATGGTTGGAATAGATTTGTTACCAATTTTCACGTAGCTAAAATGAGAAAAATTATCCAATCTTGTTTTACCCATAACTTCTTCATTTTAAATCCGTTTTGAGTGAATCAAATTGCTATGGTTTCATATTGAACTCTATTTTATGAATCTAAACAGAAAAAGTATAGGTTTATAGTCAGAAAAATAAGTTACAAGTCGTTTTTGTAAAGGTAGTCATTTCAGTCGAAAGAACGACGTCTAGATGACCATTTTAGAAAAACATACTTCCACTTTGAGTTTAACCATAATTTTTGGATATAGTTTCATGTTCATAATAACAATCATTTTCTCAGAATAACAAATTTTAAATCAAAGTTTATCATAGTTTTTAATTAACTAACCCAAAACAGCCCGCGGTGTTACTACGACGGCGTAAATCCGGTTTTACGGTGTTTTTCGTGTTTCCAGGTTTTAAATCATTAAGTTAGCATATCATATAGATATAGAGCATGTGTTTAGTTGATTTTAAAAGTCAAGTTAGAAGGATTAACTTTTGTTTGCGAACAAGTTTAGAATTAACTAAACTATGTTCTAGTGATTACAAGTTTAAACCTTCGAATAAGATAGCTTTATATGTATGAATCGAATGATGTTATGAACATCATTACTACCTTAAGTTCCTTGGATAAACCTACCGGAAAAGGGAAAAATGGATCTAGCTTCAACGGATCCTTGGATGGCTCGAAGTTCTTGAAGCAGAATCATGACACGAAAACAAGTTCAAGTAAGATCATCACTTGAAATAAGATTGTTATAGTTATAGAAATTGAACCAAAGTTTGAATATGATTATTACCTTGTATTAGAATGATAACCTATTGTAAGAAACAAAGATTTCTTGAGGTTGGATGATCACCTTACAAGATTGGAAGTGAGCTAGCAAACTTGAAAGTATTCTTGATTTTATGTAACTAGAACTTGTAGAATATATGAAGAACACTTAGAACTTGAAGATAGAACTTGAAAGAGATCAATTAGATGAAGAACATTGAAGAATGAAAGTGTTTGTAGGTGTTTTTGGTCGTTGGTGTATGGATTAGATATAAAGGATATGTAATTTTGTTTTCATGTAAATAAGTCATGAATGATTACTCATATTTTTGTAATTTTATGAGATATTTCATGCTAGTTTCCAAATGATGGTTCCCACATGTGTTAGGTGACTCACATGGGCTGCTAAGAGCTGATCATTGGAGTGTATATACCAATAGTACATACATCTAAAAGCTGTGTATTGTACGAGTACGAATACGGGTGCATACGAGTAGAATTGTTGATGAAACTGAACGAGGATGTAATTGTAAGCATTTTTGTTAAGTAGAAGTATTTTGATAAGTGTATTGAAGTATTTCAAAAGTGTATAAATACATATTAAAACACTACATGTATATACATTTTAACTGAGTCGTTAAGTCATCGTTAGTCGTTACATGTAAGTGTCGTTTTGAAACCTTTAGGTTAACGATCTTGTTAACTGTTGTTAACCCATTGTTTATAATATCAAATGAGATTTTAAATTGTTATATTATCATGATATTATCATGTATGAATATCTCTTAATATGATATATATACATTAAATGTCTTTACAACGATAATCGTTACATATATGTCTCGTTTAAAAATCATTAAGTTAGTAGTCTTGTTTTTACATATGTAGTTCATTGTTAATATACTTAATGAAATGTTTACTTATCATAGTATCATGTTAACTATATATATATATATATATATATATATATATATATATATATATATATATATATATATATATATATATATATATATATATATATATATATATATATATATATATATATATATATCCATATATATGTCATCATATAGTTTTTACAAGTTTTAACGTTCGTGAATCACCGGTCAACTTGGGTGGTCAATTGTCTATATGAAACATATTTCAATTAATCAAGTCTTAACAAGTTTGATTGCTTAACATATTGGAAACATTTAATCATGTAAATATCAATCTCAATTAATATATATAAACATGGAAAAGTTCGGGTCACTACAGTACCTACCCGTTAAATAAATTTCGTCCCGAAATTTTAAGCTGTTGAATGTGTTGACGAATCTTCTGGAAATAGATGCGGGTATTTCTTCCTCATCTGATCTTCACGCTCCCAGGTGAACTCGGGTCCTCTACGAGCATTCCATCGAACCTTAACAATTGGTATCTTGTTTTTCTTAAGTCTTTTAACCTCACGATCCATTATTTCGACGGGTTCTTCGATGAATTGAAGTTTTTTGTTGATTTAGATTTCCTCTAACGGAATAGTGAGATCTTCTTTAGAAAAACATTTCTTCAAATTCGAGACGTGGAAAGTGTTATGTACAGCCGCGAGTTGTTGAGGTAACTCAAGTCGGTAAGCTACTGGTCCGACACGATCAATAATCTTGAATGGTCCAATATACCTTGGATTTAATTTCCCTCGTTTACCAAATCGAACAACGCCTTTCCAAGGTGCAACTTTAAGCATGACCATCTCTCCAATTTAAAATTCTATATATTTTCTTTTAATGTCAGCGTAGCTCTTTTGTCGACTTTGGGCGGTTTTCAACCGTTGTTGAATTTGGATGATCTTCTCGGTAGTTTCTTGTATAATCTCTGGACCCGTAATCTGTCTATCTCCCACTTCACTCCAACAAATCGGAGACCTGCACTTTCTACCATAAAGTGCTTCAAAAGGCGCCATCTCAATGCTTGAATGGTAGCTGTTGTTGTAGGAAAATTCTGCTAACGGTAGATGTCGATCCCAACTGTTTCCGAAATCAATAACACATGCTCGTAGCATGTCTTCAAGCGTTTGTATCGTCCTTTCGCTCTGCCCATCAGTTTGTGGATGATAGGTAGTACTCATGTCTAGACGAGTTCCTAATGCTTGCTGTAATGTCTGCCAGAATCTTGAAATAAATCTGCCATCCCTATCAGAGATAATAGAGATTGGTATTCCATGTCTGGAGACGACTTCCGTCAAATACAGTCGTGCTAACTTCTCCATCTTGTCATCTTCTCTTATTGGTAGGAAATGTGATGATTTGGTGAGACGATCAACTATTACCCAAATAGTATCAAAACCACTTGCAGTCCTTTGCAATTTAGTGATGAAATCCATGTAATGTTTTCCCATTTCCATTCCGGGATTTTGGGTTGTTGAAGTAGACCTGATGGTTTCTGATGCTCAGCTTTGACCTTAGAACACGTCAAACATTCTCCTACGTATTTAGCAACATCAGCTTTCATACCCGGCCACCAAAAATGTTTCTTGAGATCCTTGTACATCTTCCCCGTTCCAGAATGTATTGAGTATCTGGTTTTATGAGCTTCTCTAAGTACCATTTCTCTCATATCTCCAAATTTTGGTACCCAAATCCTTTCAGCCCTATACCGGGTTCCGTTTTCCCGAATATTAAGATGCTTCTCCGATCCTTTGGGTATTTCATCCTTTAAATTTCGCTCTTTTAAAACTCCTTGTTGCGCCTCCTTTATTTAAGTAGTAAGGTTATTATGAATCATTATATTCATAGATTTTACTCGAATGGGTTCTCTGTCCTTCCTACTCAAGGCATCGGCTACCACATTTACCTTCCCCGGGTGGTAACGAATCTCAAAGTCGTAATCATCCAATAATTCAATCCACCTACGCTGCCTCATATTCAGTTGTTTCTGATTAAATATGTGTTGAAGACTTTTGTGGTCGGTATATATAATACTTTTGACCCCATATAAGTAGTGCCTCCAAGTCTTTAATGCAAAAACAACCGCGCCTAATTCCAAATCATGCGCCGTATAATTTTGTTCATGAATCTTCAATTGTCTAGACGCATAAGCAATCACCTTCGTTCGTTGCATTAATACACAACCCAGACCTTGCTTTGATGCATCACAATAAATCACAAAATCATCATTCCCTTCAGGCAATGACAATATATGTGTCGTAGTTAGCTTTTTCTTCAATAACTGAAACGCTTTCTCTTGTTCATCATTCCGTTCAAATTTATTCCCTTTATGTGTTAATGCAGTTAAGGGTTTTGCTATTCTGGAAAAGTCTTGGATGAACCTTCTGTAGTAACCAGCTAGTCCTAAAAACTGGCGTATGTGTTTCGGAGTTTTCGGGGTTTCCCACTTTTCAACAGTTTCTATCTTTGCCGGATCCACCTTAATACCTTCTTTGTTCACTATGTGACCGAGGAATTGAACTTCTTCCAACCAAAATGCACACTTTGAAAACTTAGTGTACAATTCTTCCTTCCTCAATACTTCTAACACCTTTCTCAAATGTTCACCGTGTTCTTGGTCATTCTTTGAGTAAATAAGTATGTCATCAATGAAAACAATGACAAACTTGTCAAGGTATGGTCCACACACTCGGTTCATAAGGTCCATGAACACAGCTGGTGCATTAGTTAAACCAAACGGCATGATCATAAACTCGTAATGACCGTAACGTGTCCTGAAAGCAGTCTTTGGAATATCATCTTCTTTCACCCGCATTTGATGATACCCGGAACGTAAGTCAATCTTTGAATAAACAGACGAGCCTTGTAGTTGATCAAATAAGTCGTCGGTTCTCGGTAGTGGGTAGCGGTTCTTGATGGTAAGTTTGTTCAACTCTCGGTAGTCGATACACAACCTGAATGTACCATCTTTCTTCTTGACAAACAAAACAGGAGCTCCCCACGGTGATGTGCTTGGTTGAATGAAACCACGCTCTAAAAGTTCTTGTAATTGGCTTTGCAGTTCTTTCATCTCGCTGGGTGCGAGTCTGTAAGCAGCACGAGCTATTGGTGCAGCTCCTGGTACAAGATCTATTTGAAATTCAACGGATCGATGTGGGGGTAATCCCGGTAATTCTTTCGAAAACACATCGGGAAATTCTTTTGCAATGGGAACATCATTGATGCTCCTTTCTTCAGTTTGTACTTTCTCGACGTGTGCTAGAACAGCATAGCAACCTTTTCTTATTAGTTTTTGTGCCTTCAAATTACTAATAAGATGTAGCTTCGTGTTGCCCTTTTCTCCGTACACCATTAAGGGTTTTCCTTTTTCTCGTATAATGCGAATTGCATTTTTGTAACAAACGATCTCTGCTTTCACTTCTTTCAACCAGTCCATACCGATCATCACATCAAAACTCCCTAACTCACCTGGTATCAAATCAATCTTAAATGTTTCGCTAACCAGTTTAATTTCTCGATTCCGACATATATTATCTGCTGAAATTAATTTACCATTTGCTAATTCGAGTAAAAATTTACTATCCAAAGGCATCAATGGACAACTTAATTTAGCACAAAAATCTCTACTCATATAGCTTCTATCCGCACCCGAATCAAATAAAACGTAAGCAGATTTATTGTCAATAAGAAACGTACCCGTAACAAGCTCCGGGTCTTCCCGTGCCTCTGCCGCATTAATATTGAAAACTCTTCCGCGGCCTTGTCCATTAATGTTCTCCTGGTTCGGGTAATTTCTAATAATGTGGCCCGGTTTTCCACATTTATAACAAACTACATTGGCATAACTTGCTCCGACACTACTTGCTCCGACATTACTCGTTCCGACACCATTTGTTCCTTTCGTTCTATTAACCCCTGGTCCGTAGACCTCACACTTCGCTGTGCTATGACCATTTCTTTTACACTTGTTGCAAAATTTGGTGCAGAACCCCGAGTGATACTTTTCACACCTTTGGCATAGCTGCTTCTGATTGTTGTTGTTGTTGCGGTTATTATTGTTGTTGGGATGATTGTTGTAGTTGCTGTTGTTGTTGTTGTTGTTGTTGGGCCATTTGTTGTAGTTGCGATTGATGTTGCGATTGTTGGGATAATTGTTGCAATTATTGTTGTAATTGCTGCTGTTGTTGTATTGGTGATTCTTATCACCGTTTTCCTCCCATTTTCTTTTGACTTGCTTCACATTGGCCTCTTCAGTAGTCTGTTCTTTAATTCTTTCTTCAATCTGGTTCACTAGTTTGTGAGCCATTCTACATGCCTGTTGTATGGAGGCGGGCTCGTGTGAACTTATATCTTCTTGGATTCTTTCCGGTAATCCTTTCACAAACGCGTCGATCTTCTCTTCCTCATCTTCGAATGCTCCCGGACACAATAAGCACAATTCTGTGAATCGTCTTTCGTACGTGGTAATATCAAATCCTTGGGTTCGTAACCCTCTAAGTTCTGCCTTGAGCTTATTGACCTCGGTTCTGGGACGGTACTTCTCGTTCATCAAGTGCTTGAATGCTGACCACGGTAGTGCGTACGCATTGTCTTGTCCCACTTGCTCTAGATAGGTATTCCACCATGTTAACGCAGAACCTGTGAAGGTATGCGTAGCGTACTTAACTTTGTCCTCTTCAGTACACTTACTTATGGCAAACACCGATTCGACCTTCTCGGTCCACCGTTTCAATCCGATCGGTCCTTCGGTTCCATCAAATTTCAAAGGTTTGCAGGCAGTGAATTCTTTGTAGGTGCATCCTACACGAGTTCCTGTACTGCTAGATCCAAGGTTATTGTTGGTATGTAGCGCAGCCAGTACTGCGGCTATGTTTGAAGCTAGAAAAGTACGGAATTCCTCTTCATTCATATTCACGGTGTGTCGAGTAGTCGGTGCCATTTCCTTTAAAATAGTCAAATGGAACAAGTTAATCATACAGAATATTAAGAGTAGTTAATAGTAATTCGTAGCATAATATGAACTCATTTATAAAAGCTTTTTCTTCATATTAGCGTTTTATAAGTTTAAATTCGGGTAGTACCTACCCGTTAAGTTCATACTTAGTAGCTAATATACAATTCAACTACTACAATTCTATATGAAAAACTGATTATAATAATATTTCGCGTTGAAACTTTTACACAATATTTTACAAACTTACAATACCGCTTATTTTACATATAGCATGAAATATAGCACACAATAAATTTGATACAAGATGGTTGTGAAGATAATTCTAGCTAGTACACAAGTCGTTCAGCAAAGGCAATAAAGACACGTAATTCATACGTCTAGAAACAAGTCATGCATTCTGGTTTTACTAGGATTACTTCCCATCCTTGGTCTTGTGGAACATAACCGTTATGGCCGTTGATAAGACAGCGTGTTGTAACGTCGTCAAAGGGACGAGGGTTACGTAATGTCCAACAGTCCCGTAACAATCTAAAACCTCATTTCTTACCCCAATTACCGACTCCATCACTTGTAGGAACGTTTTGTTTAATAGTTGTAGCCCGATGTCCTTGTTCTCACTTTGGTGAGAAGCGAACATTACTAATCCGTAAGCATAACATGCTTCTTTATGTTGCATGTTAGCCGCTTTTTCTAAATCACGAAGTCCAATATTCGGATATATTGAGTCAAAATAATTTCTTGACCCATTGCGTAAAATAGCATTTGGGTTCCCCGCAATATTTGCGTCAAAGTAAACACATCGTAACTTATGGATTTCCCAATGTGATATCCCCCATATTTCGAACGAAAGCCTTTTATAAACCAAGGCATTCTTGGAACGTTCTTCGAATGTCTTACAAACTGATCTCGCCTTAAATAGTTGTGCCGAAGAATTCTGACCGACTCTAGATAAGATTTCATCAATCATGTCCCCGGGTAGGTCTCTTAAAATATTGGGTTGTCTATCCATTTTGTGTTTTTATACTGTAAAATAGAAAAGAGTTAGATTCATAAAAAAAATACTTATTAATACAAGAAATTTTTACATATATCTTAAAGCATAAGCACACTATATTACATATATTACACCACACGAATACAACTATCTTATTCTGACTCGCTTGTTTCTTCTTCTTCGGTTTTGGTTCGTTTTGCCAAGTTTCTACAGATATATGATGTTCCCCTAATACGAGCCGTCGTTTTCCACATTGGTTTAGAAAAACCTGGTGGTTTAGAGGTTCCCGGGTCATTGTTACAACTTAAAGACTTCAGGGGTTGACGATACATATAAAGTTAATCGGGGTTGGAATTAGATTTCTCTATTTTTATGCCCTTTCCCTTATTATTTTCTTTTGCCTTTTTAAATTCAGTTGGGGTAATTTCTATAATATCATCGGAATTCTCGTCGGAATCCGATTCATCGGAGAATTGGTAATCCTCCCAATATTTTGCTTCCTTGGCGGAAACACCATTGACCATAATTAACCTTGGTCGGTTGGTTGAGGATTTTCTTTTACTTAACCGTTTTATTATTTCCCCCACCGGTTCTATTTCTTCATCCGGTTCCGATTCTTCTTCCGGTTCTGATTCTTCTTCCGGTTCCGACTCTTCTTCCGGTTCCTCTTCGGGAACTTGTGAATCAGTCCACAAATCATTCCAATTTACATTTGACTCTTCATTATTATTAGGTGAGTCAATGAGACTTGTTCTAGAGGTAGAAATCTATCACATAATATCAAACGCGTTAAGATATTAATATATCACATAATATTCACATGTTAAAAATATATAGTTTCCAACAAAATTTGTTAAGCAATCATTTTTCAAGTAAACACGGTCGAAGTCCAGACTAACTAATGCATCCTAACAAACTCGATAAGACACACTAATGCAAAATTCTGGTTCTCTAAGACCAACGCTCGGATACCAACTGAAATGTCCCGTTCTTATTGATTAAAAACGTTCCATATTAATTGATTTCGTTGCGAGGTTTTGACCTCTATATGAGACATTTTTCAAAGACTGCATTCATTTTAAAACAAACCATAACCTTTATTTCATCAATAAAGGTTTAAAAAGCTTTACGTAGATTATCAAATAATGATAATCTAAAATATCCTGTTTACACACGACCATTACATAATGGTTTACAATACAAATATGTTACAACAAAATAAGTTTCTTGAATGCAGTTTTTACACAATATCATATAAGCATGGACTCCAAATCTCGTCCTTATTTAAGTATACGACAGCGGAAGCTCTTAATAATCACCTGAGAATAAACATGCTTAAAACGTCAACAAAAATGTTGGTGAGTTATAGGTTTAACCTATATATATCAAATCATAATAATAGACCACAAGATTTCATATTTCAATACACATCCCATACATAGAGATAAAAATCATTCATATGGTGAACACCTGGTAACCGACATTAACAAGATACATATATAAGAATATCCCCATCATTCCGGGACACCCTTCGGATATGATATAAATTTCGAAGTACTAAAGCATCCGGTACTTTGGATGGGGTTTGTTAGACCCAATAGATCTATCTTTAGGATTCGCGTCAATTAGGGTTTCTGTTCCCTAATTCTTAGATTACCAGACTTAATAAAAAGAGGCATATTCGATTTCGATAATTCAACCATAGAATGTAGTTTCACGTACTTGTGTCTATTTTGTAAATCATTTATAAAACCTGCATGTATTCTCATCCCAAAAATATTAGATTTTAAAAGTGGGACTATAACCCACTTTCACAGATTTTTACTTCGTCGGGAAGTAAGACTTGGCCACTGGTTAATTCACGAACCTATAACAATATATACATATATATCAAAGTATGTTCAAAATATATTTACAACACTTTTAATATATTTTGATGTTTTAAGTTTATTAAGTCAGCTGTCCTCGTTAGTAACCTACAACTAGTTGTCCACAGTTAGATGTACAGAAATAAATCGATAAATATTATCTTGAATCAATCCACGACCCAGTGTATATGTATCTCAGTATTGATCATAACTTAAACTATATATATTTTGGAATCAACCTCAACCCTGTATAGCTAACTCCAACATTCACATATAGAGTGTCTATGGTTGTTCCGAAATATATATAGATGTGTCGACATGATAGGTTGAAACATTGTATACGTGTCTATGGTATCTCAAGATTACATAATATACAATACAAGTTGATTAAGTTATGGTTGGAATAGATTTGTTACCAATTTTCACGTAGCTAAAATGAGAAAAATTATCCAATCTTGTTTTACCCATAACTTCTTCATTTTAAATCCGTTTTGAGTGAATCAAATTGCTATGGTTTCATATTGAACTCTATTTTATGAATCTAAACAGAAAAAGTATAGGTTTATAGTCAGAAAAATAAGTTACAAGTTGTTTTTGTAAAGGTAGTCATTTTAGTCGAAAGAACGACGTCTAGATGACCATTTTAGAAAAACATACTTCCACTTTGAGTTTAACCATAATTTTTGGATATAGTTTCATGTTCATAATAACAATCATTTTCTCAAAATAACAACTTTTAAATCAAAGTTTATCATAGTTTTTAATTAACTAACCCAAAACAGCCCACGGTGTTACTACGACGGCGTAAATCCGGTTTTACAGTGTTTTTCGTGTTTCCAGTTTTTAAATCATTAAGTTAGCATATCATATAGATATAGAACATGTGTTTAGTTGATTTTAAAAGTCAAGTTAGAAGGATTAACTTTTGTTTGCGAACAAGTTTAGAATTAACTAAACTATGTTCTAGTGATTACAAGTTTAAACCTTCGAATAAGATAGCTTTATATGTATGAATCGAATGATGTTATGAACATCATTACTACCTTAAGTTCCTTGGATAAACCTACTGGAAAAGAGAAAAATAGATCTAGCTTCAACGGATCCTTGGATGGCTCGAATTTCTTGAAGCAGAATCATGACACGAAAACAAGTTCAAGTAAGATCATCACTTGAAATAAGATTGTTATAGTTTTAGAAATTGAACCAAAGTTTGAATATGATTATTACCTTGTATTAGAATGATAACCTACTGTAAGAAACAAAGATTTCTTGAGGTTGGATAATCACCTTACAAGATTGGAAGTGAGCTAGCAAACTTGAAAGTATTCTTGATTTTATGTAACTAGAACTTGTAGAATATATGAAGAACACTTAGAACTTGAAGATAGAACTTGAGAGAGATCAATTAGATGGAGAAAATTTAAGAATGAAAGTGTTTGTAGGTGTTTTTGGTCATTGGTGTATGGATTAGATATAAAGGATATGTAATTTAGTTTTCATGTAAATAAGTCATGAATGATTACTCATATTTTTGTAATTTTATGAGATATTTCATGCTAGTTGCCAAATGATGGTTCCCACATGTGTTAGGTGACTCACATGGGCTGCTAAGAGCTGATCATTGGAGTGTATATACCAATAGTACATACATCTAAAAGCTGTGTATTGTACGAGTACGAATACGGGTGCATAAGAGTAGAATTGTTGATGAAACTGAACGAGGTTGTAATTGTAAGCATTTTTGTTAAGTAGAAGTATTTTGATAAGTGTATTGAAGTCTTTCAAAAGTGTATAAATACATATTAAAACACTACATGTATATAGATTTTAACTGAGTCGTTAAGTCATCGTTAGTCGTTATATGTAAGTGTTGTTTTGAAACCTTTAGGTTAACGATCTTGTTAAATGTTGTTAACCCAATGTTTATAATATCAAATGAGATTTTAAATTATTATATTATCATGATATTATCATGTATGAATATCTCTTAATATGATATATATATATATATACATTAAATGTCTTTACAACGATAATTGTTACATATATGTCTCGTTTAAAAATCATTAAGTTAGTAGTCTTGTTTTTACATATGTAGTTCATTGTTAATATACTTAATGAAATGTTTACTTATCATAGTATCATGTTAACTATATATATATATATATATATATATATATATATATATATATATATATATATATATATATATATATATATATATATATATATATATATATATATATATATATATATATATATATATATATATCCATATATATGTCATCATATAGTTTTTACAAGTTTTAACGTTCGTGAATCACCGGTCAACTTGGGTGGTCAATTGTCTATATGAAACATATTTCAATTAATCAAGTCTTAACAAGTTTGATTGCTTAACATGTTGGAAACATTTAATCATGTAAATATCAATCTCAATTAATATATATATAAACATGAAAAAGTTCGGGTCACTACACATACCTTGACAAGTTTGTTATTGTTTTCATTGATGACATACTTATTTACTCAAAGAATGACCAAGAACACGGTGAACATTTGAGAAAGGTGTTAGAAGTATTGAGGAAGGAAGAATTGTACGCTAAGTTTTCAAAGTGTGCATTTTGGTTGGAAGAAGTTCAATTCCTCGGTCACATAGTAAACAAAGAAGGTATTAAGGTGGATCCGGCAAAGATAGAAACTGTTGAAAAGTGGGAAACCCAGAAAACTCCGGAACACATACGCCAGTTTTTAGGATTAGCTGGTTACTACAGAAGGTTCATCCGAGACTTTTCCAGAATAGCAAAACCCTTGACTGCATTAACGCATAAAGGGAAGAAATTTGAATGGAATGATGAACAAGAGAAAGCGTTTCAGTTATTGAAGAAAAATCTAACTACGGCACCTATATTGTCATTGCCTGAAGGGAATGATGATTTTGTGATTTATTGTGACGCATCAAAGCAAGGTCTCGGTTGTGTATTAATGCAACGAACGAAGGTGATTGCTTATGCGTCTAGACAATTGAAGATTCACGAACAAAATTATACGACGCATGATTTGGAATTAGGCGCGGTTGTTTTTGCATTAAAGACTTGGAGGCACTACTTATATGGGTTCAAAAGTATTATATATACCGACCACAAAAGTCTTCAACACATATTTAATCAGAAACAACTGAATATGAGGCAGCGTAGGTGGATTGAATTATTGAATGATTACGACTTTGAGATTCGTTACCACCCGGGGAAGGCAAATGTGGTAGCCGATGCCTTGAGCAGGAAGGACAGAGAACCCATTTGAGTAAAATCTATGAATATAATGATTCAAAATAACCTTACTACTCAAATAAAGGAGGCGCAACAAGGAGTTTTAAAAGAGGGAAATTTAAAGGATGAAATACCCAAAGGATCGAAGAAGCATCTTAATATTCAGGAAGACGGAACCCGGTATAGGGCTGAAAGGATTTGGGTACCAAAATTTGGAGATATGAGAGAAATGGTACTTAGAGAAGCTCATAAAACTAGATACTCAGTACATCCTGGAACGGGGAAGATGTACAAGGATCTCAAGAAACATATTTGGTGGCCGGGTATGAAAGCCGATGTTGCTAAATACGTAGGAGAATGTTTGACGTGTTCTAAGGTCAAAGCTGAGCATCAGAAACCATCAGGTCTACTTCAACAACCCGAAATCCCGGAATGGAAATGGGAAAACATTACCATGGATTTCATCACTAAATTGCCAAGGACTGCAAGTGGTTTTGATACTATTTGGGTAATAGTTGATCGTCTCACCAAATCAGCACACTTCCTGCCAATAAGAGAAGATGACAAGATGGAGAAGTTAGCACGTCTGTATTTGAAGGAAGTCGTCTCCATACATGGAATACCAATCTCTATTATCTCTGACAGGGATGGCAGATTTATTTCAAGATTCTGGGAGACATTACAGCAAGCATTAGGAACTCATCTAGACATGAGTACTGCCTATCATCCACAAACTGATGGCAGAGCGAAAGGACAATACAAACGCTTGAAGATATGCTACGAGCATGTGTTATTATTTCAGAAACAGTTTGGATCGACATCTACCGTTAGCAGAATTTTCCTACAACAACAGCTACCATTCAAGCATTGAGATGGCGCCGTTTGAAGCACTTTATGGTAGAAAGTGTAGGTCTCCAATTTGTTGGAGTGAAGTGGGGGATAGACAGATTACGGGTCCAGAGATAATACAAGAAACTACCGAGAAGATTATCCAAATTCAACAACGGTTGAAAACCGCCCAAAGTCGAAAAAAGAGCTACGCTGACATTAAAAGAAAAGATATAGAATTTCAAATTGGAGAGATGGTCATGCTTAAAGTTGCACCTTGGAAAGGCGTTGTTCGATTTGGTAAACGAGGGAAATTAAATCCAAGGTATATTGGACCATTCAAGATTATTGATCGTGTCGGACCAGTAGCTTACCGACTTGAGTTACCTCAACAACTCTCTGCTGTACATAACACTTTCCACGTCTCGAATTTGAAGAAATATTTTTCTAAAGAAGATCTCACTATTCCGTTAGATGAAATCCAAATCAACGAAAAACTTCAATTTATCGAAGAACCAGTCGAAATAATGGATCATGAGGTTAAAAGACTTAAGCAAAACAAGATACCAATTGTTAAGGTTCGATGGAATGCTCGTAGAGAACCTGAGTTCACCTGGAAACGAGAAGATCGGATAAAGAAGAAATACCCGCACTTATTTCCAGAAGATACGTCAACACCTCCAACTGCTTAAAATTTCGGGACGAAATTTATTTTACGGGTAGGTACTGTAGTGACCCGAACTTTTCCATGTTTATATATATTAAATGAAATTGTTATTTACATGATTAAGTGTTTCCAACATGTTAAGAAATCAAACTTGTTAAGACTTGATTAATTGAAATAGGTTTTATATAGACAATTGGCCACCTAAGTTGACCGGTGATTCACGAACGTTAAAACTTGTAAAAACTATATGATGATATATATATGGATATATATATATATATATATATATATATATATATATATATATATATATATATATATATATATATATATATATATATATATTTAACATGATATTATTATAAGTAAACATATCATTAAGTATATTAACAATGAACTACATATGTAAAAACAAGACTACTAACATAATGATTTTGAAACGAGACATATATGTAACGATTATCGTTGTAACGACATTTAATGTATATATATATATATATATATATATATATATCATATTAAGAGATATTTATACATCATAATATCATGATAATATAATAATTTAAAATCTCATTTGATATTATAAACATTGGGTTAACAACACTTAACAAGATCGTTAACCTAAAGGTTTCAAAACAACACTTACATGTAACGACTAACGATGACTTAACGACTCAGTTAAAATGTATATACATGTAGTGTTTTAATATGTATTCATACACTTTTAAAAGACTTCAAGACACTTATCAAAATACTTCTACTTAACAAAAATGCTTACAATTACATCCTCGTTCAGTTTATCAACAATTCTACTCGTATGCACCCGTATTCGTACTCGTACAATACACAGCTTTTAGATGTATGTACTATTGGTATATACACTCCAATGATCAGCTCTTAGTAGCCCATGTGAGTCACCTAACACATGTGGGAACCATAATTTGGCAACTAGCATAAAATATCTCATAAAATTACAAAAATATGAGTAATCATTCATGACTTATTTACATGATAACAAAATTACATATCCTTTATATCTAATCCATACACCAACGACCAAAAACACCTACAAACACTTTCATTCTTCAATTTTCTTCATCTAATTGATCTCTATCAAGTTCTATCTTCAAGTTCTAAGTGTTCTTCATAAATTCCAAAAGTTCTAGTTTCATAAAATCAAGAATACTTCCAAGATTACAAGTTTACTTCCAAGTTTTCTAAATCCATTCCAAGTAATCATCCAAGATCAAGAAACCTTTGTTAATTATAGTAGGTTATCTTTCTAATACAAGGTAATAATCATATTCAAACTTTAATTCAATTTCTATAACTATAACAATCTTATTTCGAGTGGAAATCTTACTTGAAATTGTTTTCGTGTCATGATTCTGCTTCAAGAACGTTCAAGCCATCCAAGGATCCTTTGAAGCTAGATCCATTTTTCTCATTTCCAGTAGGTTTATCCAAGGAACTTGAGGTAGTAATTATGTTCATAACATCATTCAATTCATACATAAAAAGCTGTCTTATTCAACGTTATAAATTTGTAATCACTAGAACATAGTTTAGTTAATTCTAAACTTGTTCGCAAATAAAGTTAATCCTTCTAACTAGACTTTTAAAATCAACTAAACACATGTTGTATATCTATATGATATGCTAACTTAATGATTTAAAACCCGAAAACACGATAAACACCATAAAACTGGATATACGCCGTCGTAGTAAAATCGGGGGCTGTTTTGGTTGGGATAATTAAACGCTAAGAAGAACTTTGATTTAAAAGCTATACTTCTGGAAAAATTATTTTTCTTATGAACATGAAACTATATCCAAAAATCATGGTTAAACTCAAAGTGAAAGTATGTTTTTCAAAATGGTCATCAAGATGTCGTTCTTTCGACGGAAATGACTACCTCTTTCAAAAACGACTTGTAACTTGTATTTACAACTATAAACTTATACTTTTTCTATTTAGATTCATAAATTTAAGTTCAATACGAAACCGTGGCCACTGGAATCACTCAAAACGGATTAGAAACGAAGAAATGGCGAGTAAAACAAGATTGATAAAAACTACTCATTTTACCTACGTGAAAGTTAGTAATAAATCTATTCCAACCATAACCTAATCAACTTATATTGTATATTATGTAATCTTGAGATACCATAGACACGTATACAATGTTTCGACCTATCATGTCGACCCATCTATATATATATATATTGCAGAACAACCATAGACACTCTATATGTGAATGTTGGAGTTAGCTATACAGGGTTGAGGTTGATTCCAAAATATATATATAGTTTAAGTTGTGATCAATACTGAGATACGTATACACTGGGTCGTGGATTGATTCAAGATAATATTTATCGATTTATTTCTGTACATCTAACTGTGGACAACTAGTTGTAGGTTACTAACGAGGACAGCTGACTTAATAAACTTAAAACATCAAAATGTATTAAAAGTTTTGTAAATATATTTTGAACATACTTTGATATATATGTATATATTGTTATAGGTTTGTGAATCAACCAGTGGCCAAGTCTTACTTCCCGACGAAGTAAAAATCTGTGAAAGTGAGTTATAGTCCCACTTTTAAAATCTAATATTTTTGGGATGAGAATACATGCAGGTTTTATAAACGATTTACAAAATAGACACAAGTACGTGAAACTACATTCTATGGTTGAATTATCGAAATCGAATATGCCCCTTTTTATTAAGTCTGGTAATCTAAGAATTAGGGAACAGACACCTTAATTGACGCGAATCCTAAAGATAGATCTATTGGGTCTAACAAACCCCATCCAAAGTACCGGATGCTTTAGTACTTCGAAATTTATATCATATCCGAAGGGTGTCCCGGAATGATGGGGATATTCTTATATATGCATCTTGTTAATGTCGGTTACCAGGTGTTCACCATATTAATGATTTTTATCTCTATGTATGGAATGTGTATTGAAATATGAAATCTTGTGGTCTATTATTATGATTTGATATATATAGGTTAAACCTATAACTCACCAACATTTTTGTTGACGTTTTAAGCATGTTTATTCTCAGGTGATTATTAAGAGCTTCCGCTGTCGCATACTTAAATAAGGACGAGATTTGGAGTCTATGCTTGTATGATATTGTGTAAAAACTGCATTCAAGAAACTTATTTTGTTGTAACATATTTGTATTGTAAACCATTATGTAATGGTTGTGTGTAAACAGGATATTTTAGATTATCATTATTTGATAATCTACGTAAAGCTTTTTAAACCTTTATTGATGAAATAAAGGTTATGGTTTGTTTTAAAATGAATGCAGTCTTTGAAAAACGTCTCATATAGAGGTCAAAACCTCGCAACGAAATCAATTAATATGGAATGTTTTTAATCAATAAGAACGGGACATTTCACGTGTGAACTTATATCTTCTTGGATTCTTTCCGGTAATCCTTTCACAAACGCGTCGATCTTCTCTTCCTCATCTTCGAACGCTCCCGGACACAATAGGCACAATTCTGTGAATCGTCTTTCAAACGTGGTAATATCAAATCCTTGAGTTCGTAACCCTCTAAGTTCTGTCTTGAGCTTATTGACCTCGGTTCTGGGACGGTACTTCTCGTTCATCAAGTGCTTGAATGCTGACCACGGTAGTGCGTACGCATCATCTTGTCCCACTTGCTCTAGATAGGTATTCCACCATGTTAACGCAGAACTTGTGAAGGTATGCGTAGCGTACTTCACTTTGTCCTCTTCAGTACACTTACTTATGGCAAACACCGATTCAACCTTCTCGGTCCACCGTTTCAATCCGATCGGTCCTTTGGTTCCATCAAATTCCAAAGGTTTGCAGGCAGTGAATTCTTTGTAGGTGCATCCTACACGATTTCCTGTACTGCTAGATCCAAGGTTATTGTTGGTATGTAGCGCAGCCTGTACTGCGGCTATGTTTGAAGCTAGAAACGTACGGAATTCCTCTTCATTCATATTCACGGTGTGTCGAGTAGTCGGTGCCATTTCCTTCAAAATAGTCAAATGGAACAAGTTAATCATACAGAATATTAAGAGTAGTTAATAGTATTTCGTAGCATAATATGAACTCATTTATGAAAGTTTTTTCTTCATATTAGCATTTTATAAGTTTAAATTCGGGTAGTACCTACCCGTTAAGTTCATACTTAGTAGCTAATATACAATTCAACTACTACAATTCTATATGAAAAACTGATTATAATAATATTTCGCGTTCAAACTTTTATACAATATTTTACAAACTTACAATACCGCTTATTTTACATAAAGCATGAAATATAGCACACAATAACTTTGATACAAGATAGTTGTGAAGATAATTCTAGCTAGTACACAAGTCGTTCAGCAAAGGCAATAAAGACACGTAATTCATACGTCCAGAAACAAGTCATGCATTCTGGTTTTACTAGGACTACATCTCATCCTTGGTCTTGTGGAACATAACCGTTATGGCCGTTGATAAGACAGCGTGTTGTAACGTCGTCAAAGGGACGAGGTTTACGTAATGACCAACAGTCTCGTAATAACCTAAAAATCTCATTTCTTACCCCAATTACCGACTCCGTCACTTGTGGGAACGTTTTGTTTAATAGCTGTAGCCCGATGTTCTTTTTCTCACTTTGGTGAGAAGCGAACATTACTAACCCGTAAGCATAGCATGATTCTTTATGTTGCATGTTAGCCGCTTTTTCTAAATCATGAAGTCCTATATTCGGATACATTGAGTCAAAATAATTTCTTAACCCGTTGCGTAAAATAGGATTTGGGTTCCCCGCAATATATGCGTCAAAGTAAACACAACGTAACTTATGGGTTTCCCAATGTGATATCCCCCATCTTTCAAACAAAAGTCTCTTATAAACCAAGACATTCTTGGAACGTTCTTCAAATGTCTTACAAACTGATCTCGCCTTAAATAGTTGTGCCGAGGAATTCTGACCGACTCTAGACAAGATTTCATCAATCATGTCTCCGGGTAGGTCTCTTAAAATATTGGGTTGTCTATCCATTTTGTGTTTTTAAACTGTAAAATAAACAAGAGTTAGATTCATAAAAAAATACTTATTAATACAAGCAATTTTTACATATATCATAAAGCATAAGCACACTATATTACATATATTACACCACACGAATACAACTATCTTATTCCGACTCGCTCGTTTCTTCTTCTTCGGTTTTGGTTCGTTTTTCCAAGTTTCTAGGGATATATGATGTTCCCCTAATACTAGCTGTCGTTTTCCACAACGGTTTAGAAAAACCTGGTGGTTTAGAGGTTACCGGGTCATTGTTACAACATAAGGACTTCGGGGGTTGACGATACATATAAAGTTCATCGGAGTTGGAATTAGATTTCTCTATTTTTATACCCTTTCCCTTATTATTTTCTTTTGCTTTTTTAAATTCAGTTGCGGTAATTTCTATAACATCATCGGAATTCTCGTCGGAATCCGATTCATCGGAGAATTGATAATCCTCCCAATATTTTGCTTCCTTGGCGGAAACACCATTGATCATAATTAACCTTGGTCGGTTGGTTGAGGATTTTCTTTTACTTAACCGTTTTATTATTTCCCCCACCGGTTCTATTTCCTCCTCCGGTTCCTCCTCTTCCGGTTCTGATTCTTCTTCCGATTCTTGTTCTTCTTCCGGTTCCTCTTCGGGAACTTGTGAATCAGTCCAATATATATTCGACTCTTCGTTATTATTAGGTGAGTCAATGGGATTTGTGCTAGAGGTAGACATCTATCACACAATATCTGTAGTGACCCAAACTTTTCCATGTTTATATATATTAATTGAGATTGATATTTACATGATTAAATGTTTCCAACATGTTAAGCAATCAAACTTGTTAAGACTTGATTAATCGAAATAGGTTTCATATAGACAATTGACCACCCAAGTTGACCGGTGATTCACGAACGTTAAAACTTGTAAAAACTATACGATGACATATATATGGTTATATATATATTTAACATGATTTTATTATAAGTATGTATCTCATTAGGTATTTTAACAATGAGTTATATACATAAAAATGAGACTATTAATTTAAGAAACTCGAAAACGATATATATAACGATTATAGTTATAACAACGTCTTACTAGGTACATATGAATCATATTAAGATATTGATACACTTGGTTAATTATGTTAAATGATAATTAAATATATTATTAAGTGTATTAACAATGAAATACATATGTAAAAATAAGACTACTAACTTAATGATTTCGAAACGAGACATATATGTAACGATTATCGTTGTAACGACATTTAACTGTATATATATCAAACTAAGATATATTATATATCATAATATCATGATAATATAACAATTTAACATCTCATTTGTTATAATAAACAATGGGTTAACAACATTCAACAAGATCGTTAACCTAAAGGTTTCAAAACAACATTTACATGTTACGACTAACGATGACTTAACGACTCAGTTAAAATGTATATACATGTAGTGTTTTAATATGTATTCATACACTTTTGAAAGACTTCAAGACACTTATCAAAATACTTCTACTTAACAAAAATGCTTACAATTACATCCTCGTTCAGTTTCATCAACAATTCTACTCGTATGCACCCGTATTCGTACTCGTACAATACACAACTTTTAGATGTATGTACTATTGGTATATACACTCCAATTATCAGCTCTTAGCAGCCCATGTGAGTCACCTAACACATGTGGGAACCATCATTTGGCAACTAGCATGAAATATCTCATAAAATTACAAAAATATGAGTAATCATTCATGACTTATTTACATGAAAACAAAATTACATATCCTTTATATCTAATCCATACACCAACGACCAAAAACACCTATAAACACTTTAATTCTTCAATTTTCTTCATCTAATTGATCTCTCTCAAGTTCTATCTTCAAGTTCTAAGTGTTCTTCATAAATTGCAAAAGTTCTAGTTTCATAAAATCAAGAATACTTCCAAGATTGCAAGTTTACTTCCAAGTTTTCTAAATCCATTTCAAGTAATCATCCAAGATCAAGAAACCTTTGTTAATTACAGTAGGTTATATTTCTATTACAAGGTAATAATCATATTCAAACTTTAATTCAATTTCTATAACTATAACAATCTTATTTCGAGTGGAAATCTTACTTGAAATTGTTTTCGTGTCATGATTCTGTTTCAAGAACTTTCAAGCCATCCAAGGATCCTTTGAAGCTAGATCCATTTTTCTCATTTCCAGTAGGTTTATCCAAGGAACTTGAGGTAGTAATGATGTTCATAACATCATTCGATTCATACATAAAAAGCTGTCTTATTCAATGTTATAAACTTGTAATCACTAGAACATAGTTTAGTTAATTCTAAACTTGTTCGTAAATAAAGTTAATCCTTCTAACTAGACTTTTAAAATCAACTAAACACATGTTCTATATCTATATGATATGCTAACTTAATGATTTAAAACCTGGAAAAACGAAAAACACCGTAAAACTGGATTTACGCCGTCGTAGTAACACCGCGGGCTGTTTTGGGTTAGTTAATTAAAAACTATGATAAACTTTGATTTAAAAGTTGTTATTCTGGGAAAATGATTTTTATTATGAACATGAAACTATATCCAAAAATTATGGTTAAACTCAAAGTGGAAGTATGTTTTCTAAAATGGTCATCTAGACGTCGTTCTTTCCACTGAAATGACTACCTTTACAAAAACGACTTGTAACTTATTTTTCCGACTATAAACCTATACTTTTTCTGTTTAGATTCATAAAATAGAGTTCAATATGAAACCATATCAATTTGATTCACTCAAAACGGATTTAAATGAAGAAGTTATGGGTAAAACAAGATTGGATAATTTTTCTCATTTTAGCTACGTGAAAATTGGTAACAAATCTATTCCAACCATAACTTAATCAACTTGTATTGTATATTATGTAATCTTGAGATACCATAGACACGTATACAATGTTTTAACCTATCATGTCGACACATCTATATATATTTCGGAACAACCATAGACACTCTATATGTGAATGTTGGAGTTAGCTATACAGGGTTGAGGTTGATTCCAAAATATATATAGTTTGAGTTGTGATGAATACTGAGATACGTATACACTGGGTCGTGGATTGATTCAAGATAATATTTATCGATTTATTTCTGTACATCTAACTGTGGACAACTAGTTGTAGGTTACTAACAAGGACAGCTGACTTAATAAACTTAAAACATCAAAATATATTAAAAGTGTTGTAAATATATTTTGAACATACTTTGATATATATGTATATATTGTTATAGGTTTGTGAATCAACCAGTGGCCAAGTCTTACTTCCCGACGAAGTAAAAATCTGTGAAAGTGAGTTATAGTCTAAAATCTAATATTTTTGGGATGTGAATACATGCAGGTTTTATAAATGATTTACAAAATAGACACAAGTACGTGAAACTACATTCTATGGTTGAATTATCGAAATCGAATATGCCCCTTTTTATTAAGTCTGGTAATCTAAGAATTAGGGAACAGACACCCTAATTGACGCGAATCCTAAAGATAGATCTATCGAGCCTAACAAACCCCATCCAAAGTACCGGATGCTTTAGTACTTTGAAATTTATATCATATCCGAAGGGTGTCGCGGAATGATGGGGATATTCTTATATATGCATCTTGTTAATGTCAGTTACCAGGTGTTCACCATATGAATGCTTTTTATCTCTATGTATGGGATGTGTATTGAAATATGAAATCTTGTGGTCTATTATTATGATTTGATATATATAGGTTAAACCTATAACTCACCAACATTTTTGTTGACGTTTTAAGCATGTTTATTCTCAGGTGATTATTAAGAGCTTCCGATGTCGAATACTTAAATAAGGACGAGATTTGGAGTCCATGCTTGTATGATATTGTGTAAAAACTGCATTCAAGAAACTTATTTTGTTGTAACATATTTGTATTGTAAACCATTAGGTAATGGTCGTGTGTAAACAGGATATTTTAGATTATCATTATTTGATAATCTACGTAAAGCTTTTTAAAACCTTTATCTATGAAATAAAGGTTATGGTTTGTTTTAAAAATGAATGCAGTCTTTAAAAAACGTCTCATATAGAGGTCAAAACCTCGCAACGAAATCAATTAATATGGAACGTTTTTAATCAATAAGAACGGGACATTTCAGTTGGTATCCGAGCGTTGGTCTTAGAGAACTAGAAATTTGCATTAGTGTGTCTTATCGAGTTTGTTAGGATGCATTATTGAGTCTGGACTTCGACCATGTTTTCTTTAAAAATGACTGCTTAACATTTTTATTGGAAACTATATATTATTAACATGTATATATTATGGGATATATTAATCTCTTAACATGTTTGATATTGTGTGATAGATGTCTACCTCTAGCACAAATCCCATTGACTCACCTAATAATAACGAAGAGTCGAATATATATTGGACTGATTCACAAGTTCCCGAAGAAGAACCGGAAGAAGAATCAGAACCGGAAGAAGAATCAGAACCGGAAGAGGAGTAACCGGAGGAGGAAATAGAACCGGTGGGGGAAATAATAAAACGTTTAAGTAAAAGAAAATCCTCAACCAACCGACCAAGGTTAATTATGGTCAATGGTGTTTCCGCAAAGGAAGCAAAATATTGGGAGGATTACCAATTCTCCGATGAATCGGATTCCGACGAGAATTCTGATGATGTTATAGAAATTACCCCAAATGAATTTAAAAAGGCAAAAGAAAATAATAAGGGAAAGGGCATAAAAATAGAGAAATATAATTCCAACCCCGATGACCTTTATATGTATCGTCCACCCCCGAAGCCCTTAAGTTGTAACAATGACCCGGGAACCTCTAAACCACCAGGTTTTTCTAAACCGTTGTGGAAAACGACAGCTCGTATTAGGGGAACATCATATATCCCTAGAAACTTGGCAAAACGAACCAAAACCGAAGAAGAAGAAACGAGCGAGTCGGAATAAGATAGTTGTTTTCGTGTGGTGTAATATATGTAATATAGTGTGCTTATGCTTTATGATATATGTAAAAATTGCTTGTATTAATAAGTATTTTTTTTTATGAATCTAACTCTTGTCTATTTTACAGTTTAAAAACACAAAATGGATAGACAACCCAATATTTTAAGAGACCTCCCCGGAGACATGATTGATGAAATCTTGTCTAGAGTCGGTCAGAATTCCTCGGCACAACTATTTAAGGCGAAATCAGTTTGTAAGACATTCGAAGAACGTTCCAAGAATGTCTTGGTTTATAAGAGACTTTCGTTTGAAAGATGGGGGATATCACATTGGGAAACCCATAAGTTACGATGTGTTTACTTTGGCGCATATATTGCGGGGAACCCAAATGCTATTTTACGCAACGGGTTAAGAAATTATTTTGACTCAATGTATCCGAATATAGGACTTCATGATTTAGAAAAAGCGGCTAACATGCAACATAAAGAAGCATGCTATGCTTACGGGTTAGTAATGTTCGCTTCTCACCAAAGTGAGAACAAGAACATCGGGCTACAACTATTAAACAAAACGTTCCCACAAGTAACGGAGTCGGTAATTGGGGTAAGAAATGAGGTTTTTAGATTGTTACGGGACTGTTGGACATTACGTAACCCTCGTCCCTTTGACGACGTTACAACACGCTGTCTTATCAACGGCCATAACGGTTATGTTCCACAAGACCAAGGATGCGAAGTAGTCCTAGTAAAACCAGAATGCATGACTTGTTTCTGGACGTATGAATTACGTGTCTTTATTGCCTTTGCTGAACGACTTGTGTACTAGCTAGAATTATCTTCACAACTATCTTGTATCAAAGTTATTGTGTGCTATATTTCATGCTTTATGTAAAATAAGCGGTATTGTAAGTATGTAAAATATTGTATAAAAGTTTGAACGCGAAATATTATTATAATCAGTTTTTCATATAGAATTGTAATAGTTGAATTGTATATTAGCTACTAAGTATGAACTTAACGGGTAGGTACTACCCGAATTTAAACTTATAAAACGCTAATATGAAGAAAAAGCTTTTATAAATGAGTTCATATTATGCTACGAAATACTATTAACTACTCTTAATATTCTGTATGATTAACTTGTTCCATTTGACTATTTTGAAGGAAATGGCACCGACTACTCGACACACCGTGAATATGAATGAAGAGGAATTCCGTACTTTTCTAGCTTCAAACATAGCCGCAGTACAGGCTGCGCTACATACCAACAATAACCTTGGATCTAGCAGTACAGGAAATCGTGTAGGATGCACCTACAAAGAATTCACTGCCTGCAAACCTTTGGAATTTGATGGAACCGAAGGACCGATCGGATTGAAACGGTGGACCGAGAAGGTCGAATCGGTATTTGCCATAAGTAAGTGTACTGAAGAGGATAAAGTGAAGTATGCTACGCATACCTTCACAGGTTCTGTGTTAACATGGTGGAATACCTATCTAGAGCAAGTGGGACAAGATGATGCGTACGCACTACTGTAGTTAGCATTCAAGCACTTGATGAACGAGAAGTACCGTCCCAGAACCGAGGTCAATAAGCTCAAGACAGAACTTAGAGGGTTACGAACCCAAGGATTTGATATTACCACGTACAAAAGACGATTCACAGAATTGTGCCTATTGTGTTCGGGAGCGTTCGAAGATGTGGAAGAGAAGATCGACGCGTTTGTGAAAGGATTACCGGAAAGAATCCAAGAAGATATAAGTTCACACGAGCCCGCCTCCATTAAACAGGCATGTAGAATGGCTCACAAACTAGTGAACCAGATTGAGGAAAGAATTAAAGAACAGACGGCTGAAGAGGCCAATGTGAAGCAAGTCAAAAGAAAGTGGGAGGAAAACGGTGATAAGAATCACCAATACAACAACAACAGCAATTACAATAATAATCGCAACAATTATCCCAACAATCGCAACATCAATCGCAACTACAACAAACGGCCCAACAACAACAACAACAACAACAACAACAACAACAACAGCAACAGCAACTACAACAATCATCCCAACAACAATAACAACCGCAACAACAACAACAACAACAACAACAACAACAACAACAATCAGAAGCAGCTATGCCAAAGGTGTGAAAAGTATCACTCAGGGTTCTGCACCAAATTTTGCAACAAGTGTAAAAGAAATGGTCATAGCGCGGCGAAGTGTGAGGTCTACGGACCAGGGGTTAACAGAATGAAAGGAACAAATGGTGTCAGAACGAGTAATGGCGGAGCAAGTAGTGTCAGAGCAAGTTATGCCAATGTAGTTTGTTATAAATTTGGAAAACTGGGCCACATTATTAGAAATTGCCCGAACCAGGAGAACACGAATGGACAAGGCCGCAGAAGAGTTTTCAATATTAATGCGGCAGAGGCACAGGAAGAACCGGAGCTTGTTACGGGTACGTTTCTTATTGACAATAAATCTGCTTACGTTTTATTTGATTCGGGTGCGGATAGAAGCTATATGAGTAGAGATTTTTGTGATAAATTAAGTTGTCCATTGACGCCGTTGGATAGTAAATTTTTACTCGAATTAGCAAACGGTAAATTAATTTCAGCAGATAATATATGCCAGAATCGAGAAATTAAACTGGGTAGCAAAATATTTAAGATTGATTTGATACCAGTAGAGTTAGGGAGTTTTGATGTAATAGTTGGCATGGACTGGCTGAAGAAGGTGAAAGCAGAGATCGTATGTTATAAAAATGCAATTCGCATTGTACGAGAAGAAGGAGAACCCTTAATAGTGTACGGAGAAAAGGACAACATGAAGCTACATCTTATTAGTAATTTGAAGGCACAAAAACTAATAAGAAAAGGTTGCTATGCTATTCTAGCACACGTCGAGAAAGTACAAACTGAAGAAAAGAGCATCAATGATGTTCCCGTCGTAAAAGAATTTCCCGATGTATTTCCAAAAGAATTACCGGGACTACCTCCACATCGATCTGTTGAATTTCAAATAGATCTTGTACCAGGAGCTGCACCAATAGCTCGTGCTCCTTATAGACTCGCACCTAGCGAGATGAAAGAACTGCAAAGCCAACTGCAAGAACTATTAGAACGTGGTTTCATTCGACCAAGCACATCACCATGGGGAGCTCCTGTTTTGGTTGTCAAGAAGAAGGATGGTACATTTAGGTTGTGTATTGACTATAGAGAGCTGAACAAACTTACCATCAAAAACCGTTATCCACTGCCGAGAATTGACGACTTATTTGATCAACTACAAGGCTCGTCAGTTTATTCGAAGATCGATTTACGTTCTGGATATCATCAAATGCGAGTAAAGGAGGATGATATTCCAAAAACTGCTTTTAGGACGCGTTATGGTCATTACAAGTTTATGGTTATGCCGTTTGGATTGACTAACGCACCAGCTGTGTTCATGGACCTTATGAATCGAGTGTGTGGGCCATATCTTGACAAGTTTGTCATTGTTTTCATCGATGACATACTTATTTACTCAAAGAATGATCAAGAGCACGAAGAACATTTGAGAAAAGTGCTAGAAGTATTGAGGAAAGAAAAACTGTACGCTAAGTTTTCAAAGTGTGCATTTTGGTTGAAAGAAGTTCAATTTCTCGGTCACATAGTGAACAAAGAAGGTATCCAGGTGGACCCGGCAAAGATCGAAACCTTTGAAAAGTGGGAAACCCCAAAAACTCAGAAGCATATACGTCAATTTTTAGGATTGGCTGGTTACTACAGAAGATTCATCCAAGATTTCTCCAAAATAGCAAAACCCTTGACTGCATTAACGCATAAAGGGAAGAAATTTGAATGGAAGGATGAACAAGAAAAGGCATTTCAATTATTGAAGAAAAAGCTAACTACGGCACCTATATTGTCATTGCCTGAAGGGAATGATGATTTTGTGATTTATTGTGACGCATCAAAGCAAGGTCTCGGTTGTGTATTAATGCAACGGACGAAGGTGATTGCTTATGCGTCTAGACAATTGAAGATTCACGAGCAAAATTATACGACGCATGATTTGGAATTAGGCGCGGTTGTTTTTGCATTAAAGACTTGGAGGCACTACTTATATGGGATTAAAAGTATTATATATACCGACCAAAAAGTCTTCAACACATATTTAATCAGAAACAACTGAATATGAGGCAGCGTAGGTGGATTGAATTGTTGAATGATTACGACTTTGAGATTCATTACCACCCGGGGAAGGCAAATGTGGTAGCCGACGCCTTGAGCAGAAAGGACAGAGAACCCATTCGAGTAAAATCTATGAATATAATGATTCACACTAACCTTACTACTCAAATAAAGGAGGCGCAACAAGGAGTTTTAAAAGAGGGAAATTTAAAGGATGAAATACCCAAAGGATCGGAGAAGCATCTTAATATTCGGGAAGACGGAACCCGGTATAGGACTGAAAGAATTTGGGTACCAAAATTTGGAGATATGAGAGAAATGGTACTTAGAGAAACTCATAAAACCAGATACTCAATACATCCTGGAACGGGGAAGATGTACAAGGATCTCAAGAAACGTTTTTGGTGGCCGGGTATGAAAGCCGATGTTGCTAAATACGTAGGAGAATGTTTGACGTGTTCTAAGGTCAAAGTTGAGCATCAGAAACCATCAGGTCTACTTCAACAACCCGAAATCCTGGAATGGAAATGGGAAAACATTACCATGGATTTCATCACTAAATTGCCAAGGACTGCAAGTGGTTTTGATACTATTTGGGTAATAGTTGATCGTCTCACCAAATCAGCACACTTCCTGCCAATAAGAGAAGATGACAAGATGGAGAAGTTAGCACGACTGTATTTGAAGGAAGTCGCCTCCAGACATGGAATACCAATCTCTATTATCTCTGATAGGGATGGTAGATTTATTTCAAGATTCTTGCAGACATTACAGCAAGCATTAGGAACTCATCTAGACATGAGTACTGCCTATCATCCACAAACTAATGGGCAGAGCGAAAGGACGATACAAACGCTTGAAGACATGCTACGAGCATGTGTTATTGATTTCGGAAACTGTTGGGATCGACATCTACCGTTAGCAGAATTTTCCTACAACAACAACTACCATTCAAGCATTGAGATGGCACCGTTTGAAGCACTTTATGGTAGAAAGTGCAGGTCTCCGATTTGTTGGAGTGAAGTGGGGGATAGACAGATTACGGGTCCGGAGATTATACAAGAAACTACCGAGAAGATCATCCAAATTCAACAACGGTTGAAAACCGCCCAAAGTCGACAAAAGAGCTACGCTGACATTAAAAGAAAAGATATAGAATTTGAAATTGGAGAGATGGTCATGCTTAAAGTTGCACCTTGGAAAGGCGTTGTTCGATTTGGTAAACGAGGGAAATTAAATCCAAGGTATATTGGACCATTCAAGATTATTGATCGTGTCGGACCAGTAGCTTACCGACTTGAGTTACCTCAACAACTCGCGGCTGTACATAACACTTTCCACGTCTCGAATTTGAAGAAATGTTTTGCTAAAGAAGATCTCACTATTCCGTTAGATGAAATCCAAATCAACGAAAAACTTCAATTCATCGAAGAACCCGTCGAAATAATGGATCGTGAGGTTAAAAGATTTAAGCAAAACAAGATACCAATTGTTAAGGTTCGATGGAATGCTCGTAGAGGACCCAAGTTCACCTGGGAGCATGAAGATCAGATGAAGAAGAAATACCCGCATCTATTTCCAGAAGATTCGTCAACACCTTCAACAGCTTAAAATTTTGGGACGAAATTTATTTAACGGGTAGGTACTGTAGTGACCCGAACTTTTCCATATTTATATATATTAATTGAGATTGATATTTACATGATTAAATGTTTCCAACATGTTAAGCAATCAAACTTGTTAAGACTTGATTAATCGAAATAGGTTTCATATAGACAATTGACCACCCAAGTTGACCGGTGATTCACGAACGTTAAAACTTGTAAAAACTATACGATGACATATATATGGTTATATATATAGTTAACATGATTTTATTATAAGTATGTATCTCATTAGGTATTTTAACAATGAGTTATATACATAAAAATGAGACTATTAATTTAAGAAACTCGAAAACGATATATATAACGATTATCGTTATAACAACGTCTTACTAGGTACATATGAATCATATTAAGATATTGATACACTTGGTTAATTATGTTAAATTATAATTAAATATATTATTAAGTGTATTAACAATGAAATACATATGTAAAAATAAGACTATAACTTAATGATTTCGAAACGAGACATATATGTAACGATTATCGTTGTAACGACATTTAACTGTATATGTATCAAACTAAGATATATTATATATCATAATATCATGATAATATAACAATTTAACATCTCATTTGTTATAATAAACAATGGGTTAACAACATTCAACAAGATTGTTAACCTAAAGGTTTCAAAACAACATTTACATGTAACGATCTTGTTGAATGTTGTTAACCCATTGTTTATTATAATAAATGAGATGTTAAATTGTTATATTATCATGATATTATGATATATAATATATCTTAGTATGATATATATACAGTTAAATGTCGTTGCAACGATAATCGTTACATATATGTCTCGTTTCGAAATCATTAAGTTAGTAGTCTTATTTTTACATATGTATTTCATTGTTAATACACTTAATAATATATTTACTTATCATTTAAAATAATTAACCAAGTGTATCAATATCTTAATATGATTCATATGTACCTAGTAAGACGTTGTTATAACGATAATCGTTATATATATCGTTTTTGAGTTTCTTAAATTAATAGTTTCATTTTTATGTATATAACTCATTGTTAAAATACCTAATGAGATACATATTTATAATAAAATCATGTTAACTATATATATAACCATATATATGTCATCGTATAGTTTTTACAAGTTTTAACGTTCGTGAATCACCGGTCAACTTGGGTGGTCAATTGTCTATATGAAACCTATTTCAATTAATCAAGTCTTAACAAGTTTGATTGCTTAACATGTTGGAAACACTTAATCATGTAAATAACAATTTCATTTAATATATGTATAAACATGGAAAAGTTCGGGTCACTACAATTAAAATGATGGA
The DNA here is from genome assembly GCF_046630445.1 of Rutidosis leptorrhynchoides. Classification (NCBI taxonomy): domain Eukaryota; kingdom Viridiplantae; phylum Streptophyta; class Magnoliopsida; order Asterales; family Asteraceae; genus Rutidosis; species Rutidosis leptorrhynchoides. The sequence goes on from NC_092339.1 coordinate 170,628,720, forward strand.
AATGAATGATTATGATAAACTAATGAACTCACCAACCTTTTGGTTGACACTTTAAAGCATGTTTATTCTCAGGTATTAAAGAAATCTTCCGCTGTGCATTAGCTCATTTTAAAGAAATTACTTGGAATCATTCATGGCATATATCAAAAGACGTCGCATTCAAGTCGTTGAGTTCAGTAAAGATTATGATTAAGTAAATGACAGATTAGATCATTTATAGATGGATATTACGAAATGGTATGCATGCCTGTCAACTTTCAATGTAATGAAAGTTTATCTTTTAAAACGAATGCAATGTTTGTAAAATGTATCATATAGAGGTCAATTACCTAGCGATGTAATCATATGTTATTGTATTTATTCTTATAGATTAGGACGGGTCTTTACAACTGCTATATCTGCTGCAAGTGGTGGTAATAATGGTGGTAACAATGGTGGTAATGGTAATGGGAAGCCGAGAAATGGTGGTAATCAGAAGGTTTGTTATGAACGTGGTAAGCCGGGGCATTTCCATGATGCCTGCCCTATTTAGAAGACTAATGAGAACGCACGTGGAAGGGCATTCAATATTAATGCCAGGGATGCTGAGGAAGATCCAAAACTTGTTACGGGTAGGTTCTCGATCAACTATTTATCAGTTTATGTACTATTTGATTCAGGGGCTGATTTGAGTTCTGAGTCGAGTAAATTTAGTCCAAAATTCAAAACTCCGTTAACTCATTTAGACAGAACTTATGAGGTAGAGATAGCTAATGGTAAAGTGCTTACTGCTAACACTGTGTATCGTAAATGTAACATTAATGTGGCTGGTAGAGATTTTGAGGTAGATTTAATACCGATTGACCTTGGCAGTTTTGACGTTGTTATTGGTATAGATTGGTTGTCTGCGAATCGTGCTGAAATCATGTGTTATGAGAAAGTTGTTCGTATTACTAATGTGGTTGGAGAGCCACTGATGGTTTTGGGGATAAGAAATGCAGACAGTTAAACCTTATTAGCTGTTTGAAAGTTCATAAACATCTTCGCAAAGGCCGTCATGCTATTCTAGTCCATGTTGTTGATTCTGATAGAGAAGAGAAGAGCATTGGTGATGTTCGTATTGTTAGAGATTTTCCCGAGGTATTTCCCGAAGATTTACCTGGCCTTCCGCAACAACGCGCAGTAGAATTTCAAATCGATCTTGTTCCCGGTGCTGCTCATGTAGCACGTGTTCCTTACCGACTTGCGCCTTACCGACTTGCACCTTTCGAACTTCAAGAATTGTCGAGTCAACTCCATGAGTTGTTAGATAAAGGTTTTATTCGTCCCAGTTCGTCCCCTTGGGGAGCTCCTGTTCTATTTGTTAAGAAGAAAGATGGTTTGTTTCGTTTGTGTATTGATTATCGTGAACTGAACAAGCTCACAGTTAAAACCCGTTACCCTCTTCCAAGAATTGATGATCTGTTTGATCAGCTTCAGGGTTCGTCTGTCTATTCTAAGATCGATCTTCGTTCCAGTTATCATCAATTACAGGTTTAAGAATCCGATGTTCCGAAAACTGCATTTCGCACCCGTTATGGTCTTTACGAATTCCTTGTTATGCCGTTCGGATTGACAAATGCACCTGATGTGTTCATGGATCTCATGAACCGTGTGTTTAGACCCTATCTGAACAAATTCGTTATTGTTTTCATCGACGACATTCTTATTTATTCCAAGAGTGATGAAGAGCACGAAGAACATTTGAAGTTGGTGCTCGATTTGTTGAGGAAAGGAGAGTTGTATGCTAAGTTCTCTAAGTGTGCTTTCTGGTTAAGAGAAGTTCAATTCCTTGGACATGTTGTTAGTAAACAGGGAATACAAGTTGATCCTGCCAAGATTAAGGCAATTGAGAAGTGGGAAATTTCAAAGACTCCTACTCAGATCCATCAGTTTCTAGGGTTGGCAGGTTACTATAGAAGGTTCATTCAAGATTTCTCTCGTATAGCAAAACTTCTGACTGCTTAAACGCACAAGGGGAAGAAATATGAGTGGAAGGATGAACAAGAGACTGCTTTTCAAACTCTGAAGAAGAAGTTGAATACTGCTCCGATATTGTCACTGCTTGAGGGTAATGATGATTTTGTTGTATATTGTGATGCATCGCATCAGGGCTTTGGTTGCTTTTTGATGCAACGAAAGAAAGTTATTACTTACGCGTCACGCCACTTAAAGATCCACGAAAAGAATTATACAACCCATGATTTAGAGTTGGGAGCTATTATGTTTGCGCTTAAGATTTGGAGACATTATCTTTATGGGGTCAAAAGTACAGTGTACACTGATCACAAAAGTCTTCAACATATCCTTGACCAAAAACAGTTGAATATGAGATAGCGAAGATGGGTTGAGACGTTGAATGATTATGATTGTGAACTTTTATATCACCCGGGGAAGGCCAATGTTGTGGCCGATGCATTGAGTCAAAAAGAGAGGACTGAACCTTGTAGATTTAGAGCCTTGAATATGACCATTCAAACAAACCTCGCAAGGCAGATTCTTGAGGCACAACAAGAAGCCTTGAAGGAGGAGAATTTTGTGAATGAGAAAGTCAGAGGCATTGCTAAGAAGTTTGAGGTACGAACCGATAGTACTCGGTACTTTGCGAGACGTCTTTGGGTTCCGAAATTTAGTGATCTGCGAAAACTTGTTTTAGATGAAGCTCATAAGTCGAGGTACTCTATTCATCCTGGTTTAGGAAAGATGTATCATGATCTTAAGGAGCTATATTGGTGGCCTAATTTGAAAACTGATGTAGCTACTTATGTGGCTAAGTGTTTGACATGTGCCAAGGTTAAAGCTGAACATCAGAAACTGTCTGGACTTTTGGTGCAACCTGAGATTTCCGAGTGGAAGTGAGAAGGTATTACGATGGATTTTATTACGAAGTTACCGAGAGTTGTGGGCGGTTATGATACTATTTGGGTGATTGTTGACCGACTCACAAAATCAGCTCATTTCTTGCCGATTAAGGAAACAGACTCGATGGAAAAGCTTACTCGTTTGTATTTGAACGAAATTATTTCGAGACAAGGTGTTCCTGTATCTATTATTTCCGACCGAGACAGTCGATTTATATCGAGGTTTTGGCAATCCTTACAGGATGCTTTGGGAACTAAGTTGGATATGAACACCCCTTTTCATCCGCAGTCGGATGGTCAGAGTGAAAGGACCATTCAAACTTTAGAAGACATGTTACGAGCGCGCGTTATTGATTTTGTTAATGGGTGGGATAGATATTTGTCATTGGCTGAATTTTCTTATAATAACAGCTATCATGCAAGTATTAAAACCGCACTGTTTGAAGCTCTGTATGGTAGAAAGTGTAGGTCTCCTATCTGTTGTAATGAGGTTGGGGATGCTCAACTCACAGGCCCAGAAATTATTCATGAGACTACCGAGAAGATCGTACAGATTAAAGAAAGATTGAGAACCGCCAGAAGTCGACAAAAGAGTTATGCCGATAAGAGAAGGAAAGATTTAGAATTTCAGGTCGGTGACCATGTTATGTTAAAATTATCACCTTCGAAAGGTGTGGTATGATTTGGTAAAAGGGGAAAGTTAAATCCTCATTTTGTTGGACCATTTGAGATTACCGAGAGAGTTGGACCCGTGGCATATCTTTTGAAATTGCCACAAGAACTCAGTGCTGTTCATGATATTTTTCATGTATCGAATTTGAAGAAGTGTTTGGCCGAGGTCGATGAAACCATTCCTATGGAGGAGCTTCATGTTGATAAACAACTCCATTTTATTGAGAAACCTGTCGAGATTATGGATCGAGAGGTTAAGACTCTTAAGCAAAGTAGAATTCCTATCGTCCGAGTTAGATGGAATTCCAGACGCGGTCCCGAGTTCACTTGGGAGTGTCAAGATCAGATGAGGCAGAAGTACCCTCATTTTTTTCCAAATGACGAGTCAACCCCTGCACCTGCTTAATTTTTGGGACGAAATTTCCGTAACGGGAAGGTACTGTCACGACCCTACTTTTTCCGTTATCTTTTACCATTTATTATTTAATGTCCGTTAATTGTTATTCGTGCCACATCATTTCAATGACCTATATTATTATTTTAGTAATAATATATTAATTATTATGTGTTATGTGAATATTTGAATTCAAATATTAATTCGTACGTTTCTACTTTTGGTTTTTAAACCAACGGTCAAACTTTTGGGATTTTTAAATCCAAATTATTTTAAATATGATATTTTGATGTCATATGATTATATATAGTGTTTATATATTTTATTCGTCGCGTATTTGTTATCTCTCCGAATTATTAATCGCGTAATAGCGTTTTCGCGTTTCGGGCTTCGTTCGGGCGACAAGAAATTATACATTCAACAAAATTGGGCAAAGGGGCCCACCCCTTACCCACCCATTCGACCAAATACAAGGGAGGGGGTATACTCCCATTTGCTTTTCATTTTTTTCAATTCTCATTTCATTCTTTTTTTTTTTCTCAAAACCTAGTTTTTAAGTTTTGCTCTCTCCTTCTCCTTCATCTTCTTGGCCGACGCTTACCACCACCATCAACATCATCATCATCAATCAAAATACTTCTTGGATCAAGCAATCGTTTACATAATCGGATTCTACACAACGATCTCTACGCGTTCATATTAGTTGATTGTTGATTAGGGTATAAACCCTAACCCTAAATTTTTGATCTTTTCATTATTTTACTAATTTAATATGTTATTATGATAGTATAGTGCTTGTATGTTGTTGGATTATCGATTGTATGAGCAGAATCACTCGTTAATGCATGATTTCGGTTTGATTGATTTTGGACAGCGAAGTATTTGATCATTTCTGTAAACTAAACTGATGATTTTGTTAAATTAAAGTGTTTAGATGTGTTCCTCTCATTGAGACATTAATTTTAGACTCCGAATTCATGTTATTTCGATTCTCGGAACTCAAGTTATGATTAAAATGGCGTTTTCACGACTTTGTGACCATTTTTGGAGTCTATAGAGTGTACTAGTGTGTTAGGATTGATGATTGGATGAACTTTCATGTCCGGGTCATCGAAATCCGAGCCACGAATCACCCGGTATGACTAAAACATGTTTTTGACCGGATTAAAGTCCCAACTTGAATTTTGGATGTTGGTCACAACTTGGGGGCTATTCTTGGGGTATTCTTGAGTGTACTAATGTTTTGGGTGGTTTGATTAGGCGAAGATATATATAAGACTCGCCGAAAACCAATACCCATGGCTCAAGTTATGACCCGATGAACTTTTAATTAAAACTTATGGTTATAAAATGGAACTTATGATATAAATACTGATTTTCATTATAATTAAATTACTTATGATATAAAAGTAATTATTTTAAATTAAGACTTATGATATATATATTTATTATATCATTTATTAATTACATTTTGATTAATTAAACATTTAATTAAACTTATGATTAATAATACTTTTATTAGTAATGAAAAATACTTATGGTAAGTATTAAACATATGTTATGAGATTATTATTATAAGACTCATAATAAGAATTAATTAATTATTTAGTTATTATAAGACTTAGTTATTACTTAATTATAATATAATTATTAAATACTTATGGTTTAATAATTAAAATTAAATACTTATGATATTATCAATAATTCATTATTAATTAATAATACTTATGATATGATTAAAAATTTATTATTAATTAATAATACTTATATTATGATTAATATTTAATTAATTAATTAAATACTTATGTTATATTAATTATATCATTTAAACTTATGTTAACTTCATAAATTCAATTCAATTTAAACTTATATTAATTATACATATATGACTTATACTTTAAAAATTAATGTTGACTATGATTGACCAAGGTTGACTTTTGAGTTGACTTTCGTTTGACTTTGACTTTTAGTTGACTTTTGTTGACTTTCTAATTAAGGAAACTTTCCTAAGTTATAAACTTTCCAAAAATAGCAACTTTATAAATATGGAAACTTTCCAAAAATAGAAACCTTCCTAAAATAGAAACTTTCCTAAAATAGAAACTTTTCTAAAATAGAAACTTTCCAAAAAATGGAAACCTGCCAAAAATAGAAACTTTCTAAAAATAGAAAGTACGTGTCCTTACGCTGTTCTGATCAAACCGAAGCATACTGAGTGTTCTTCTATGTTTACTTGCAATAAGTATTATAGCTATCATACTAAGACTTGACCTAAGTTAGTTATTTATATCGACCTGCTCTATTTATAGGTCGGCGTTGTGATCATTCTTGATCACTTTACTTCGTTTGCTGTTCGCCTTTTGTGTGGTTACTTCATTTTCTTTAAGGTAAGTTATAGTCTCGTTTTTCATACTTTTTAAAGTATTTTTGGGATGTGATTACATGCATTTTGTTTTACGTTTAGAGACAAGTGGCAATTAAATTTAAATTATTCATTATGAGTTGAACGAAAATATTTCCTAGTCTGGTAACTGTAACCACTAGTTTCTACTGGTGAACGCGAATCCTATGGAAAGATCTATCGGGCTTGACAGCCCCTATCGAGCTAGTCGCGCTTGCAATTTATAATCGGAATGTATTAGTACTTCGTATTTATTTGAAGATACACCTGTTCAGTGTATATATTGTGTTTGGCAAGGGTAAGAAAATGGTTAAGTGGTTACCAGGTGGCTCATAGATAATGGAATAATATTTTATGTTTTCTAACATTTTAAATCTTGTGGTCTAAAGTTTATACGTTTATTTAAACCTATAATTCACTCTACATTTTTGTTAATAGTTTACTCGCATGTTTTCACAGGTACTTGATTTGTTTGGTGCTTCCGCTGTGTTAGAAGTGTCTGCATGCATTTGGGCAGATTTCGTTATACATTTTATGAAACATTGAACTTGCATTCTCTTGTGGATTATTAAATTGTGGGTATTTGGTTGACAGTGTTTATGTCAACTTTGGTTATTTAATATGTTGGGTTTGTTTAAACTACATATTTTGGTAAATTTCCTTTTTGGGAAACTTTTTGAATAAAAGAATGCAATGTTGTTTATTAAATTCATTTAAGTTCGATCAAACTGTGGGACCAAGTAACGGAGCCGTTAAGTGTACTTGATGGGGCCATCACAGTTTCTTTTGCAGGTGCTAGACGGGGTAAAGATTCCAAAATGTGATGTTCAAATCTGAGTCAAACGGCTATACAATAGATACACACTTTTGGTTTGGAGCACGCACGGTTGAACCACGGTCGACCGTATCAGCAACCGTGTGATAACGGCTATTTTTTGAATCTCACTATAAAAGGCAAGCATTGAAGAGCATTTGAAATTGACTGATAATGCTAAAAACGAACATATATTTCATAGCATTATTCCTCAAGAAAGACAAGCTTTTAGTTGCAATTGTTCTATTTACAAGTGATATTCGTTTAAATAATAAAAGGTGAAGACAAAAGACAGATTCGACGAATTGAAGACGCAAACGACCAAAAAGCTCAAAAGTACAAAAGACAATCAAAAAGGTTCCAATTATTGATAAGAAACGTCTCGAAATTACAAGAGTACAAGATTCAAAACGCAAAGTACAAAATATAAAATTGTACGCGAGGACGTTCGAAAATACGGAACCGGGACCAGAGTCAACTCTTAACGCTCGACGCAACGGACTAAAAATTACAAGTTAACTATGTATATAAATATAATATAATATATAATTAATTATATTAATTATATATATATTATATATATATATTAAAAACCGTCGGCAGAGAAAACTCCAAGGACTGAGCTGTAAAATTAACCTCCGCGACTCGCGGAGTTTGAAGAGCATTTTGCATGCGAGTCGCGGAGCCCCAAATTTCAACTCTGGCTATAAAGCAAACCGAATTCTGATCAAATTTCATATCTTATTTTCTATCTCTCTCTCAATATATACGTAATATATATATATATATTTATATTTTAATTTTAATTTTAATTATAATTCTAATAATAAGGGTATGTTAGCGAATATTGTAAGGGTGTAAGTCAAAATTCTGTCCGTGTAACGCTACGCTATTTTTAATCATTGTAAGTTATGTTCAACCTTTTTATATTAATGTCTCGTAGCTAAGTTATTATTATGCTTATTTAAAACGAAGTAATCATGATGTTGGGCTAATTACTAAAATTGGGTAATTGGGCTTTGTACCATAATTGGGGTTTGAACAAAAGAACGACACTTGTGGAAATTAAACTATGGGTTATTAATGGGCTTTATATTTGTTTAACTAAATGAAAGTTTGTTAATGTTAATATAAAGATTTACAATTGGGCGTCCCTATAAATTACCATATACACTCGATCGGACACGATGGGCGGGGTATTTATATGTACGAATAATCGTTCATTTAACCGGACACGGGAATGGATTAATAGCCACTAGAATAATCAAAACAGGGGTGAAATTACATTCAAGGGTAATTGGTGTAATTGTTAACAAAGTAGTAAAACCTTGGTTTACACGCAGTCGATAACCTGGTGTATTCATTAAACAAAGTATTAAAACCTTGTTACAATTCGAATCCCCAATTAGTTGGAATATTTATCTTCGGGTATAATAATAATTTGACAAGGACACTTGCAATTTATATTTATGACTGATGGACTGTTATGGACAAAAACCAGACGGACATATTAAATAATCCAGGACAAAGGACAATTAACCCATGGGCATAAAACTAAAATCAACACGTCAAACACCATGATTACGGAAGTTTAAATAAGCATAATTCTTTTATTTCATATTTAATTTCCTTTATTTTATATTTAATTGCACTTCTAATTATCGCACTTTTATTTATTGTTATTTAATCGCAATTTTAATTATCGTACTTTTTAATTATCGTAAGTTTATTTTATCGCACTTTTATTATTCGCAATTTCATTATCGTTATTTACTTTACGCTTTAATTTAAGTCTTGTATTTATTTTATATTTTACATTAGGTTTTAACTGCGACTAAAGTCTTAAAATCGACAAACCGGTCATTAAACGGTAAAAACCCCCCTTTATAATAATAATATTACTTATATATATATTTGTATTTTTATAAAAGTAAACTAATATAGCGTTGAGCTTTGTTTAAAGATTTCCCTGTGGAACGAACCGGACTTACTAAAAACTACACTACTGTACGATTAGGTACACTGCCTATAAGTGTTGTAGCAAGGTTTAAGTATATCCATTCTATAAATAAATAAATATCTTATGTAAAATTGTATCGTATTTAATAGTATTTCCTTGTAAAAATTAATAGTATTTTATACCCCTCTGCTTTGACATCAAGTAATTTTTGGCGCCGCTGCCGGGGAATCATCTTAAAAGCCGGAAGCGCAACGCTAATATAAAAATAAAAAAAAATTAGTTTACTTTTATTAAAATTCGTTTTGTAAAAATACGTTTTAAATATTCGAAAAATATAAAAAGAAAAACAAAAATATATGTATTTTTAAGATTTTGTTAAATATTTAAGCTTTATAAGTTTCTTTATTTTTATTTTAGTTTATAAAAATATAAGTTTTATTTTAAAATCTTTTATTTATTAAAAAAACAGAAAACATAAAATAAAAATAAAAAAAAATAAAGAAAAACGCGTAAAAATTGAAAGCTGTCAACTGAATTTCTGAACCCCGCGACTCGCGGGGTTTTCTTCTTTAATTGCCGCGACTCGCGGAGACCGTCTGACACGCGGACAAAAACCCTAAATCTGCATTAATTACGGGTTTTAATTTATTATTATTATTATTTAACCTAATTATTATTATTATTATTATTATTAGTTTTATTTTTATTTTTACTTTTTATTTAATTTATGTATTTTGTTTAATTAGTTTTATTAAAATTGTAAAATTTGTAGTTTTATTAAATAAATAATATAAAAATAATATTTTTATAAAAAATTGTACTTTTTACAACTTTTTGTATATTTTTATATTTTGTACCTTTTTAATCGCTGTAGCGTAATATTTGTATTTTTTCGCTCATATTTAATTTTAAACTTAGTTTTTGCCATAGTTATTTTTACTCCTAGATTTTTAGGCTTTGCCGTAGAATTCCTTAAGTGCTTTTTCTTTAGACTAAGATTTAGGTGCTTTAGAATTTTGCGACGCCTTTTTAAGTTTTAGTTTCTTTTTAAGTTATTTCCATTTGGGATTTAGTTTTTCCTGTAAGCTTTAATATTTTTAGACCTTTTACTATGTACCAATTATCATTCCAATTAGTAATTTCAATTTGCGATTATAATTTTAAGTTAGTTGTAGTAATAAGGTTAGGTTAGTAAAGTATTTTTAAGTTTTGATAAGTTTCTTTTATTTTTTTCCGTCACCTTTTATTTTTCAACCATTTTTTTTTCTTTTTCGACCTTTTGCGACGAACTCTTTTTCTCTCTTATTTCTCGCCATTCTAGTTTTTAGGACTTAGAATTTTTTCTACTTCTTATCTAAATTTCTTAAAATTACGAAAATTTATTTTAAGTGGTTAAATTGATAGACATCAAAATTTTCTGGTTCGTAGTAATAGTTGGATTTGTACGTGGACCGGGTTATTGGAGCCAAACAGTCCTCAATTATATTGAGACCAAACGAATCCTGCCCCTCTGCTGCATCTTTTGGCTATTCGAAACGTGGGCAAAATCAGAAAAGTCTATTGATTGGATAACTTATTATAATTTTTCTTTCCTTTTAAAAACTAATAGGATATTCAGTGAATGCACCGAGCAAGACGTTCACCACCTTTTGTACGTTCACCACCTGTAACTAGATCAAGACATCATTTAACAAATATAACCGCCGTTGATTTTTCTTTAGAATCGTCATCCAGTAGACCAAGTACTTCAGTTCAAATTTCCGATAATCCATTTTTTGAACCCAACCTCACAATTGAGAATCCAGAGAATATTCAGGAACGGTTCATAGATCCTGAACCATTAAACTTTCCTCCGGAACCACCAATCATTCAAACAGAGATTGTTGAGGAACGAACTATTAAATCAGAATCATCTATTGATACCGATTCAACAAATTCAACTATGGAGAATCTGGAACCTTTAAGTATGGAAGACCGAATGAGAGCTAAACGCACTGGCCAAGGTCACGCAATTACTCATCCAGACATTAATGCGCCAGATTATGAAATCAAAGGACAAATTCTACACATGGTGACTAATCAATGCCAATTTAGTGGTGCACCGAAGGAAGATCCAAATGAACATCTACGTACCTTTAATAGGATCTGCACACTATTTAAAATCCGAGAAGTGGAGGATGAACAGATATATCTCATGTTATTTCCCTGGACTTTAAAGGGAGAAGCCAAAGATTGGTTAGAATCGTTACCTGAAGGGGCGATTGACACATGGGATGTTTTAGTTGAAAAATTTCTTAAACAATTCTTTCCTGCATCTAAAGCCGTAAGACTTCAAGCAGAAATTGTTACGTTCACACAGAAACCGAATGAAACTCTATATGAGGCGTGGACAAGATATGGAAAGTTGTTAAGAGGATGTCCGCAACATGGTTTAGACACCTGTCAAATAGTACAAATATTCTACCAAGGATGCGACATCACTACAAGGAAAGATATAGATATAGCAGCTGGTGGTTCTATTATGAAGAAAACCGAAACTGATGCTTACAAAATTATTGATAATACTGCTTCCCACTCACATGAGTGGCACCAAGAAAAAGATATCATTAGATCATCTAAAGCAGCTAGAGCCGATTCTAGCCATGACTTAGATTCCATTTCCGCAAAGATAGATGCTGTGGAGAGACGAATGGAAAAGATGACTAAGGATATTCACTCAATACGAATTAGTTGTGAGCAGTGTGGAGGACCACATTTGACAAAAGATTGTCTCAGTATTGAATTAACAATGGAACAAAGAGAGAATATTTCATACATAAACCAAAGGCCTGGAAATAATTATCAGAATAATTATCAACCGCCAAGACCAATTTACAATCAAAACCAGAATTATAACCGAAATATTCCATACAACAACCAACAAGGTCCTAGCAATCAACAAGTATCCAATAATACTTACAATCAACAAAGACCGAATTTTCAAAACAAACCACCACAACAAACCGACGATAAAAAGCCGAATTTAGAAGATATGATGACGAAGCTAGTTGAAACTCAAACACAGTTTTTCACATCTCAGAAACAAACCAATGAACAAAATGCTCAAGCATTTAGAAATCAACAAGCTTCTATTCAAAATCTGAAACAAGAAGTAAGTAACCTAGCAAGGTTAATAGGTGAAAGAAAACCGGGAAGTCTACCTAGTGATACAAATGCTAACCCCCGGAATGAAATAGCTAAAGCCATTACCACAAGAAGTGGTACAACACTTAAACCACCTGAAATACCTGTAACTTCTGATGAAACTATTCCTACTCCACAAGAACCACAACCTGATCAAGATAAGGAAAAAGAACCGGTAGTTGAAAAGGTTAATGAAGATAACACAGTTAAGGATAAACCTTATGTTAAACCATACCAACCACCACTTCCTTACCCAAGTAAAATGAAGAAAGAAAAACTTGAAGCCGAGCAATCCAAATTCTTGGATATGTTTAAACAGATAAATGTAAATCTTCCTTTCATTGATGTGATTTCAGGAATGCCTAGATATGCTAAATTCTTGAAAGATCTAATCTCAAATAGAAAGAAAATGGAAGAACTCTCGGCTGTTACTATGAATGCTAATTGTTCAGCAGTGCTGTTGAATAAGATACCAGAAAAACTATCTGATCCAGGAAGTTTCACAATTCCATGTTTTCTGGGTAGTCTTAGTTCAATAGAAGCATTGGCAGACTTAGGTGCTAGTATAAATCTAATGCCGTATTCACTATACGCTAAACTAGACCTTGGAGAATTGAAACCAACCAGAATAAGCATACAACTAGCCGATAGATCAATAAAATATCCTAGAGGGATAATGGAGAACATGCTAGTTAAAGTTGGTACTTTAGTATTTCCAGTAGATTTTGTTGTTTTGGACATGGAAGAAGATTCTCAAGTTCCTCTTATATTAGGAAGACCATTCTTAAACACGGCTAAAGCAATGATAGACGTGTTCGGTAAGAAACTGACCCTAAGTATAGAGGATGAGAGTGTTACCTTTTCAGTTGATAGAGCAATGCAACAACCACAATCTGCAGATGATACATGTTATTATATTCAAACTATAGATGCACATGCAGAATTATTAGAAGAATTTCCAGAATTACAAGGAACAGGAGAATGTTCTTTAGGAGAAGGTAATGAACCAATTGATGAAGCTGAAATGTTAGCTACACTAATAGCTAATGGATATGAACCAACAACAGAAGAAATTCAAATGCTAAAAGAAGAAGACAGATATCGATACAAATCATCGATAGAAGAACCTCCGAAATTAGAGTTAAAGCCACTTCCAAACCATTTGGAATACGCTTATTTACATGGTGAATCTGAATTACCTGTAATAATATCGTCTTCTCTTACTGAAAATGAGAAATCACAACTCATTTCTGTGTTGAAAGCTCATAAACCAGCCATTGCATGGAAGATTCATGATATTAAAGGAATAAGTCCTTCGTATTGCACACATAAAATCCTTATGGAAGAAGGTCATAAAACGTATGTGCAACGCCAACGAAGACTAAATCCTAATATGCAAGATGTAGTTAAGAAAGAGATTATTAAACTGCTAGATGCAGGTTTAATATATCCAATTTCTGATAGTCCATGGGTAAGCCCAGTTCAATGCGTACCTAAGAAGGGTGGCATGACTGTCATTACAAATGAGAAAAATGAGCTTATTCCTACTAGGACTGTAACAGGATGGCGTGTATGTATTGATTATAGAAAATTAAATGACGCCACCAGAAAAGATCACTTTCCCTTACCTTTCATAGATCAAATGTTGGAAAGATTAGCCAGAAATAGTTACTATTGTTTTCTAGATGGATTTTCCGGATATTTTCAAATTCCAATAGCACCCGAAGATCAAGAGAAAACCACATTCACGTGCCCTTATGGTACTTTTGCTTACAAACGCATGCCATTTGGACTTTGCAACGCCCCTGCAACCTTTCAAAGGTGTATGATGGCGATTTTTCACGACATGATAGAAGAATGCATGGAAGTATTCATGGATGACTTTTCAGTCTTCGGTGATACATTTAAATCATGTCTAGTTAATCTGGAACGAATGCTAATTAGATGCGAAAAATCAAATCTAGTACTTAATTGGGAGAAATGCCATTTCATGGTTAAAGAAGGCATCGTTCTTGGACATAAAATTTCAAAAGAAGGAATTGAAGTGGATAGAGCTAAAGTAGATATAATTGCTAAACTTCCACATCCCACAAATGTTAGAGGAGTTAGGAGTTTTCTAGGGCATGCCAGTGTTTACCGACGTTTCATAAAAGATTTTTCTAAAATTGCCACTCCTATGAATAAACTCCTAGAAAAGGATGCGCCATTCATCTTTTCAGATGAGTGTATCAAATCTTTTAATATTCTTAAAGAAAAACTCACTAATGCACCGATCATGATAACACCAAATTGGAATCTACCATTTGAACTAATGTGCGATGCAAGTGATTTTGCAATGGGAGCCGTTTTAGGACAAAGGATTGAAAAACGATTTCAACCTATATATTATGCTAGTAAGACATTACAAGGAGCACAAACGAACTATACAACTACTGAAAAAGAACTCCTTGCTATTGTCTTTGCTTTTGACAAATTTCGATCATATCTCGTTCTAGCAAAAACGGTGGTCTATACTGACCATTCTGCTCTTAGATACCTATTTTCAAAACAAGATGCTAAACCAAGATTAATCCGTTGGATCTTACTCTTACAAGAGTTTGATATTGAAATCCGAGATAAAAGAGGAGCAGAAAATCTCGCCGCTGATCATCTTTCTCGTCTTGAAAATCCCGAATTAGAAGTTCTGAATGAATCGGCCATACAAGACAACTTTCCTGATGAATATCTATTGAAGATAGATTATAAAGAAATCCCATGGTTTGCAGACTATGCAAACTACTTAGTTTGTGGATTCCTTGAAAAAGGATTATCGTACCAAAGACGAAAGAAATTCTTCAGTGATATAAAACACTATTTCTGGGAAGATCCACATCTGTTTAAAAGTTGTCCCGATGGAATAATACGCCGATGTGTATTTGGAGATGAAGCTAGTAAAATTTTAAACCATTGTCACACAGGACCAACAGGAGGGCATTATGGGCCTCAACTAACAGCAAGAAAAGTTTATGAAGCTGGATTCTATTGGCCTACAATTTACAAAGACGCACACCTTCTTTGCAAATCCTGTGATGCATGTCAAAGGGCCGGAAAAATAAGTCAACGTGATGAAATGCCACAAAATGTCATCCAAGTATGTGAAGTATTTGTCATTTGGGGTATTGACTTTATGGGTCCATTTCCAAAATCTCATAATAATCTATATATACTCGTAACCATTGATTATGTATCTAAATGGGCGGAAGCACAAGCTCTCCCAACTAACGATGCACGAGTTGTAGTCAACTTTTTAAAACGTCTTTTTGCAAGGTTTGGAACACCGAAAGCTTTAATAAGTGATCGGGGTACTCATTTCTGTAATAATCAACTTGAGAAAGTTCTTAAAAGATATGGAGTAACTCATAAAATCTCCACCGCATATCATCCACAAACAAGTGGACAAGTTGAAAATACCAACCGAGCTTTAAAACGTATTCTAGAGAAAACCGTAGGATCAAATTCGAAGGAATGGTCCATTAAATTGGAGGATGCACTCTGGGCTTTTAGAACAGCCTACAAAACTCCAATTGGAACCACACCTTTTAGACTTGTTTATGGAAAAGCATGTCATCTTCCAGTAGAAATTGAACACAAAGCATTTTGGGCTTTGAAGACATGTAATCTTGATTTATATGAAGCTGGACGTCTACGATTAAGTCAACTAAACGAATTAGAAGAATTAAGACATGAAGCATACGAAAATTCGTTAATCTATAAAGAAAGAACGAAGAAATGGCATGATAAAAGAATCAGAAGTTCAAAAGAATTTAAAGAAGGAGACAGAGTTCTTCTTTTCAATTCACGATTCAAGTTATTTCCTGGAAAATTGAAATCAAGATGGTCTGGACCATTCATAGTCAAAAGAGTTTTCCCATACGGAACGATAGAATTAATAAATTCAAATGGGATTGAATTTAAAGTTAATGGTCACAGAGTTAAACATTACATACATGGTCCGATGGAAGTCGACAACGAAGTTAATCACAATTTCGACACCACAGCTAACTAAGTGTGGGGAGAATCAAGTCTTTAAAGGATAATATGTATTTCTGTTAGAGTTAGATTGTCTGTTTTCGTGTAGTTTTCGAAAATGGAACACGTATGGTCTTTCCCTAGCAGACCCTAAAGAACTAGTCTTCTCCCCCCATTCTGAATTTTTATTTTTTTAGGTTTTTACGAAATGAAGACTGCCTGTGAACTAAACCATGGTCTAATGCTACACGCTTTGATCACTAAACGTAATAATGACATACTACCGAGTGAATTAGTATCAGTAATCAGAGAAAGAATGGACGGAGTTAGAAAAGAATCCAGATGCGAAGATAATAAGTTACAATTTGGTAAAGGAAAATCAAAATCCGCAGCGAAAAGAAGAGCACGACACCTAGAACGATGTCACAAATGCGGAAAATGGTCACATGGAGGTAAATGTTCAAATAATCAAACCTATTCAAATACCGAATTTGTTACTTTATGCAGAGACGGACCGTTCATATGTTTAGAAGAAAAGACACTGAATACTCGAGGTTACGCCTATGTAGCCATGGAAAACCAATTAAACCGACTATCTTATGAATGGAATAGATCATATAACTAAGATCTATTTCACAGGTATGTCTGTACAGTTTTTATTTTTATTTTTATTTTTAACCTTTTGATAATAAACGCTAATTTGTTCGGTAAAAAGTATTAAATTGGTATTGAATAAAATTAGGTTTGGCGACCGAAATTATTGATATCATTCAAAAATTTATTACATCACTGCGAAATTTAACGTTTATTCTTAAGGTATAAATATCTTTAACAATCAACCCAAAATATTTCAAAAATTCGTCATGAGTTAAATTAGGTCTTGAAACCGAAATTACTTTACCGAAAAGAGGGGCGCATATTTTTGATAATATTTGATTGATTAAAGTGGGATAAAAAGACAAAAAGATTTTTAATTTTATTTTTACCATGTTTTTAATCTTAATATTTAAATCTTAAATTAATATTGTAAACTTTATAAAAACAATATATTTAAAATTGTAAATATTTGAAAAATTAATATAAGTTTGGTGTGAATTTATAATATAAATTTTTAAATTAAGTTTGGTATGAATTTTTAATTTTTAAAATATGAATTTTTAATTTTATGCATTTCAAATTTTAAGTTTGGTATGAATTTTTAATATTAATTTTGAATTTTATATTTAAGTTGTGTGAATTTAAAAACAAAAATTTACTTTATCTCATTAAGTTAAAAATATGATTTTTAAAATTCGTCGTAAGTTGAAGACTAAGTCTTTGAACCGAAATTGCTTTACCCGAGGGAGGGACGAGAACTTTTATTATCATTATTTTTAATCTTATTGATTTAAAGTATGCCAAAAACATTGAAAAAACCCAAAAATCTTAGCTTTTAAAACAATCGCTACAAAAAGATCCATTTTAAATGAATTTTGACATTTTAGTTTGTTTCTTAATTTATGTTCTTTCTGAGATAACAATAATTTCGGTGTTAAAACCTAGTTTTATCGTTCATAAATATGTATAAACATGATTTTGAATTCATTTAATTGAAAATTTTTACTAGAATTGGGTAGTCAGTATATAAGACTAGGGCTGTTCTTTTTTATCAGAGAGCACTAGATTCTAATACAACTACTGCTTTACTAGTATTTTTAATGGTAACCAAGTGTATAAAGTAAAAAATTTTAAAATCCGAAGGAATTTAACCCCTTCCCACACTTAAGATCTTGCAATGCCCTCATTTGCAAGAAATCAGTAACAATTTAAATTATTGAGGGTGATTTGTGTGAAAATGATTAAATTTTTACCAAAGTTTCCAAATATATTGGCGTTTGTTTGCTGAATGATAAATGGTGCACATCATTTGTTCATTCCGTCTTGTTGTTATTTCACATATATTTTGCATCTTGTCGTCAAAATTAGTTGCTTTTGCTGAACTTAATGCCAGTCTTTGAAAATGCGTTGTTTTACCCTGTTGTGTACATAAGATAAACTGCAAACATATATACATATTTTTGAAGTTTGGTATATTACCCCACATTCAAAAATTATTAAAATCTAAGAATAAAAGTTAGATAATTATAAAAATGATTACAATATTAACAAAAATATTAAATGTATCAATAATTACAAAGTACAAAATAAAAAAATAATAAGTAAACTAAGGATGATATTGGTACCAATAGGGGTTCCAGGCATAACCATAAGTGCTATAGAATGCTTCGGCAGGGTCATACGTAGGATATGGTGGCTGCATCTCTATCGACCAAGGAGGGAAGACGGGTTTCGGTGTAGGAATATAGTTTCTACCTATGTGTTGGCAATGAGCTATGATCTGGTTCTGATGAACTTGCCAATCTTCAAATGCTCTCTGTCTAGCATTTTCGTATTCCTGAGAAGCTATAAACCTATGCATCTCTTGCATCTCATCCCCCCCTCCTACATTACCTTGTTGCTGGTTTCTCTCCACCTGTGGATGTCTACCATGGTATCGTACTGCGGCGTTATTTCGCCTCTTCAAAACTTTCGCACCATGGTATACATTTAAACCTATAGTATCGCGGGGTTCCGGCTCTTCTACTAATAATCCCCCCCGACTTATATCCACACCGAGATATTCACCAATCAAAGTAATAAAAATACCACCTCCTATTATGCTATGTGGTCGCATCCCCCGAACCATAGCTGATAAATAATAACCCACACAATATGGTATACTTACAGCGCTTTGTGGGTCTCGAATACACATATGGTAAAACAAATCTTGTTCATTTACTTTTTCTTTGTTCTTACCCCTTTGTGTAATCGAATTAGCTAAAAACCTATGTATCACTCTTAATTCGGCTCAATCTATATCCAAATAAGAGTAGTTTCCCCCTTTGAAACGGTGATGGCTTGTCATTTGACTCCACACACCGTGTGTATCAAAATTCTCATCTATCTTTCTACCGTTTAGTATCAATCCTCTACAATCGGCAGACGCTAACTCCTCAGGCGTATATATACGTAAAGCCTGAGCCATGTCCAGTAAAGACATGTGGCGCATCGAACCGCCTAACAAAAATCTAATAAAAGAACGATCGGTTAAACTAGCTACCCGATCATTCAACTCTATACTACATAACAACTCTTCACACCATACTTTATATACAGGTCTGCGTATGGTGAATAAACATATCCAGTCATTAAAAGAAGAATTACCATACCTCTGTACAAGTAATTCCCTAATTGGCCCGGCCAATTCTACAGCTTCTAAGGGTCCCCATTCTATGACCCTCGGTACCTCAACAACCTTAGAGTGAAGAGTATGCAAACCCCGTTGATATTTTGGATAATCTATCCAAAGTCTGTCAAATCTCAGGTTCGGGTGCAACTCTTCCAAATGCATATCGGAAAAGGTCATGACTGGATGAGGTACATCCTGCATGTAGTAGTTATCCACCTCCTGTTGTTCTAAATTCTCAGCAGGAGCATTGCGGGCTTGGGATGAAGATTCACCCCTTTCATTCTGCAAAACACATCAAACACAAATTTTGTGCATCCAAATATGCATTAGTGTCAGCAAAATCATCAATCAAAATAATTACAATGACATTATCAATTTATATCAAACTTAAGCTTATTTTCACATTTTTATCAAATCTACACTTTTTCAAATAAGCATATACGAAAATTTTCGCCAAGTTCATAAGCATTCAACTCAAATAACATGTCAAAATAATCATTACTAGCAATCAAACAAGTCTCAAATGGCATTATCTTTCAAAAATCAAGTTCATGAATTTTAGACTTGAAAAAGTCCACTTTAATTCTCAAAATCATGTTTAGGCTCAAAGTTTGGATCATTTAACTACCTAGACATGTTACACTACTCAATTTAGCAACAATTCATGACAAAAATCGGCCATAACCTGTTTATATCAAAAAGCCCCAAATTTGCTCAAGAACACAAACCCTAGATTACTCAAAATTTGAAGTTTAAGGCTTCTAATCATGTTAAACAGTATCAATCTAGGTTATACAAGCATAATACATAAACAATTTAAGTCTAATTACACTAAAAAGCATCAAAATCAAATTGGGGAAAAAATAGCTCAAGAACATCAAATTTCGGATTAAATGGTGTTTAGGTGTAGAAATTTACCGTTTTTCTTGAGTAATTCTTAGATAGCATCCTTCTCAACATGATTTTAGCAAAAAATTTGGTGATTAACGGTTAAAAATTGGGATTTTTGGGGTGTTTTTGGGTGGTTTTTCGGGTGCAGTTTCGCTGTTATTTTGGGGTGTTTTTGTGTTTTTGACTGATCAGTTCGGGTGTTTGTTATTATTTTTTTTTCTGGGTTTTGATCCCTCCGCGAGTCGCGGAGGTTTTGTACTTCAAACTCCGCGAGTCGCGGAGTTATTTTTTTTTATTTTTATTTTTTTTTATAATCATTAACTTTTGAAACAATTAAGTACTTAATTTTAAAATTTTGTTTCCCTTGTTATTTAGGACGAGGTCATTTCGGATCGATGTCCTAGTCCGTCCTTCGACAAAATTTTAAAATTTGTCTTTTTGTAGCGATTGTTTTAAAAGCTAAGATTTTTGGGTTTTTTCAATGTTTTTGGCATACTTTAAATCAATAAGATTAAAAATAATGATAATAAAAGTTCTCGTCCCTCCCTCGGGTAAAGCAATTTCGGTTCAAAGACCTAGTCTTCAACTTACGACGAATTTTAAAAATCATATTTTTAACTTAATGAGATAAAGTAAATTTTTGTTTTTAAATTCACACAACTTAAATATAAAATTCAAAATTAATATTAAAAATTCACACCAAACTTAAAATTTGAAATGCATAAAATTAAAAATTCACATTTTAAAAATTAAAAATTCATACCAAACTTAATTTAAAAATTTATATTATAAATTCACACCAAACTTATATTAATTTTTCAAATATTTACAATTTTAAATATATTGTTTTTATAAAGTTTACAATATTAATTTAAGATTTAAATATTAAGATTAAAAACATGGTAAAAATAAAATTAAAAATCTTTTTGTCTTTTTATCCCACTTTAATCAATCAAATATTATCAAAAATATGCGCCCCTCTTTTCGGTAAAGTAATTTCGGTTTCAAGACCTAATTTAACTCATGACGAATTTTTGAAATATTTTGGGTTGATTGTTAAAGATATTTATACCTTAAGAATAAACGTTAAATTTCGCAGTGATGTAATAAATTTTTGAATGATATCAATAATTTCGGTCGCCAAACCTAATTTTATTCAATATTTAATTTCCTTTATTTTATATTTTCAATTAAATGAATTCAAAATCATGTTTATACATATTTATGAACGATAAAACTAGGTTTTAACACCGAAATTATTGTTATCTCAGAAAGAACATAAATTAAGAAACAAACTAAAATGTCAAAATTCATTTAAAATGGAATAGAGGACGATAAAAAGGAAAATAAAAGCCAAGTGTGGGAAAATTTACCAAGTTATTTTAAACATATGTCACATATATCTGTAACAAATAACTGAAAATACTTTTGCTTTGGACTAAACTAAACTGTTTTACCCGATGAAAGAAAAGAAGAGATGGATCTACACGATGAATCAATTCCATCATTAAAAGGAAGTAAAGTCTTCCGAAAAAGACACGCGCTTCTTGATTTAGGTCATGAAGTTGTCGTCCAGACCAGCTGTAGGTTGACGAAAAATCTAGAAAAGTCATCACTAAAATCAGCAGGAAATCCACGGACCTCAGCATTAAACAGGGTCGCCAAGTGGTCAGATTTATCCTAACCATAAGAAGGATTTATCTCATACAATGGGGGGGCACCATGCAAATTAGCTGGATAAGACTAATGAATCAGATCCCCAGAAAGGATAATCTCCTTAAAGATTAAAAATCAGCTTTTAAGACTGATATTACTCAATCCTAGAGATTGACCTTAAAGATTGAGAATTACAAACTCATGGAATTCGATGATATCTAAACTCGAGCTTAAACGAGAAAATATTTTGATCAAAATTACAAACCGATTTGTTTTCTGAAAACCCTATTTTCAATGCGTTCATTACCATTGAACGTAAAATCCTAGGAATTCACCTGGAATTCATTAGGTCACCTGAACTAAATCGGGTGTCAACCGTAAGAACGGTGGTTGCATAGTGGTCAAAGACAGGACCTTGTGCCAGACCGAAAAATTATAGGGGTGAGCTTTACTATTGCTCCTACCAAGGATAGTAATTGCGTCCGACACGTTATAGACCATAATCAAAAGCATGTCACGGGACATTGCCTTAACAGTTGCTTGTTCAACGCTTTCCTTTACAACCGGACGGTAGTTTACCGAAAGGTAATATACGGGACAAGTAAACTGGACGTGTTGCTTTCCAAATACAAGGTTAGCAAGTGGGTGACACAAACCCGCAAGTTTGAGCTAAAATTTTCAAATCTGAAACCCACCAAACCCACAAAAATATTTTGCAAACACCGGTAAAGGGTTATTCCGGAAAACTTATCTAAGGTAAAAACTAGATTTCAAAAGATCAAATGTTTTCATAAAGATCCAATTTCCTTAATGGATCTAAATTTTTATAGTCATGTGGGACTGTAAACCATATCGTTACTACCATTGTTTATACCGCCGTATAGAAATCACTGATGTACAAAGTGTGAAGAATAAAGAAGTGATTCTAGTATTTCAAGACAATATTGCTTGAGGACAAGCAACGCTCAAGTGTGGGAATATTTGATAATGCTAAAAACGAACATATATTTCATAGCATTATTCCTCAAGAAAGACAAGCTTTTAGTTGCAATTGTTCTATTTACAAGTGATATTCGTTTAAATAATAAAAGGTGAAGACAAAAGACAGATTCGACGAATTGAAGACGCAAACGACCAAAAAGCTCAAAAGTACAAAAGACAATCAAAAAGGTTCCAATTATTGATAAGAAACGTCTCGAAATTACAAGAGTACAAGATTCAAAACGCAAAGTACATAATATAAAATTGTACGCGAGGACGTTCGAAAATCCGGAACCGGGACCAGAGTCAACTCTTAACGCTCGATGCAACGGACTAAAAATTACAAGTTAACTATGTATATAAATATAATATAATATATAATTAATTATATTAATTATATATATATTATATATATATATATATTAAAAACCGTCGGCAGAGAAAACTCCAAGGACTGAGCTGTAAAATTAACCTCCGCGACTCGCGGAGTTTGAAGAGCATTTTGCCGCGAGTCGCGGAGCCCCAAATTTCAACTCTGGCTATAAAGCAAACCGAATTCTGATCAAATTTCATATCTTATTTTCTATCTCTCTCTCAATATATACGTAATATATATATATATTTATATTTTAATTTTAATTTTAATTATAATTCTAATAATAAGGGTATGTTAGCGAATATTTTAAGGGTGTAAGTCGAAATTCTGTCCGTGTAACGCTACGCTATTTTTAATCATTGTAAGTTATGTTCAACCTTTTTATATTAATGTCTCGTAGCTAAGTTATTATTATGCTTATTTAAAACGAAGTAATCATGATGTTGGGCTAATTACTAAAATTGGGTAATTGGGCTTTGTACCATAATTGGGGTTTGAACAAAAGAACGACACTTGTGGAAATTAGACTATGGGTTATTAATGGGCTTTATATTTGTTTAACTAAATGAAAGTTTGTTAATGTTAATATAAAGATTTACAATTGGGCGTCCCTATAAATTACCATATATACTCGATCGGACACGATGGGCGGGGTATTTATATGTACGAATAATCGTTCATTTAACCGGACACGGGAATGGATTAATAGCCACTAGAATAATCAAAACAGGGGTGAAATTACATTCAAGGGTAATTGGTGTAATTGTTAACAAAGTAGTAAAACCTTGGTTTACACGCAGTCGATAACCTGGTGTATTCATTAAACAAAGTATTAAAACCTTGTTACAATTCGAATCCCTAATTAGTTGGAATATTTATCTTCGGGTATAATAATAATTTGACAAGGACACTTGCAATTTATATTTATGACTGATGGACTGTTATGGACAAAAACCAGACGGACATATTAAATAATCCAGGACAAAGGACAATTAACCCATGGGCATAAAACTAAAATCAACACGTCAAACACCATGATTACGGAAGTTTAAATAAGCATAATTCTTTTATTTCATATTTAATTTCCTTTATTTTATATTTAATTGCACTTCTAATTATCGCACTTTTATTTATTGTTATTTAATCGCAATTTTAATTATCGTAAGTTTATTTTATCGCACTTTTATTATTCGCAATTTCATTATCGTTATTTACTTTACGCTTTAATTTAAGTCTTGTATTTATTTTATATTTTACATTAGGTTTTAACTGCGACTAAAGTCTTAAAATCGACAAACCGGTCATTAAACGGTAAAAACCCCCCTTTATAATAATAATATTACTTATATATATATTTGTATTTTTATAAAAGTAAACTAATATAGCGTTGAGCTTTGTTTAAAGATTTCCCTGTGGAACAAACCGGACTTACTAAAAACTACACTACTGTACGATTAGGTACACTGCCTATAAGTGTTGTAGCAAGGTTTAAGTATATCCATTCTATAAATAAATAAATATCTTATGTAAAATTGTATCGTATTTAATAGTATTTCCTTGTAAAAATTAATAGTATTTTATACCCCTCTGCTTTGACATCATTGACCCTCTTGCATATTTCAAAAGCTTATTTCCAGAGATCACAAGGGCTCTAATTACTACTCAAATGTGATCAAGCAAAAGAAGATTCTATGATCTTATAGATATAGAATTTGGTTGTTGTAAACTTACTAATCAAAATCATTTATCTTGTGAGTTTACTTAGTGTAATGTATGTCCTAGTATTATCTTAGGATCATCATTGCAAAGTGTATGTGTCTTGTAACTTCCAATTAGTAGAAGCATAGGCTAGCTTAGTGATCTACTTCCTTAAAGGGACTTAGGAAGTTGATTAATCTTATTTGAAGATTAATACTTGTCCAAGGTGAAGACAAGTTGATCTAGGTTGGAGTTGATCTTTCAAAGGGATAGAAAGATTAGGTTTGTTGTCTACAAAAGAAGTTGAAGACTTGTAAATCGGATCTCCGCCGAGTTTGGAGAAAACTGCTTAGTGAAGCAAGAAATCCCGATTAGTGTAATCGGGGAATGAATTAAGGTGGATTAGTTAATATCCACCTAAACCACTATAAATCCTTGTGTGTATATTCTTTACATTACTTTATTTATCATTTTAAACATACACACCACACACATCAAGTTTGAGTTAAATTGGTTGATCATAATTAATCGAATTTGGTGATCAATTGAAAAAGTGTTAAAACGTTTTAAGTAATTATTCACCCCCCTCTAGTTACTTACAATGGGTATCAGAGCGATTGATTAAATCATTACTCTACAAAAGTTTTTGAAAGTGTCAAAATTCATTTTGTGCAAAAACTTGAGTTAACGATTCTCGGATCAACTTAAACTATGGGATACTTAGAAGAATTGGTGAAAGAAGCACCAATCTTTGATAAAGTAGATATTGATGTGAGGAAATTAAGATTGGAGACTTATCTCAAATCCAAGGATTACTGTGTGTGGAGAATAATCAAAGTAGGAGACTTTGTTCCACAAGCAAGTTTAAGACTAGTGAAGTCAACATTTCAAAACAATGATGTTTTGAAACAATTTGATGCTATTTCACTACTTCATCAAGTTATTCCTAATGAAGAAAGAATGAAGATAATATCATGTGAAAGTGCAAAGAAATGTTGGGATTCACTATGCTCTCAAGAAGAAGAAAACTCTAGGAGTTTAAAGGGTAAACGGGTAAGAGAGTATTTGAAGAAGCTTGGCGATTTTCCAAAAAAAGGGTTTGGATGGAAATGAAGATTTTTGCCTCATGGGTTCTTGGAATGATCTAAATCAAGATGGTCAAAGTGAAGAAGAGGTTGAATCTCCCTTCAAAGAAGATGGTGTCTCAAGCATGGATTGCAATGAGGTGCATGTATTCTATCCTTCTAATTATGAAGAATTGTTAGATGATTACAAGACTATTAAATTTGTGTATGATAGTAATCGTGACAAAGTAAAACTTTTAGAAAAAGAATTACACAAAGTTAGACAACTTAATAAAGTTTTAATTGATGAAAACAACACTTTGAAAAGAAAGCTTGAAAAGATGACTATTTATGATTCATCAAAAGATAAACTTGAAATGGATGTGTGTCACGACTCTAGCAAATACAAATCATGTAATCAAAGTCCATTGTCTATTATTAGGAGAATTGAGAATATGGGAAAAATGGACCAAACTAGCAATTCAATGGAAGAGATAAGTCAAGGATTGAGGAACCTTAAAATCAATCAAAATCGATGATTAAAATGCTAATGAGAATAACCTTTTCAAAAGTTTTTTAAATTAATGAAAGTTTTTTCTTACAAATGCAAAATTGTTTTTGAAAAATGATTTTAAAAGGATTATTGAAGGAAGTTTACTTGTATTAGGAATGCATGTTTGTGTGAAACTATGAATTGCATGCTAAATACAAGATTGATGCGTTTTGTGTATACTATGTTTATATATATATATATATATATATATATATATATATATATATATATATATATATATATATATATATATATATATATATACATATATATATATATATATTACGTATCATGGATGATGACACATCGGGAGGAAGTGATCATTCAATGTTAGGAAAAGAAAACTTGTCCTCAAGTATTCTATAGAACCTAAGAATCGTCAAAACGCGCTCAAGAGAAGAAGAAGTGAAGAAATTTGTGATCAGAAGAATCCACGGCTGCATCACGGTTGACCGCAGACTCGGCCGCAGAATCCTGTTTTAAATGTCTGGTAATTTCTCCCACGACTAACACCATGGTTGACCGTGCTTCGACCGTGCGTGGTCTGATTATGTTTTAAACCTAATAAAACCCTCACTTCTCATCTCATTCAAACTCACTTCAAAACATACACTCTCTGCATGGCTGATATGCGTTAGACACACCTGATCTTATTATAATATAGTTATGAATTCGTTCACAGAGAGCAGTGATATCGGACAAAAATTCATGTTTTTACCCCCGATATTGAGCCCTAAAACCCATAAAGTTCTAAAATTTTCGCAAAAATAATCTCTTTGTCTGTTGATTTTGTATATTAAGTAATTACAAAGGCGATGCAAGAAGAACCAAGTAAAACGGAGCTAAAACGAATAATCTAGAGCAAAAACGGTGAAAGACAAGAAAACAAGTTACGATCTAGGAAATCAGGCTGACCAGGCAAGCCAAACGGCCTTCCAAACGGCTTTCCTGGCTCAAAAATGACCTGCCAAACAGTTTCAGCAAACGGGCCTTGTAAACGGGTAGGCCTGGCAAACGGCCTTGGCAAACGGCTTGCCAAACGGTCTGCCAGCCGTTTGCAGGCAGAATTCAAGTCTATTTATAGGGCCTTCTCCATCGATTTCAACACACACTCAATTTACAATTAATTTTATATTTTCAAGTTTTAGGTTAGTTTTAAGTAGTAGCTAGCTTAGCTTTTATTTTCCGGAGGATATCCCGGCGAGTACCTGCGATCTCGGGCAGATTTCTTCGGCCTTTTCAGGTTTTTATCCGAAACACTTGTCTTTTGTATTAAACATGTATTCTTACCTTTTATGTTTAATAATGCATTTCGATATTACTATGATAGCTTAATTAATCTGTAGGTTTCCATGATAGAAGTTTGGGTTAGCATAATTATGTTAAAGTAGTACGGTTATCGTTGTTATACTGAACTAGGAAGTCTGATAGATTTGTATGCTAGCATCTTAAGGTTTGACCAACCTAGGTTGTGATCAGGACTTATCCACCTATATGAACTTAGCTACTACATAGGATTAAAACCCCTGGTTATACTGTATCTGAAGATTCTATGAACTCGGTATGGCCGAAGTTCCCGAGAGGCATTTAATGCGCTTTTAGGACACGGAACCTAGGAATTGAGACATGAATGACCTAGTATGCCTATTGACTGTTCTGAAGAGACCTCTTAGGAGCTGTTAAGATCTAGCTAGTGCCCTGATTGTATGAGCCAAACCTATTGCATGTTCTTGTTTGATTGTTGCTTTAGGATTAAGCCATATCAACGGTTGAGGTACCTATTAGGTTTCTATCTGCTTTACTATCAGTATATTAACTTTAATGCTGTATAATGTTTGTCTTGGTTTGATCTCATTAGTATGATGTGTCACATCCCCTAAATGGGACCGGGGGTCATATGTGACTAACCAATATCATAACACAAGTGTAAAGCGAGAACGACTCTAAATGAGAAATTTTTATTAAAAACCAATGTATTTAAAGCAGCGGAATTAAATAGTCATTACAAATGAATCCTTAAAAATGTAAATGTAAACTTAAATGTTTTAATGCAATAAAATGAATGTAAAAATGCGGACTCCAAAAGCAGCAAAGTCCAAATAGCAAACAATCTCTAGCAATCTTCACCTGAGACAAAACATGCTTAAAGTGTCAACCAAAAATGGTTGAGTGAACAACATAGGTTAATAATTGTTTTAGACCACAAGATTTAGTTATCAAAAGTAGTGCTGAAGTTATGATATCGAAACTAAACAAAGTTACCCCAGGACACCTTGAACTGTCAGTGTCGTTTTAATCATTATTATGTAACCAAAGACCAACGGTCAACTGATTAGAGACATCACTCTCAATAGGCCTACTCACAATAACTAAGTTTGCATTTATACGTAGCAATTAACAATATCATGGCAGGGATTTAGCATGAAACAAAGCATGTCAGCACAGTTAAACAGTTTTTGGGTACTTGTGTCTAAGCGTAAAACAGTTTTAAAAGCAAGCATGTGTCTCACCCCAAAGTTTAAAATAATTATATAAAGAAAGTTAAAAAGTGGGGCTATGAAGTTCACCTTAGTAGCAAGTAAGTAATTCCACGCAAGTAGTAAGAACGGAGTATGTAAACGGAGGTCTCAACCTAGAGATATAACGTTCGATTAGTTATTGTCTTACAAACATAAAGTTAGTTTATTAATAAAGCAAACTATATTAACAGTGACGGTTTTCGAGAAAAATTCCTATTTCTCAAAAGTTTCTATTTTTGGAAACCTACTATTTATAAAAAACTTCCACTTATAGTAAGCTCCTAGTTTAAAGAAGTCCGGGTTATAATTCTTCACAAAGATATTGTACAATCTAGCCCAAACTTCGTTGCTATCATGCAAGTCACTCGAATGATCTGTTGTTACCGGGCGCCCAGGATTCTTGACCAGAATCTAAGTCATGGCATTCGAAATCTACAAGCGATTCCCATAAGGCAACAAAAACCACCCTAGGACACAAGTAGCGGTGATGTTTATAGACTTTGTACGTTATCTTTAATTATAATCTTCACGTTATAGGTGTATCCACATAACGAATATTAATGTACTTATTAATTATATATATAGGTGATAATATACTTAGCGTAATTAAAGTGTTACCATATAGATAGGTTTATAAGTTATAATAATATTATTACTTTAATTATATTTTTATAATATTAAGTTTTTAAGTAACCTAGATAAAGTCTAACTTTTACCTTATCCCATGTTTTTAACTTATCATTATTACCTCTTTTTATCACCATTATCTTTTAAACTTTTATGGTTATCCTCCTATTATACTTAATAATTTTCTAGATAATGGTTTATATAAGTTTTCTCTCTTTTTCAAATTATTCATTAATTATTATATACATGTACATTTATGTCATACATATATATACAATAATACTTTATCATAACATTTAATCACATCTTTTTCCTTCATCTTATTTGTTTGCTGTGAGCATACAACTACCCATACCTATATTATTACTATATACAGGGTCATACTTTTACTATATTTAAACACACACGCATGTATATGAATACACACGCATGCATGTACTGCCAATGCTTCTTCCCCCTTTTTTTTCTTTCAATTCATAATCCCTATCTTATATTAATTAATATTTATTATTAATCATAATCATATAACCACATTCATATTCATCTTCATGTGATCATAATAATTAACACAATACTTAAAAAGAAACAACTTAAAAAGTATAATTAAATTAAGGTGTTTAGGATACCTCAAAGTGGATTGAAGCAAGAAAAGATGAAGGATGATGGTGGTTATGACTCTAAACAAAAACAGAAACACAGCAGCAAATCCGGAGCAATACGAGCGGGTTTTGGGGCTGTTTTGGTCACGCAGAACAGCAGAAACGTAGCAGCAAATAAGGCGACTTTGGGCTGTTTTTGGAGCGGTCTTGGGTGGTGTTTATGGCAGCTGAAGAGAGTACAGAAACAACAGCAAACATTCGCAGGTGGGGGCTGTTTTAGGTGGTGGATCACAGCAGAAAAGGGCTGTGATGGTGGCGGTTTGCAGCTGCAAAAAGACAGCCTGTTTTGGCTCTAAAAGGGCAGCAAAAGCTGCTGTTTTTGGCGAGAAGAAGCAGCAGGATGCTGCTGTAATTGGGCGGCAGTTGAAGGCTGCAGGTGGGGTAGAGGGTGGCGATGGTGATTGGGCTGTTTTGGCGATTGCTGAGTGGTGGTGGTGGGATGGTTAAACTGCCGAATATAAAAAAAAAAAAGAGGAAAGGTTGTTTGAGTTTTTGTGATGCAAATTGTGAAGGCTAGGATGGTCTCTTTTTATAGGGCATAAGATTGGAGTCATAAACACATTAGGACTTCTAAATGATAAGTTTAGAATAGGATTAGAATTGGGTTCAAATTAGAATTTGAATTGAGGAGGTGGTAATTTGATTAGGATTAGGAGTCTTGATGCTTTTTTTTTATTTTTATGGATGGCCGATTTTTTTATATCAATATTAGTATTATTTTTATTATTATTTTTTATCTTAACTAGATTAATTAGCTTTTGTATAAATAAAGTGTATTCTTACTCTTTTTAACTAAGTCTCTAACTTTTGTTTATTTAATTTAGTTCACAAAAGTTTTCTTATATATATAAATGTCTCATTTTATTATTTATATAAGGTTTAATATTTATATAACACATAAATGCATAAACTTTAATTAGCAGTGAGTGTCGACTAAAAGTTTACTATTTGGTCAACGTTTTGCTAACTAAAAATTTATGAGCATAAAAAGTCCTAAGGGAAAAATAGTAATAACAGAAGTGGAAAAGTGAGGGTCGTTATAGTACCTCCCCGTTAATGATAACTTCGTCCCGAAGTTTTAGGTAGACTTCTCGGATGCATCAGCGGTTGAGAAGAGATGGGGATATTTCCGCCTCATCTAGTCTTTACTTTCCCAGGTATATTCGGGGCCTCGTCGTGAATTCCAACAGATTTTAACATTAGGTATAGTGCTCTGTTTCAAGCGTTTTTCAGTTTGATTCACGACCTCAATTGGTTCTTCTATGAAGTGTATTTTATCATCAATGCGAATGTCATCAGCAAGACACTTCTTCAGATTTGAGATGTGAAATACGTCATTTACATTACTAAGCTCAGCAGGTAGTTCTAATCGATACGCTACGGGACCAATCCTTACAGTAATCCTGAAAGGTCCAACGAAACGCGGTCTTAGTTTGCTTCGTTTACCAAAACGAACGACGCCTTTCCAAGGGGATACCTTCAACATGACTTTATCACCAACTTGGAATTCTAAATCTTTCCGACGAATATCAGCATAGCTCTTCTGTCGGCTGCGGGCAGTTTCTAATCGTTTCTTAATCTGTACGATCTTTTCAGTAGTTTCATGAATGATTTTCGGACCAGTTAACTGTCTATCCTCTAGTTCATCCCAGCCCTATGGAGATCTACATTTTTGTCCGTATAAGGCTTCAAAAGGTGCAGCCTTAATACTTGCGTGATAACAGTTATTGTAAGAAAATTCAACCAAAGGCAAGTGTCTATCCCAACCTTTGCCGAAATCGATAACACAAGCTCGAAGCATATCTTCCAATGTTTGAATAGTTTGTTCACTTTGACCATCGGTTTGCGGATGATAAGCAGTACTCATGTCGAGTTGAGTTCCAAGAGCAGATTGTAAAGTTTTTCAAAATCTAGAAATGAATCGACTGTCGCGATCTGAAATGATTGAGATAGGGACTCCATGATGTGAGATAATCTCCTTGATATAAAGTTGTGATAACTTCTCCATCTTGTCGGTTTCTTTGATTGTAAGACGTGTGCAGATTTAGTAAGACGATCCACTATGACCCATTTAGTATCATTGCCGTTTGAAGTCTTGGGCAACTTAGTAATGAAATCCATAGTGATACATTCCCACTTCCACTGCAGAATATTCGGCAGTTGAAGTAAACCAGACGGCTTTTAATGCTCGGCCTTAACTTTCAAACTAGTAAGGCACTTGCTCACGTAATCAGCAATATCTGATTTAAGGTTAGGCCACCAATAAAACTCTTTCACATCGTGATACATTTTACTAGAGCCTGGGTAAATAGAATACTTAGTCTTATGTGCTTCATCCAAGAGTAGTTCTCGAAGATTTCCGAAGATTGGGACCCAGATTCAGTTATTGGAATATCTTATTCTGTTACCCTTAAGTTCAAGTTGCTTTACGAGACCTTTAAGTCCCTCGAGTTGGACATTCTCTTCCTTTAATGCCTCAAGTTGTGCTTCACGTATTTGAGATGTAAGATTCATACGAATACGTATATTAAAAGCTCAGACTCGGATCGGTTTGGCATGATCCTTTCTACTAAGGGCATCGGCAACTACATTGTCCTTACCAGAATGATATTTAAGCTCACAGTCGTAGTCATTTAATAACTCGGCCCAACGCCTTTTTCTCATGTTCAGTTGCTTCTGGTCAAAGATATGTTAAAGTCTTTTATGATCGGTAAACATCGTGAATTTTATTCTGTAGAGATAATGTCTCCACATCTTCAATGCGAATACCACAGCTTCTAACTCTAAGTCATGCGTGGTATAGTTCTTCTCATGTTTCTTTAATTGTCTAGATGCATAAGATATAACTTTGTTACGTTGCATTAAGACACATCTGAAACCTTGGTTCGAGGCATCACAATAGACTACAAAATCGTCGTTGTCATCGGGTAATGATAAAATCGGGGCTGTGGTCAATTTATCCTTTAGAACCTTAAAAGTAAATTCCCATTCTTCAGACCACTCAAACTACTTCGGACCACTCAAACTTCTTCCACTTGTGAGTTAGCTTTGAGAGAGGTTTGGCTAGAATAGAAAATTTTTTGATAAACCTTCGGTAATAACCAGCAAGTCCCAAAATTGGCGAATATGTTTCGCACTCTTAGGCACTTCCCAGTTCCGAATAGCAGTGATTTTCTCC